>NC_140990.1:116081592-116783290 GCF_052327205.1 Somniosus microcephalus
GACCCGGTGACTCGCTTTGCTCCAGCATGTCTGCTAATTCATTTATGTATATGTTGAACAGGGTCGGGCTCAAATTGCAGCCCTGCCGGAAGCCTCTTCTCTGGGTGAAGAAACCGGTGCGTTGGTCTCCAATTTTGACCCCGCATTTATTTTTCAGATACATCGATTTAATAAGGTCATAGACTTTGCCCCCTATTCCGCACTGAAGAAGTTTATAATAGAGCCCTTCGTGCCAGATAGAGTCAAAGGCTTTCTTGAAGTCAATGAAACAAGCGAATATTTTCCCATTTTTTGTTTGGTGTATATGTTTTTCAATGAGAGTGTGAAGGGTATAGATATGGTCGGTGGTGCGGTGTTTTGGGAGAAAGCCTATTTGATTTTTTCTCAGGATATTATGTTTGTTAAAATCCAGTAATCTACTATTTAGAATACTGCAGAACAATTTCCCTAGACAACTGTTGACACAGATGCCGCGGTAGTTATTTGGGTCTGATTTGTTTCCACTTTTATATATTGGAGAGATGAGACATTGGCACCAGATATCGGGAAAACAGCCTGAACGTAATATGATGTTGAATAACTTGAGTACCGCACCCCGCATCTCCATATTGCTGAACTTGAGCCTTTCATTTTTGATGTTGCCTGGACCGCAGGCTTTCTTTCGGTGGAGAGATTTTGTTTTTGTGGCCAGTTCTTTCCATGTGATTGGGGAGTCTAGAGGGTTTTGGTTGTCTTTAATTGTTGCTTCTAATGTGTGGAGTTTTTCTGTGACATGATGTTGACTTGGGTTTGTTTCGTTTATTGGGATGTCTTTGTAGAGATTTTCAAAGTGTGTTCTCCAGATGTCGCCATCTTGGATTGGTAATGCTTGCAATTGTGTTGTACTCAGATTATTCCACATTTCCCAGAATTGATTTGGATTCGTGGAGTTTTCAATTTCTTCGAGTATTTTGTGGGTATAATTTTGTGTTTTGTTTCTAATGGTGTGTTTATATCTTTTGAGGGTCTCATTGTATCTAATACGTAGGTCTGGATTGTTTGGTTGGCGATGCTTTTGGTTTGATATTTTTCTCAGGTATTTTCTGGCATTTTTGCATTCGTGGTCAAACCATTTCTCATTTTTATTTTGTCTTTTGTAACGTTTCCTCTTCTGTTTCACAAGGTCGGCTTTTACAGCTGCCTCATGGAAGATCATATTTATATCCTCTATGGCCATGTTTACACCATCTCTGGTGATCTCATATAGATTTTCTTTAAATTTTGTAATTTTACTTGTGAGATCAGGTGAATTTAGTGCTGTGATGAATTTATCTCCACTGTCTGGGGCCCATCTGTATGTCTGGTTTATTTTATGTAGCTTACTGGGTTCCTTTTTTGTGTCTGTAGTTTGGGCAGAAAGTTTAAGGTACACATTTATTTGGTTATGGTCTGATAGGGGGGATTGCTGCCTGACAGTGAATGCGTTGATATCGCAGGGGTCCAGGTCAGTGATTGTATAATCCACCACACTAGACCCAAGAGTTGAGGAATATGTGAGTCTCCCTAAGGAGTCCCCTCTGAACCTACCGTTTACTATGTACAGGCCTAAGGCTCGGCAGAGTTGCACTACCTCCCTACCGCTCTTATTTATTTCACAATCGAGGTTGTTCCGATTTGCGATGGCTGGTGTGACATAGAGGGGTCTGGCCAAACACATGGTTGTTGCCCTGTGGGTCTATGAAGTCAGGTTCACATCCGGTCCTTGCATTTAGGTCCCCACATAGTAGCACCTTTCCTTGGGCCTGGAAATGGCTGATTTCCATGTGGAGGGTGTCAAATATCTCCTCTTCAAAATATGGCGATTCTATTGGAGGTATGTAGATCGCACATAAGTAAACATCGTTTTTTGCTATTCCTATATTTTTATCTAATTTTAGCTATACGTGTGATTTTCCCTGTTTTATCGGTGAGATGTGTTTGTTCAGTTCTCCTTTATACCACACCAGGATTCCCCCGGAGGTTCTGCCCTTGCGTGTCTTAGTGTTCTTTACTGAGGGCACAATGATTTCATGGTACATTGGAGGACAGTGGGTCGGCATGTCCTTTTGGCACCATGTTTCTGTTAACACAATTATATCAATGTCTTTTATAGCTTTTAGGAATTCAGGGTCTGTACTCTTAATCCCAAAAGTTGAGGAGCGGAGACTTTGGATATTCCAGCAGCTTTTGTGGAAAGAACGCATTTATATAGTTCAAAAAAAACGAAATAAAATGGACCTATTTTGTGGGATGAGTGTGGAAACACTATTTTCTATAATGCTAAATGGTGATTTAGTATAAATTTCATGAGGCATGCACATATAGCTATATAATAATAGTAACAATAATGATAAGATAACAATAATGATAATGATAAATAACAATATTAATAATTTAGTGCATTCCTCTCCGGCTTTCTATCAGGCTGTTCATCATCGTCATGATCTTTCTCAGTTCTTGGTCTACAGTCTGTGGTCTAGAGGGGGGTCTTGGGTCAGGTATAAAAGCACGGTTCTGTTGTTGGTTTTGTATAGGGGGGTGGGGGACATTGGTGGTCCTGTTTGGGTTAGGGCTCCCAATGGTAGAGGGGGTGGGAGGGCTGCGTCTTTTGGCAGTGTTTATGAGGTTTCTTGCGAAGACCCACATCCGCTGTTTGAGTAGATGTATTTCGTCATAGAGGTCCCTTGTGTTGATGTTTGGATGATGGGCCAGGTAAACGTTGGGGAAGACAGAACATCTCGTGTCGATCTCCCTGTTGGTGTTGTGGATTATATTGGCTGGGGTGTCCTTTCTGGGCAGTAGTGTGGAGATCACGATCTGCGCCTCGGGGAATTCCCTGCTGGCCTTTTCCGCCATCCTGCTCACCGCCCTAGCAGTGCCTTCCTGTAGGGTGCGTAGGTCGTTTGTGCCTGTGTGGATCACAAGCCATTTGGGGCTTCCAAGGGATTCTTTGTTCAGGATCTTCATTGCATGGTCTGTGTTGCTGCACCATTTTTTCAGGACTTGATGACCTGGGAACAGCCTCTGGGGGTCCAGAAACTTTCCGTTGGAGTCGGTCAGCAGGACCGCCTGAGGGGCTGGTTTTTCAGACTGGGTAGCAGTAGTCTGGGCAGGACTCGACTGATGGCTGGTTGTTGGCTGGGTTTCTGGGATAGGTTGTGTGGCAGGAGCCGGGTTTGAGGCTTTCGGTGTGTCTTCGTGTGGGGGGGCATCTGACGGGTTCTGTGTCCCTGTGTGTGAGGACTGGGTAGCGGTAGTCTGGGCAGGACTCGACTGAGGGCTGGTTGTTGGCTGGGTTTCTGGGATAGGCTGTGTGGCAGGAGCGGGGTTTGTGGCTTTCGGTGTGTCCTCGTGTGGGGTGGCATACGACGGGTTCTGTGTCCTTGTGTGTGTTGTTTTTTGGACCTTAAGAGGTTTGTGTTGCCTGCTGAGCCTTTCTACGGCCTCCATCGTTTTGTTTAGCTGGGTATGGAGTTCTTTGATCTTATTTCTTTGTTCCTCTACGGTCTTTCTCAGCTTGTGGATGGTGGACTCGTTTTCCGTTTTCAGCTGTTTGAGTTCCTCCGTCCAGTTCTTGGTCTGTGTTTCTCTGTATTCGTTGAATTCGAGTTCTAGTTTGGACATACTCTCTTTCAGCAGTTTGTTTGCGTTGAGAGGTGTGGGAGGGGTGGAGATGATCAGGCAGGTGTGTGTCTCTGCTGGACTCTCTTCTTCTTCCTCCGCTTGGCTCTCATCATCCTCTGTTCGACTCTCTTTTGCCTCCTGTCCATTGGTCCTATTTGTGTCTGCCTTAGTTTTCAACTGGGGGAATTCCTTTTCGAAGGAGTCCAGATTTTCTACATTCCCCTGTATCATGATCTTTCCTTTTTTGTTGTAGTAGCTTATGGTTAGCAGGGGGTCATCTTTATCTAGATTTACATCTTTACATATTTTCAGTCTGCCTCCACTGCCAATACCTTCGCTGGAGACGTATGCGTAGTATTTTTGTAAAGTCTCCTTCCATGAGGGAACGGAGTCGGTGTAGATTATGAGGTTGTTCTTCGTCTTAATCCCTTTGTGTGTGGTATAGTCAACGTAGAGGACCTCTGGGTTACTTTTTAGTGTTATGTCCTTGTGTTTTTCCTTTGCTTTATTTTTTGTGCATTGCTCAGGATATTTCATTTCCCTGCTCATTGTAGTCGTTTGTTTTTGTCTCAGATAGATAACTTTTTTTTCTCTTTTTTGTGTCGTGTTCCACCTTATCCCACTTTTAGGTCCAAAATTGAGAGTTTTTCAGGGGTTCATCTTTGATATAGCTGCTCTTAAAAGTTTCGCTCTCTCTCTCTCTCACAGGCTCCTGGTTCGGGTTGTTTACCGTTTCTCTCGGGTTTCTATTCCTTTTTTCTCGCGGGTTTGTTGTTCTTTTTCTAGGTTTTTTTTTTTTCGAACTAAACTTAAATACAATTAAATTTAGGTAGATTTAGGTAAAGCTTTTTTCCTCTGGACCCGTAGTTTTCCTCCCTCTCCTCGCGTCGGTCTCAGGCTGTTTCTGCCCTGGTCCCAGCCCCGCGGCTCGGCTGTGCAGTCCCGGCCCGGTGTTTGTCCGAGTTTCTCCGACCCCGGAGTTTCTCGGGTTTCAGGCCCCAGGCTTGCTCGCTCTCCGGGCTTCTGCCCTGGTCCCAGCCCCTTGGCTCGGCTGTGCAGTCCCGGCCCGGTGTTTGTCCGAGTTTCTCCGACCCCGGAGTTTCTCGGTTTCAGGCCCCGTGCTTGCTCTCTCTCTGGGCTTCTGCCCTGGTCCCAGCCCCTCGGCTCGGCTGTGCAGTCCCGGCCCGGCCCGGTGTTTGTCCAAGTTTCTCCGACCCCGGAGTTTCTCGGGTTTCAAGCCCCGGGCTTGCTCGCTCTCCGGGCTTCTGCCCTGGTCCCAGCCCCTCGGCTCGGCTGTGCAGTCCCGGCCCGGTGTTTGTCCAAGTTTCTCCGACCCCGGAGTTTCTCAGGTTTCAGGCCCCGGGCTTGCTCTCTCTCCGGGCTTCTGCCCTGGTCCCAGCCCCTTGGCTCGGCTGTGCAGTCCCGGCCCGGTGTTTGTCCGAGTTTCTCCGACCCCGGAGTTTCTCGGTTTCAGGCCCCGGGCTTGCTCTCTCTCCGGGCTTCTGCCCTGGTCCCAGCCCCTCGGCTCGGCTGTGCAGTCCCGGACCGGCCCGGTGTTTGTCCGAGTTTCTCTGACCCCGGAGTTTCTCGGGCTTCAGGCCCCGGGCTTGCTCGCTCTCCGGGCCCGACAGTCCTGACCCGATCCGGCACCCCTACCTCTCCACTCACCTCTTTGACTGGCTCGGGCCGCTCCTCCCGGTCTGGGTCTACTCCTGTTGCTGCTCACTCTCCTTCTCTCCGGTGCCTCGCTCGGCCCGGTTCCTCGGGCCTTTCTCCGGCTTCAGGCTCCGTGCTCCGGTTGCTGCTCGGGCTCTGCTGTGGTGCTTCAGGCTCCGTGTTCCTGCTGCTGCTCGGGCTCAGCTTTGCTGCCTCGTTGTCCAGGTTTTTTCCCGGATTTATTTTTCTCTTTCTCGCTATCTTATCTTTTTTCGGGTTTTTTTTTTTTTTCCTCTTTGACGCTCTTTTGGCGCTCTTTTTTTCCTCGGTTTTCTTAGATGCTTAAACTAAACTAAACTTAAACTTAAAACTACACTAAACTTAGCTAACTTAGACTAAAGTTAAATTTAACTTTTAGAACTTTTAAAAATGTTTTCCCCACTTAGATGGCTAAATTCGGCAGCCCATCTTCAGCGTGGCTCTCTCTCTCTCTCTCTCTCTCTCTCTCCCCCAGTCTCTCTCTCTCTCTCGCTCTCTCTTTCCCCCCCAGTCTCTCTCTCTCTCCCCCCAGTCTCTCTCTCTCTCTCCCCCCAGTCTCTCTCTCTCTCTCTCTCTCTCTCCCCCCCAGTCTCTCTCTCTCTCTCTCTCTCCCCCCAGTCACAATTCACAATTCAAATCGCTTTATTGGCATGATAAGTTACATCTTATGTTGCCAAAGCATCAAAATACATTTATGGTTGAGCACATAAACGCAGTTCTATTCATACAGTGTATAAACAGGTATATCCCTGAGTGTATAAATATACATTCGCATTGTTTATATATATTCTTTCCTTAGTTTACTGGTTGTCCCTCTGTTCATGGCAAGCTGTAACATAGTGTGCCGCCAGTGTTACAGAGCTTCTGTCCTCTCCCAGCAGGAATGGGAGATTGTGGTTGTCATTCAGATTTCTGAATTCAGGGCATATTTGTGAGAATTTTTGGTAGAAATTCTCCCTGATGCCCTGATATTTTCCACAGGCTGTGAGGAAGTGCATCTCTGTCTCCACTACTCCCTGACTGCAGTGAGAGCATATCCTGTCTTCTCTTGGCAGCCTGGTCTGCCTGTGTCTGCCTTTGTCGATCGCTAGGCTATGTTCGCTAAGTCTGTACCTTGTCAAGGTTCTTCTCAGTTTGTTATCCTTTACCATGGTCAGGTAATCAGCTATGTTGTATTGTCTGTTTAGGGCCAAGTAGCAATTGAGTTTGCTTTGGGTTTTTGTTGTTTCTGCCCAATATGTCAGATATTTTTCCTTTTGCTTAGCGACGATTGTGTTGGGTCGAATTCTTTGTGTTACCTTGTCACTGTCCTGGGGCTGGTTATTGTTAGTATTGTTAGTAGTTACCTCACTGAGTCCCAGGACTAGTTGACTGAGGGTACTCTTCTTTATGGTCAGCTCTTGGCATTTCAGGGCGTCAGTGAAAGCATTGGGGGTTGCTCATTTGTAGGTGATTCCAAAATTTGGTGGCTCTTTTTTGGATAGTGATTATTAATGGATATTGGCCTAGTTCCGCCCTGCATGCATTGTTTACTGTTTTCCTTTGAGTCCGGAGGATACTTTTACAGAATTCTGCATGTAGGATCTCAATTGGGTGTTTGTCCCATTTTGAGAATTCTTGTTGAGTTAGCGGTCCCCATACCTCACTGCCATAGAGTGCAATTGGTTCAATTACTGATTTGAAAATTTTGAGCCAAATGCTAATTGGGATTTCTATTTGGATTGATTTTTTGATGGCATAGAAAGCCCTTCGTGCTTTCTCTTTCAGTTCATTCACAGCCAGTTTGAAGTTTCCCGTAGAACTGATTTTTAAGCCCAAGTATGTATAGTTAGTGGTTTGTTCAATTTTGGTTGTTCCTACTGTGAAATTTATTTTGGGTCCCTGATGTTTGGATCTTTGCTGGAACACAAGGACTTTGGTTTTTTGGGGATTTATTGTCAGGGCCCAAGTCTGGCAGTACGACTCCAGCAGGTCCAGGTTCTGCTGTAGACCTCCTTTAGTTGGTGACAGCAGAACCAGGTCGTCTGCATAGAGGAGGAATTTAACCTTGGATTCATATAGGGTGAGGCCGGGTGCTGTAGATTGTTCAAGTAGTTTTGCCAATCCATTTATGTAAATATTAAAGAGTGTCGGTGTGATTGGCGAGCCCTGCGTCACCCCCCGCCCCTGTGGGAAGTATTTTGTTTGTTTGTCTCCAATTTTAACTGCACATTTGTTGTTTGTATACATTGATTTAATTACATCATATGTTTTCCCTCCTACCCCGCTTTCGATAAGTTTCAGGAATAAACCGTCATGCCAGATGGAGTCGAAAGCCTTCTGGAAATCTACAAAGCATGCGTAGATTTTGCTTTTGTTATGGTGAACGTGTTTGTCAATTAGGGTCTGTAGGGTGAAGATATGATCGGATGTTCTATAGTTTGGCAGGAATCCAATTTGGCTTTTACTCAAGACATTGTGCTCCTCAAGGAAGTTTATAAGTCTTTTGTTTATGATGCTACAGAATACCTTCCCCAGGTTACTGTTTACACAGATGCCTCGATAGTTGTTTGGGTCGATTTTGTCCCCACTTTTGTATATGGGCGTTATGAGTCCTTTGTTCCAGATATCAGGGAAATAACCGACACTCAGAACCAAGTTGAAGAGTTTTAGGATAGCCAGTTTCATTTTTTCATCTGTGTGTTTAATCATCTCGCTTAGTATGCCGTCTGTCCCGCAAGCTTTTCCTGGTCACAGGTCCTTGAGTTTTTCAAGAAGTTCTTTTTCTGTTATTATGGCGTCTAGCGGGTTTTGGTTATCTTTTATGGCCATTTCTAGCTTTTCCAGTTTTTTGCATATTTGGTGTTGCTCTGGTCTTAGTGTGCTTTTCTGGTATAATTTTTCAAAGTGGTTTACCCATGTGTCCCCATTTTGAATGGCCAAATCGTCGTGTTGTTTTTTGTGTAGTGTTTTCAAGTTTTCCCAGAAACAATTGGAATCAATGGATTCCTCCATGGAGCTGAGTGTATTCTTAATATATTGCTCTTTTTTGGTTCTGAGTGTGTTTCTGTATTGTGTTAGTGTCTGACAAATAAGTAAGGCGTAATTCCTCGTTTTCTGGATGTCTGTGTTTTTGGTTTGATATTTTTCTAAGTTTTTTCCTCATGTTATGGCAATCTCGGTCAAACCATTTTTCATAGTTTTTTGTTTTGGGTTTGTTCTTGCGAGCTTTCAAGTTTGCACTTGTTGCCACATTATCAAAAATATTGTTTAGGTTAATAACTGCCCGGTTTACGCCTTCTTTATTGTGAGTGTATATGTTATCCAGAAAGGTGTCTAAGAGAGCTTGAGTTGATGCATTGCTAATTGTTTTCTGGTATTTTTCCGTGTCGTTTTGGCCCATCTGTACGATTTTTTGGTGTTGTACAGTTTACTGGGTTGTGTTTCTATGTTGTTTGTTTCTGTCTTTTTGAGATACATAGTAATTTGATTGTGATCTGACAGTGTTATTTGTGGTGTGACTGTGAATGCTCTGAAAGAGGATGGGTCTAAGTCTGTAATCATATAGTTTACTGTGCTGCAGCCAACAGGTGAGCAATAGGTCTCTCTCTCCCCCCCAGTCTCTCTCTCTCTCCCCCCCCAGTCTCTCCCTCTCTCCCCCCCAGTCTCTCTCTCTCTCTCCCCCCCAGTCTCTCTCTCTCTCTCTCTCTCTCCCCCCAGTCTCTCTCTCTCTCTCTCTCTCTGTCTCTGTCTCTCTCTCTCTCCCCCCAGTCTCTTTCTCTCTCTCTCTCTCCCCCAGTCTCTCTCTCTCTATCTCCCCCCAGTCTCTGTCTCTCTCTCTCCCCCCCAGTCTCTCTCTCTCTCTCTCCCCCCCAGTCTCTCTCTCTCTCTCTCTCCCCCCAGTCTCTCTCTCTCTCTCTCTCTCTCTCCCCCCAGTCTCTCTCTCTCTCTCTCTCTCTCTCTCTCTCTCTCTCCCCCCCAGTCTCTCTCTCTCTCCCCCCCAGTCTCTCTCTCTCTCCCCCCCAGTCTCTCTCTCTCTCTCTCTCTTTCCTTACCTCTCTCTTTCTCTGTCTCCTTCCCCCTCTCTCTCTCTCTCTCTCCGTCTCCTTTCCTCGCTCTCTCCCCAGTCTCTCTCTCTCTCTCTCTCTCGCTCTCTCTTTCCTTCCCTCTCTCTCTTTCTCTGTCTCCTTCCCCCCTCTCTCTCTCCCCTGTCTCTCTCTCTCTCCCTTCTCCCATCTCTCTCTCTCTCCCCCAGTCTGTCTCTCTCTCTCTCTCTCTCTCTCCCCCCGTCTCTCTCTCTCTCTCTCTCTCTGTCTCTGTCTCTCTCCTTCCCTCTCTCTCATTCCCTGTCTCCTTTCCCCTCTCTCTCTCCCTCTCTCCTTTCCTCTCTCTCTCTCTCTTTCCTTCCCTCTCTCTTTCTTCAAATTCAAAATCAAATCGCTTTATTGGCATGACAAGGTACATCTTATGTTGCCAAAGCATCGAAAAAACATTTATGGTTGAACACATAAACGCAGATCTATCCATACAGTGTATAAACAGATATATCCCTGAGTGTATAAATATACATTCATATAATTTGTATATAATCTATTCTTAGATTTAATGGTTGTCCCTCTGTTTATGGCAAGCTCTCTGTCTCTCTCTCTCTCTCTCTCCCCCCCCAGTCTCTCTTTCTCTCTCTCTCCACCCCAGTCTCTCTTTCTCTCTCTCTCCCCCCCAGTCTCTCTCTCCCTCCCCCCCAGTCTCTCTCTCTCTCTCTCTCTCCCCCCCAGTCGCTCTCTCTCTCCCCCCCCCCAGTCGCTCGCTCTTTCTCTTCCAACAACAATATGCCCTCAAAAAAGCCTCGGCACCGCCGGGCACCCCGAGCTAGTATCTATATATATAAAGCGGCTCTTCTGTCTGTCCTGATTTCTGTCTGTCTGTCTGTCCGTTTTCTATACGTTTGAAAGTTACAGAGCGTACCGACGCGCGCATCGCCTCAAAAGAAAGCTTGCGATTCCGAACCGGTCATAGGCGTATTTACGTTTCGGCCGGACAAAAACCGCGCCCGCGGTATCTGAAAAACTTTCAGCGTTCCGCTCATTAGCATCTCATTAGCGACCGTGTGACGTCGAGGTCGACCAATCGTATGGCGGGTTCCTGGCGCATGCTGTCCTACAGTTGAGTGTTGAGTGACTCGACGATGGACCAATCCTACGCTTCGGTGACCTGAGCGGTCGACCAATCGGTGCATGTGTGGGCGGGCCTTATCCTTCTGAACCGAGGTGAGTGGCCGCCATCTTGATTTTTCACGATTTTTTCCCCCACACTTTCTGTGTTAGGGAACTAAGGTAAATATTTTAATGATGTGTTAGGGAATTAAATAACAATTTATTTGTGTTTAAAATTGTGTTTAGCAAATGCGCACGTGGTGGGCGGGGCAGTTGGCTCCTCGTTCGAGACCAGGCCTGCGTCCGACCGGAGGGGCCACTTAGTTAACCGGCAGCCGAGCCCTGCCTCCTATTCACATCTACCGTCCTTCTTGCATGGGCCTACCGAACGACTCCTACTCCCTCCTCCTCTTTTGCTGCTCTCTATTTATTTAATCTCCTCTTACTCGGCGAAAGATGAGTATAAAAAAAAAAGAAGAGGCCGCCAGTTGCTCGGCCGCCTTGATGACGGCACGCATTCGCACGGCCCCTGTTAGCCCAGCAACGGGGCACGCCAGCGGTCTTGAAACCACGCATGCGCACGGCCTGCCACCCCGTGACACCAGCACGCATGAGTTTAACAAAAATGAAGAGGCCGCCAGTTGCGCAGCCGCCTTGACGCCGGCAGGCATGCGCACGGCCCCCGTGACGCCAGGACACAGCCTCGGGAGATCGCGGGGGGGGGCGAGCCTCGGGAAATCGCGGGGGGGGGGGAGTGCCTCGGGAAATCGCGGGGGGGGGAGAGCCTCGGGAATCGTGGGGGGGAGAGCTCGGGAAATCGCGGGGGGGGAGAGCCTCGGGAAATCGTGGGGGGGGGGAGAGCCTCGGGAAATCGCGGGGGGGGGAGAGCCTCGGGAAATCGCGGGGGGGAGAGCCTCGGGAAATCGCGGGGGGGGAGAGCCTCGGGAAATCGTGGGGGGGAGAGCCTCAGGAAATCGTGGGGGGGTGGGGAGAGCTTCTCTGTTCCCCCCAGTCTCTCTCTGTTCCCCCCCGGTCTCTCTCTGTTCCCCCCCCAGTCTCTCTCTGTTCCCCCCCGAGTCTCTCTCTTCTTCCCCCCCCAATCTCTCTCTGCCCGCCCCCCCCACCCCCCCAGTCGCTCTCTCTCTCTCTTCCAACAACAACATGCCCTCGAAAAAAGCCTCAGCAACGCCGGGCTCACCCAGCTAGTATACTTATAAAGCACTTACCGCCATCTTTGAATTATATACACTCATTCTTTTCAAGACTGGAACTAAAGTTAAAGTTCCCCTTCATAATTAGATTTCCCAACAAAACCTGAACTCAGCCAAGAACTGATGATATAGGAACAGGAAGAGGCCACTTAGCAAGTTCCGCCATTCAATTAAATCACGGATGGTCTGTGACCTAACCTCCATATCTCGATATGGGCCTTTGCCCCATATCTCTTATTACCTTTGGTTAGAAAATATATCAATCCAAGACTTGAATTTAACAATTGAGCGAGCATCAATTGCCTACTTGCGGAAGAGCATTCCTAACTTCTACCGACCTTTGTGTAATGTCTCGGCTCCGAGAGTAATGTTTCACTTTTTACACCGAACATGGTACAGCCGCGTTAGACACGTTTTCGATGTAAAGTTTGCTTTTGAAACTTTGCCGCTCCTCTGTCTCGGTGACCTGCCCGTACTTCGACCCCCCGGCCATCGCCTGGGCCAATCGAGTGTCTTTCTGAACCAGGAGTTCGGGAGTCTGGGCTCACTACCCAGACCAGGCTGCGTTCAAATTACTGCCGTGAACAGACCAAGTCCCGGAGAGTGTTCAACTTCTCACTGGGACCTAACCCACTGCCTGCCGCAGTCTCTGGACTGAAGTTTTCTGGAGAATTATAACCGGCTGGGTTAGAATGAAATGTTATCCTTTGGTCGAGTGGCTTGGGAGGGATGAAGAACTGTTCTAACTCGGGTTATTGTCTCTAACGCTGGGCTGGGGATCCTTTCAAGGCTTGTGATGCAAGATGTGTCTATATCCTAGAATCCTGTTAAAGCGCAGCTTCTGCTTGGTGACCTGACAACCTGGGAGCGCCTGCCGTTTAAATCTAATGTCTGGAGTTAGTAATGGGCCTGTTTGTTGCTTGTATACCGGCTCCTAAAATCAAGCGAGCCCGAGCAAGTGGCGGGTGGTGGAGGGCGGTGCTCGGCCGCCAATGAGCAGATTGCCAGGAGTTAGAGGCCGAGGATTACCCCTCCCTCCATTCCTGGATTAACTGCTCACCCACAGTACACGAAAAGGGGAGTCTCTCTCCATAGAATTGTAGAATCATAGAAATTTATGGCGCAGAAGGAGGCCATTCGACCCATGGTGTGTGTGCTGCCCGAAAAAGAGCTATCCAGCCTAATCCCACTTTCCAGCTCTTGGTCCATAGCCCTGTAGGTTACGGCACTTCAACTGCATATCCAAGTGCTTTTTAAATGTGATGAGGGTTTCTGCCTCTACCACCCTTTCTGGAATGAGTTCCAAACCCCCACCACACTCTGGGTGAAAAAAGTTCTCCTCAACTCCCGTCTAAACCTCCGACCAATTACTTTAAATCGATGCCCCAGGTTATTGACCTCTCTGCTCGGTGAAATAGGTGCTTCCTATCTAGGGCCCTCATGATTTTATACACCTCAATCAAGTCTCCTCTGTTATGAAGAAAACAATCCCAGCCTATCCAATCTTTCCTGACAGCTAACATTCTCCAGACCCGGCAATGTCCTCGTAAATCCCCTCTGTACCCTCTCTAGCGCAATCACGTCTTTCCTGTAATGTGATGACCAGAACTGCACGCAGTACTCTAGCTGTGACCTAACAAGCATATCCTCCCGGCTTTTATATTCTATGACAAAGTGTTCCACCTGAAACATTGACTCTGTTTCTCCTCTCCTCGATGCTGCCTGACCAGCTGAGTGTTTCCAGCACTTTCTGTTGTTATTTCAGATATCCAGCATTCGCAGTATTTTGCTATTTTATATTCTATGTCTCAGTTAATAAAGGAAAGTATCCTGTATGCCTTCATAACCACCTTATCTACCTACCTGCTCATGCACTCCAAGGTCCCTCTACTCTTCTCAATGTCCCACCATTTCTTGTGTATTCCCTTTCCTTGTTGGCTCTCCCTAAATGCATTATCTCACACTTCTCCGGATTGAATTCCATTTGACACATTCTACCCATCTTACCAGTCCATTGATATCTTCCTGCAGTCTGCAGATTTCCTCCTCACTATCATTTTTTGTATAATCTGCAAATTTATTAATCATGCCCCTTATATTGAATTTCAAATTATTGATATACACCCCAAAAAGCAAGCGACCTCGTTCTGAGCCTTGCGGAACCCCACTGTATACAGCCTTCCAGTTACAAAAACACCCGTCGACCATTACCCTTTGTTTCCTGTCACTGAGCCATTTTGGATCCAACTTGGCACTTTCCATTGGATTCCATGGGCCTTCACTTTTCTGACCAGTCTGCCATATGGGACCTGGACAAAAGCCTTGCTAAATCCATGTAGACAACAACAAACGCGATACCCTCATCTACCCTCCTTGTTACTTCCTTAAAAAATACAATCAAGTTAGTCAGACGCGACCTTCCCTTAACAAATCTATGCTGACTGCCCTGGATTAATCCCTACCCTTCTATATGACAATCAATACTGTCCTTCAGAATGTTTTCCAATAATTTGCCCACATTAGTGTCAAATTATCTTCAGAATCTCACAATCTCTAGCAACTGCAAGCCATCAACAGCCTCTCCGCTATTGGAGACCTTACTGGTAAATTGAAATGGGAAGTTTACGTCACTGACACAGAAGTTCTACAGATGTTTTAGTCAACACCTCGTCACTTCTCAATTAATAATCGCCTCAAGAAGCACTTCCTTGAAACTGGGAGAGTGATGGTGGTTACTTTGCACATTCCACATTAAAGAGGACATTAAAATAATTCAATGTATTCTCTTTACTAACTGAAACCTCGGAGCAGGCCGATGCAATTCTAGTTCCTCTAATCACAGAGAGGGATGCGGTGAGAAATCTCTGCTTACAAAGCATCAACGAGTGGAGGCTGCACATTCACAACAGGTCAGGAGGATAAGATCCAGGTAACAATGCAAAGCTGTTAATATCCGCAATAGCTCCCAATGATATGTTCAGGGACAGTAATGGCAGACACTGGTTGGGTAGGAAGTACCCAGCTGCCTACTTTACCAGGAGATGTCTGACTGCAGCAGGTTTCATTGCAAAGAGTTAAGCATCTCACCCAATCTCCACCATTAATTGTATGATATTTAACACTGACCCAACCATAAATGAAAAAATATCCACTCCACCACAATTTCCCCACCAGCCGCCTGCAGATTTACTCTCATGCTGATCTCTGTGATCTTATCCACACAGCTTTGCTCCTTCGTCAAGTGTATGGAAGGAGCCTCCCTGTGAGGAATGGAGTAAAGTACAGTCTTCAAGGGCCGGTGGAAGGGGTGGGAAGTGAGGAAGGGGATTTTAGGTCAATTGGAGGAAACTGTCTAGCCACCTTATAGTGCACGGAATGCAGCTCCGAGGACAACATATGGGAGTGACTTTAACTTTGTACAATAGTGTAAAATGGGTGATATCTAATGGTTGCCCAGTAAACCCCCGCCTGATTTCCCCTTCATAGACTTCAATGGAAAGCAAAATCGAGCGTAGTGTATCTTGGGTGGCTAATTCCACATTGCCCATTTTATACCATCGCCGTAATTTAATATTAACCCCATATGTGTTCCCATTGGGTGTGTAAAACACCCAGGGAGGGAAATCAACAACAGACCTGATGCCCTTCATGATGATGAGGAATTTCAGTCAATATAACACAATAAATCACAACTCCTGCCACATTTTAGTCGACAGACATTCTGGCCTCGATGGAATTGGATGAAATCTGAATGAGCTTTTCTGGAGGATTTGAGATATTCTAATACGGAGCAGATATTTAACAATCACGAACATGTTCAATGAGTTTTCTCCAGTTGCGCTGCCGTCCAGTGTTGGGGAAGTGCCTGTTGGTGGCGGGGTGCAGTGAGGGACAGTTCAGGATGGACCGTGAAACTGTCTGTTGGTGTGTTCCTGTTTGGCGGGGTGCAGTGAGGGACAGCTCAGGATGGACCGTGAAACTGTGTCTGTTGGTGTTCTCCAGGGTGGCGGGGTGCAGTGAGGGACAGTTCAGGATGGACCGTGAAACTGTGTCTGTTGGTGTGTTCCAGAGTGGCGGGTTGCAGTGAAGGACAGTTCAGGATGGACTGTGAAACAGTGTCTGTTGGTGTGTTCCAGGGTGGCGGGGTGCAGTGAGGGACAGTTCAGGATGGACTGTGAAACAGCGTCTGTTGGTGTGTTGCAGGGTGGCGGGGTGCAGTGAGGGACAGCTTAGGATGGACTGTGAAATAGTGTCTGTTGGTGTGTTCCAGGGTGGCGGATTGCAGTGAGGGACAGTTCAGGATGCACTGTGAAACAGTGTCTGTTGGTGTGTTCCAGGGTGGCGGGGTGCAGTGAGGGACAGTTCAGGATGGACCGTGAAACTGTGTCTGTTGGTGTGTTCCTGGGTGGCGGGGTGCAGTGAGGAACAGTTCAGGATGGACTGTGAAACAGTGTCTGTTGGTGTGTTCCAGGGTGGCGGGGTGCAGTGAGGGACAGTTCAGGATGGACTGTGAAACAGTATCTGTTGGTGTGTTGCAGGGTGGCGGGGTGCAGCGAGGGAAAGCTCAGGATGGACTATGAAACAGTGTCTGTTGGTGTGTTCCAGGGTGGTGGATTGCAGTGAGGGACAGTTCAGGATGCACTGTGAAACAGTGTCTGTTGGTGTGTTCCAGGGTGGCGGGGTGCAATGAGGAACAGTTCAGGATGGACTGTGAAACAGTGTCTGTTGGTGTGTTCCAGGGTGGCGGGGTGCAGTGAGGGACAGTTCAGGATGGACTGTGAAACAGCGTCTGTTGGTGTGTTGCAGGGTGGCGGGGTGCAGTGAGGGACAGCTCAGGATGGACTGTGAAACAGTGTCTGTTGGTGTGTTCCAGGGTGGTGGATTGCAGTGAGGGACAGTTCAGGATGGACTGTGAAACAGTGTCTGTTGGTGTGTTCCAGGGTGGCGGGGTGCAGTGAGGGATAGTTCAGGATGGACCGTGAAACTGTGTCTGTTGGTGTGTTCAAGGGCGGCGGGTGCAGTGAGGGACAGTTCAGGATGGACTGTGAAAACTAACCGTGCGCTAAGACAGAAACTCATTCGACTGGTTCCATTATTTAACTATTTTAATGGCCAGGTTCACCGGAGATTTGAACATTTTCATGAACTCCTCTCTGAATTTAGTCTGGGTCTCTCCATAAATACAGGTGTTGGTGCAGCAACTCAGGAGCTGGAGCATGTTTCTGCTTTCCTGGAGAATGAACTTTGGATCATTGAAACTCGAGATCTTAGAATCGTTCGTAATTCACACATACAGGAAATTTACAACATAGGCCACCCATAACAGGATAAAACTGCCCGAGATGGTGAAGAGTAAAACAATGGACTTTCTCCGGCTCTCCAGCTCTGGGTCACTCTGATTCTCTCCATTGCTGTGGGCCCGGAGTCTCCTGCGGGCTCTGCTGGCCGGTGGAATGTGTCTGACGGTTAGAGCATTGAGCAGTAACATCAGGAGGAACGGGGCACAGGTGTTCAAAATACGGTCAATCCAGTCAAACGCTGTGCATAGAAGTTCAGTATAAAAACTTAGCTTAATGTTGCAGTACCACGGGACACCATTAATTATATACAAAGGCTCATGTAGAAAGTACCAGGGGATGTTTTTTACACAGCTCACGGCACAGGCCGCTACTATTACAATGGCAGCTGTTCTCTCGGTGCAATATTTTGTTTTCAGCTTCTGGCAACAAATGGCCACAAATCGATCTAAGGTGAAAGCGACCGTCAGCCAGACAGAGCTGTCCCTGCATAGATTAGAGCGATTTTTAGGCTACAGACTTGAGTGATAGAGAGGAAAAGAACTGGAAAATAAATAACACTGATCTGGTTTAATATCACAGCGATGATAATGACCAGGAGATCCGTCACCGCCATGGACACCAGGTACTGAGTGATACATCTGGAGAGACCGCACCTTCCTCGGGACAGGATCACAATCGTCACCAGGTTAGCTGTGGATGGAAATGAACAGGTGACTAAAACAGTGTTTTACTCGGACGTTGTCACTCGTTACCTTTGGACTCAATTTGAATTTAAATAAAATTCATCATCCAACATAAGAACTGTGTGATTTTTTACTGTTACCGCCATGCAGTCGCGGATCTAACAGCCGATTTTACAATTCCACTGAAGCATCGCCTGATCACTCACTGAGGCTCACCACTGATTTCCCTCCAGAGCGGATCTCTAAACGGAGCTTGGCCCCAACTGATCTGTTTCCGAGGAAGGTGACCCTAACTGGTAGGTCGCTGACCATAGCCGGACATAGCCCTCATCAGGAACAGGATTCTAGACAGTGATCGTGCATTTGCCGGGTGGACTCAGCTCCCGGAAACAAAGAGACCAGACGAGCCAGTGACAGTGACCGGAGTGAGTGGTGGAAAGTGCACGGGGTGTTGAGCAGCACTGGCTGGCAGGAGGCCAAGAGAACTGCATTGGAAGAGCAGTGTCAGAGCCAATCGCCGGATCAAGATCCAGAGAACTTAAACCGAAAGAAGAAATGGCCACAAAAGAACAGCAAGGATTTCGGGAAATAGGCCGGATGGTAGGGTCGATGCAGCTTACTAACTAACTAAATAGCTAAATAACTAACTAACTAACTATTTGATGTTCATTAATTATTACCAACAGCTCATTGGCATGTTACGTGTCTTCAATAAACAATATCCATTAAATGCAAAATATTCCATTTATTGTTACATCCAGTTCCCAATATTATAAGTTTTTGAAATCAGCCCGCTCTGTAGGTATTTAGGGAATTGAGTATATCCGCTGGGCGGAAATGGAGCTAATAATCCTTGTAATCACTTTAGAAATCAATTCATTATTTGATTATTAAACCAGGTCAATGTTATAGCTGTACATTAATGAGTAATGAACTACTTTCCAAAGCCCGAGCAGTGTGACGCCTCTCAGTTTTAATGGGAATACACGGAATCAGGCGCAATATTTCCGGAGTGTCTTTCAGAGACATCAAGGGGTTGGTCTCATATGAATTGAGATGGAGATTTTTGTCAAAACATCAGGAGCGCTGCCTGATCTTCCAATAGCGTCTGAGGATTCTTACGGGGCACCTGACTCAACGCAATAGGGAAACGAGGCTGTGATCTTAACATCTCATCTGATGAATAGCAGCTCTGACAATGCCGCTCACCGTCAGCAGTGCACTGGACGGTCTGCCGAGACTGGAAGTTCAAATCCCGGAGATCCAGGCTGAGAGTCTTCTCTCTGTGTATACAGATTACAGTGTAATCCTACCATCACTCTATTGTTGTAGAGGATCGTCCTAGATTGGGAATTCAAATCCCGGCGATCTACACTGACATCCTGCTGTCTTAATGCACAACTAACAATATATTTTCACCATCATTCTGTTGTTATGCAGGAGAGCCCTAGATTGGGAACTCAAATCCCGGAGATCTACATTTATAGGACATACAAATTGGCCAGAAAAGCAATAATCCTGAGGATTGGGAGCAATTTAGGATTCAACAAAGGATTACAAAGGGATTAATTAAGAAGGGGAAAATAGAATGAGAGTAAGCTTGCAGGGAACATAAAAATTGATTGTAAAAGCTTTTATAGATATGTGAAGAGAAAACGATTGCTAAAGTCAAGCGTAGGTCCCTTGCAGTCAGAATCAGGGGAATTTACAATGGGGAACAAAGAAATGGCAGACTAACTAAATACATTTTTTGGTCCTGTCTTCACAAAGGAGGACACAAATAACCTCGCAGAGATGCCGGGGAACATAGGGTCTGATGAAAGGGAAGAACTGAAAGAAATCAGTATTTGTAGGGAAATGTTGTTAGGGAAATTGATGGGATTGAAGGCCGATTAAATCCCCAGGGCCTGATAATCTACATCCTAGGTTACTCAAGGATGTGGCCCTAGAAATAATAGATGCATTGCTGATCATCTTCCAACATTCAATGGAAACTGGAACAGTACCCATGGATTGGAGGGTAGCTAATGTTACCCCACTATTCAAAAAAGGTGGTAGAGAGAAAATGGGGAATTACAGACCGGTAAGCCAGACATCGGTAGTGGGGATAATGCTAGAGTCCATTATAAAAGATGTACTTGAAAAACAGTGACAGGGTCGGACAAAGTCAACATGGATTCACAAAAGTTAAATCGTGCTTGACTAATCTACTGGAATTTTTTGAGGATGTAACTGGTAAAATAGATAAGGGAGAACCAGTGGATGTGGAGTATCTGGACTTTCAGAAGGCCTTCGATAAGGTCCCGCATAAGAGATTAGCGTGTAAAGTTAAGGAACATGGGATTGGGGGCAAGGTATTGACTTGGATAGAGAACTGGTTGGCAGACAGAAAGCAAAGAGTTGGAATAAACAGGTCTTTTTCCGAATGGCAGGCAGTGACTGGTGGGGTACTGCAGGGATCGGCCCTTGGACCCCAGCTATTCACAATATATATTAATGATCTAGACAAGGAAACTAGATGTAAGGCCCAGAAATTTGGGTCGGGGGCTTCCCGCGGGTGCAAGCCCCCGACCTACACTTACATCTCGCGCTGACATTTGAAGACTGGGCCAGCGTGGATTTCCGGTCTGTGGCCCGGTTCAGCTCCCGGCGTGCTGTGCGTGCGTGATCCAGCAGCGTATTTAGTGCGATGAGCTGGCTGGGATCATGTGAGCACTAGGCAACCAATGGGAATTTACAAAAGTCCATTCATGAGTTAGACATAAGACCTGTCAAACTCATGAAAAGTCCAGGCACCCAAAACACTACTTCAACTTTAAATAAAAGTTAAAAAAATTCCAATAACTAAATTAACTATTAATAACTTTAAAAAACTATTTTAAACAATTATTCAAATTTCTGCCAATTTTTTTCCAGAAATCGGGTCCAAAAATACACTTACCTTACTGTAAATTCTTTAAAAATAATAAACCTGTGGAAAAAAATTTCTAACTTTAATTATTAGACCACTTACCTTATAAAACTAATCCTTAAGTCTGCTTTTTACATTCATTAAAAGTGGAGGCCTTCACGCACAGGCAAACCTGTCGAAAAACCGAAGTTCAATGCGTAAGCACTGCCTCAAACATCGCAAGGGAACCGCCTCTGTAACCCCTTGGTTCCGAGGAGAGGAAATGCCGGTTTTCCGCGCATGCGCTGTGCATGCTGAAATCCGGCACTTCCAATGGGCCCACGCCTGAGTACCCCATTTTTACTTATGCGCTGGGACTGGAATTACTGGGCCAATATCTCCAAATTTGCAGACGACACAAAGCTGGGTGGGCGTGTGTGCTGTGAGGAGGATGTCGAGAAACTCCAGGATGATTTGGACATGTTGGGTGATTGGGCAGAAACATGGCAGATGCAATATAACGTGGATAAATGTGAGGTTGTCCTCTTTGGTGGCAAAAACAGGAGGGCAGGTTATGTAAATGGCAATAGATTAGGAGAAGGGGAAGTGCAACGAGACCTGGGTGTCCTTGTGCACCAGTCATTGAAGGTAAGCATGCAGGTGCAGCAGGCGGTTAAGAAGGCAAATGGTATGTTGGCCTTCGTAGCGAGAGGGTTTGAGTACAGGAACAAGGATGTCTTGCTAAAGTTGTACAGGGCCTTGGTGAGACCACATCTTGAGTATTCTGTGCAGTTTTGGTCGCCTTATCTGAGGAAGGATGTTGTTGCCATGGCAGGAGTTCAGCGAAGATTTACCAGGCTGATACCTGGGATGGCAGGAATGACGTATGAGGAGAGATTGGGTCGATTGGGCTTGTACTTGCTGGAGTTTAGAAGAATGAGAGGTGATCTCATTGAAACTTATAATATTCTGACGGGACTGGACAGACTAGATGCAGGAAGGATGTTCCCGATTGTCGGGGAGTCCAGAGCCAGGGGACACAGTCTTAGGATAAAGGATAGGCCATTTAGGACAGAAATGAGGAAGAATTTCTTCACCTAGAGAGTGGTGAACCTGTGGAATTCTCTACCACAGAAGGCAGTAGAGGCCAAATCATTAAATATATTCAAGAAGGTGCTGGATATATTTCTTAAGGCTAAAGGGATCAAGGGGTATGGGGAGAAAGCAGGGACCGGGTACTGAAATTGGATGATCAGCCATGATCGCATTGAATGGCAGAGCAGCCTCGAGGGGCCGAATGGCCTACTCCTGCTCCTATCTTCTATGTTTCTACACCGAGATCCTGCTGTCTTAATACACAATTAAGAATGTAGCCCCACCATCACTCTATTGTTAGGGCGGGTCAGCCTGGTTTGGAAACTTAAATCCCGGAGATCTACACCGAGATCCTGCTCTCTTAATATACAACCGAAAATGTAGTCCCACCATCACTCTATTGTTATGGAGGATCGCTCGATATTGGGAACTCAAATCCCGGAGATCTAAACTGAGATATTGCTGTCTTAATAAACAACTAACAATGTATTTCCGCCATCACTATTGTTATGGAGAATCAGCTTGGATTGGAAACTCAAATTCCGGAGTTCTAGGCTGCGATTCCTCCCTCTGCATACAGGGATTGTATTTCCACCATCGCTCTACCAATTATGCTACAAATAACCTTAATATGGAGAAAGGCTCAGGTACCCGAGAGCCACCGGCACACTTGGAACTGCCCGGCTTTGCATCAGAGAAGGGAACAAAACTGGAAAAATGTTGCAATTAAGTGATAATGCGTGAATAATAGAAAACCAACACAACATTCACAATCTGAACAGTTATCCCAGTTTTCCAGGGTATATTGTGTTACATTTAAATAGTTTGCAACGTTCTGTAGTTAAAACAAGTTGAAATAATTGACGTGAAGGGACAAGAGGAAACGATTTAAACTGAGCCCAGGTTAAAGTAGGCGAGCGCTCCTTGGAACTTTTTAATGAATGGGGATAAAAGGAGCATAAAAGATGTTGAGATATTAGCCTCGATAGTCTTTCTGATTCCGTTGATCACCAGCCATAAGCAGTGACCATGCCACCGAGTGGGTGATGGTGGAAACTGCGGACGGTCCCGGAACCACCGAATGAGCAGACACAGTTCAAAATGTTATTGCTGGACATGTATGGTGTGCCGTGTGTTCCGCCCTGTGACCTTCTCCGCTCCCAGTCTAATTAAAATTATCGGAGTGAAGTGAGACACAGTTCCAAGTGTTGGTGTTGGACATGGATGGTGAGCCGTGTGTTCCACCCTGTGACCTTCCCCACTCCCAGTCTAATTAAAATGATCGGAGTGAAGTGAGACACAGTTCAAAATGTTAGTGTTGGTGTTGGACATGGATGGAGAGTGATGTGTTCCGCCCTGTGACCTTCCCCACTCCTAGTCTAATTAAAATAAGCGGAGTGAAGTGAGACACAGTGTGAAGTGTTGGTGTTGGCCATGGATGGTAAGCGGTGTGTTCTGCCCTCTGTACTTCTCATTCCCAGTCTAATTAAAATGATCGGAGTGAAGTGAGACACAGTTCGAAGTGTTGGTGTTGGACATGGATGGTGGGCGGTGTGTTCTGCCCTCTGTACTTCTCACTCCCAGTCTAATAGAATGTAAACCACAAAGACTTATTTAGAATCTCATGGCAGCACTCGGCCTAAAACACAGGGGAAAATAATAATCGCATAATATTAAATATATTTGAATGTAAAGTTAAAAAAATTCTCTAAAACAGCACCTTAGACAATAAATGGGCAGTGAGCGAGCAGTATCGATTGAATCAATAGCAGAGATGGGTGGACTCTGTACCAAGGAAACACGTTACATCACCAGTTACATGGTGATAGCAGCGAGACAGCTCAAAATGATTGGTAAAATGAATCGGTGACCACAGTGACTTACCTGGGACACCAAAAGCTGCAAGGACAGGATAGTAAATGGCTAGACTGGCCCCGTCACTTCTCCATGCATTAATCCGGATTTTCTATCAGGTCGCTTCGAGTGTAGACGAGGCTATGAATGTGCTGTGTGAAATATTCGACGGTCCTGCATTTATAGTTGTTGGAAACCTCCAGTGACACAATTAGGCCCAATCACCATTTATGTTAATTACAGTTATTTGGACAAACAGATGATGTCACTTGGGTTCACTTCATTGTTTTAATAACAATGGATGGGTGTTTCATCTATGTATATATATAAAAGACCTCTTCTGTCTGTCTGTCAGTTTTTCTGTCCGTCTGTCTGTCTGTCAGTCTGTCTGTCTGTCCATTCTGTATACGTTCAAAAGTTATAGAGTGTACCGACATGCGCGTCACATCAAAAGAAAGCTTACGATTTCGGACCGGTCATCGGCGCATTTACTTTTCCGTCAGACAAAAATCGTGCCCACGGTATCCAAAAAACGTTCATAATTCCGGTCAGTAAATGCGAAAAGTTCCGCTCATTTGCTCATTTGCATTCAGTGACACGAAGGTTGACAAATCGTGTGGTCGAATGACCTGACAGTTGACCGACGGATGACCAATCGCTGCATCACGGGGGCGGGTTCATTGCGCGTGCGGGTGGGCCATCTACAGTTGAGTGTTGAGTGACTTGACAATTGACCAATCCTACAGTTCAGTGACCTGACGGTTGACCAATTGACGCATGTGTGGGCGGGCCTTATCATTCTGAACCGAGGTGAGTGGCCGCCATTTTGATTCGTCACGATTTTTTTCCCACACTTTCTGTGTGTTAGGGAACTAAGGAAAATAACTATTTATTTGAGTTTTAAATTGTAATTAGCAACAGTAGGAAATGAAGTGATCCCCTGCCCTTCACCCGGAGGCTCGCCTACTTTGACTGTCCTTTCAAGCGGCTGTGCCAGCGCCGGGCGTGGCCAAGCAGCCCGGGAAGCCTGGGCCTTGAGTTGCGGGCCGTGCCGGGAGCCGCCGTGCACAAAATTTCCCCGCAGCATCAACAGCCCCGCCCCAGAGCCTGACCAAAACCCACCAGGTCACCGGCCGCGGCGGGCCGTGCCGGGAGCTGCTGCGCACAAAACTTCCCTGCGGCGTCAACAGCCCCGCCCCAGAGCTGGACCCATAGCCACCAGGTCAACGGCCGCGGCGGGCCGTGCTGGGAGCTGCCGTGCATAAAAGCTCCCCGCGGCATCAACAACCCCGCCCGAGAGTCCGACCCAAAGCCATCAGGTGAGCCGCTGCGGCGGCCAAGTCTCTCTCTCACACTCCCAATCTCTCTCTCTCACACTCCCAATCTCTCCCTCCCTCACACTCCCAATCACTCTCTCTCTCACACTCCCAATCTCTCTCTCTCTCACTCCCAGTCTCTCTCTCTCTCTCTCTCACACTCCCAATCACTCTCTCTCACACTCACAATCTCACTCTCTCTCACATTCCCAATCTCTCTCTCTCTCACACTCCCAATCTCTCTCTCTCTCACTCTCCCAATCTCTCTCTCTCTCACACTCCCAATCTCTCTCTCTCACACTCCCAATCTCTCTCTCTCACACTCCCAATCTCTCTCTCTCACACTCCCAATCTCTCTCTCGCTCTCACACTCCCAATCTCTCTCTCTCTCACACTCCCATCTCTCTCTCTCACACTCCCAATCTCTCTCTCTCACACTCCCAATCTCTTTCTCTCTCACACTCCCAATCTCTCTCTCTCACCCTCCCAATCTGTCTCTCTCTCTCACACTCACAATCTCTCTCTCACACTCCCAATCTCTCTCTCTCTCACACTCCCTATCTCTCTCTCTCCCAATCTCTCTCACACTCCCAATCTCTCTCTCTCTCACACTCCCAATCTCTCTCTCTCTGACTCCCAATCTCTCTCTCTCACACTCCCAATCTCTCTCTCTCTCACACTCCCAACCTCTCTCTCTCTCAATCACTCCCAATCTCTCTCGCTCTGACTCCCAATCTCTCTCTCTCACACTCCCAATCTCTCTCTCTCTCACACTCCCAACTTCTCTCTCTCTCACACTCCCAATCTCTCTCTCTCTCACACTCCCAATCTTTCTCTCTCTCACACTCCCAATCTCTCTCGCTCTCACTCCCAATCTCTCTCTCTCTCACGCTCCCAACTCTCTCTCTCTCACACTCCGAATCTCTCACTCTGTCACACTTCCAATCTCTCTCTCTCTCGCAGTCCCAATCGCTCTCTCTCTCACTCCAAATCTCTCTCTCTCTCACACTCCCAATCTCTCTCTCTTTCACACTCCCAATCTCTCTCTCTCTCACACTCCCAATCTCTCTCTCTCTCACACTCCCAATCACTCTCTCTCTCACACTCCCAATCTCTCTCTCTCACACTCCCAATCTCTCTCTCTCTCACACTCCCAATCTCTCTCTCTCTCACACTCCCAATCGCTCTCTCTCACACTCCCAATCTCTCTCTCTCACACTCCCAATCCCTCTCTCTCACACTCCCAATCTCTCTCTCTCACGCTCCCTCTCTCTCTCTCACACTCCCAATCTCTCTCTCTCTCACACTCCCTGTCTCTCTCTCTCTCTCTCTCTCTCACTCCCAATCTCTCTCTCTCACACTCCCTATCTCCCTCTCTCTCTCTCCTTCCCTCTCTCACTCTCTCTCCTTCCCTCGCTCTCTCTCTCTCCTTGCCTCTCTCTCTCTGTCTCTCCCTCCATCCCTCTCTCGCTCTCTTTCCCTCTCTCTCTCTCTCTCCTTCCCTCTGCCTCCCCTCTCTCCCTCCCCTTTCTCCCCCTCTCCTCCCTCCCCCACCTTCTCCCCCCTCCCTTCCCTTCCCCCCTTCTCTCCACCCTCTCCTCTCCCCCCTCCTGCTACCCCTTCCCCCTTCCCTCCCCCTCACCCTCCCCCCTTCCGCCTCCTTCCCTTCCTCCCCTTTCCCCTTCCTCCCCCTTCCCCCCAGTCGCTCTCTCTCTTCCCCCAGTCTGTCGCTCTCTCTTCCCCCAGTCTCTCACTCTCTCTCTTCCCCCCAGTCTCTTGCTCTCTCTCTTCCCCCCAGTCTCTCGCTCTCTCATTTCCCCCATCTCTCGCTCCCTCTCTTCACCCCCAGTCTCTCGCTCTCTTCCCCCCGTCGCTCTCTCTCTTCCCCCCAGTCGCGCTCACTCCCCCCGTCTCTCGCTCTCTCTCTTCCCCCCCAGTCGCTCTCTCTCTTCCCCCCAGTCGCTCTCTCTATTCCCGCCAGTCGCTCTCTCTATTCCCCCCAGTCGCTCTCTCTCTTCCCCCCAACTCGCTCTCTCTCTTCCCCCCAACACGCTCTCTCTCTCTTCCAACAACAGCATGCCCTCAAAAAAGCCTCGGCACCGCCGGGCATCCCAAGATAGTCTATATATATAAAAGACCTCTTCTGTCTGTCTGTCTGTCTGTCTGTCTGTCTGTCTGCTCTGTATACGTTCGAAAGTTATAGAGTGTACCCACATGCGTGTCACATCAGAAGAAAGCTTACAATTGCGGACCGGTCATAGGTGTATGTACTTTTCCGTCAGACAAAAATCGTGCCCACAGTATCCAAAAAACTTTCAACATTCCGCTCATTAAATAGGAAAAGTTCCGCTCATTTGCTCATTAGCATTGAGTGACGTGAAGGTTGACCAATCGTGCGGTCGAGCGACCTGACAGTTGACTGACGGTTGACCAATCGCTGTGTCACGGGGACGGGTTCATTGCGCGTGCGGGCAGGCCATCCTGTACTTGAGTGTTGAGTGACTGGACGATTGACGAATCCTGCAGTTCAGTGACCTGACGGTTGACCAATCGGTGCATGTGTGGGCGGGCCTTATCATTCTGAACCGGGGTGAGTGGCCGCCATCTTGATGCTTCAAGATTTTTATCCCACACTTTCTGTGTATGAGGGAACTAAGGAAAATAACAATTTATTTGAGTTTTAAATTGTATTTAGCAACAGTAGGAAATGAAGTGATTCCTGCCCTTCGCCCGGTGGCTCGCCTATTTGAAGGCCATTTCGAGCGGCTGTGCCATCGACAGGTGCAGCCTAGTAGCCCGGGATGCCTGGGCCTTGAGTTGCGGGCCATGCCGGGAGTCGCCGCACACAAAATTTCCCCGCGGCGTCAACAGCCCCACGCCAGAGCCCGACCCAAAGCCACCAGGTAACCGGCCGCGGCGGGCCGTGCCGGGAGCTGCCACGCACAAAACTTCAGTGTGGCGTCAACAGCCCCACCCCAGAGCCCGACCCAGTGCCATCAGGTCAGCGGCCGCGGCAGCCCAGTCTCTCTCTCACACTACCAATCTCTCTCTCTCTCTCACAGTCCCAATTTCTCTCTCTCACACTCCCAAACTCTCTCTCTCTCTCACCTCCAATCTTACTCTCTCTCTCTCACACTCCCAATCTCTCTCTCTCACACTCCCAATCTCTCTCTCTCACATTCCCAATCTCTCACTCTCTCATAATCCCAATCTCTCTCTTTCTCTCACTCCCAGTCTCTCTCTCTCACACTCCCAATCTCTCTCTCTCTCACTCCCAATCTCTCTCTCTCACACTCCCAATCTCTCTCTCTCACACTCCCAATATCTCAATCTCACACTCCCATTCTCTCTCTCTCTCTCTCACACTCCCAATCTCTCTCTCTCTCTCAAACTCCCATTCTCTCTCTCTCACTCAAAGTCTCTCTCTCTCTCACACTCCCAATCTCTCTCTCTCTCTCACTCCCAGTCTCTCTCTCTCACACTCCCAATCTCTCTCTCTCTCACACTCCCAATCTCTCTCTCTCACTCCCAGTCTCCCTCTCTCTCACACTTCCAATCTCTCTCTCTCTCACACTCCCAAACTCTCTCTCTCTCACACTCCCAATCTCCCTCTGTCCCACTCCCAGTCTCTCTCTCTCACACTCCCAATCTCTCTCTCTCACACTCCCAATCTCTCTGTCGCTCATTCCCAGTCTCTCTCTCACATGCCCAATCTCTCTCTCTCTCACACTTCCTATCTCTCTCACACTCCCAATCCCTCTCTCTCTCACTCCCAATCTCTCTCTCTCACTCCCAGTCTCTCTCTCTATCTCACTCCCAGTCTCTCTCTCTCTCACACTCCCAATCTCTCTCTCTCTCACGCTCCCAATCTCTCTCTCACACTCCCAATCTCTCTCTCTCTCACACACTCCCAATATCTCTCTCTCTCACACTCCCAATCTGTCTCTCTCACAGTCCCAATCTCTCTCTCTCTGACTCCCAATATCTCTCTCTCACACTCCCAAACTCTCTCTCACACTCCCAACCGCTCTCTCTCTCACACTCCCAAACTCTCTCTCTCACACTCCCAATCTCTCTCTCTCTCTCACTCCCAATCTCTCTCTCTCTCACTCCCAATCTCTCTCTCTCTCACGCTCCCAATCTCTCTCTCTCTCATGCTCCCAATCTCTCTCTCTCTCACACTCCCAATCTCTCTCTCTGTCACAGTCCCAATCTCTCTCTCTCTCACTCCCAATCTCTCTCTCTCTCACACTCCCAATCTCTCTCTCTCACACTCCCAATCTCTCTCTCTCTCACACTCCCAATCTCTCTCTCTTTCACACTGCCAATCTCTCTCTCTCTCACACTCCCAATCTCTCTCTCTCTCACACTCCCAATCGCGCTCTCTCACTCCCAGTCCAATTCCAATTCCAATTCCAATTAAAATGCTTTATTGGCATGAAAGTTTACAGAAAACCATATTGCCAAAGCGTACATAGCAAAAAGGTACAGTTTTCCAACATTCTGTAGGTGTCAATCGATTTGACATTTGTTGGGTACATACAATATTATTTTAAACAATATTAATTTTAAACAGTCTTTGTACTTCATTTGGTACGTTCAATATTAATTTTAAACAGTCTTAATTTTAAACAGTCCTCAGGTTGTGACATGTTGTTACATATTTGGCCCCAAGGTATGGTCTGTCTCCTTCTCCTAGGACTAATCTCAATTTTGACAGATCATCCAATTCCTTGAAATCTGGGGTTGTTTGGCTTAGCTTGTTGAATAATATGTTTCTTGATGTGTTGAATTTTTCGCATTTTAGGAGGAAATGCATTTCTGTTTCAACCTCGCCAGCCAGACATTGATCGCATATTCTATTCTCTCTAGGCTGCCAGGATTTCTTGTATCTGCCTTTTTCAATTTCCAGTTGGTGGTCGCTTAGTCTGTACCTGGTGAGGGTCTGTCTCTGTTTTGTGTCTCTGATGGTCGTGAGGTAGTCTGCCAGTTTATATTCTCTTTTTAGGGCCCGGTAACATTCTAATCTGCTTTGGCTTTCGGTTATTTTGTTCCAATGTTCCAGGTAGGTTTCTTTGCATTTTTTAATGATTTGGTTCACTCGGATTGGTGTTTGGATGGCTGTGTTGGTCTGGGGCTGGTCAGGGTCCGGCTGAGTACTTAGTTTCCGTAGCAGCTGACTCAGGGGACTCTTTTCTGGGTTTAGCTCTTGGGTCTGAAAGGCTTTGAAATGAAGGGTGTCTGGGGAGCTAGATTTGAGGTGATTTAGGAAGTTTAGTGCTCGTTTTTGGATGTTTATTATCAGTGGGTATCTGCCTAGTTCGGCTCTGCATGCATTTGTTGGCGTTTTTCTTTGGGTGCGAAGGATGCTTCGGCAGAATTCTGCATGTAGGGCTTCTATTGTGTGTTTTTCCCATTTAGTGTAGCTTTGGTGATTTAGCGGGCCCCATACTTCACTACCGTACAGTGCAATGGGCAGGATTATGCTGTCAAATATTTTGAGCCAGATTTTGATTGGGATTTGGATGTTGTAGAATTTTCTTTTTATTGCATATAGGGCTCTTCGGGCTTTTTCTTTTAGTGCATTCACTGCTATGCTGAAGCTCCCTGATGCTGTAATAGTTAGACCAAGGTAGGTGTAGCTCATAGTGTGTCCTATAGTGATATCACTGAGGGTAAACTGGTATTTGTTTTCCTGACATCTGGGCCTTTTTTGAAAAATCATGATGTTGGTTTTCTTTAGATTTACTGTTAGAGCCCAATTTTGGCAGTATTTGTCGAGTAGGTCTAGTTGTTGCTGTAATCCCTGTTCTGTGGGAGACAGCAGAACCAGGTCGTCCGCATAGAACACTCTCTCTCTCACACTCCCTGTCTCTCTCTCTCTCAGACTCCCAATCTCTCTCTCTCTCTCAGTCCCAGTCTCTCTCTCTCACACTCCCAATCTCTCTCTCTCTCATACTCCCAATCTCTCTCACTCACTCCCAGATTCTCTCTCTCTCACACTCCCAATCTCTCGATCTAACTCACAGTCTACCTCTCTCTCACACTCCCAATCTCTCTCTCTAACACTCCCAATCTATCTCTCTCACACACCCAATCTCTCTCTCTCACACTCCCTGTCTCTCTCTCTCTCACACTACCAATCTCTCTCACACTCCCAATATCTCTCTCTCACTCACACTCCCAATCTCTCTCTCTCTCTCACACACACGCATTGTCTCTCTCTCTCACTCACAGTCAGTTCAGTTCAGTTCAGTTTCAGTTCAGTTCAAATGCTTTATTGGCATGAAAGTTTACAGAGAACCATATTGCCAAAGCTTACATTGCAAAAAGGTACAGTTTTCCAACATTCTGTAGGTGTCAATCGATTTGACATTTGTTGGGTATATACAATATTACTTTTAAACAATATTAATTTTAAACAGTCTTTCTACTTCATTTGGTACGTTCAATATTAATTTTAAACAGTCTTACTTTTAAACAGTCCTCAGGTTGTGACATGTTGTTACATATTTAGCCCCAAGGTCTCTCTCTCTCCTTCCCCCTCTCTCTCTCTCCTTCCCCCCTCTCTCTCTCTCTCATTCCCCCTCTCTCTCTCTCTCATTACCCCCCTCTCTCTCTCTCTCTCTCCTTCCCCCTCTCTCTCTCTCTCCTTCTCCCTCTCTCTCTCTCTCTCTCCTTCCCTCTCTCTCTGTCTCTCTCTCCTTCCCCTTCCCCCTCTCTCTCTCTCTCTCCTTCCCTCTCTCTCTCTCTCTCTCCTTCCCTCTCCAAACGGGGCGATACCGAATTTCTAGCTCTCTCCCTCCCCCAATCTCTCTCTCTCTCCCCGTCTCTTTATCTCTCTCTCTGTCTCCCAGTCTCTCTCTCTCTGTCTCCCAGTCTCTCTATCTCTTCCCCCAGTCTCTCTCTCTCTCTCCCCCCCAGTTTCTCTGTCTCTCTCCCCGTCTCTCTCTCTCACACTCAGTCTCTCTCTCTCTCACACTCCCAATCCCTCTCTCTCACACTCCCAATCTCTCTCTCTCACTCCCAGTCTCTCTCTCTCTCTCACTCCCAGTCTCTCTCTCTCACTCACAATTTCTCTCTCTGTCTCTCACTCCCAGTCTCTCTCTCTCTCACACTCCCAATCTCTCTCTCTCTCACATTCCCAAACTCTCTCTCTCACACTCCCAATCTCTCTCTCTCTCACACTCCCAATCTCTCTCTCTTTCACACTGCCAATCTCTCTCTCTCTCTCACACTCCCAATCTCTCTCTCTCTCATACTCCCAATCGCTCTCTCTCACTCCCAGTCTCTCTCTCTCTCACACTCCCAGTCTCTCTCTCTCTCACACACCCAATCTCTCTCTCTCTCTCAGTCCCGGTCTCTCTCTCTCACACTCCCAATCTCTCTCTCTCACACTCCCAATCTCTCTCACTCACTCCCAGAGTCTCTCTCTCCCACACTCCCAATCTCTCTCTCTAACTCCCAGTCTACCTCTCTCTCACACTCCCACCCTCTCTCTCTCACACTCCCAATCTCTCTCTCTCTCACACTCACAATCTCTCTCTCACATTCCCAATCTCTCTCTCTCTCACACTCCCTATCTCTCTCTCTCCCAATCTCTCTCACACTCCCAATCTCTCACACTCCCAGACTCTCTCTCTCACACACTCCCAATCTCTCTCTCTCACACTCCCAATCTCTCTCTCTATCTCTCACTCCCAATCTCTCTCTCTGACAGTCCCAATCTCTCTCTCTATCTCTCACTCCCAATCTCTCTCTCTCACACTCCAAATCTCTCTCTCTCACCATCCCAATCTCTCTCTCTCACACTCCCAATCTCTCTCTCTCTCACACTCCCAATCTCCCTCTCTGACACTCCAATATCTCTCACTCCCAATCTCTCTCTCTCACACTCCCAATCTCTCTCTCTCACACTCCCAATCTCTCTCTCACACACTCCCACTCTCTCGGTCTCTCAAACTCTCCCACTCACTCTCTCTCTCACACTCCCAATCTCTCTCTCTCTCTCACACTCCCAATCTCTCTCTCACACTCCCAATCTCTCTCTCTCTCTCGAATTCCAATCTCTCTCTCACACTCCCAATCTCTCTCTCTCACACTCCCAATCTCTCTCTCTCTGACTCCCAGTCTCTCTCTCTCACACTCCCAATCTATCTCTCTCTCACACTCCCAACCTCTCTCTCTCTCACACTCCCAATCTCTCTCTCTCTCACACTCCCAATCTCTCTCTCTCTCACACTCCCAATCTCTCTCGCTCTCACTCCCAATCACTCTCTCTCTCACGCTCCCAACTCTCCCTCTCTCACACTCCCAATCTCTCTCTCTCACACTCCCAATCTCTCTCCCTCACACTCCCAATCCCTCTCTCTCACACTCCCAATCTCTCTCTCTCACGCTCCCTCTCTCTCTCTCACACTCCCAATCTCTCTCTCTCTCTCAATCCCAATCTCTCTCTCTCTCTCTCTCTTACTCCCAATCTCTCTCTCTCACACTCCCTATCTCTCTCTCTCTCTCCTTCCCTCTCTCACTCTCTCTCCTACCCTCTCTCTCTCTCTCTCTCTCCTTGCCTCTCTCTCTCTGTCTCTCCCTCCTTCCCTCTCTCGCTCTCTTTCCCTCTCTCTCTCTCTCTCTCTCCTTCCCTCTTCCTCCCCTCTCTCCCTCCCCTCTCTCCCCCTCTCCTCCCTCCCCCACCTTCTCCCCCCTCTCTTCCCTTCCCCCCTTCTCTCCACCCTCTCCTCTCCACCCTCCTGCTCCCCTTCCCTCCCTCCCCTCCTCCTACCCTCCCCCTCCCCCTCTCCCCTTCCGCCTCCTTCCCTTCCTCCCCTTTCACCTTCCTCCCCCTTCCCCCCAGTCGCTCTCGCTCTTCCCCCAGTCTGTCGCTCTCTCTTCCCCCAGTCTCTCACTCTCTCTCTTCCCCCCAGTCTCTTGCTCTCTCTCTTCCCCCCGTCTCTCGCTCTCTCATTTCCCCCCGTCTCTCGCTCCCTCTCTTCACCCCCAGTCTCTTGCTCTCTTCCCCCCGTCGCTCTCTCTCTTCCCCCCAGTCGCGCTCACTCCCCCCGTCTCTCGCTCTCTCTCTTCCCCCCCAGTCGCTCTCTCTCTTCCCCCCAGTCGCTCTCTCTATTCCCCCCAGTTGCTCTCTCTATTCCCCCCAGTCGCTCTCTGTCTTCCCCCCAACTCTCTCTCTCTCTTCCCCCCAACTCGCTCTCTCTCTCTTCCAACAACAGCATGCCCTCAAAAAAGCCTCGGCACCGCCGGGCATCCCAACATAGTCTATATATATAAAAGACCTCTTCTGTCTGTCTGTCTGTCTGTCTGTCTGTCCGTTCTGTATACGTTCGAAAGTTATAGAGTGCACCTACATGCGTGTCACATCAGAAGAAAGCTTAAGATTGCGGACCGGTCATAGGTGTATTTGCTTTTCCGTCAGATAAAAATCGTGCCCACGGTATCCAAAAAACTTTCAACATTCCGCTCATTAAATGGGAAAAGTTCCGCTCATTTGCTCATTAGCATTGAGTGACGTGAAGGTTGACCAATCGACCGGTCGAGCGACCTGACAGTTGACTGACGGTTGACCAATCGCTGTGTCACGGGGACGGGTTCATTGCGCGTGCGGGCGGGCCATCCTGTAGTTGAGTGTTGAGTGACTGGACGATTGACGAATTCTGCAGTTCAGGGACCTGACGGTTGACCAATCGGTGCATGTGTGGGCGGACCTTATCATTCTGAACCGTGGTGAGAGGCCGCCATCTTGATTCTTCACGATTTCTATCCCACACTTTCTGTGTATTAGGGAACTAAGGAAAATAACAATTTATTTGAGTTTTAAATTGTATTTAGCAACAGTAGGAAATGAAGTGATCCCCTGCCCTTCGCCCGGTGGCTCGCCTATTTGAAGGCCATTTCGAGCGGCTGTGCCATCGATAGGTGCAGCCGAGTAGCCCGGGATGCCTGGGCCTTGAGTTGCGGGCCATGCCGGGAGTCGCCGCGCACAAAATTTCCCCACGGCGCCAACAGCCGCACCCCAGAGCCCGACCCAAAGCCACCAGGTCACCGGCCGCGGCGGGCCGTGCCAGGAGCTGCCATGCACAAAACTTCAGTGTGGCGTCAACAGCCCCACCCCAGAGCCCGACCCAATGCCATCAGGTCAGCGGCCGCGGCAGCCCACTCTCTCTCTCTCTCTCACACTCCCAATCTCTCTCTCTCATACACCCAATCTCTCTCTCTCTCATTCCCAATCTCTCACTCTCTCATAATCCCAATCTCTCTCTTTCTCTCACTCCCAGTCTCTCTCTCTCACACTCCCAATCTCTCTCTCTCACTCCCAATCTCTCTCTCTCTCAGACTCCCAATCTCTCTCTCTCACACTCCCAATCCCTCTCTCTCTCACACTCCCAATCCCTCTATCTCTCACACTCACAATCTCTCTCTCTCACACTCCCAATATCTCAATCTCACACTCCCATTCTCTCTCCCTCTCTCTCACTCTCCCAATCTCTCTCTCTCTCTCAAACTCCCAATCTCTCTCTCTCACTCCCAGTCTCTCTCTCTCTCACACTCCCAGTGTCTTTCTCTCTCACACTCCCAATCTCTCTCTCTCTCTCACTCCCAGTCTCTCTCTCTCACACTCCCAATCTCTCTCTCTCTCACACTCCCAAACTCTCTCTCTCATCCCAGTCTCCCGCTCACTCACACTCCCAATCTCTCTCTCTCTCACACTCCCAAACTCTCTCTCTCTCACACTCCCAATCTCCCTCTGTCCCACTCCCAGTCTCTCTCTCTCACACTCCCAATCTCTCTCTCTCACACTCCCAATCTCTCTGTCGCTCATTCCCAGTCTCTCTCTCTCACATGTCCAATCTCTCTCTCTCTCACACTTCCTATCTCTCTCACACTCCCAATCCCTCTCTCTCTCACACTCCCAATCGCTCTCTCTCACTCCCAGTCTCTCTCTCTCTCACACTCCCAGGCTCTCCCTCCCTCACACTCCCAATCTCTCTCTCTCTCTCAGTCCCACTCTCTCTCTCTCACACTCCCAATCTCTCTCTCTCTCACACTCGCAATCTCTCTCACTCACTCCCAGAGTCTCTCTCTCCCACACTCCCAATCTCTCTCTCTAACTCCCAGTCTACCTCTCTCTCACACGCCCACCCTCTCTCTCTCACACTCCCAATCTCTCTCTCCCCCTCACACTCCCAATCTCTCTCTCTCTCTCACACACAGCCAATGTCTCTCTCTCTCACTCCCAGTCTCTCTCTCTCTCACACTCTCAGTCTCTCTCTCTCTCACACTCCGAATCTCTCTCTCTCACACTCCCAATCTCTCTGTCGCTCATTCCCACTCTCTCTCTCTCACACTCCCAATCTCTCTCTCTGTCACACTTCCTATCTCTCTCACACTCCCAATCTCTCTCTCTCACACTCCCAATTTCTCTCTCTCACACTCCCAATCTCTCTCTCACACACTCCCACTCTCTCGCTCTCTCACACTCTCCCTCTCACTCCCTCTCTCACACTCCCAATCTCTCTCTCTCTCTCTCACACTTCCAATCTCTCTCTCACACTCCCAATCTCTCTCTCTCTCTCACACTCCCTATCTCTCTCTCTCTCACACTCCCAATCTCTCTCTCTCACACCCCCAATCTCTCTCTCTCTGACTACCAATCTCTCTCTCTCACACTCCCAATCTCTCTCTCTCTCACAATCCCAATCTCTCTCTCTCCCAATTTTTCTCACACTCCCAATCTCTCACACTCCCAGTCTCTCTCTCTCACAAACTCCCAATATCTCGCTCTCACACTCCCAATCTCTCTCTCTCACACTCACAATCTCTCTCTCTCACACTCCCAATCTCTCCCTCTGACACTTCCAATCTCTCTCTATCTCTCACTCCCAATCTCTCTCTCGCACTCCCAATCTCTCTCTCTGACACTCCAATCTCTCTCTCTCGCACACTCCCAATCTCTCTCTCTCTCACGCTCCCAATCTCTCTCTCACACTCCCAATCTCTCTCTCTCTCACATACTCCCAATCTCTCTCTCTCTCACACTCCCAATCTCTCTCTCTCTCACACTCCCAATCTCTCTCTCTCTGACTCCCAATATCTCTCTCTCACACTCCCAAACTCTCTCTCACACTCCCAACCTCTCTCTCACTCACACTCCCAAACTGTCTCTCTCGCACTCCCAATCTCTCTCTCTCTCTCACTCCCAGTCTCTCTCTCTCTCACTCCCAATCTCTCTCTCTCTCACGCTCCCAATCTCTCTCTCTCTCGCACTCCCAATCTCTCTCTCTGTCACAGTCCCAATCTCTCTCTCTCTCACTCCTAATATCTCTCTCTCACACTCCCAATCTCTCTCTCTCTCACACTCACAATCGCTCTCTTTCACTCCCAGGCTCTCTCTCTCTCACACTCCCAGTCTCTCTCTCTCACACTCCCAATCTCTCTATCTCTCTCAGTCCCAGTCTCTCTCTCTCACACTCCCAATCTCTCTCTCTCACACTCCCAATCTCTCTCACTCACTCCCAGACTCTCTCTCTCTCACACTCCCAATCTCTCTCTCTAACTCACAGTCTACCTCTCTCTCACACTCCCAATCTCTCTTTCTCACACTCCCAATCTATCTCTCTCACACACCCAATCTGTCTCTCTCACACTCCCTGTCTCTCTCTCTCACACTACCAATCTCTCTCACACTCCCAATTTCTCTCTCTCCCTCACACTCCCAATCTCTCTCTCTCTCTCACACACAAGCAATGTCTCTCTCTCTCACTCCCAGTCTCTCTCTCTTTCTCACACTCAGTCTCTCTCTCTCTCACACTCCCAATCTCTCTCTCTCACACTCCCAATCTCTCAGTCGCTCATTCCCACTCTCTCTCTCTCACACTCCCAATCTCACTCTCTGTCACACTTCCTATCTCTCTCACTCTCCCAATCCCTCTCTCTCACACTCCCAATCTCTATCTCTCACTCCCAGCCTCTCTCTCTCTCTCACTCCCAGTCTCTCTCTCTCTCTCACTCCCAGTCTCTCTCTCTGTCTCTCACTCCCAGTCTCTCTCTCTCTCACACTCCCAATCTCTCTCTCTCTCACACTCCCAAACTCTCTCTCTCACACTCCCAATCTCTGTCTCATTCACACTGAAAATCTCTCTCTCTCTCACACTCCCAATCCCTCTCTCTCTCACACTCCCAATCGCTATCTCTCACTCCCAGTCTCTCTCTCTCTCATACTCCCAGTCTCTCTCTCCCTCACACTCCCAATCTCTCTCTCTCTCTCAGTCCCAATCTCTCTCACTCACTCCCAGAGTCTCTCTCTCCCACACTCCTAATCTCTCTCTCTAACTCCCAGTCTACCTCACTCTCACACGCCCACCCTCTCTCTCTCACACTCCCAATCTATCTCTCTCACACACCCAATCTCTCTCTCACACTCCCTGTCTCTCTCCCTCTCTCACACTACCCATCTCTCCCGCACACCCAATCTCTCTCTCTCCCTCACACTCCCAATCTCTCTCTCTCTCTCACACACAGCCAATGTCTCTCTCTCTCACTCCCAGTCTCTCTCTCTCTCACACTCTCAGTCTCTCTCTCTCTCACACTTCCAATCTCTCTCTCTCACACTCCCAATCTCTCTGTCGCTCATTCCCACTCTCTCTCTCTCACACTCCCAATCTCTCTCTCTGTCACACTTCCTATCTCTCTCACACTCCCAATCTCTCTCTCTCACACTCCCAATCTCTCTCTCTCACACTCCCAATCTCTCTCTCACACACTCCCACTCTCTCGCTCTCTCACACTCTCCCTCTCACTCTCTCTCTCACACTCCCTATCTCTCTCTCTCTCTCTCACACTTCCAATCTCTCTCTCACACTCCCAATCTCTCTCTCTCTCTCACACTCCCTATCTCTCTCTCTCTTACACTCCCAATCTCTCTCTCTCACACTCCCAATCTCTCTCTCTCTGATTACCAATCTCTCTCTCTCACACTCCCAATCTCTCTCTCTCTCACTCTCCCAGCCTTTCTCTCTCTCACACACCCAAACTCTCTCTCTCACTCTCAGTCTCCCTCTCACTCTCACTCCCAGTCTCTCTCTATCTCTCACTCTCTCAATCTCTCTCTCTCTCAAAGTCCCAAACTCTCTCTCTCACTCCCAGTCTCTCTCCGTCACACTCCCAATCTCTCTCTCTCACACTCCCAATCTCTCTCTCTCACACTCCCAATCTCTCACTCTCTCTCTCACTCCCAATCTCGCTCTCTGGCACACTCCCAATCTCTCTCTCTGACACTCCCAATCTCTCTCTCTCACACTCCCAATCTCTCTCTCTCTCACACTCCCAATCTCTCTATCTCTCACACTCCCAATCTCTCTCTCTCACACTCCCAATTTCTCTCTCCCACACTCCCAGTCACTCTCTCTCTCACATTCCCAATCTCTCTCTCTCACTCTCACAATATCTCAATCTCACACTCCCATTCTCTCTCTCTCTCTCGCACTCCCAATCTCTCTCTCTCTCTCACACTCCCAATCACTCTCTCTCACTCCCAGTCTCTCTCTCTCTCACACTCCCAGTCTCTCTCTCTCTCACACTCCCAATCTCTCTCACTCCCAATCTCTCTCTCTCACACTCCCAATCTCTCTCTCTCTCACACTCCCAATCTCTCTCTCTGACACTCCCAGTCTCTCTCTCTATCTCTCACTCCCAATCTCTCTCTCTCACACTCCCAATCTCTCTCTCTTACACTCCCAATCTCTCTCTCTAACACTCCCAATATCTCTCTCTGACACTCCCAATCTCTCTCTCTCTCACACTCCCAATCGCTCTCTCTGACACTCCCAATCTCTCTCTCTATCTCTAACTCCCAATCTCTCTCTCTGACACTCCCAATCTCTGTCTCTATCTCTCACTCCCACTCTCTCTCTCTCTCTCACACACTCCCAGTCTCCCTCTCTCTATCACTCCCAATCTCTCTCTCTCTCACACTCCCAATCTCTCTCTCTCTCACGCTCCCAATCTCTCTCTCACACTCCCAATCTCTCTCTCTCTCACAAACTCCCAATCTCTCTCTCTCTCACACTCCCAACCTCTCTCTCTCTCACACTCCCAATCTCTCTCTCGCTGACTCCGAATATCTCTCTCTCACACTCCCAATCTCTCTCTCTCTCACACTCCCAACCTCTCTCTCTCTCACACTCCCAATCTCTCTCTCTCACACTCCCAATCTCACTCTCTCACACTCCCAATCTCTCTCTCTCACACTCCCAATCTCTCTCTCTGACACTCCCAATCTCTCTCTCTCTCACACTCCCAATCTCTCTCTCTGACAGTCCCAATCTCTCTCTCTATCTCACACTCACAATCTCTCTCTCTCACAATCCCAATCTCTCTCTCTCACACTCCCAATCTCTCTCTCTCACACTCCCAATCTCTCTCTCTGACACTTCCAATGTCTCTCTCTCTCACACTCCCAATCGCTCTCTCTGACACTCCCAATCTCTCTCTCTATCTCTCACTCCCAATCTCTCTATCTGACACTCCCAATCTCTCTCTCTATCTCTCACTCCCACTCTCTCTCTCTCTCTCGCACACTCACAGTCTCTCTCTCTCTATCACTCCCAATCTCTCTCTCTCTCACACTCCCAACCTCTCTCTCTCTCACACTCCCAATCTCTCTCTCTCACACTCCCAATCTCTCTCTCTGACACTCCCAATCTCTCTCTCTCTCACACTCCCAATCTCTCTCTCTGACACTCCCAGTCTCTCTCTCTATCTCTCACTCCCAATCTCTCTCTCTCACACTCCCAATCTCTCTCTCTTACACTCCCAAACTCTCTCTCTAACACTCCCAATATCTCTCTCTGACACTCCCAATCTCTCTCTCTGTCATACTCCCAATCGCTCTCTCTGACACTCCCAATCTCTCTCTCTATCTCTCACTCCCAATCTCTCTCTCTGACACTCCCAATCTCTCTCTCTCTCACACTCCCAATCTCTCTCTCTCACTCCCAGTCTCTCTCTCTCCCACACTCCCAATCTCTCTCTCTCACACTACCAATCTCTCTCTCTCTCACACTCCCAATCTCTCTATCTCTCACACTCCCAATCTCTCTCTCTCACACTCCCAATCTCTCTCTCTCACACTCCCAGTCACTCTCTCTCTCACATTCCTAATCTCTCTCTCTCACTCTCACAATATCTCAATCTCACACTCCCATTCTCTCTCTCTCTCTCACACTCCCAATCTCTCTCTCTCTCTCACACTCCCAATCACTCTCTCTCACTCCCAGTCTCTCTCTCTCTCACACTCCCAGTCTCTCTCTCTCTCACACTCCCAATCTCTCTCGCTCCCAATCTCTCTCTCTCACACTCCCAATCTCTCTCTCTCTCACACTCCCAATCTCTCTCTCTGACACTCCCAGTCTCTCTCTCTATCTCTCACTCCCAATCTCTCTCTCTCACACTCCCAATCTCTCTCTCTTACACACCCAATCTCTCTCTCTAACACTCCCAATATCTCTCTCTGACACTCCCAATCTCTCTCTCTATCTCTAACTCGCAATCTCTCTCTCTGACACTCCCAATCTCTGTCTCTATCTCTCACTCCCACTCTCTCTCTCTCTCTCACACACTCCCTGTCTCCCTCTCTCTATCACTCCCAATCTCTCTCTCTCTCACACTCCCAATCTCTCTCTCTCTCACGATCCCAATCTCTCTCTCGCACTCCCAATCTCTCTCTCTCTCACACACTCCCAATCTCTCTCTCTCTCACACTCCCAACCTCTCTCTCTCTCACACTCCCGATCTCTCTCTCGCTGACTCCGAATATCTCTCTCTCACACTCCCAATCTCTCTCTCTCTCACACTCCCAACCTCTCTCTCTCTCACACTCCCAAACTCTCTCTCTCACACTCCCAATCTCACTCTCTCACACTCCCAATCTCTCTCTCTCACACTCCCAATCTCTCTCTCTGACACTCCCAATCTCTCTCTCTCTCACACTCCCAATCTCTCTCTCTGACAGTCCCAATCTCTCTCTCTATCTCACACTCACAATCTCTCTCCCTCACAATCCCAATCTCTCTCTCTCACACTCCCAATCTCTCTCTCTCACACTCCCAATCTCTCTCTCTGACACTTCCAATGTCTCTCTCTCTCACACTCCCAATCGCTCTCTCTGACACTCCCAATCTCTCTCTCTATCTCTCACTCCCAATCTCTCTATCTGACACTCCCAATCTCTCTCTCTATCTCTCACTCCCACTCTCTCTCTCTCTCTCTCTCGCACACTCACAGTCTCTCTCTCTCTCTCACTCCCAATCTCTCTCTCTCTCACACTCCCAACCTCTCTCTATCTCACACTCCCAATCTCTCTCTCTCACACTCCCAATCTCTCTCTCTGACACTCCCAATCTCTCTCTCTCTCACACTCCCAATCTCTCTCTCTGACACTCCCAGTCTCTCTCTCTATCTCTCACTCCCAATCTCTCTCTCTCACACTCCCAATCTCTCTCTCTTACACTCCCAAACTCTCTCTCTAACACTCCCAATATCTCTCTCTGACACTCCCAATCTCTCTCTCTGTCATACTCCCAATCGCTCTCTCTGACACTCCCAATCTCTCTCTCTATCTCTCACTCCCAATCTCTCTCTCTGACACTCCCAATCTCTCTCTCTCTCACACTCCCAATCTCTCTCTCTCACTCCCAGTCTCTCTCTCTCCCACACTCCCAATCTCTCTCTCTCACACTCCCAATCTCTCTCTCTCTCACACTCCCAATCTCTCTATCTCTCACACTCCCAATCTCTCTCTCTCACACTCCCAATCTCTCTCTCTCACACTCCCAGTCACTCTCTCTCTCACATTCCCAATCTCTCTCTCTCACTCTCACAATATCTCAATCTCACACTCCCATTCTCTCTCTCTCTCTCACACTCCCAATCTCTCTCTCTCTCTCACACTCCCAATCACACTCTCTCACTCCCAGTCTCTCTCTCTCTCACACTCCCAGTCTCTCCCTCTCCCACACTCCCAATCTCTCTCACTCCCAATCTCTCTCTCTCACACTCCCAATCTCTCTCTCTCTCACACTCCCAATCTCTCTCTCTGACACTCCCAGTCTCTCTCTCTATCTCTCACTCCCAATCTCTCTCTCTCACACTCCCAATCTCTCTCTCTTACACTCCCAATCTCTCTCTCTAACACTCCCAATATCTCTCGCTGACACTCCCAATCTCTCTCTCTCTCACACTCCCAATCTCTCTCTCTCACACTCCCAATCTCTCTCTCTCACACTCCCAATCTCTCTCTCTGCCACTCCCAGACTCTCTCTCTCACACTCCAAATCTCTCTCTCTCACACTCCCAATCTCTCTGTCGCTCATTCCCATTCTCTCTCTCTCACACGCCCAATTTCTCTCTCTCTCACACTTCCTATCTCTCTCTCTCACTCCCAGTCTCTCTCTCTCTCACACTCCCAGTCTCTCTCTCTGTCTCTCACTCCCTGTCTCTCTCTCTCTCACACTCCCAATCTCTCTCTCTCTCACACTCCCAATCTCTCTCTCCCAATTTTTCTCACACTCCCAATCTCTCAAACTCCCAGTCTCTCTTTCTCACACACGCCCAATCTCTTTCTCTCACACTCCCAACCTCTCGCTCTCATACTCCCAATCTCTCTCTCTCTCTCTCACTCCAAATCTCTCTCTCTCACACTCCCAAACTCTCTCTCTGACACTCACAATCTCTCTCTCTCTCACACTCCCAATCTCTCTCTCTGACACTCCCAATCTATCTGTCTATCTCTCACTCCCAATCTCTCTCTCTCACACTCCCAATCTCTCTCTCTCACACTCCCAATCTCTCTCTCTCACACTCCCAATCTCTCTCTCTCTCACATTCCCAATCTCTCTCTCTGACACTCCCAGTCTCTCTCTCTATCTCTCACTCCCAATCTCTCTCTCTCACACTCCCAATCTCTCTCTCTTACACTCCCAATCTCTCTCTCTAACACTCCCATTATCTCTCTCTCACACTCCCAATCCCTCTCTCTTTCACACTCCCAATCTCTCACTCTCTCACACTCCCAATCTATCTCTCTCTCACACTCCCAATCCCTCTCTCTCACTCCCTGTCTCTCTCTCTCTAACACTCAAGTCTCTCTCTCTCACACTCACAATCTCTCTCTCTCTCTCACTCCCAATCTCTCTCTCTCTCACACTCCCAATCTCTCTCTCTGACACTCCCAGTCTCTCTCTCTATCTCTCACTCCCAATCTCTCTCTCTCACACTCCCAATCTCTCTCTCTTACACACCCAATCTCTCTCTCTAACACTCCCAATATCTCTCTCTGACACTCCCAATCTCTCTCTCTATCTCTAACTCGCAATCTCTCTCTCTGACACTCCCAATCTCTGTCTCTATCTCTCACTCCCACTCTCTCTCTCTCTCTCACACACTCCCTGTCTCCCTCTCTCTATCACTCCCAATCTCTCTCTCTCTCACACTCCCAATCTCTCTCTCTCTCACGATCCCAATCTCTCTCTCGCACTCCCAATCTCTCTCTCTCTCACACACTCCCAATCTCTCTCTCTCTCACACTCCCAACCTCTCTCTCTCTCACACTCCCGATCTCTCTCTCGCTGACTCCGAATATCTCTCTCTCACACTCCCAATCTCTCTCTCTCTCACACTCCCAACCTCTCTCTCTCTCACACTCCCAAACTCTCTCTCTCACACTCCAATCTCACTCTCTCACACTCCCAATCTCTCTCTCTCACACTCCCAATCTCTCTCTCTGACACTCCCAATCTCTCTCTCTCTCACACTCCCAATCTCTCTCTCTGACAGTCCCAATCTCTCTCTCTATCTCACACTCACAATCTCTCTCTCTCACAATCCCAATCTCTCTCTCTCACACTCCCAATCTCTCTCTCTCACACTCCCAATCTCTCTCTCTGACACTTCCAATGTCTCTCTCTCTCACACTCCCAATCGCTCTCTCTGACACTCCCAATCTCTCTCTCTATCTCTCACTCCCAATCTCTCTATCTGACACTCCCAATCTCTCTCTCTATCTCTCACTCCCACTCTCTCTCTCTCTCTCTCTCGCACACTCACAGTCTCTCTCTCTCTCTCACTCCCAATCTCTCTCTCTCTCACACTCCCAACCTCTCTCTATCTCACACTCCCAATCTCTCTCTCTCACACTCCCAATCTCTCTCTCTGACACTCCCAATCTCTCTCTCTCTCACACTCCCAATCTCTCTCTCTGACACTCCCAGTCTCTCTCTCTATCTCTCACTCCCAATCTCTCTCTCTCACACTCCCAATCTCTCTCTCTTACACTCCCAAACTCTCTCTCTAACACTCCCAATATCTCTCTCTGACACTCCCAATCTCTCTCTCTGTCATACTCCCAATCGCTCTCTCTGACACTCCCAATCTCTCTCTCTATCTCTCACTCCCAATCTCTCTCTCTGACACTCCCAATCTCTCTCTCTCTCACACTCCCAATCTCTCTCTCTCACTCCCAGTCTCTCTCTCTCCCACACTCCCAATCTCTCTCTCTCACACTCCCAATCTCTCTCTCTCTCACACTCCCAATCTCTCTATCTCTCACACTCCCAATCTCTCTCTCTCACACTCCCAATCTCTCTCTCTCACACTCCCAGTCACTCTCTCTCTCACATTCCCAATCTCTCTCTCTCACTCTCACAATATCTCAATCTCACACTCCCATTCTCTCTCTCTCTCTCACACTCCCAATCTCTCTCTCTCTCTCACACTCCCAATCACACTCTCTCACTCCCAGTCTCTCTCTCTCTCACACTCCCAGTCTCTCCCTCTCCCACACTCCCAATCTCTCTCACTCCCAATCTCTCTCTCTCACACTCCCAATCTCTCTCTCTCTCACACTCCCAATCTCTCTCTCTGACACTCCCAGTCTCTCTCTCTATCTCTCACTCCCAATCTCTCTCTCTCACACTCCCAATCTCTCTCTCTTACACACCCAATCTCTCTCTCTAACACTCCCAATATCTCTCGCTGACACTCCCAATCTCTCTCTCTCTCACACTCCCAATCTCTCTCTCTCACACTCCCAATCTCTCTCTCTCACACTCCCAATCTCTCTCTCTGCCACTCCCAGACTCTCTCTCTCACACTCCAAATCTCTCTCTCTCACACTCCCAATCTCTCTGTCGCTCATTCCCATTCTCTCTCTCTCACACGCCCAATTTCTCTCTCTCTCACACTTCCTATCTCTCTCACACTCCCAATCCCTCTCTCTCTCACTCCCAATCTCTCTCTCTCACTCCCAGTCTCTCTCTCTCTCACACTCCCAGTCTCTCTCTCTGTCTCTCACTCCCTGTCTCTCTCTCTCTCACACTCCCAATCTCTCTCTCTCTCACACTCCCAATCTCTCTCTCCCAATTTTTCTCACACTCCCAATCTCTCAAACTCCCAGTCTCTCTTTCTCACACACGCCCAATCTCTTTCTCTCACACAACCAACCTCTCGCTCTCACACTCCCAATCTCTCTCTCTCTCTCTCACTCCAAATCTCTCTCTCTCACACTCCCAAACTCTCTCTCTGACACTCACAATCTCTCTCTCTCTCACACTCCCAATCTCTCTCTCTGACACTCCCAATCTATCTGTCTATCTCTCACTCCCAATCTCTCTCTCTCACACTCCCAATCTCTCTCTCTCACACTCCCAATCTCTCTCTCTCACACTCCCAATCTCTCTCTCTCTCACACTCCCAATCTCTCTCTCTGACACTCCCAGTCTCTCTCTCTATCTCTCACTCCCAATCTCTCTCTCTCACACTCCCAATCTCTCTCTCTTACACTCCCAATCTCTCTCTCTAACACTCCCATTATCTCTCTCTCACACTCCCAATCCCTCTCTCTTTCACACTCCCAATCTCTCACTCTCTCACACTCCCAATCTATCTCTCTCTCACACTCCCAATCCCTCTCTCTCACTCCCTGTCTCCCTCTCTCTAACACTCAAGTCTCTCTCTCTCACACTCACAATCTCTCTCTCTCTCTCACTCCCAATCTCTCTCTCTCACACTTCCGATCTCTCTCTCTCTCACACTCCCAATCTCTCTCACTCACTCCCAGAATCTCTCTCTCTCACACTCCCAATATCTCTCTCTAACTCCCAGTCTCCCTGTCTCTCACACTCCCACCCTCTCTCTCACACACTCCAAATCTCTCTCACAAAGCCAATCTCTCTCTCTCACACTCCCAGTCTCTCTCTCTCTCACACTCCCAATCTCTCTCACACTCCCAATCTCTCTCTCTCCCTCACACTCCCAATCTCTCTCTCTCTCTCTCTCACACACCCAATGTCTCTCTCTCTCACTCCCAGTCACTCTCTCTCTCACACTCTCAGTCTCACTCTCTCTCACACTCCCAATCTCTCTCTCTCACACTCCCAATCTCTCTGTCGCTCATTCCCACTCTCTCTCTCTCACACTCCCAATCTCTCTCTCTGTCACACTTCCTATCTCTCTCACACTCCCAATCTCTCTCTCTCACACTCCCAATCTCTCTCTCTCACACTCCCAATCTCTCTCTCACACACTCCCACTCTCTCGCTCTCTCACACTCCCTATCTCTCTCTCTCTCTCTCACACTTCCAATCTCTCTCTCACACTCCCAATCTCTCTCTCTCTCTCACACTCCCTATCTCTCTCTCTCTTACACTCCCAATCTCTCTCTCTCACACTCCCAATCTCTCTCTCTCTGATTACCAATCACTCTCTCTCACACTCCCAATCTCTCTCTCTCTCACTCTCCCAACCTTTCTCTCTCTCACACACCCAATCTCTCTCTCTCACTCTCAGTCTCCCTCTCACTCTCACTCCCAGTCTCTCTCTATCTCTCAATCTCTCAATCTCTCTCTCTCTCAAAGTCCCAAACTCTCTCTCTCACTCCCAGTCTCTCTCCGTCACACTCCCAATCTCTCTCTCTCACACTCCCAATCTCTCTCTCTCACACTCCCAATCTCTCACTCTCTCTCTCACTCCCAATCTCGCTCTCTGGCACACTCCCAATCTCTCTCTCTGACACTCCCAATCTCTCTATCTCTCACACTCCCAATCTCTCTCTCTCACACTCCCAATTTCTCTCTCTCACACTCCCAGTCACTCTCTCTCTCACATTCCCAATCTCTCTCTCTCACTCTCACAATATCTCAATCTCACACTCCCATTCTCTCTCTCTCTCTCGCACTCCCAATCTCTCTCTCTCTCTCACACTCCCAATCACTCTCTCTCACTCCCAGTCTCTCTCTCTCTCACACTCCCAGTCTCTCTCTCTCTCACACTCCCAATCTCTCTCACTCCCAATCTCTCTCTCTCACACTCCCAATCTCTCTCTCTCTCACACTCCCAATCTCTCTCTCTGACACTCCCAGTCTCTCTCTCTATCTCTGACTCCCAATCTCTCTCTCTCACACTCCCAATCTCTCTCTCTTACACTCCCAATCTCTCTCTCTAACACTCCCAATATCTCTCTCTGACACTCCCAATCTCTCTCTCTGTCACACTCCCAATCGCTCTCTCTGACACTCCGAATCTCTCTCTCTATCTCTAACTCCCAATCTCTCTCTCTGACACTCCCAATCTCTGTCTCTATCTCTCACTCCCACTCTCTCTCTCTCTCACACACACTCCCAGTCTCCCTCTCTCTATCACTCCCAATCTCTCTCTCTCTCACACTCCCAATCTCTCTCTCTCTCACGCTCCCAATCTCTCTCTCACACTCCCAATCTCTCTCTCTCTCACACACTCCCAATCTCTCTCTCTCTCACACTCCCAAACTCTCTCTCTCTCACACTCCCAATCTCTCTCTCGCTGACTCCGAATATCTCTCTCTCACACTCCCAATCTCTCTCTCTCTCACACTCCCAACCTCTCTCTCTCACACACTCCCAAACTCTCTCTCTCACACACCCAATCTCACTCTCTCACACTCCCAATCTCTCTCTCTCACACTCCCAATCTCTCTCTCTGACACTCCCAATCTCTCTCTCTCTCACACTCCCAATCTCTCTCTCTGACAGTCCCAATCTCTCTCTCTATCTCACACTCACAATCTCTCTCTCTCACAATCCCAATCTCTCTCTCTCACACTCCCAATCTCTCTCTCTCACACTCCCAATCTCTCTCTCTGACACTTCCAATGTCTCTCTCTCTCACACTCCCAATCGCTCTCTCTGACACTCCCAATCTCTCTCTCTTACTCTCACTCCCACTCTCTCTCTCTCTCTCTCTCTCACACTCCCAACCTCTCTCTCTCTCACACTCCCAATCTCTCTCTCTCACACTCCCAATCTCTCTCTCTGACACTCCCAATCTCTCTCTCTCTCACACTCCCAATCTCTCTCTCTGACACTCCCAGTCTCTCTCTCTATCTCTCACTCCCAATCTCTCTCTCTCACACACCCAATCTCTCTCTCTTACACTATCAAACTCTCTCTCTAACACTCCCAATATCTCTCTCTGACACTCCCAATCTCTCTCTCTGTCATACTCCCAATCGCTCTCTCTGACACTCCCAATCTCTCTCTCTATCTCTCACTCCCAATCTCTCTCTCTGACACTCCCAATCTCTCTCTCTCTCACACTCCCAATCTCTCTCTCTCACTCCCAGTCTCTCTCTCTCCCACACTCCCAATCTCTCTCTCTCACACTCCCAATCACTCTCTCTCTCACACTCCCAATCTCTCTATCTCTCACACTCCCAATCTCTCTCTCTCACACTCCCAATCTATCTCTCTCACACTCCCAGTCACTATCTCTCTCACATTCCCAATCTCTCTCTCTCACTCTCACAATATCTCAATCTCACACTCCCATTCTCTCTCTCTCTCTCACACTCCCAATCTCTCTCTCTCTCTCACACTCCCAATCACTCTCTCTCACTCCCAGTCTCTCTCTCTCTCACACTCCCAGTCTCTCTCTCTCTCACACTCCCAATCTCTCTCACTCCCAATCTCTCTCTCTCACACTCCCAATCTCTCTCTCTCTCACACTCCCAATCTCTCTCTCTGACACTCCCAGTCTCTCTCTCTATCTCTCACTCCCAATCTCTCTCTCTCACACTCCCAATCTCTCTCTCTTACACTCCCAATCTCTCTCTCTAACACTCCCAATATCTCTCTCTGACACTCCCAATCTCTCTCTCTCTCACACTCCCAATCTCTCTCTCTCACACTCCCAATCTCTCTCTCTCACACTCCCAATCTCTCTCTCTGCCACTCCCAGACTCTCTCTCTCACACTCCAAATCTCTCTCTCACACACTCCCAATCTCTCTGTCGCTCATTCCCATTCTCTCTCTCTCACACGCCCAATTTCTCTCTCTCTCACACTTCCTATCTCTCTCACACTCCCAATCCCTCTCTCTCTCACTCCCAATCTCTCTCTCTCACTCCCAGTCTCTCTCTCTCTCACACTCCCAGTCTCTCTCTCTGTCTCTCACTCCCTGTCTCTCTCTCTCTCACACTTCCAATCTCTCTCTCTCTCACACTCCCAATCTCTCTCTCCCAATTTTTCTCACACTCCCAATCTCTCAAACTCCCAGTCTTTCTTTCTCACACACTCCCAATCTCTCTCTCTAACACTCCCAATATCTCTCTCTCACACTCCCAATCCCTCTCTCTTTCACACTCCCAATCTCTCACTCTCTCACACTCCCAATCTATCTCTCTCTCACACTCCCAATCCCTCTCTCTCACTCCCTGTCTCTCTCTCTCTAACACTCAAGTCTCTCTCTCTCATACTCACAATCTCTCTCTCTCTCTCACTCCCAATCTCTCTCTCTCACACTTCCGATCTCTCTCTCTCTCACACTCCCAATCTCTCTCACTCACTCCCAGAATCTCTCTCTCTCACACTCCCAATATCTCTCTCTAACTCCCAGTCTCCCTGTCTCTCACACTCCCACCCTCTCTCTCACACACTCCAAATCTCTCTCTCTCACAAAGCCAATCTCTCTCTCTCACATTCCCAGTCTCTCTCTCTCTCACACTCCCAATCTCTCTCACACTCCCAATCTCTCTCTCTCCCTCACACTCCCAAACTCTCTCTCTCTCTCTCTCACACACCCAATGTCTCTCTCTCTCACTCCCAATCTCTCTCTCTCTCACACTCTCATTCTCTCTCTGTCACACTCCCAATCTCTCTCTCTCACACTCCCAATCTCTCTGTCGCTCATTTCCACTCTCTCTCTCTCACAGCCCAATCTCTCTCTCTCTCAGACTTCCTATCTCTCTCACACTCCCAATCCCTCCCTCTCACACTCCCAATCAGTTCAGTTCAGTTCAGTTCAGTTCAAATGCTTTATTGGCATGAAAGTTTACAGGGAACCATATTGCCAAAGCTTACATAGCAAAAAGGTACAGTTTTCCAACATTCTGTAGGTGTCAATCGATTTGACATTTGTTGGGTACATGCAATATTACTTTTAAACAATATTAATTTTAAACAGTCTTTCTACTTCATTTGGTACGTTCAATATTAATTTTAAACAGTCTTACTTTTAAACAGTCCTCAGGTTGTGACATGTTGTTACATATTTGGCCCCAAGGTATGGTCTGTCTCCTTCTCCTAGGACTAATCTCAATTTTGACAGATCATCCAATTCCTTGAAATCTGGGAGAGAGTGAGATTGGGAGAGCAGAGCCCGAGCAGCAACCGGAGCACAGAGCCTGAAGCCAGAGAAAGGCCTGAGGAACCGGGCCGAGCGAGGCACCGGAGAGAAGGAGAGCGAGCAGCAACAGGAGTAGACCCAGACCGGGAGGAGCGGCCCGAGCCAGTCAAAGAGGCGAGTGGAGAGGTAGGGGTGCCGGATCGCGTCGGGCCTGGAGAGCGAGCAAGCCCGAGGCCTGAAACCCGAGAAACTCCGGGGTCGGAGAAACTCGGACAAACACCGGGCCGGGACAGCACAGCCGAGCCGAGAGGCTGGGGCCAGGCAGAAGCCCGGAGAGAGCGTTGGGAGCTGAGAGCTGAGGGCGCGAAATTTGAATGAAGGGAAACGGCTGAAAGGAGAAAAGGAGCAAAGAGAGGTAACTGCATCTAGAGAGAGAGAGACGGAGCGAGAGAGCGTGAGAGAGAGAGAGGAGAGGAAACACCAGCTGGAGAGAAAAAGCCAGAGAAATAAGTTTTACCTAACTCTACCTAAGTTTCATTTTAGTTAAAGTTAGTTCGGAAAAAGTTTAATTTTATTTAAATTTGGCTCGAAAAAAAAAAAAAAAAAAACCTGAAAAAAGAACAACAAACCCGCGAGGAAAAGGAATAGAAACCCGAGAGAAACGATAAACTACCCGAACCAAGAGCCTGTGAGAAAAAGAGAAAGATAAACCTTTAAGAGCAGCTATATCAAAGATGAACCCCTGAAAAACTCCCAATTTTGGACCTAAAAGTGGGCTAAGGTGGAACACGACACAAAAAAGAGAAAAAAAAAAGTTATCTATCTGAGACAAAAAACAAACGACTACAATGAGCAGGGAAATGATATATCCTGAGCAATGCACAAAAAATAAAGCAAAGGAAAAATACAAGTACACAACACTAAAAAATAACCCAGAAATCCTCTTCGTTGACTATACCACACACAAAGGGACTAAGCTGAAGAACAACCTCATATTCTACACCGAATACGTCACCTCCTGGAAGGAGACTTTACAAAAACACTACACATACGTCTCCAGCGAAGGTATTGGCAGTGGAGGCAGACTGCAAATATGTAAAGATGGAAACCTAGATAAAGATGACCCCCTGCTAAACATAAGCTACTACAACAAAAATAGAAAGATCATGATACAGGGGAATGTGGAAAATCTGGACACCTTCGAAAAGGAATTCCCCCAGTTGAAAACTAAGGCAGACACAAAAGAGGACCAATGGACAGGAAGCAAAAGAGAGTCGAACAGAGGATGATGAGAGCCAAGTGGAGGAAGAAGAAGAGAGACCAGCAGAGGAAAACACCTCCCTGTCCATCTCCACCCCCCCCCCCACACCTCTCAACGAAAACAAAATGATGAAAGAGAATCTGGCCAAACTAGAACTTGATTTCAACGAATACAGAGAAACACTGGCCAAGAATTTGAAGGAGGAATTCAAACAGCTAAAAACGGAATACGAGTCCACCATCCACAAGATGAGAAAGACCATAGAGGAGCAAAGAAATGAGATCAAAGAACTCCGTTTCAACTAAACAAAACGAAGGAGACCTTAGAAAGGCTCAGCAGGCAACACAAACCTCTTAAGGTCCAAAAACCTGAGGACACAAAAACAACACACACAAAGACACAGAACCCGCCGGATGCCACCCCACACGAAGACACACCGAAAGCCACAAACCCCGCTCCAACCAGCCCTCAGTCGAGTCATGCCCAGACTACTGCTACCCAGTCCTCACACACAGGAACACAAAAACCGACAGATACCCCCCCAAACGATGACACACCGAAAGCCCCAAACCCCGCTCCTGCCACACAACATATCCCAGAAACCCAGCCAACAACCAGCCACCAGGCGAGCCCTACCCAGACTACTGTTACCCAGTCTGAAAAACCAGCCCCTCAGGCGGTCCTGCTGACCGACTCCAACGGAAAGTTTCTGGACCCCCAGAGGCTGTTCCCAGACCATCAAGTCCTGAAAAAATGGTGCAGCAACACAGGCCAAGCAATGAAGATCCTGAACAAAGAATCCCTTGGAAGCCCCAAATGGATTGTGATCCACACAGGCACGAACGACCTACGCACCCTACAGGAAGGCACGGCTTGGGCGGTGAGCAGGATGGCAGAAAAGGCCAGCAGGGAATTCCCCGAGGCGCGGATCGTGATCTCCACACTACTGCCCAGAAAGGACACCCCAGCATATATAATCCACAACACCAACAGGGAGATCGACACGAGATGTTCTGTCCTCCCCAACGTCTCCCTGGCCCATCATCCAAACATCAACACAAGGGACCTCTATGACGAAATACATCTACTCAAACAGCGGATGTGGGTCTTCGCAAGAAACCTCATAAACACTGCCAAAAGACGCAGCCCTCCCACCCCCTCTACCATTGGGAGCCCAAACAGGACCACCAATGTCCCCCACCCCCCTTTACAAAACCAACAACAGAACCGTGCTTTTATACCTGACCCAAGACCCCCCTCTAGACCACAGACTGTAGACCAAGAACTGAGAAAGATCATGACGATGCTGAACAGCCTGATAGAAAGCCGGAGAAATTATTAATATTGTTATTTATCCTTATCATTATTGTTATCTTATCAGTATTATTACTATTATTAGATAGATATATGTGCATGCCTCATGAAATTTATACTAAATCATCATTTAGCATTATAGAAAATAGTGTTTCCACACTCATCCCACAAAATAGGTCCATTTTATTTCGTTTTATTGAACTATATAAATGCGTTCTTTCCACATAAGCTGCTGGAATATCCAGGGCCTCCGCTCCTCAACTTTTGGGATGAAGAGTACAGACCCTGAATTCCTAAAAGCTATAAAAGACATTGATATAATTGTGTTAACAGAAACATGGTGCCAAAAGGACATGCCGACCCACTGTCCTCCAATGTACCATGAAATCATTGTGCCCTCAGTAAAGAACACTAAAACACGCAAGGGCAGAACCTCCGGGGGAATATTGGTGTGGTATAAGGGAGAACTGGACAAACACATCTCACCGGTAAAACAGGGGAAATCACACGTATGGCTAAAACTAGATAAAAATATAGGAATAGCAAAAAAAGATGTTTACTTATGTGCGATCTACATACCTCCAATAGATTCGCCATATTTCGAAGAGGAGTTATTTGATACTCTCCACATGGAAATCAGCCATTTCCAGGCCCAAGGAAAGGTGATAATATGTGGGGACCTAAATGCAAGGACCGGTTGTGAACCTGACTTCATAGACCCACAGGGAAACAACCATGTGTTTGGCCAGACCCCTTTAGATGTCACACCAGCCATCGCAAATCGGAAGAACCTTGATCGTGAAATAAATAAAAGCGGTAGGGAGGTAGTGCAACTCTGCCGAGCCTTAGGCCTGTACATAGTTAATGGTAGGTTCAGAGGGGACTCCCAAGGGAGACTCACATACTCCTCAACTCTTGGGTCTAGTGTGGTGGACTATACAATCACTGACCTGGACCCCTGCGATATCAACGCATTCACTGTCAGGCAGCAATCCCCCCTCTCAGACCATAACCAAATAAATGTGTACCTTAAACTTTCTGCCCAAACTACAGACACAAAAAAGGAACACAGTAAGCTACATAAAATAAACCAGACATACAGATGGGCCCCAGACAGTGGAGATAAATTCATCACAGCACTAAATTCACCTGATCTCACAAGTAAAATTTCAAAATTTAAAGAAAATCTATATGAGATCACCAGAGATGGTGTAAACACGGACATAGAGGATATAAATATGATCTTCCATGAGGCAGCTGTAAAAGCCGACCTCGTGAAACAGAAGAGGAAGCGTCACAAAAGACAAAATAAAAATATGAAATGGTTTGACCACGAATGCAAAAATGCCAGAAAAGACCTGAGAAAAATATCAAACCAAAAGCATCGGCAACCAAACAATCCGGACCTACGTACTAGATACAATGAAACCCTCAAAAGATATAAACACACCATTAGGAACAAAACACAAAACTATACCCACAAAATACTCGAAGAAATTGAAAACTCCACCAATCCAAAACAATTCTGGGAAATGTGGAATAACCTGAGTACAACACAATTGCAAGCATTACCAATCCAAGATGGCGACATCTGGAGAACACATTTTGAAAACCTCTACAAAGACATCCCAATAAACAAAACAAACCCAAGTCAACATCAGGTCACAGAAAAACTCCACACATTAGAAGCAACAATTAAAGACAACCAAAACCCTCTAGACTCCCCAATCACATGGAAAGAACTGGCCACAAAAACAAAATCTCTCCACCTAAAGAAAGCCTGTGGCCCAGACAACATCAAAAATGAAATGCTAAAGTTCAGCAATATGGAGATGCAGGGTGCGATACTCAAACTATTCAACATCATATTACGCTCAGGCTGTTTTCCCGATATCTGGTGCCAAGGACTAATCTCCCCCATATATAAAAGTGGAAACAAATCAGACCCAAATAATTACCACGGCATCTGTGTCAACAGTTGTCTAGGGAAGTTATTCTGCAGTATTCTAAATAGTAGATTACTTGATTTTCTTAACAAACATAATATCCTCAGAAAAAACCAAATAGGCTTTCTTCCAAAACACCGCACCGCCGACCATATCTATACCCTTCACACCCTCATTGAAAAACATAAACACCAAACAAAAAATGGGAAAATATTCGCCTGTTTCATCGACTTCAAGAAAGCCTTTGACTCTATATGGCACGAAGGGCTCTATTATAAACTTCTTCAGTGTGGAATAGGGGGCAAAGTCTATGACCTTATTAAATCAATGTATCTGAAAAACAAATGCGGGGTCAAAATTGGAGACAAACACACCGATTTCTTCACCCAGAGAAGAGGCGTCCGGCAGGGCTGCAATTTGAGCCCGACCCTGTTCAACATATACATAAATGAATTAGCAGACATGCTGGAGCAAAGCGAGTCACCAGGTCTCCGTCTCCTGGATGGAGAAGTGAAGTCCCTGTTCTATGCGGACGACCTGGTTCTGCTGTCTCCCACAGAACAGGGATTACAGCAACAACTAGACCTACTCGACAAATACTGCCAAAATTGGGCTCTAACAGTAAATCTAAAGAAAACCAACATCATGATTTTTCAGAAAAGACCCAGATGTCAGGAAAACAAATACCAGTTTACCCTCAGTGATACCACTATAGGACACACTATGAGCTACACCTACCTTGGTCTAACTATTACAGCATCAGGGAGCTTCAGCATAGCAGTGAATGCACTAAAAGAAAAAGCCCAAAGAGCCCTATATGCAATAAAAAGAAAATTCTACAACATCCAAATCCCAATCAAAATCTGGCTCAAAATATTTGACAGCATAATCCTGCCCATTGCACTGTACGGTAGTGAAGTATGGGGCCTGCTAAATCACCAAAGCTACACTAAATGGGAAAAACACACAATAGAAGCCCTACATGCAGAATTCTGCCGAAGCATCCTTCGCACCCAAAGAAAAACGCCAACAAATGCATGCAGAACCGAACTAGGCAGATACCCACTGATATTAAACATCCAAAAACGAGCACTAAACTTCCTAAATCACCTCAAATCTAGCTCCCCAGACACCCTTCATTTCAAAGCCTTTCAGACCCAAGAGCTAAACCCAGAAAAGAGTCCCCTGAGTCAGCTGCTACTGAAACTAAGTACTCAGCCGGACCCTGACCAGCCCCAGACCAACACAGCCGTCCAAACACCAATCCGAGTGAACCAAATCATTAAAAAATGCAAAGAAACCTACCTGGAACATTGGAACAAAATAACCGAAAGCCAAAGCAGATTAGAATGTTACCGGGCCCTAAAAAGAGAATATAAACTGGCAGACTACCTCACGACCATCAGAGACACAAAACAGAGACAGACTCTCACCAGGTACAGACTAAGCGACCACCAACTGGAAATTGAAAAAGGCAGATACAAGAAATCCTGGCAGCCTAGAGAGAATAGAATATGCGATCAATGTCTGGCTGGCGAGGTTGAAACAGAAATGCATTTCCTCCTAAAATGCGAAAAATTCAACACATCAAGAAACATATTATTCAACAAGCTCTCTCTCTCACTCCCAGTCTCTCTCTCACTCTCACTCCCAGTCTCTCTCTCTCTCTCACTCCCAGTCTCTCTCTCTGTCTCTCACTCCCAGTCTCTCTCTCTCTCACACTCCCAATCTCTCTCTCTCTCACACTCCCAAACTCTCTCTCTCCCAATTTCTCTCACACTCCCAATCTCTCACACTCCCAGTCCTCTCTCTCACACACTCCCAGTCTCTCTTTCTCACACTCCCAGTCTCTCTCTCTGACACTCCCAATCTCTCTCTCTCTCACACTCCCAACTCTCTCTCTGACACTCCCAATCTCTCTCTCTATCTCTCACTCCCAATCTCTCTCTCACACTCCCAATCTCTCTCTCTCACACTCCCAATCTCTCTCTCACACACTCCAACTCTCTCGCCCTCTCACACACTCCCACTCTCTCTCTCTCACACACTGCCACTCTCTCTCTCTCTCACACACTCCCACTCTCTCTCACACTCCCAGTCTCTCTCTCTCACTCCCACACTCCCAGTCTCTCTCTCTCTCACTCCCAATCTGTCTCTCTCACACTCCCAATCTCTCTCTCTCACAATCCCAATTTCTCTCTCTCACTCCCAATCTCTCTCTCTCACTCCCAATCTATCTCACTCTCACGCTTCCAATCTCTCTCTCTCTTACACTCCCAATCTCTCTCTCTCTCAAACTCCCAATCTCTCTCTCTCACACTCACAATCTCTCTCTCTGACACTCCCAATCTCTCTCTCTCTCACACTCCCAATCTCTCTCTCTGACACTCCCAATCTCTCTCTCTATCTCTCACTCCCAATCTCTCTCTCACACTCCCAATCTCTCTCTCTCACACTCCCAATCTCTCTCTCACACACTCCAACTCTCTCGCCCTCTCACACACTCCCACTCTCTCTCTCTCACACACTGCCACTCTCTCTCTCTCTCTCTCTCACACTCTCAGTCTCTCTCTCTCACTCCCACACTCCCAGTCTCTCTCTCTCTCACTCCCAATCTGTCTCTCTCACACTCCCAATTTCTCTCTCTCACTCCCAATCTCTCTCTCTCACTCCCAATCTCTCTCACTCTCACGCTCCCAATCTCTCTCTCTCTCACACTCCCAATCTCTCTCTCTCACACTCCCAATCTCTCTCTCTCTCACACTCCCAATCTCTCTCTCTATCTCTCACTCCCAATCTCTCTCTCTCACACTCCCAATCTCTCTCCCTCAGTCCCAATCTCTCTCTCTCTCACTCCCAATTTCTCTCTCTCACTCCCAATCTCTCCCTCTCTCACTCCCAAACTCTCTCACTCTCACGCTCCCAATCTCTCTCTCTCTCACACTCCCAATCTCTCTCCCTCTCACACTCCCAATCTCTCTCTCTCTCACACTCCCAATCTCTCTCTCTCTCACACTCCCAATCTCTCTATCTCTCACACTCCCAATCTCTCTCTCTCACACTCCCAATCTCTCTCTCTCTCACACTCCCAATCTCTCTCTCTCTCACACTCCCAATCTCTCTCCCTATCTCTCACTCCCAATCTCTCTCTCTCACACTCCCAATCTCTCTCTCTCACACTCCCAATCTCTCTCTTTCACACTCACAATCTCTCTCTGGCAATCCCAATCTCTCTCTCTCTCACACTCCCAATCTCTCTCTCTGACACTCCCAATCTCTCTCTCTATCTCTCACTCCCTGTCTCTCTCTCACACTCCCAATCTCTCTCTCTCTCACACTCCCAGTCTCTCTCTTTCTCCCTCTCTCTCTCTCTCTTACTCACAATCTCTGTCTCTTACACTCCCACTCTCTCTCTCTCTCTCCTTCACTCTCTCCCTCTCTCCTTCTCTCTCTCTCTCTCTCTCCTTCCCTCTCTCTCTCTCTGTCTCTCTCTACTTCCCTCTCTCTCTCTCTTTCCCTCTCTCTCTCTCTCTCCCTCCCTCAAGTGCCCCTCTCTCCCTACCTTCTCTCCCCCCTCCTCCCTCCCCGACCTTCTCCCCCATCCCTTCCCTACCTCCCCTTCTCTCCCCTTCCCCTCTCCCCACTCCTGCTCCCACCTTCCCTCCCTCCCCCTCCCCCGTTCCCTCCCCTTCCCCCTCCCCCTTTCTCCCCCTTCCCTTCCTCCCCCTTCCCCTTCCTCCCCTTTCCCCAGTCGTTCTCTCTCTTCCCCCCAATCTCTCGCTCTCTCTTCCCCCCAGTCTCTCGCTCTCTCTTTTCCCCCCAGTCTCTCGCTCTCTCTTTTCCCCACATCTCTTGCTCCCTCTCTTCCCCCCCAGTCTCTCGCTCCCTTCCCCCCGTCGCTCTCTCTCCTCCCCCCAGTCGCTCTCTATCTTCCCCCCAGTCACTCCCACTCTTCCCCCAGTCGCTCTCTCTATTCCCCCCAGTCGCTCTCTCTCTTCCCCCCAACTCGCTCTCTCTCTTCCCCCTAACTCGCTCTCTCTCTCTTCCAACAACAACATGCCCTCAAAAAAGCCTCGGCACCGCCGGGCACCCCCAGGTAGTCTATATATATAAAACACCTCTTCTGTCTGTCTGCCTCTCTGTCTGTCTGTCTGTCCGTTCTGTATATGTTCTAAAGTTATAGAGCTTACCTACATGCGCGTCACATCAAAAGAAAGCTTACGACTGCGGACCGGTCATAGGCATATTTACTTTTCCGCCAGACAAAAATCATGCCCACGGTACCCAAAAAACTTTCAACATTCCGCTCATTAAATGGGAAAAGTTCCGCTCAATTGCTCATTAGCATTGAGCCCCAGTGCTAGGTTCCCCATGTACAGTCCCAGGGTTGGAAACCCCATGTACATTCCCAGGATTAGAATCCCCGTGTACAGTCCCAGGGTTAGAATCTCGATATACAGTCCCAATTTTGTAACCCTCATGCACAGTCCCAGGTTTCGAATCCCCATGTACAGTCGCAGGTTTGGAATCCCCACCTACAGACCGAGGGTTGGAATCCCGACGTACAGTCCCAGGGATGGAATGCCCATGTACAGTCCCAGGGTTGGAAACCCCACAGACAGTCCCAGGATTAGCATTCTTGTGTACAGTCCCAAGTTTGGAATCCCCATTTACAGCCCAATTGTTGTAATCCCCATGTACAGTCCCAGTGTTGGAATACCCACGTACAGTTCCTGGGTTAGAATGCCCATGCACAGACCCAGTATAGTAATCCCCATGTACAGTCCCAGGGTTAGCATCCCCATCTATTGTCCCAGGGTTAGAATCCCCATGTACATTCCCAGGGTTAGAATCCACATGTACAATTCCAGGATAGGAATCCCCATGTACAGTCCCATGGTTGGAATCCCCATGCACTTTCACAGGGATGGAATCCCCATGTACAATTCCAGGGTTGGAATCCCCATGTGCAGTACCATGGTTAGAATCCCCATGTACAGTCACAGGGCTGGAAGCTCCATGTACAGTCCCAGGGTTAGAATCTCCATGTACAATCCTAGGCTTAGAATCCCCATGTACAGTCCCAGGGTTAGAATCCCCATGTACAGTCCCAGGCTTCGAATCCCCGTGTACAGTCCCAGGGTTAAAATCCCCATGTACAGTCCCAGGCTTCGAATCCCCGTGTACAGTCCCAGTGTTAGAATGCCCAGGGTTGGAATCCCCATGTACAGTGCCAGGGTTAAAACCCCGCTTTTACAGTCTCAAGGTTAGAATCCCCGTGTACAGTACCAGGATTTGAATCCCCATATACAGTCCCAGGGTTGGAATCGCCTTGTACTGTCCCAGGGTTCGATTACCCATGTACAGTCCCAGGTTTAGAATCCCCGTGTACAGTCCCAGGGTTAGAATCCCGATGTACCATCCCAGTGTTGGGAACCACAATACAGTCCCAGGTTTAGAATCCCCATGTACAGTCCCAGGGTTGGAATCCCCATGTAGAGCCCGTGGGTTGGAATGCCCATGTACAGTCCCAGGTTTGGAATACCAATGTACAGTCCCAGGGTTAGCATCCCCGTGTACAGTCCCAAGGTTGGAATTCCCATGTACAGTCCCAGTGTTGGAATCCCCATGTACAGACTCAGTGTTGGAATCCCCATGTACAGTCCCAGGTTTGGAATCCCCATTTACAGTCCCAGGTTTGGAATCCCCATTTACAGTCCCAGGATTGGAAACCCCATGTACAATCACAGGGTTGGATCACCATTTCCTGTCCCAGTGCTGGAATCCGCATGTACAGTCCTAAGGTTGGCATCCCCATGTACAGTCCCAGGGTGGAAATCCCCATGTATAATCCCAGGGTTGGGATCCCCATGTGCAGTCCCAGTGTTGGAAACCCCATGTACAGTTCCAGGGTTGGCATCTCCATGTACAGTCCCAGGGTTGGAATCACCATCTACATTCCCAGGGTTGCAATCTGCTTATACAGTCCCAGGGTTGGAATCCTCATGTACAGTCCCAGGGTTAGAATCCCCATGTACAGTCCCAGGGTTGGATTCACCATCTACTGTCCCAGGATTGGAATCCTCATGTGCAGACCCAGGGTTAGAATCCCCATGTACAGTCCCAGGGTGGAAATCGCAATGTATAGTCCCAGGGATGGAATCCCCAGTACAGTCCCAGGGCTGGAGTCCCCATATACAGTCCCAGGGTTGGTATCCCCATGGATAGTCCCAGTGTTGGAAATCCCATGTACATTCACAAGTTTGGAATCCCCATGTACAGTCCCAGGGTTGGAATACCCAAGTACAGTCCCAGGGTTGTAATCCCCTTGTACACTCCCAGTGTTGGAATCCCCATGTACAGTCCTAGGGTTGGAATCCACATGTACAGAGCCAGGTTGGGAATCCCCATGTACAGTCCCATGATTGAAATCCCCATGAACAGTCCCAGTGTTGGAATCCCCATGTACGTCCCAGGTTTGGAGTCCCCATGTACAGTTCCAGGTTTGGAATCCCCATGTACCGTCCCAGGGTTGGAAACCCCATGTACAGTCCCAGGGTTGGAATCCCCATGTACATTCCCAGTGTTGGAATCCCCATGTGCAGTCCCAGGGTTAATATTGCCATGCACAGTACCAGGGTTAGAATCCCCAGGGTTGCAATCCTCAAATACAGTCCCAGGGTTATAATCCCAGGTGTTGGAATCCCCAGGAACAGTCCCAGTGTTAGGTTCCCCATGTACAGTCCCAGGGTTGGAATCCCCATGTACAGTCCCAGGATTAGAATCACTGTGTACAGTCCCAGGGTTAGAATCCCGATGTACAGTCCCAGTGTTGGAACCCTCATGCACAGTCCCAGGTTTCGAAACCCCATGTACAGTCCCAGGTTTGGAATCTCCATGTACAGACCGAGGTTGGAATCCCCATGTACAATCCCAGGGATGGAATGATCATGTACAATCACAGGGTTGGAATCCCCATATAGAATCCCAGGGTTAGCATCCCCGTGTACAGTCCCAAGGATGGAATCCCCATTTGCAGTCCCAGTGTTGGAATCCCCATGTACAGTCTCAGGGTTGGAATCCCCACGTACATTTCCTGGGTTAGAATTCCCATGTACAGACCCAGGGTAGGAATCCCCATGTACAGTCCCAGGGTTGGAATCCCCATGTCCAGATCCATGGTTAGAATCCCCATGTACAGTCACAGGGCTGGAAGCTCCATGTACAGTCCCAGGGTTAGAATCTTCATGTACAGTCCTAGGCTTCGAATCCCCATGTACAGTCCCAGTGTTAGAATCCCCATGTACAGTCACAGGCTTCGAATCCCCGTGTACAGTCCCAATGTTAGAATGCCCAGTGTTGGAGTCCCCTTGTAATGTCCCAGGGTTCGATTACACATGAACAGTCCCAGGATTAGAATCCCCGTGTACAGTCCCAGTGTTAGAATTCCGATGTACGATCCCAGTGTTGGAAACCCCATGTACAGTCCCAGGGTTGGAATCCCCATGTACAGCCGAAGGGTTGAATTGACTATGTACAGTCCCAGGGATGGAATGCCCATGTACAGTCCCAGTGTTGAAATCCCCATATACAGTCCCAGGGTTAGCATCCCCGTGTACAGTCCCAAGGTTGGAATCCCCATTTACAGCCCCAGTGTTGGAATCCCCATGTACAGTCCCAGGATTGGAATCCCCACGTACATTTACTGGGTTAGAATCCCCATGTACAGACCCAGTGTAGGAATCCCCATGTACGGTCCCAGGGTTAGCATCCCCATCTACTGTCCCAGGGTGAGAATCCCCATGTACATTCCCAGGGTTAGAATCCGCATGTACAATTCCAGGATAGGAATCCCCATGTACAGTCCCAGGGTTGGAATCCCCATGCACTTTCCCAGGGATGGAATCCCCATGTACAATTCCAGGGTTGGCATCCCCATGTACAGTCCCATGGTTAGAATCCCCATGTACAGTCACAGGGCCGGAAGCTCAATGTACAGTCCCAGGGTTAGAATCTCCATGTACAGTCCTAGGCTTAGAATCCCCATGTACAGTCCCAGGGTTAGAATCCCCATGTACATTCCCAGGCTGCGAATCCACGTGTACAGTCCCAGGGTTAAAATCCCCATGTACAGTCCCAGGCTTCGAATCCCCGTGTACAGTCCCAGTGTTAGAATGCCCAGGGTTGGAATCCCAATATACAGTCCCAGGGTTAGAATCCCCATTTACAGTCTCAAGGTTAGATACCCCGTGTACAGTACCAGGATTAGAATCCCCATGTACAGTCCCAGGTTTGGAATCGTCTTGTACTGTCCCAGGGTTCGAATGCCCATGTACAGTCCCAGGATTAGAATCCCCGTGTACAGTCCCAACGTTAGAATCCCGATGAACCATCCCAGTTTTGGGAACCCCAATACAGTCCCAGGTTTAGTATCCCCATGTACAGTCACAGGGTTGGAATCCCCATGTACAGCCCGAGGGTTGGAATGCCCATGTACAGTCCCAGGGATGGAATGCCCATGTACAGTCGCAGGGTTGGAATACCAATGTACAATCCCAGGGTTGGCATCCCCGTGTACAGTCCCAAGGTTGGAATTCCCATGTACAGTCCCAGTGTTGGAATCCCCAAGTACAGACTCAGTGTTGGAATCCCCATGTACAGCCCCAGTGTTGGAATCTGCACGTACAGTTCCTGGGCTGGAATCCCCATATACAGACCCAGGTTTGGAATCCCCATGTACAGTCCCAGGTTTGGAATCCCAACTTACAGTCACAGGATTGGAAACCCCATGTACAATCACAGGGTTGGAATCACCATCTAATGTCCCAGTGTTGGAATCCACATGTAGAGTACCAGGGTTGGAATCCCCATGTACATTCACAGGTTGGAAATCCCCATGTATAGTCCCAGGGTTGGGATCCCCATGTACAGTCCCAGTGTTGGAAACGCCATGTGCAGTTCCACGTTTGGCATCTGCATGTACAGTCCCAGGGTTGGAATCCCCACTTACAGTCCCAGGATTGGAAAACCCATGTACAATCACAGGGTTGGAATCACCATCTGATGTCCCAGTGTTGGAATCCGCATGTACAGTCCCAGGGTTGGAATCCCCATGTACAGTCCCGGGGTTGGAATCCCCATGGACAGTCCCAGTGATGGAAACCCCATGTACAGTCACAAGGTTGGAATTCCCATGTACTGTCCCAGGGTTGGAATACCCAAGTACAGTCCCAGGGTTGGAATCCGCTTGTACACTCCCAGTGTTGGAATCCCCATGTACAGTCCCAGGGTTGGAAACCACATGTACAGAGCCAGGTTGGGAATCTCCATATACAGTCACAGGGTTGGGATCCTCATATACAATCCCTGCGTTGGAATCCATATGTACAGTCCCAGTGTTGTAATCCCCATGTACAGTCCCAGTGTTGGAATCACCATCTACATTCCCAGGGTTGGAATCCGCATGTACAGTCCTAGGTTTGTAATCCATATGTACAGCCCCAGGGTTCGAATCCCCAGGTACTTTCCCAGGGCTGGAATCCCCATGTACAGTCCCATGGTTGAAATCCCCATGAACAGTCCCAGTGTTGGAAACCCCATGTACTGTCCCAGGTTTGGAGTCCCCATGTACAGTCCCAGGTTTGGAATCCCCATGTGTAGTCCCAGGCTTGGAATCCCCATGTACCGTCCGAGGGTTGGAAACCCCATGTACAGTCCCAGGGTTGGAATCCCCATATACATTCCCAGTGTTGGAATCCCCATGTACAATCCGAGGGTTACTATTGCCATGCACAGTACCAGGGTTAGAAACCCCAGCGTTGGAATCCCCAAATACATTCCCAGGGTTAAAATCCCAGGTGTTGCAATCCCCAGGAACAGTCCCAGTGTTAGGTTCCCCATGTACAGTCCCAGGGTTGGAATCCCCATGTACAGTCCCAGGATTAGAATCCCCATGTAGAGTCCCAGGTTTGGAATCCCCATGTACAGACCGAGGGTTGGAATCCCCATGTACAGTCCCAGGGATGAAATGCCCATGTACAATCCCAGGGTTGGAACCCCCATATACAGTCCCAGTGTTAGCATCCCAGTGTACAGTCCCAAGGTTGGAATCCCCATGTACATTTCCTGGGTTAGAATCCCCATGTACAGACCCAGGGTAGGAATCCCCATGTACAGTCCCAGGGTTAGCATCCCCATCTACTGACCCAGGGTTAGAATCCCCATGTACATTCCCAGGGTTAGAATCCCCATGTACAATCCCAGGATAGGAAGCCCCATGTACAGTCACAGGCTTCGAATCCCCATGTACATTGCCAGGGATGGAATCCCCATGTAGAATCCCAGGGTTGGAAACCCCATGTACAGTTCCATGGTTAGAATCCCCATGTACATTCACAGGGCTGGAAGCTCCATGTACAGTCCCAGGGTTAGAATCTCCATGTACAGTCCAAGGCTTCGAATCCCCATGTACAGTCCCAGGGTTAGAATCCCCATGTACAGTCCCAGGCTTCGAATCCCCGTGTACAGTCCCAGTGTTAGAATGCCCAGAGTTGGAATCCACATGTACAGTCCCAGGGTTAGAATCCCCATTTACAATCTCAGGGTTAGAATCCCCGTGTACAGTACCAGGGTTAGAATCCACATGTACAGTCCCAGCTTTGGAATCCCCTTGTACTGTCCCAGGTTTTGATTACCCATGTATAGTCCTAGGATTAGAATCCCCGTGTACAGTCCCAGGGTTGGAATCCCCCTGTACAGCCCGAGGGATGGAATACCCATGTACAGTCCCAGTGCTGGAATCCCCATGTACAGTCACAGTGTTGCAATCCCCACGTACAGTTACTGGGCTGGAATCCCCATGTACAGACCCAGGTTTGGAATCCCCATGTACAGTCCCAGGGTTGGAATCCCCATTTACAGTCCTTGGATTGGAAACCACATGTACAATCCCAGGGTTTGAATCACCTTCTACTTTCCCAGTGTTGGAATTCGCAAGTACCGTCCCAGGGTTGCAATCCCCATGTACAGTCCCAGGGTGGAAATCCCCATGTGTAGTCCCAGAGTTGGAATCTCCATGGACAGTCTCAGGGCTGGTATCCCCATATGCCGTCCCAGGTTAGAATCCCCATGTACAGTCCCAGTGTTGGAATCCCCATGTACAGTCCAAGGGTTGGAATCACCATGTACAGTCCCAGGATTGGAAATCCCATTTACTGTCCCAGGGTTGAAATCCCCATGAACAATTCCAGTGTTGGAATCCCCATGTACAGTCCCAGGGTTGGAATCCCCATGTACAATCCCAAGGGGGGAATCCCCATGTAAATTCCCAGGGTTGGAATCCCTGTGTAGAGTCCCAGGATTAGAATCCCCATGTACAGTCCCAGGGTTGGAAACCCCATGTACAGTCCCAGTGTTGGAATCCCCATGTACAGTCCGAGCGTTGGAATCCGCATGTACAGTCCCAGGGTTGGATTCCATATGTACAGTCCCAGGGTTGGACTCCCCAATGTACAGTTCCAGGGTTGAAACCGCTATGGACAGTCCCAGGGTTGAAATCCCTATGTATAGTCCCAGGGTTGGAATCTCCATGTACATTCCCAGGGCTGGAGTCCGCATGTACAGTCCCAGGGTTGGAGTCCCCATGTACAGTCCCAGTGTGGATATTCCCATCTATAGTCCCAGGGTTGTGATCCCGATGTACAGTCCCAGTGATGGAATCCCCATGTAAAGTTCCAGGGTTGGCATCTCCATGTACAGTCCCAGGGTTGGAATCACCATCTACATTCCCAGGGTTGGAATCTGCTTATACAGTCCCAGGTTTGGAATCCACATGTCCAGTCCCAGGGTTAGAATACCCATGTCCAGTCCCAGGGTTGGAATCACCATCTACTGTCCCAGGATTGGAATCCTCATGTACATTCCCAGGGTTAGAATCCCCATGTACAGTCCCAGTGTGGAAATCCCAATGTATAGTCCCAGGGTTGGAATCCCCATTTACAGTCCCAGGGCTGGAATCCCAATGTACAGTCCCAGGGTTGGAATCCCCATGGACAGTCCCAGTGTTGGAATCCCCATGTACATTCACAAGATTGGAATCCCCATGTACAATCCCAGGGTTGGAATCCACATGTACAGTCCGAGGGTTGGAATCCCCATGTACATTCCCAGGGTTGGAATCCCCATGTACAGTCCCAGGGGTACTATTGCCATGCACAGTCCCAGGGTTAGAATCCCCAGGGTGGGAATCCCCAAATACAGTCCCAGGGTTATAATCCCAGGTGTTGGAACCCCCAGGAACAGTCCCAGTGTTAGGTTGTCCATGTACAGTCCCAGGGTTAGAATCCCCATGTACAGTCCCATGATTAGAATTCCCGTGTACAGTCCCAGGGTTAGAATCACGATGTGCAGTCCCAGTGTTGGAACCCTAATGCACAGTCCCAGGTTTCGAATCCACATGTACAGTCCCAGGTTTGTAATCCCCATGTACAGACCGAGGGTTGGAATCCCCATGTACAGTCCCAGTGTTGGAATCCCCATTTACAGTCCCAGGGTTGGAATCCCCACGTACATTTCCTGGGTTAGAATCCCCATGTACAGACCCAGGGTAGGAATCCCCATGTACAGGCCCAGGGATAGCATCCCCATCTGCTGTCCCAGGGTTAGAATCCCCATGTACATTCCCAGGGTTAGAATCCCCATGTACAATCCCAGGATAGGAAGCCCCATGTAGAGTCACAGGCTTCGAATCCCCATATACATTCCCAGGGATGGAATCCCCATGTACAATCCCAGGGTTGGAATCCCCATGTACAGTTATATGGTTAGAATCCCCAAGTACAGTCACAGGGCTGGAAGCTCCATGTACAGTGGCAGAGTTAGAATCACCATGTACAGTCCTAGGCTTAGAATCCCCATGTACATTCCCAGGGTTAGAATCCCCATGTACAGTCCCAGGCTTCGAATCCCCATGTACAGTCCCAGGGTTAGAATCCCCATGTACAGTCCCAGGCTTCGAATCCCCGTGTACAGTCCCAGTGTTAGAATGCCCAGTGTTGGAATCCCCATGTACAGTCCCAGGGTTAGAATCCCCATTTACAGTCTCAGGGTTACAATCCCTGTGTACAGTACCAGGGTTAGAATCCCCATGTACAGTCCCAGCGTTGGAATCCCCTTGTACTGTCCCAGGGTTCGATTACCCATGTACAGTCCCAGGATTAGTATCCACATGTACAGTCCCAGCGTTAGAATCCCGACGTACCATCCCAGTGTTGGGAACCCCATGTACAGTCCCAGGGTTGGAATCCCCATTTTCAGCCCGAGGGGTGAAATGCCCATGTACAGTCCCAGGGATTGAATGCCCATGTACAGTTCCAGCATTGGAATACACATGTACAGTCCCAGGGTTAGCATCCCCGTGGACAGACTCAGTGTTGCAATCCCCATGTACATTCCCAGTGTTGAAATCCCCACGTACAGTTCCTGCGCTGGAATCGCCATGTACAGACCCAGGTTTGGAATCCCCATGTACAGTCCCAGTGTTGGAATCCCCATTTATAGTCCCAGGTTTGGAAACCACATGTGCAATCCCAGGGTTGGAATCACCATCTACTTTCCCAGTGTTGGAATCCACATGTACAGTCCCAGGGTTGGAATCTCCATGTACAGTCCCAGGGTGGAAATCACCATGTATAGTCCCAGGGTTGGAATCCCCATGTACAGTCCCAGGGCTGGTATCCCCATGTACAGTCCCAGGGTTAGAATCCCCATGTACAGTCCCACTGTTGGAATCCCCATTTACATTCCCACGGTTGGAATCACCATGTACAGTCCCAGGATTGGAAATCTCATGTACAGTCCTAGGGTTGTAATCCCCATGAACAATCCCAGTGTTGGAATCCACATGGACAGTCCCAGGGTTGGAATCCCCATGTACAATCCCAGGGTGGGAATCCCCATAAAAATTCCCAGGGTTGGAATCCCCGTATACAGTCCGAGGGTTAGAATCCCCTTGTACAGTCCCAGTGTTGGAAACCCCATCTCCAGTCCCAGTGTTGGAATCCCTGTGTACGGTCCGAGCGTTGGAATCCACATGTACAATCACAGGGTTGGAATCCCCACCTACATTAACTGGGTTAGAATCCCCATGTACAGACCCAGGGTCGGAATGCCCATGTACAGTCCCAGGGTTAGCATCCCCATCTACTGTCCCAGGATGAGAATCCCCATGTACATTCCCAGTGTTCGAATCCGCATGTACAATTCCAGGATAGGAATCCTCATGTACAGTCCCAGGGTTGGAATCCCCATGCACTTTCCCAGGGATGGAATCCCCATGTACAATTCCAGGGTTGGCATCCCCATGTACAGTCCCATGGTTAGAATACCCATGTACAGTCACAGGGCGGGAAGCTCAATGTACATTCCCAGAGTTAGAATCTCCATGTAAAGTCCTAGGCTTAGAATCCCCATGTACAGTCCCAGGGTTAGAATCCCCAAGTACATTCCCAGGCTGCGAATCCCCGTGTACAGTCCCAGGGTTAAAATCCCCATGTACAGTCCCAGGCTTCGAATCCCCGTGTACAGTCCCAGTGTTAGAATGCCCAGGGTAGGAATCCCAATGTACAGCCCCAGGGATAGAATCCCCATTTACAGTCTCAAGGTTAGAATCCCCGTGTACAGTACCAGGATTAGAATCCCCATGTACAGTCCCAGGGTTGGAATCGTCTTGTACTGTCCCAGGGTTCGAATGCCCATGTACAGTCCCAGGGATGGAATGCCCACGTACAGTCCCAGGGTTGGAATACCAATGTACAATCCCAGGGTTGGCATCCCCGTGTACAGTCCCAAGGTTGGAATTCCCATGTACAGTCCCAGTGTTGGAATCCCCATGTACAGACTCAGTGTTGGAATCCCCATGTACAGTCCCAGTGTTGGAATCTGCACGTACAGTTCCTGGGCTGGAATCCCCATATACAGACCCAGGTTTGGAATCCCCATGTACAACCCCAGGTTTGGAATCCCCACTTACAGTCCCAGGATTGGAAACCCCATGTACAATCACAGGGTTGGAATCACCATCTACTGTCCCAGTGTTGGAATCCACATGTACAGTCCCAGTGTTGGAATCCCCATGTACAGTCACAGGGTGGAAATCCCCATGTATAGTCCCAGGGTTGTGATACCCATGTACAGTCCCAGTGTTGGAAACGCCATGTGCAGTTCCAGGGTTGGCATCTCCATGTACAGTCCCAGTGTTGGAATCACCATCTACATTCCCAGGGTTGGAATCTGCTTATACAGTCCCAGGGTTGGAATCCTGATGTACAGTCCCAGGGTTAGAATCCCCATGTACAGCCCCAGTGTGGAAATCCCAATGTATAGTCCCAGGGCTAGAAAACCCATGTACAGTCCTAGGGTTGGAATCCCATGGACAGTCCCAGGGATAGAATCCCCATGTACAGTCCCAGTGTTGGAATCCCCATGTACATTCCGAGGGTTGGAATCACCATGTACAGTCCCAGGATTGGAAATCTCATGTACAGTCCCAGGGTTGTAATCCCCATTAACAATCCCAGTGTTGGAATCCGCATGTACAGTCCCAGGGTTGGAATCCCCATGTACAATCCCAGGGTGGGAATCCCCATGTAAATTCCCAGGGTTGGAATGCCCGTATACAGTCCGAGGGTTTGAATCCCCTTGTACAGTCCCAGTGTTGGAAACCCCATGTACAGTCCCAGTGTTGAAATCCCATGGACAGTCCCAGGGATAGAATCCCCATGTACAGACCCAGTGTTGGAATCCCCATGTACATTCCGAGGGTTGGAATCACCATGTACAGTCCCAGGATTGGAAATCTCATGTACAGTCCCAGGGTTGTAATCCCCATGAACAATCCCAGTGTTGGAATCCGCATGTACAGTCCCAGGGTTGGAATCCCCATGTACAATCCAAGGGTGCGAATCCCCATGTAAATTCCCAGGGTTGGAATGCCCGTATACAGTCCGAGGGTTAGAATCCCCTTGTACAGTCCCAGTGTTGGAAACCCCATGTACAGTCCCAGTGTTGAAATCCCTGTGTACAGTCCGAGCGTTGGAATCCGCATGTACAATCACAGGGTTGGAATCCCCATGTACAGTCACAGGGTGGAAATCCCCATGTATAGTCCCAGAGTTGGGATACCCATGTACAGTCCCAGTGTTGGAAACGCCATGTGCAGTTCCAGGGTTGGCATCTCCATGTACAGTCCCAGGGTTGGAATCACCATCTACATTCCCAGGGTTGGAATCTGCTTATACAGTCCCAGGGTTGGAATCCTGATGTACAGTCCCAGGGTTAGAATCCCCATGTACAGTCCCAGTGTGGAAATCCCAATGTATAGTCCCAGGGTTGGAATCCCCATTTACAATCCCAGGGCTGGAACCCCCATGTACAGTCCCAGGGTTGGAATCCCATGGACAGTCCCAGGGATAGTATCCCCATGTACAGTCCCAGTGTTGGAATCCCCATGTACATTCCGAGGTTTGGAATCACCATGTATAGTCCCAGGATTGGAAATCTCATGTATAGTCCCAGGGTTGTAATCCCCATGAACAATCCCAGTGTTGGAATCCGCCTGTACAGTCCCAGGGTTGGAATCCCCATGTACAATCCCAGGGTGGGAAACCCCATGTAAATTCCCAGGGCTGGAATCCCCGTATACAGTCCGAGGGTTAGAATCCCCTTGTACAGTCCCAGTGTTGGAAACCCCATGTACAGTCCCACTGTTGAAATTCCTGTGTACAGTCCGAGCGTTGGAATCCGCATGTACAATCACAGGGTTGGAATCCCCACGTACATTTACTGGGTTAGAATCCCCATGTACAGACCCAGGGTAGGAATCCCCATGTACAGTCCCAGGGTTAGCATCCCCATCTACTGCCCCAGGGTGAGAATCCCCATGTACATTCCCAGGGTTAGAATCCGCATGTACAATTCCAGGATAGGAATCCCCATGTACAGTCCCAGGGTTGGAATCCCCATGCACTTTCCCAGGGATGGAATCCCCATGTACAATTCCAGGGTTGGCATCCCCATATACAGTCCCATGGTTAGAATACCCATGTACAGTCACAGGGCTGGAAGCTCAATGTACAGTCCCAGAGTTAGAATCTCCATGTAAAGTCCTAGGCTTAGAATCCCCATGTACAGTCCCAGGGTTAGAATCCCCATGTACAGTCCCAGGCTGCGAATCCCCGTGTACAGTCCCAGGGTTAAAATCCCCATGTACAGTCCCAGGCTTCGAATCCCCGTGTACAGTCCCAGTGTTAGAATGCACAGGGTTGGAATCCCAATGTACAGTCCCAGGGTTAGAATCCCCATTTACAGTCTCAAGTTTAGAATCCCCGTGTACATTACCAGGATTTGAATCCCCATGTAGATTCCCAGGGTTGGAATCGTCTTGTACTGTCCCAGGGTTCGAATGCCCATGTACAATCCCAGGGGTGGAATGCCCATGTACAGTCCCAGGGTTGGAATACCAATGTACAATCCCAGGGTTGGCATCCCCGTGTACAGTCCCAAGGTTGGAATTCCCATGTACAGTCCCAGTGTTGGAAACCCATGTACAGTCCCAGTGTTGGAATCTGCACGTACAGTTCCTGGGCTGGAATCCCCACATACAGACCCAGGTTTGGAATCCCCATGTACAATCCCAGGTTTCGAATCCTCATTTACAGTCCCAGGATTGGAAACCCCATGTACAATCACAGGGTTGGAATCACCATCTATTGTCCCAGTGTTGGAATCCGCATGTACAGTCCCAGGGTTGTAATCCCCATGTACAGTCCCAGGTTTGGAATCCCCATTTACAGTCCCAGGATTGGAAACCCCATGTAAAATCACAGGGTTGGAATCACCATCTACTGTCCCAGTGTTGGAATCCACATGTGCAGTCCCAGGGTTGGAATCCCCATGTACAGTCACAGGGTGGAAATCCCCATGTATAGTCCCAGGGTTGGGATCCCCATGTACAGTCCCAGTGTTGGAAACGCCATGTGCAGTTCCAGGGTTGGCATCTCCATGTGCAGTCCCAGTGTTGGAATCACCATCTACATTCCCAGGGTTGGAACCTGCTTATACAGTCCCAGGGTTGGAATCCTGATGTACAGTCCCAGGGTTAGAATCCCAATGTACAGTCCCAGTGTGGAAATCCCAATGTATAGTCCCAGGGTTGGAAACCCCATTTACAGTCCCAGGGCTGGAATCCCCATGTACAGTCACAAGGTTGGAATTCCCATGTACAGTCCCAGGGTTGGAATACCCAAATACAGTCCCAGGGTTGGAATCCCCTTGTACACTCCCAGTGTTGGAATCCCCATGTACAGTCCCAGGGTTGGAAACCACATGTACAGATCCAGGTTGGGAATCCCCATAAACAGTCACAGGGTTGGAATCCGCATATGCAATCCCTGGGTTGGAATCCATATGTACAGTCCCAGGGTTCGAATCCCCATGTACTTTCGCAGGGCTGGAATTCCCATGTACAGTCCCATGGTTGAAATCCCCATGAACAGTCCCAGTGTTGGAATCCCCATGTACTGTCCCAGGTTTCGAGTCCCCATGTACAGTCCCAGGTTTGGAATCCCCATGTGTAGTCCCAGGCTTGGAATCCCCATGTACCGTCCCAGGGTTGGAAACCCCATGTACAGTCCCACGGTTGGAATCCCCATGTACATTCCCAGTGTTGGAATCCCCATGTACAGTCCGAGTGTTACTATTGCCATGCACAGTACCAGGGTTAGAATCCCCAGCGTTGGAATCCCCAAATACAGTCCCAGGGTTTAAATCCCAGGTGTTGAAATCCCCAGGAACAGTCCCAGTGTCTGGTTCCCCATGTACAGTCCCAGGGCTGGAATCCCCATGTACAGTCCCAGGATTAGAATCGCCGTTTACAGTCCCAGGGTTAGAATCCCGATGTACAGTCCCAGTCTTGGAACCCTCATGCACAGTCCCAGGTTTCGAATCCCCATGTACAGTCCCAGGTTTGGAATCCCCATGTACAGACCGAGGGTTGGAATCCCCATGTGCAGTCCCAGGGATGAAATGCCCATTTACAATCCCAGGGTTGGAATCCCCATATACAGTCCCAGTGTTAGGATCCCCGTGTACAGTCCCAAGGTTGGCATCCCCATTTACATTCCCAGTGTTGGAATCCCCATGTACAGTCCCAGGGTTGGAATCCCCATGTACATTTCCTGGGTTAGAATCCCCATGTACAGACCCAGGGTAGGAATCCCCATGTACAGACTCAGGGTAGGAATCCCCATGTACAGTCCCAGGGTTAGCATCCCCATCTACTGTCCCAGGGTTAGAATCCCCATGTACATTCCCAGGGTTAGAATCCCCATGTACAATCCCAGGATAGGAAGCCCCATGTACAGTCACAGGCTTCGAATCCCCATGTACATTCCCAGGGATGGAATCCCCATGTACAATCCCAGGGTTGGAAACCCCATGTACAGTTCCATGGTTAGAATCCCCATGTACATTCACAGGGCTGGAAGCTCCATGTACAGTCACAGGGTTAGAATCTCCATGTACAGTCCTAGGCTTCGAATCCCCATTTACATTCCCAGGGTTAGAATCCCCATGTACAGTCCCAGGCTTCGAATCCCCATGTACAGTCCCAGGGTTCGCATCCCCATCTACTGTCCCAGGGTGAGAATCCCCATATACATTCCCAGTGTTCGAATCCGCATGTACAATTCCAGGATAGGAATCCTCATGTACAGTCCCAGGGTTGGAATCCCCATGCACTTTCCCAGGGATGGAATCCCCATGTACAATTCCAGGGTTGGCATCCCCATGTACAGTCCCATGGTTAGAATACCCATGTACAGTCACAGGGCGGGAAGCTCAATGTACAGTCCCAGAGTTAGAATCTCCATGTAAAGTCCTAGGCTTAGAATCCCTATGTACAGTCCCAGGGTTAAAATCCCCAAGTACATTCCCAGGCTGCGAATCCCCGTGTACAGTCCCAGGGTTAAAATCCCCATGTACAGTCCCAGGCTTCGAATCCCCGTGTACAGTCCCAGTGTTAGAATGCCCAGGGTTGGAATCCCAATGTACAGCCCCAGGGATAGAATCCCCATTTACAGTCTCAAGGTTAGAATCCCCGTGTACAGTACCAGGATTAGAATCCCCATGTACTGTCCCAGGGTTGGAATCGTCTTGTACTGTCCCAGGGTTCGAATGCCCATGTAGAGTCCCAGGGATGGAATGCCCACGTACAGTCCCAGGGTTGGAATCCCCATTTACAATCCCAGGGCTGGAACCCCCATGTACAGTCCCAGGGTTGGAATCCCATGGACAGTCCCAGGGATAGAATCCCCATGTACAGTCCCAGTGTTGGAATCCCCATGTACATTCCGAGGTTTGGAATCACCATGTATAGTCCCAGGATTGGAAATCTCATGTATAGTCCCAGGGTTGTAATCCCCATGAACAATCCCAGTGTTGGAATCCGCCTGTACAGTCCCAGGGTTGGAATCCCCATGTACAATCCCAGGGTGGGAATCCCCATGTAAATTCCCAGGGCTGGAATCCCCGTATACAGTCCAAGGGTTAGAATCCCCTTGTACAGTCCCAGTGTTGGAAACCCCATGTACAGTCCCAGTGTTGAAATTCCTGTGTACAGTCCGAGCTTTGGAATCCGCATGTACAATCACAGGGTTGGAATCCCCACGTACATTTACTGGGTTAGAATCCCCATGTACAGACCCAGGGTAGGAATCCCCATGTACAGTCCCAGGGTTAGCATCCCCATCTACTGCCCCAGGGTGAGAATCCCCATGTACATTCCCAGGGTTAGAATCCGCATGTACAATTCCAGGATAGGAATCCCCATGTACAGTCCCAGGGTTGGAATCCCCATGCACTTTCCCAGGGATGGAATCCCCATGTACAATTCCAGGGTTGGCATCCCCATATACAGTCCCATGGTTAGAATACCCATGTACAGTCACAGGGCTGGAAGCTCAATGAACAGTCCCAGAGTTAGAATCTCCATGTAAAGTCCTAGGCTTAGTATCCCCATGTACAGTCCGAGGGTTACTATTGCCATGCACAGTACCAGGGTTAGAATCCCCAGCGTTGGAATCCCCAAATACAGTCCCAGGGTTTAAATCCCAGGTGTTGAAATCCCCAGGAACAGTCCCAGTGTCAGGTTCCCCATGTACAGTTCCAGGGCTGGAATCCCCATGTACAGTCCCAGGATTAGAATCGCCGTTTACAGTCCCAGGGTTAGAATCCCGATGTACAGTCCCAGTCTTGGAACCCTCATGCACAGTCCCAGGTTTCGAATCCCCATGTACAGTCCCAGGTTTGGAATCCCCATGTACAGACCGAGGGTTGGAATCCCCATGTGCAGTCCCAGGGATGAAATGCCCATTTACAATCCCAGGGTTGGAATCCCCATATACAGTCCCAGTGTTAGGATCCCCGTGTACAGTCCCAAGGTTGGCATCCCCATTTACATTCCCAGTGTTGGAATCCCCATGTACAGTCCCAGGGTTGGAATCCCCATGTACATTTCCTGGGTTAGAATCCCCATGTGCAGACCCAGGGTAGGAATCCCCATGTACAGACCCAGGGTAGGAATCCCCATGTACAGTCCCAGGGTTAGCATCCCCATCTACTGTCCCAGGGTTAGAATCCCCATGTACATTCCCAGGGTTAGAATCCCCATGTACAATCCCAGGATAGGAAGCCCCATGTACAGTCACAGGCTTCGAATCCCCATGTACATTCCCAGGGATGGAATCCCCATGTAGAATCCCAGGGTTGGAAACCCCATGTACAGTTCCATGGTTAGAATCCCCATGTACATTCACAGGGCTGGAAGCTCCATGTACAGTCACAGGGTTAGAATCTCCATGTACAGTCCTAGGCTTCGAATCCCCATTTACATTCCCAGGGTTAGAATCCCCATGTACAGTCCCTGGCTTCGAATCCCCATGTACAGTCCCAGGCTTCGAATCCCCGTGTACAGTCCCAGTGTTAGAATGCCCAGAGTTGGAATCCACATGTACAGTCCCAGGGTTAGAATCCCCATTTACAATCACAGGGTTAGAATCCCCGTGTACAGTACCAGGGTTAGAATCCACATGTACAGTCCCAGCGTTGGAATCCGTTTGTACTGTCCCAGGGTTCGATTACCCATGTACAGTCCCAGGATTAGAATCCCCGTGTACAGTCCCAGGGTTAGAACCCCGATGTACCATCCCAGTGTTGGGAACCCCATGTGCAGTCCTAGGGTTGGTATCACCATGTACAGCCCGAGGGTTGAAATGCCCATGTACAGTCCCAGAGATGGAATGCCCATGTACAGTCCCAGGGATGGAATGCCCATGTACAGTCCCAGGGATGGAATCCCCATGCACAGTCCAAGGGTTGGAATCACCATGTACAGTCCCAGGATTGAAATCCCCATGAACAATTCCAGTGTTGGAATCCCCATGTACAGTCCCAGGGTTGGAATCCCCATGTACAATCCCAGGGTGGGAATCCCCATATAAATTCCCAGGTTTGGAATCCCCGTGTACAGTCCCAGGGTTAGAATCCCCATGTACAGTCCCAGGGTTGGAAACCCCATGTACAGTCCCAGTGTTGGAATCCCCATGTACAGTCCGAGCGTTGGAATCCGCATGTACAATCACAGGTTTGGAATCCATATGTACAGTCCCAGGGTTGGAATCCCCATGTACAGTCCCAGTGTTGGAATCATCATCTAAAGTCCCAGCGTTGGAATCTGCATGTACAGTCCCAGGGTTGGCTTCCATATGTAGAGTCCCAGGGTTGGAGTCCCCAATGTACAGTTCCAGGGTTGAAACCGCTATGTACAGTCCCAGGGTTGAAATCCCTATATATAGTCCCAGGGTTGGAATCTCCATGTACATTCCCAGAGCTGGAATCTGCATGTACAGTCCCAGGGTTGGAATCCCCATGTCCAGTCCCAGGGTGGAAATCCCCATGTATAATCCCAGGGTTGGGGTCCCCATGTACAGTCCCAGTGATGGAATCCCCATGTGCCGTTCCAGGGTAGGCATCTCCATGTACAGTCCCAGGGTTGGAATCCTCATGTACAGTCCCAGGGTTAGAATACCCATGTACAGTCCCAGGGTTGGAATCACCATCTACTGTCCCAGGATTGGAATCCCCATGGACAGTCCCAGTGTTGGAATCCCCATGTACATTCACAAGGTTGGAATCCCCATGTACAGTCCCAGGGATGGAATACCAAGTACAGTCCCAGGGCTGGAATCCTCTTGTACACTCCCAGATTTGGAATCCCCATGTACAATCCCAGGGTTGGAATCCACATGTACAGTCCGAGTTTGGGAATCCCCATATATAGTCACAGGGTTGGAATTCCCGTGTTCAGTCCCAGGGTTAGAATCCCCATGTACAGTCCCAGGTTTGGAATCCCCGTGTACAGTCCCAGTGATTGAATCCCCGTGTACAGTCCCAGGGTTGGAATCCGCATATACAGTCCCAGGGTTGGAATCCATATTTACAGTTCCAGGGTTGTAATCCCCATGTACAGTCCCAGTGTTGGAATCACCATCTACATTCCCAGGGTTGGAATCCGCATGTATAGTCCCAGGTTTGGAATCCATATGTAGAGTCCCAGGGTTCGAATCTCCATGTACATTCCCAGGGCTGGAATCCCCATGTACAGTCCTATAGTTGAAATCCCCATGAACAGTCCCACTGTTGGAATCCCCATGTACTGTCCCAGGTTTGGATTCCCCATGTACAGTCCCAGGTTTGGAATCCCCATGTGTAGCCCCAGGCTGGGAATCCCCATGTACCGTCCCAGGGTTGGAAACCCCATGTACAGTCCCAGGGTTGGAATCCCCATGTACATTCCCAGGGTTGGAATCCCCATGTACAGTCCCAGGGTTACTATTGCCATGCACAGTCCCAGGGTTAGAATCCACAGGGTGGGAATCCCCAAATACAGTCCCAGGGTTATAATCCCAGGTGTTGGAATCCCCAGGAACATTCCCAGTCTTAGGTAGCCCATGTACAGTCCCAGGGTTGGAATCCCGATGTACAGTCCCAGTGTTGGAACCCTCATGCACAGTCCCAGGTTTCGAATCCTCATGTACTGTCCCAGGTTTGGAATCCCCATGTACAGACCGAGGGTTGGAATCCCCATGCACAGTCCCAGTGTTGGAATCCCCATGTACAGTCCCAGGGTTGGAATCCCCACGTACATTTCCTGAGTTAGAATCCCCATGTACAGACCCAGGGTAGGAATCCCCATATACAGGCCCAGGGTTAGCATCCCCATCTACTGTCCCAGGGTTAGAATCCCCATGTACATTCCCAGGGTTAGAATCCCCATGTACAATCCCAGGATAAGAAGCCCCATATAGAGTCACAGGCTTCGAATCCCCATATACATTCCGAGGGATGGAATCCCCATGTACAATCCCAGGGTTGGAATCCCCATGTACAGTTCTATGGTTAGAATCCCCATGTAAAGTCACAGGGCTGGAAGTTCCATGTACAGTGCCAGAGTTAGAATCACCATGTACATTCCAAGGCTTAGAATCCCCATGTACAGTCCCAGGATTAGAATCCCCATGTACAGTCCCAGGCTTCGAATCCCCATGTACAGTCCCAGGGTTAGAATCCCCATGTACAGTCCCAGGCTTCGAATCCCCGTGTACAGTCCCAGTGTTATAATGCCCAGGGTTGGAATCCCCATGTACAGTCCCAGGGTTAGTATCCCCATTTACAGGCTCAGGTTTAGAATCCTCGTGTACAGTACCAGGGTTAGAATCCCCATGTACAGTCCCAGGTTTGGAATCCCCTTGTACTGTCCCAGGGTTCGATTACCCATATACAGTCCCAGGATTAGAATCCACGTGTACAGTCCCAGGGTTAGAATCCCGATGTACCATCCCAGTGCTGGGAACCCCATGTACAGTCCCAGGGTTGGAATCCCCATGTTCAGCCCGAGGGATGAAATGCCCATGTACAGTCCCAGGTTTGGAATGCCCATGTACAGTCCCAGGGTTAGCATCCCCGTGTACAGTCCCAAGGTTGGAATCCCCATGTACAGTCCCAGTTTTGGAATCCCCATGTACAGACTCAGTGTTGGAATCCCCATGTACATTCCCAGTGTTGAAATCCCCACGTACAGTTCCTGCGCCGGAATCCCCATGTACAGACCCAGGTTTGGAATCCCCATGTACAGTACCAGGGTTGGAATCCCCATTTACAGTCCCAGGTTTGGAAACCACATGTACAATCCCAGGGTTGGAATCACCATCTACTTTCCCAGTGTTGGAATCCACATGTACAGTCCCAGGGTTGGAATCCCCATGTACAGTCCCAGGGTGGAGATCCCCATGTATAGTCCCAGGGTTGGAATCCCCATGTACAGTCCCAGGGCTGGTATCCCCATGTACAGTCCCAGGGTTAGAATCCCCATGTACAGTCCCAGTGTTGGAATCCCCATGTACATTCCCAGGGTTGGAATCACCATGTACAGTCCCAGGATTGGAAATCCCATGTACAGTTCCAGGGTTGTAATCCCAATGAACAATCCCAGTGTTGGAATCCCCATGTGCAGTCCCAGGGTTGGAATCCCCATGTAGAATCCCAGGGTGGGAATCCCCATGTAAATTCCCAGGGTTGGAATCCCCGTATACAGTCCGAGGGTTAGAATCCCCTTGTACAGTCCCAGTGTTGGAAACCCCATGTACAGCCCCAGTGTTGGAATCCCTGTGTACAGTCCGAGCGTTTGAATCCGCATGTACAATCACAGGGTTGGAATCCATATGTACAGTCCCGGGTTGGAATCACCATGTACAGTCCCAGTGTTGCAATCATCATCTAAAATCCCAGCGTTGGAATCCGCATGTACAGTCCCAGGGTTGGATTCCATATGTACAGTCCCAGGTTTGTAATCCCCATGTACAGACCGAGGGTTGGAATCACCATGTACAGTCCCAGTGTTGCAATCCCCATTTACAGTCCCAGGTTTGGAATCCCCACGTACATTTCCTGGGTTAGAATCCCCATGTACAGACCCAGGGTAGGAATCCCCATGTACAGGCCCAGGGTTAGCATCCCCATCTACTGTCCCAGGGTTAGAATCCCCATGTACATTCCCAGGGTTAGAATCCCCATGTACAATCCCAGGATAGGAAGCCCCATGTAGAGTCACAGGCTTCGAATCCCCATATACATTCCCAGGGATGGAATCCCCATGTACAATCCCAGGGTTGGAATCCCCATGTACAGTTATATGGTTAGAATCCCCATGTACAGTCACAGGGCTGGAAGCTCCATGTACAGTGGCAGAGTTAGAATCACCATGTACAGTCCTAGGCTTAGAATCCCCATGTACATTCCCAGGGTTAGAATCCCCATGTACATTCCCAGGGATGGAATCCCCATGTAGAGTCCCAGGGTTAGAATCCCCATGTACATTCCCAGGCTTCGAATTCCCGTGTACAGTCCCAGTGTTAGAATGCCCAGTGTTGGAATCCCCATGTACAGTCCCAGGGTTAGAATCCCCATTTACAGTCTCAGGGTTACAATCCCTGTGTACAGTACCAGGGTTAGAATCCCCATGTACAGTCCCAGGGTTGGAATCCCCTTGTACTGTCCCAGGGTTCGATTACCCATGTACAGTCCCAGGATTAGAATCCACATGTACAGTCCCAGCGTTAGAATCCTGATGTACCATCCCAGTGTTGGGAACCCCATGTACAGTCCCAGGGTTGGAATCCCCATATTCAGCCCGAGGGTTGAAATGCCCATGTACAGTCCCAGGGATTGAATGCCCATGTACAGTTCCAGCATTGGAATACCCATGTACAGTCCCAGGGTTAGCATCCCCGTGTACAGACTCAGTGTTGGAATCCCCATGTACATTCCCAGTGTTGAAATCCCCACGTACAGTTCCTGCGCTGGAATCCCCATGTACAGACCCAGGTTTGGAATCCCCATGTACAGTCCCAGGGTTGGAATCCACATTTACAGTCCCAGGTTTGGAAAACACATGTGCAATCCCAGGGTTGGAATCACCATCTACTTTCCCAGTGTTGGAACCCACATGTACAGTCCCAGGGTTGGAATCCCCATGTGCAGTCCCAGGGTGGAAATCACCATGTATAGTCCCAGGGTTGGAATCCCCATGTACAGTCCCAGGGCTGGTATCCCCATGTACAGTCCCAGGGTTAGAATCCCCATGTACAGTCCCACTGTTGGAATCCCCATGTACATTCCCAGGGTTGGAATCACCATGTACAGTCCCAGGATTGGAAATCTCATGTACAGTCCTAGGGTTGTAAACCCCATGAACAATCCCAGTGTTGGAATCCGCATGTACAGTCCCAGGGTTGGAATCCCCATGTACAGTCCCAGGGTGGGAATCCCCATGTAAATTCCCAGGGTTGGAATCCCCGTATACAGTCCGAGGGTTAGAATTCCCTTGTACAGTCTCAGTGTTGGAAACCCCATGTACAGTCCCAGTGTTGGAATCCCTGTGTACAGTCCGAGCGTTTGAATCCGCATGTACAATCACAGGGTTGGAATCCATATGTACAGTCCCGGGTTGGAATCCCCATGTACAGTCCCAGTGTTGCAATCATCATCTAAAATCCCAGCGTTGGAATCCGCATGTACAGTCCCAGTGTTGGATTCCATATGTACAGTCCCAGGGTTGGAATCCCCAATGTACGTTTCCAGGGTTGAAACCGCTATTTACCGTCCCAGGGTTGAAATCCCTGTGTATAGTCCCAGTGTTGGAATCTCCATGTACAATCCCAGGGCAGGACTCCCCATGTACAGTCCCAGTGTTGGACTCCTCATGTACTGTCCCAGGGTTGGAGTCCCCATGTACAGCCCCAGGGTTGGGATCCCCATATGTAATCCCAGGCTTGGAATCCCCATGTACAGTCCCAGGGTTGGTATCCCCTTATACAGTCCCAGGGCTGGAATCCCCATGTACATTCCCAGGGTTGGAATCCCCATGTACAGTCCCAGGGTTACTATCGCCAAGCACAGTCCAAGGGTTAGAATCCCCAGGGTTGGAATCCCCCAATGCAGTCCCAGGGTAGGAATCCCAGATGTTGGAATCCCCAGGAACAGTCCCAGTGTTAGATTCCACATGTACAGTCCCAGTGTTAGAATCCCCGTGTACAGTCCCAGGGTTAGAATCCCCAGGGTTGGAATCCCCATGTACAGTCCCAGGGTTAGCATCGCTATGTACAGTCCCAGGGTTAGAATCCCCGTGTACAGTAGCAGGGTTATAATCCCCATGTACAGTCCAGGGTTCGAATACCCAAATACGGTCCCAGGATTAGAATCCCCGTGTACAATCCCTTGGTTAGAATCCCGATGTACAGCCGCAGTTTTGGAAACGACATTTACAGTCCCAGGTTTCGAATCCCCAAATAGAGTCACAGGGTTGGAATCCCCATATGCAGCCCGAGAGTTGGAATCCGCATGTACAGTCCCAGAGATGGAATGCCCATGTATAGTCCCAAGGTTAGAATCCCCATGTACATTCCCAGGGTTAGAATCCCCATGTACTGTCCCAGGGTTAGAATGCACATGTACAGTCACAGGGCTGGCAGCTCCATGTACAGTCCCAGGGTTAGAATCCACATGTACAGTCACAGGGCTGGTAGCTCCATGTACAGTCCCATGGTTAAAATCTCCATGTACAGTCCCAGGCATAGAATCCCCATATACAGTCCGAGTGTCAGATTTCCCGTGTACAGACAAAGTGTTAGAATCCCTAGGGTTGGAATCCCCATGCACAATCCCAGGGTTAGAATCCCCGTGTATAGACCCAGGGTTAGAATCCCCAGGGTTGGAATCCCCATGTACAGTCCCAGGATTAGAATCCCCAAGTACAGTCCCAGGGTTGGAATCCCTTTGTATAGTCCCAGGGTTCGAAAACCCATGTACAGCCCCAGGATTAGAATCCGCGTGTTCAGTCCCAGGGTTAGAATCCCGATGTACATTCCTAGTGTTGGAAAACTCATTGACAGTCCCAGGTTTAGAATCCCCATGTACATTCCCAGGGTTAGAATCCCCATGTACAGTCCCAGGGTTAGAATCACCATGTACAGTCTCAGGGTTAGAATCCCCATGTACAGTCCCAGGGTTAGAATCCACATGTACAGTAACAGGGATGATAGCTCCATGTACAGTCCCATGGTTAGAATCTCCATGTACAGTCCTAGGCATAGAATCCCCATATGCAGTCCGAGTGTCAAATTGCCCGTGTACAGACCAAGTGTTAGAATCCCTAGGGTTGGAATCCCCATGCACAATCCCAGGGTTAGAATCCCCGTATATAGATCCAGGGTTAGAATCCCCAGGGATGGAATCCCCATGTACAGTCCCAGGGTTAGAATTCCCATGTACAGTCCCAGGGTGAGTATCCCCGTGTGCTTTACCAGGGTTAGAATCCCCATGTACAGTCCCAGGGTTGAAATCCCTTTGTGTAGTCCCAGGGTTCGAAAACCCATGTACAGTCCCAGGATTAGAATCCGCATGTTCAGTCCCAGGGTTAGAATCCCGATGTACATTTCCAGTGTTGGAAAACTCATTGACAGTCCCAGGTTTACAATCACCATGTACAGGCCCAGGGTTGGAATCCCCATGTACAGCCCGAGGTTTGGAATCCCTATGTACAGTCCCAGGGATGGAATGCCCATGTACGGTCCCAGGGTTGGAATCCCCAAGCACAGTCCCAGGGTTAGCATCCCCGTGTACATTCCCTAGGTTGGAATCTCCATGTACAGTCCCAGTGTTGGAATCCCCATGTACTTACTCAGTGTTGGAATCCGCATGTACAGTCCCAGAGTTGGAATCCCCACGTAATGTTCCTGGGTTAGAATCCCCATGCACATACCCAGGGTTGGTATCCCCATGTACAGTCCCAGGGTTAGAATCCCCATGTACTTTCCCAGGGTTACAATCCCCATGTACAGTCTCAGGGTTAGAATCCCCATGTACAATCCCAGGATAGGAAGCCCCATGTACAGTCACAGGCTTCGAATCCCCATGTACATTCCCAGGGATGGAATCCCCATGTACAATCCCAGGGTTCGAATCCCCATGTACAGTCCCATGGTTAGAATCCCCATGTACAGTCACAGGGCTGGAAGCTCCATGTACAGTCCCATGGTTAGAATCTCCATGTACAGTCCTAAGCTTAGAACCCCCATGTACAGTCCCAGGTTTGGAATCCCCGTGTACAGTCCCAGTGTTGGAAACATAGAAACATGGAAGATAGGAGCAGGAGTAGGCCATTCGGCCCTTCTTACCTGCTCCGCCATTGAATGGGATCATGGCTGATCATCCAAATTCAGTACCCTGTACCTGCCTTCTCCCCATATCCCTTGATCCCTTTAGCCTTAAGAAATATATCCAACTCGTTCTTGAATATATTTAATGAACTGGCCTCCACCGCCCTCTGTGCCAGAGTTTTCCACAGGTTCACCACTCTCTGGGTGAAGAAATTCCTCCTCATTTCAGTCCTAAATAGCTTGCCCCTTATCTTTAGACTATGACCCCTGGTTCTGGACTCCCCGGCAATCAGAAACATCCTTCCTGCATCTAGTCTGCCCAGGCCTGACAGAATTTTATAGGTTTCGATGAGATCCCCTCTCAATCTTCTAAACTCCAGTGAGTATAAGCCCAATCAACACAATCTCTCCTCATACGTCATTCCTGCCATCCCAGGTATCAGCCTGTTGAATCTTCGCTGCACTCCTTCCATGGCAAGAACGTCCTTCCTCAGGTAAGGCGACCAAAACTGCACACAATACTCAAGGTGCAGTCTCACCAAGGCCCTGTACAACTGCAGCAAGACATCCTTGTTCTTGTACTCGAACCCTCTTGCTACGAAGACCAACATACCATTTGCCTTCTTAACCACCTACTGCACCTGCATGCTTACCTTCAGCGACTGGTGCACAAGAACACCCAGGTCTCTTTGCACTTCCCCTTCTCCCAATCTATTGCCATTCAAATAATAATCTGCCTTCCTGTTTTTGCCACCAAAGTGGATAACCTCACATGTATCCACATTATAGTGCATTTGCCATGTTTCTGCCCAATCAGCCAACCTGTCCAAATCGTACTGGAGTTTTACGACATCCTCCTCACAGCATACCCACCCACCCAGCTTTGTGTCGTCTGCAAATTTGGAGATATTACATCCAATTCCCTCGTCCAGATCATTAATATATATTGTGAACAGCTGGGGTCCTAGGACCGATCCTTGCAGTACCCCACTAGCCACTGCCTGCCACTCGGAAAACGACACATTTATTCCAACTCTTTGCTTTCTGTCCGCCAACCAGTTCTCTATCCAAGTCAATACCTTGCCCCCAATCCCATGTGCCTTAATTTTGCACGCTAATCTCTTATGCAGGACCTTATCGAAGGCCTTCTGAAAGTCCAAATACACCACATCCACTGGTTCTCCCTTATCTATTTTACCAGTTACATCCTCAAAACATTCCAGTCGATTAGTCAAGCATGATTTACCTTTTGTAAATCCATGTTGACTTTGTCCGATCCAGTCACTGCTTTGCAAGTGCTCTGCTATTACATCTTTTATAATGGACTCTAGCATTTTCCCCACTACCAATGTCAGGCTTAACGGTCTATAATTCCACGCATTTTCTCTACCACCTTTTTTGAATAGTGGGGTAACATTAGCTACCCGCCAAACCATGGGTACCGTTCCAGAGTCTATCGAGTTCTGGAAGATGACCAGCAATGCATCTACTATTTCTAGGGCCACTTCCTTAAGTACCCTGGGATGTAGATTATCAGGCCCTGGGGATTTATCGGCCTTCAGTCCCATCAATTTTCCTAACACCATTTCCCTACAAGTAAATGATTTCTTTCAGTTCCACCCTTTCATCAGACCCTATGTTCCCCGGCATCTCTGGGAGGTTATTTGTGTCCTCCTTTGTGAAGACAGAATCAAAATATGTATTTAGTTGGCCTGCCATTTCTTTGTTCCCCACTATAAATTCCCCCGATTCTGTCTGCAAGGGATCTACGCTTGACTTCACCAATCTTTTGCTCTTCACATATCTATAAAAGCTTTTACAGTCAGTTTTTATGTTCCTTGCAAGCTTACTCTCATATTCTATTGTCCCTTTCTTAATTAATCCCTTTTTCCTCCTTTGTTGAATCCTAACCTGCTCCCAAGCCTCAGGATTATTGCTTTTTCGGGCCAATTTATATGCCCTCTCCTTGGACCTTATGATATCCCTAATTTCCCTTGTTAGCCACGGTTGGGTCACCTTTTTTGTTTTATTTTTATGCCAAACCGAGATGAACAAATTCTGTAGTTCATCCATTCGGTCTTTGAATGTTTGCCATTGCCTATCCACCGTCAACCCTTTGAGTGCAATTCTGCAATCAATCCTACCCAACTCGCTCCTCAGACCATCGTAGTTTCCTTTAATTAAATTGAGGACACTAGTCTCCGAGTCAACTACTTCATTCTCCATCTTAATGAAGAATTCGATCATATTATGATCGCTCCGACCCAAGGGGCCTCGTACAACAAGATTGCTAATTAATCCTTCCTCGTTACCTAATACCCAGTCTAAGATGGCCTGATCTCTGGTTGGTTCCTCGACATATTGGTCCAGGAAACCATCCCGTAAACATTCCAGGAATTCCTCCTCCACAGTATTGTTACTAATTTGGTTGGCCCAATCTATATTTAGATTAAAGTCACCCATGAATACTTCTGTGCCCTTATTGCACGCTTCTTTAATTTCCCTTTTAATGCCATCCCCAACCTCTGCCTTACTTTTTGGAGGTCTATAAACCACTCCCACTAACGTTATTTTCCCCTTAGTATTTCTCAATTCTACCCATACAGATTCCACCTCATCAGTGCTAATATCCTTCATTAAAATTGTGTTAATCCCTTCTTTAACCAGTAATGCTACCCCACCTCCCTTTCCTTTTTGCCTATCTTTCCTGAATATCGAATACCCCTGGATGTTGAGTTCCCAGTCCTGGCCTTCCTTGAGCCACATTTCCGTAATCCCAACCAAATCGTATTTATTTACTTCTATTTGCGCAGCCAATTCATCCACCTTATTACAAATGCTCCTCACATTAAGACACAATGCCTTCAGGCTTGTTTTTTTTAACGCTCTTAGACCTATTAGAATTATTATTTACTGTGGCCATGTTTGATTTAAACCGCTGATTTCTCTAACAGCCACTTTTGTTGTTCTCCTTCCTATCTTATGCTTTTATCCTTGTTTCCCTTTCCTCTTTCTCCCTGCTCAGGTTCCCAACCCCCTGCCATTTTAGTTTAAACCCTCCCCCACAGCACCAGCAAACACTCCCCCTAGGACATCGGTTCCAGCCCTGTCCAGGTGCAAACCGTCCGGTTTGAACTGGTCCCACCTCCCCCAGAACTGGTTCCAATGTCCCAGGAACTTGAATCCCTCCCCCTGGCACCATTCCTCTAGCCACGTATTCATCTGAAGTATCCTTCTATTTCTACTCTGTCTAGCACGTGGCACTGGTAGCAATCCTGAGATTACTACCTTTGAGGTTCTGTATTTTAATTTATCTCCTAACTCCCTATATTCCACTTTTAGGACCTCATCCTGCTTTTTACCTACATCGTTGGTGCCTATATGCACCACGACAACTGGCTTTTCACCCTACACTTCCAAGATGTGCTGCAGCTGCTCGGAGACATCCTTGACCCTTGCACCAGGGAGGCAGCACACCATCCTGGAGTCTTGTTTGCGGCCGCAGAAATGCCTATATATTCCCCTTACAATAGAATCCCCTATTACTATAGCTCTACCCCACCTTTTCCTCCGATTCTGTGCAGCAGAGCCACCCCTGGTGCCAGGAAGTTGGCTGCAGCTGCCTTCCTCTGATAAGCCATTCCCCCCAACAGTACTCAAAGTGGTGTATCTGCTGGAGAGGGGGATGGTCACAGGGGACCCCTGCACTACCTGCCTGCGCCTAGTACTCTGCCTGTTGGTCACCCGTTCCCTTTCTTCCTGTCCAACCTCTACCTGTGGTGTGTCCAACTCCGTAAATATGCTATTCACGATGTCCTGAGCATCGTGAACACTCCAGTATGTATCCAATCACAGCTCCAGCGAACAAAGCGGCCTGTCAGTAGCTGCAGCTGGATGCACTTCCTGCACATGTAGTTGTCAGGGACACAGGGAGTGTCCCTGAGTTCCCACATATTGCAGGAAGAGCCGATCACGGGGGCCCGGCTGTCCTGCCATGACTTACCCTTTAATTAATTGAATTTAAATTAAATCAATCAATCAAACCACATGTACAGTCCCAGGTTTAGAATCACCATGTACAGTCCCAGGGTTGGAATCCCCATGTACAGTCCGAGGATTGGAATCCCCATCTACAGTCCCAGGGATAGAATGCCCATGTAAAGTCCCAGTGTTGGGAACCCCATGTACAGTCCCAGGTTTAGAATCACCATATACAGTCCCAGGGTTGGAATACCCATGTGCAGCCCAAGGGTTGGAATCCTCATGTACAGTCACAGGGATGTGATGCCCATGTGCAGCCCAAGGGTTGGAAACCTCTTGTACAGTCCCAGGGATGGAATGCCCATTTACAGTCCAAAGGTTGGAATACCCATGTGCAGCCCGAGGGTTGCAATACTCTTGTACAGTCCCAGGGATGGAATGCCCATGTACAGTCCCAGGGTTTGAATCCCCATGTACAGTCCCAGGGTTAGCATCCCCGTGTACAGTCCTAAGGTTGGAATCTCCATGTACAGTCCCAGTGTTGGAATCCCCATGTACAGACTCAGTTTTGTAATCCCCATGTACAGTCCCATAGTTGGCATCCCCACGTACAGTTCCTGGGTTAGAATCCCAATGTACAATCCCAGGATAGGAAGCCCCATGTACAGTCAAAGGCTTCGAATTCCCATGTACATTCCCAGGGATGGAATACCCATGTACAATCCCATGGTTAGAATTCCCATGTACAGTCACACGGCTGGAAGCTCCATGTACAGTCCCAGGCTTAGAATTCTCATGTACAGTCCCAGGGTTGGTATCCTCATGTACAGTCACAGGGCTGGAAGCTCCATGTACAGTCCCATGGTTAGAATCTCCATGTACATTCCTAGGCATAGAATCCCCATATGCAGTCCCAGGGTTAGATTTCCCGTGCACAGTCCCAGTGTACAATCCCAGGATTGGAATCCCCATGCACAGTTCCAGGGTTGGGATAACCATATACAGTCCCAGAGTTGGAATCCCCATGTACAGTCCCTGGGTTGGTATCCCCATGTACAGTCCCAGGGTTGGAATCACCATCTACAGTCCCAGCATAGGAATCCGCAGATACAGTCCCAGGGTTGGAATGCTCATATACAGTCCCAGGGTTAGAATCACCATGTACAGTCCCAGGGTTGGAATCACCATCTACTGTCCCAGGGTTGGAATCCGCATGTACAGTCCCAGGGTTGGAATCCCCATGTGCAGTCCCAGAGTGGAAATCCCCATGTATAGCCCCAGGGTTGGAGTCCCCATGTACAGTCCCAGGGCTGGAATCCCCATGTACAGTCCCAGGTTGGGAATCCCCATGTACAGTCCCAGTGTTGGAATGCCCATGTACAGTCCCAGGGTTGGAATCCCCATGTACAGTCCCAGGGCTGCAATTCCCATGTACAGTCCCATGGTTGGAATCCCCATTTACACTCCCAGTGCTGGAATCCCCACGTACAGTCCCAGAGTAGGAATCCCCATGCGCAGTTCTGGGGTACGAATCCCCATGTACAGTCCAAGGGCTGGAATCCCCGTGTACAGTCCCAGGGTTAGAATCCCCATGTGCAGTCCCAGGTTCGGAATCCCCATGTACAGTCCCAGTGTTGGAATCCCCGTGTACAGTCCGAGTGTTGGAGTCTGCATGTACAATCCCAGGGTTAGAATCCATATGTACAGTCCTAAGGTTGGAAACCCCATTTACTGCCCCAGTGTTGGAATCACCATCTATATGCCCAAGGTTGGAATCCGCATGTACAGTCCCAGGGTTGGAATCCATATGTACAATCACAGGGTTGGAATCCCCAATGTACAGTCCCAGGGTTGACATCGCCATGTACAGTTCCCGGGTTGAAATCCCTATATATAATCCCAGGGTTGGAAACCCCATGTACAGTCCCAGGGCTGGAATCCCCATTTACAGTCCCATGGATGAAATCCCCATGTAGTCCCAAAGTTGGAATCCACATGTACTATCCCAGCGTTGGAGTCCCCATGTACAGTTCCAGGGATGGAATCCCCATGTGTAGTCCCAGGCTTGGAATCCCCATGTACAGTCCCAGGGTTGGAATATCCATGTATATTCCCAGGGTTGCAATCCCCATGTACATTCCCAGTTTTGGAATTCTCATGTACAGTCCCAGTATTGGATTACCCATGTACAGTCCCAGGTTTAGAATCCCCGTGTACAGTCCCAGTGTTAGAATCCCCGAGGTTGGAATCCCCATGTACAATCCCAAGGTTAGAATCCCCATGTACAGTGCCAGGGTTAGAATCTCCAGGATTGAAATCCCCATGTACTATCCCAGGGTTAGAATCCCCATGTACAGTCCCAGGATTAGTATCCCCGTGTACTGTACCAGGGTTAGAAACCCCATGTACAGTCCCAGGTTTTGAATCCCCTTTTACAGTCCCAGGGCTCGAATATCCATGTACAGCCCCAGGATTAGAATCCGCGTGTACAGTCCCAGTGTTGGAAACCCCATGTACAGCCCGAGGGTTGGAATCCCCATATACAGTCCCAGGGATGGAATGCCCATGTACAGTCCCAGGGTTGGAATCCCCATGTACAGTCCCAGGTTTAGCATCCCCGTGTACAGTCCCAAAGTTGGAATCTCCATGTACAGTCCCAGTGTTGGAATCCCCATGTACAGACTCAGTGTTGGAATCCACATGTACAGTCCCAGAGTTGGAATCCCCATGTACAGTTCCTGGGTTAGTATCCCCATGTACAGATCCAGGGTTGGAATCCCCATGTACAGTCCCACGGTTAGAATCCTCATGTACAGTTCCAGGATAGAAAGCCCCATGTACAGTCACAGGCTTCGAATCCCCATGTACATTCCCAGGGATGGAATCCACATGTACAAACCCAGGGTTGGAATCCCCATGTACAGTCCCATGGTTAGAATCCCCATGTACAGTCACAGGGCTGGAAGCTCCATGTACAGTCCCCATGTTAGAAGCTCCATGTACAGTCCTAAGCTTAGAATCCCCATGTACAATCCCAAGGTTGGAATTCCCATGTACTGTCCCAGACTTAGAATCCTCATATACAGTCCCAGTCTTGGAATCCCCATGTACAGTCACAGGGCTGGAAGCTCCATGTACAGTCCCATGGTTAGAATCTCCATGTACAGTCCTAGGCATAGAATCGCAATATAAAGTCCCATGTTTGGAAACCCGTGCACAGTCCCAGTGTTAGAATCCCCGTGTACAGTCCCAGTGTTAGAATTCCCAGGTTTGGAATCCCCATGGATAATCCCAGGGTTAGAATCTCCGTGTACAGTTCCAGGGTTAGAATCACCGTGTACAGTCCCAGGGTTAGAATCCCGATGTACAGTCCCAGTGTTGGAAACCCCATGTGCAGTCCCAGGTTTAGAATCGCCATGTACAGTCCCAGGGTTGGAATCCCCATGTACAGCCCGAGGGTTGGAATACCCATGTACAGTCCCAGGGATGGAATGCCCATGTACAGTCCCAGGGTTGGAATCCCCATGTACAGTCCCAGGTTTAGCATCCCCATGTACAGCCCCAAGGTTGGAATCTCCATGTAAAGTCCCAGTGTTGCAATCCCCATGTACAGACTCAGTGTTGGAATCCCCATGTACTGTCCCAGGGTTGGAATCTCCACATACAGTTCCTGCGTTAGAATCCCCATGTACAGACTCAGGGCTGGAATCCCCATGTACAGTCCCAGGATTAGAATCCCCATGTGCTGTCACAGTGTTAGAATCCCCATGTACAGTCCCACGGTTAGAATCCTCATGTACAGTTCCAGGATAGAAAGCCCCATGTACAGTCACAGGCTTCGAATCCCCATGTACATTCCCAGGGATGGAATCCACATGTACAAACCCAGGGTTGGAATCCCCATGTACAGTCCCATGGTTAGAATCCCCATGTACAGTCACAGGGCTGGAAGCTCCATGTACAGTCCCCGTGTTAGAAGCTCCATGTACAGTCCTAAGCTTAGAATCCCCATGTACAATCCCAGGGTTGGAATTCCCATGTACTGTCCCAGACTTAGAATCCTCATATACAGTCCCAGTCTTGGAATCCCCATGTACAGTCACAGGGCTGGAAGCTCCATGTACAGTCCCATGGTTAGAATCTCCATGTACAGTCCTAGGCATAGAATCGCAATATAAAGTCCCATGTTTGGAAACCCGTGCACAGTCCCAGTGTTAGAATCCCCGTGTACAGTCCCAGTGTTAGAATTCCCAGGTTTGGAATCCCCATGGATAATCCCAGGGTTAGAATCTCCGTGTACAGTTCCAGGGTTAGAATCACCGTGTACAGTCCCAGGGTTAGAATCCCGATGTACAGTCCCAGTGTTGGAAACCCCATGTGCAGTCCCAGGTTTAGAATCGCCATGTACAGTCCCAGGGTTGGAACCCCATGTACAGCCCAAGGGTTGGAATCCCCATGTACAGTCCCAGGGATGGAACGCCCATGTACAGTCCCAGGGTTGGAATCCCCATGTACAGTCCCAGGTTTAGCATCCCCATGTACAGCCCCAAGGTTGGAATCTCCATGTAAAGTCCCAGTGTTGCAATCCCCATGTACAGACTCAGTGTTGGAATCCCCATGTACTGTCCCAGGGTTGGAATCTCCACATACAGTTCCTGCGTTAGAAACCCCATGTACAGACCCAGGGTTGGAATCCCCATGTACAGTCCCAGGATTAGAATCCCCATGTGCTGTCCCAGTGTTAGAATCCCCATGTACAGTCCCAGGTTTAGAATCCCCATGTACAATCCCAGGATAGGAAGCCCCATGTACAGTCACAGGCTTCGAATCCCCATTTACATTCCCAGGGATTGAATCCCCATGTACAATCCCAGAGTTGGAATCCCCATGTACAGTCCCATGGTTAGAATCCCCATTTACAGTCACAGGGCTGGAAGCTCCATGTACAGTCCCAGGGTTAGAATCTCCATGTACAGTCCTAAGCTTAGATTCCCCATGTACAATCCCAGAGTTGGAATCCCCATGTACAGTCCCATGGTTAGAATCCCCATGTACAGTCACAGGGCTGGAAGCTCCATGTACAGTCCCAGGGTTAGAATCTCCATGTACAGCCCTAAGCTTAGATTCCCCATGTAGAGTCCCAGGGTTGGAATCCCCATGTACAGTCCCAGGCTTAGAATTCTCATGTACAGGCCCAAGTTTGGAATCCCCATGTACATTCCCTGGGTTGGAATCCCCATGTACACTCCCAGGGTTGGAATCCCCATGTACATTCCGTGGGTTGGACTCCCCATGTGCAGTCCCAGTGCTAGAATCCCCATGTACAATCCCAGGTTAGGAAACCCCATGTACAATCCCAGGATAGGCATCCACAAGTAAAATCCCAGGATAGGAATTCCCATGTACTGTCCCAGAGTTAGAACCACCATGTACAGTCCCAGAGTTGGAATCCCCATGTACAGTCCCAGGGTTGGCATCCCCATGAACAGTCTCAGTGTTGGAATCCGCATGTACAGTCCCAGGGTTGGAATTACCATCTACAGTCCCAGGTTTGGATTCCGCATGTACAGTCCCAGTGTTGGAATCCCCCTGTACAGTCGCAGGATTGGAATCCCCATGTACAGTTCCAGGGTTGGGATCTCCATGTACAGTCCCAGTGTTGGAATCCCCATGTACAGTCCCAGGGTTGGTATCCGCATGTACAGTCCCAGTGTTGGAATCCCCATGTACAGTCCAAGGATTGGTATCCCCATGTACAGTCCCAGGGTTTGAATCCCCTTGTACAGTCCCAGGGTTCAAATACTAGTGTAAAGAACCAGGGTTAGACTCCCCATGTACAGTCCCAGGATTATAATCCCCTTGTACAGTCCCAGTGTTAGAATCCCGATGTACAGTCCCAGTGTTGGAATCCCCATGTACAGTCCCAGCTTTAGAATCCCCATGTACAGTCCCAGGTATGGAACCCCATTTACAGCCCAAGTGTTGGAATCCCCATGTACAGTCGCAGGGTTGGAATTCCCATTATCAGTCCCAGTGTTAGAATCCCCGTGTACAGTCCCAGTGCTTGAATTCCCATGTACAGTCACAGGGTTGGAATCCCCGTGTACAGTCCCAGGCTTAGAATCCCCGTGTACAGTCCCAGTGTTTGAATTCCCATATACAGTCCCAGGATTAGAATCCACATGTGCAGTCCCAGGGATTGAATCCCCAGGTTTGGCTACCCCATGTACAGTCCCAGGGTTATTATCCCCATGTACAGTCCCAGGTTTAGAATCCGCACTTATTGTCCCAGGGTTGTAATCCCCATGTACAATCCCAGAGTTAGAATCCCCAGGTTTGGAATCCCCATATACAGCCCTAGGGTTAGAATCCCCTTGTACAGTCCCAGGGTTAGACTGCCCGTGTACAGTACCAGCATTACAATCCCCATATACAGTCCCAGGGTTTGAATCCCTATGTACAGTCCCAGGGTTAGAATCCACATGTAGAGACAAAGGGCTGGAATCTCCATGTACAGTCGCAGGGTTAGAATCTCCATGTAGATTCCCAGGGTTGGAATCCCCATGTACAGTCCCAGGGTTGGAAACCCCATGTACAGTCCCAGTGTTAGAATCCCCATGTACAGTCCCAGGGTTGTAATCCCCATGTACAGTCCCAGGGTTAGAATCCCCGTGTACAGTCACAGGGTTTGAATCCCCATATATAGTGCCAGGGTTGGAATCCCCATGTACAGTCCCAGGGTTGGAATCCCCATGTACAGTCCCTAAACAGACACTGTCCGTACAGTGTAAAAGAGAAACAAGTATTTCTGTAGAGGCTTTCAATCCATTTTTAATATACAGATTTTTTAAATTCATTCAATATGGATGTCACTGGCAAGGCCAGCATATATTGCCAATCACCAGTTGCCCATTGAGAAGGTGACGTTGGGCCGTCTTCTTGAACCTCTGCAGTCCGTGTGGTGAAGGTACTCTCAGAATGCTGTTAGGTGAGCAGTTCCAGGATTTTCACCCAGCGATGATGTAGGAACGGCGATATATGCCCAAGTCAGGATGGTGTGTGATTGGAGAGGAATTGGGAGGTGATGGTGTTCCCATGCACCTGCTGCCCTTGTCCTTCTCGCTGGTGGAGGTCCCGTGTTTGGGAGGTGCTGTCAAAGTTCTAGTTGAGTTGCAGATGTATAAAGTCACTATTTCACCCCTCCCCCTCCCACCTCACTCTCTCTCCTCCCATAGAGGCCAGAGTCTTGTGTAGGCCCAGACTGGGTGGCGGGTTCCCTTCCCTGAACGGCATTACTGAACCAGTTGCATTTTTATGACAATCTGGCAGCTTTCATGGTCACTTTTTTCTAGTGCTGGTCCCACAAATTCCCAGATTCATTCAGCTCGCTTTCACAACCTGCCTTTGTGTTTCTGTGGGTTCTCTCTCACCCTCCCTTTTTGCTGTTTTAAATTCATTTTACGGTGTATTAGAAGGGAAAGATTTGCAGACGGGAAACTCAAACCAAACATCACTTCAAGTTCTGACAGACTGACTCAATTCATCAGGACCTTTTAGCATGGTAGCAGAAAGCACCGTTCAGAGCGTGGATAAACCGTACAAGTGTTCTTTGTGTGGGCGAGGCTTCAGCCGATCCTCTGGCCTGTCAAGACACAAGCGCAGTCACACCAGGAAGAGGCCTTTCACCTGCTCAGAGTGTGGGAAGGGATTTACACAGTCATCCCACCTGCTGACACACCAGCGTGTTCACACCGGGGCAAGGCCATTCACCTGCTCCGAGTGTGGGAAGGGAATCATGTGTTCATCCCACCTGCTGAAACACCAGCGCACTTACACTGAGGAGAGGCCGTTTACGTGCTCCATGTGTGGGAAGGGATTCACTCAGTCATCCAGCCTGCTGGCACACCAGCGAGTTCATACTAGAGAGGGTCCGTTCACCTGCTCTGGGTGTGGGAAGGGATTCACTTGTTTATCCAACCTGCTGCAGCACGAGCAAGTTCACACTGTAGATAGGTCATTCACCTGCTCTGAGCGTGGGAAGGAATTCACTCGGTCGTCCCACTTGCTGACACAACAGCGAGTTCACACTGCGGAGAGATCGTTCACCTGCTCCAAGTGTGGGAAGGGATTCAGTCAGTCATCCAACCTGCTGCAGCACCAGAGAGTTCACACTGGGGAGAGGCCGTTCACCTACTCCGTGTGTGGGAAGGGATTCACTTGTTCAACCAACCTGCTGAAACACCGGTGAGTTCACAAGTGACTGCAGAGATTGCATTCTGCTGTTGTTGCTGCTGTTAATTACATCCAGGACAGAATTGTGTTCAATTTGATAGTTGGAGTTTGTTTCTACTGATGTTAATAACCCCTGTAACTGGGCTGGAGTTTAATATTTGGATATATGTCCAATAAATCCGTTTTCTTTAAACACATTGTTCTTGATTTTTGTCATTCCCACCTGAGTGTTTAGCATCACCTGGCTGGAGCTCAGAAACGACAGTCTGGGGGGAGGATCGTACGGCGGGAACAGAACTACAGCCTGGACACAGTCCTTCAGGGCCACACTGAGAGGGCCAAATGGCACTTTGGTCTATCTCGTCTCTTCATTGACAGCAATGTCCCCGTGCAAGTTAATCTTGAGGCCTGTAAGGTCCAGAGGATTTCCACCCAATGGTGTTTAAAGTGATTGGATAGGTGCTCTGTGAGCCCCTTGCCCGTGACTTCAGCTCAGTAGAGTCAGGGATTGCTCCCTGAGATTGGAAGGTAGCTCACGTAGTTCCCATTTTCCAAATTGGGGACAAATCAAAGCCAGGGACTAGAGGCCCATCAGTGCGATATCGATCACAAGGAAGGTGCCTGAAGGGATCCTAAGAGAACTAGAGGCGCATCAGTGTGATATCAATCACAGGGAAGGTGCCTGAATAGATCCTAAGAGAGCTAGAGACCCATCAGTGTGATATCGATCACAGGGAAGGTGCCTGAAGAGATCCTAAGAGAACTAGAGGCCCATTAGTGTGATATCGATCACAGGGATGGTGCCTGAAGAGATCCTAGGAGAACTAGAGGCCCATCAGTGTGATATCGATCACAGGGAAGGTGCCTGAAGAGATCCTATCGAGAACTAGAGGCCCATTAGTGTGATATCGATCACAGGGATGGTGCCTGAAGAGATCCTAGGAGAACTAGAGGCCCATCAGTGTGATATCGATCACAGGGAAGATGCCTGAAGGGATCCTAAGAGCACTAGAGGCCCATCAGTGTGATATCGATCACAGGGAAGGTGCCTGAAGGGATCCTAAGAGAACTGGAGGCCCATCAATGTGATATCGATCACAAGGAAGGCGCCTGAAGGGATCCTAAGAGAACTGGAGGCCCATCATTGTGATATCGATCACAGGGAAGGTGCCTGAATAGATCCTAAGAGAACTAGAGGCGCATCAGTGTGATATCAATCACAGGGAAGGTGCCTGAATAGATCCTAAGAGAACTAGAGGCCCATCAGTGTGATATCGATCACAAGGAAGGTGCCTGAAGGGATCCTAGGAGAACTAAAGGCCCATCAGTGTGATAGCGATCACAGGGAAGGTGTCTGAAGGGATCCTAAGAGAACTAGAGGCCCATCAATGTGATATCGATCACAGGGAAGGTGCCTGAAGGGATCCTAAGAGAACTAGAGGCCCATTAGTGTGATATCGATCACAGGGAATGTGCCTGAAGGGATCCTAAGAGATGCTGTTTTCGATCACGGGGAAAGGGAAGGAGCCATTAGAGATATTCAACATGGTTTCCAGAAAACAAGGCCAACTTGCTTGAGTTTTGTGAAGAAGTTGCTGGGTTGGGGGATGAGGGGGAATGCGGTTGACATTGTCTACCGCAGGGGAGTCAATCTCATTTTCCATGGTGGGTCAAATCTGATATCCTGGCCCTTGGCGAGGGCCACATTCATCAAAAGTTATTAAAATAGGAATAAATGAAGATTAACTGTATCAATACTTTGAATCATAGAATGGTTACAGCACAGAATGTGGCCATTCGGCCCGTCGAGCCCATGCCTGCTCTCTGGAAGAGCACCTCAGCTATTCCCACTCCCCCGCCCTTTCCACGGAGTCCTGACATTTTTTCCCTTCAGGTCCTTATCCAAGTGCCTTTTGAAAGCCACGATTGAACCTACCTCCCCCACCCTTTCAGGCAGTGCATTCCAGATCCTAACCACTCGCAGCGTAAAAGCTTTTTCTTACATCACCTTTGTTTCTGTTGCTAATCACCTTAATTCTGCGTCCTCTTTTTCTCGACCCTTCCGCCAATGGGAACAGTTTCTCTCTCTATATACTCTGTCCAGACCCCTCATGATTTTGAACACCTCTATAAAATCTCCTCTCAATCTTCTCTGCACTAAGGAGAACAACCCAATCTTCTCCAGTCTATCCATGGAACTGAAGTCCCTCGTCCCTGGAAGCATTCTTGTAAATCTTTTCTGCACCCTCTCTAAGGCCTTCACATCCTTCCTAAGGTGTGGTGCTCAGAATTGGACAGAATACTCCAGAAATGTTCTCCAATTAAATATTGGGAAGACTGAAGCCATTGTTATCGGTCCCCACCACAAACTCTGTTCCCTAGCCACTGACTCCATCCCTCTGCCCAACATCTGTCTGAGGATGAACCAGACTGTTCACAACCTTGGTGTCATATTTGACCCTGAAATGAGCTTCCGACCACATATCCACAGCATAACAATGACCGCCTTTTTCCACCTCCATAACATCGCCCGTTTCTGCCCTTGCCTCAGCTCATCCGCTGCTGAAACCCTTATCTGTGCTTTTGTTACCTCTAAACTTAACTATTCCAGTGCACTCCTGGCTGGCCTCCCACATTCCACCCTACATAAACTTGAGGCCATCCAACACTCGGCTGCCCATGTCCTAACTCGCACCAAGTCCTGTTCATCCATCAACCCTGTGCTCGCTGACCTACATTGGCTCCCAGTTAAGCAATGCCTCAATTTCAAAATTTTCATCCTTGTTTTCAAATCCCTCCATGGTCTTGCCCCTTCCTATCTCTGTAATCTCCTCCAGCCCCATAATGCCAACGAGATATCTGCGCTCCTCTAATTCTGCCCTCTTGAGCATCCCTGAGTATAATTGCTCAACCATTGGTGGCCATGCCTTCTGTTGCCTCGACCCTAAGCTCTGGAATTCCTTGCCTAAACCTCGCCACCTCGCTACCTCTCCTTTAAGATGCACCTTAAAACTTACCTCTTTGACCAATCTTTTGGTCATCTGCCCTAATGGTCATCTTTATGTGGCTCGATGTCAATTTTTTTGTCTTATAACCCTCCTGTGCAGCACCTTGGGACGTTTTACAATATTAAAGGCGCTATATAAGTACAAGTTGTTGTTGCACTCAGCCAGATTCAGTTCCTCTGGAGAGAAGGGGAGAAACAAAATAACAGATGGTGTCATGAATGTTGTTTTTAGACAGTAAGGATGGAGGTAGAGTTTTTAAAATCGAGAATTTACAGTTCAGGAGGGTCAGAAGTGAAAAAAAATGTGTAGAGACAAGCTTTGTCTGTTCCGAATTTCTATCATTTTGTAACCACCATTTGCAGGGTATTATAAGGGGAGGATCTGCAGATGGAAACTCGAACCAAGCATCACTTCAAGATCTGACAGATTCACTGGATTCATCAGGAGCTGAATATCTTTGGCATTTGGATATGGAAGGAAAAGAACAACAATCACAGCGGGGAGAAACAGCACACATGTTATGTGTGGGTCCACCTTTAGCAAATCGTCTAGCCTGTGAGACTCGTACACCCACCTGAATCAACAATGTAAATGTGGGGACAGTGGGAATAGATTCAGTTGCCCGTATGAGGGGCAAACTCATCGAAACAGTTCACCAGGTGAGTGTGGAAAGAGATTAATGGGGACAATGCATTCACTGCTCTGTAAGTGGAAAGGGATTCAATCGATCATCACATTTACTGACACAGCAGTCACACCGGAGAGGGACGGCTTAGATACTTCACGTATGGGAAGGGATTGACTCCGTTGTCTCAGCTGTTGATACTCCTGAGTGTCCACATTGAGAACAGTTGCTGCAAATACTCTGATTGTGAGAAAAACTTTCAAAGTTCAAAGCAGCTGATGCACGATCAGCGCATTGATACTGGAGAGAGACTGTTTCAATATCCTGTGTGGGAAGAAATTCACCCCACCTACTGAGACTCCAGTGAGTTCACATGTGACTACAGGGGTTTGGATTCTGTTATTAATCACATCCAGGACTGAACCATGGCACAACGCCCGGATTTATTGATAAAGTTTCCCTCAGTGGGATCACAGAAACTCATTCTCCATTCACAATGACAGCGCTGTTCCCCAGCATGCCCCGCGGGGACAATGTGCCCATTGACACTGGAGGAGGCCAGTGCGCAGGCGCATTGCCCGCCTGTAGTTGGAGCATGCGCAGTGTCACTATGATCAGACCCAGGCAAGTGGTGGAAACGGACAGAGCGTGGAGACGTGGTTTTCGCGCCGATTACGGGTGCAGGGAGGTAACGCACTCGGCGGGTGAGCTTCATAAACACCTAGCGTAGGCCGCAAACCACGATTGAGAACCTTCAGGTTCCCCGTATGCAGCTCCGAGGCTTTTTCCCATATTAGGCCCAGGTTAACGGTGACCACTAGTACGAGAGCAAAATACTGCAGATGTTGGAAATCCGAAATAACAACAGAAAATGCTGGAAAAACTCAGCAGGTCAGGCAACATCCGTGGAGAGAAATTTGAGTTGACGTTTCGGGTTTGACCCTTCTTCAAAACTGGAGAGAAAAGGAACTGGATCGAAGGCAGGGCTGCGATCGGACAAAAGAATAAAAGAACCAAAATAAGTAAAAGAGATTAGAAGCTAGACGAGATGCTAATAGGCTGGGATTAGGTGTAAAGTGTACTGGCAGGGCAAAAGATAGCTGCCAGGTGTGAGAGAGAAACAAAAGGAAAGGGGGGGGGGAGGAAAGGAGTGGAAAAATATAAGTAAAAATGAAATAGGGGCCGAGGTTATGATCTGAAATTGTTGAACTCGATATTGAGACCGGAAGGCTGCAGAGTGCCTAATCGGAAGATGAGGTGCTGTTCCTCGAGTTTATGTTGAGCTTCCGTGGAACAGTACAAGAGGCCAAGGACGGTGAGGTCTGAGTGGGAATGGAGCGGTGAATTGAAATGACAGGCGACCGGAAGCTCGGGGTCACCCTTACGGACTGAACGGAGGTGTTCCGCAAAGCGGTCACCCAATCTGCGTTTGGTCTCCCCAATGTAGAGGAGACCGCATCGTGAGCAGCGAATACAGTATACTAGATTGCGAGAAGTACAAGTAAATCGCTGTTTCACCTGGAAGGGGTGTTTGGGGCCCTGGACAGTGGGGAGGGGGGAGGTATAGGGGCAGGTGTTACATCTCCTCCGCTTGCACGGGAAGGTGCCAGGCGAAGGGGAAGGGCTGTTTGGGGTGATAGAGGAGTGGACTAGGGTGTCTCGGAGAGAGCGGTCCCTGCGGAATGCTGAAAGGGGAGGGGAGGGGAAGATACGTTTGGTGGTGGGATCACTTTGGAGGTAGCGGAAATGCCGGAGGATGATCCGTTGAATGTGGAGGCTGGTGGGGTGAAAGGTGAGGACAAGGGGATCCCTATCGTGGTTCCGGGAGGGAGGGGACTCGACTTCTCCGTCTCCATCTCTGGGGATAGGTTATCGACCAATATTTACTACAAGCCCACTGACTCCCACAGCTACCTGGACTTCACTTCCTCCCACCCCGCTTCCTGTGAGGACTCTATTCCATTCTCCCAGTTTCTCCGCCTCCGCCGTATCTGCTCCTACGATGCCACCTTCCACACCAGTGCTTCAGACATGTCTTCCTTTTTCCGCAACCGAGGATTCCCCTCTATCGTGGTTGACACTGCCCTCGACCGTGTCAGTTCTATCTCCCGCACCTCTGCCCTCACCCCTGCCACTCCCTCCCGGAACCACGATAGGATTCCCCTTGTCCTCACCTTTCACCCCACCAGCCTCCCCATTCAACGGATCATCCTCCGGCATTTCCGCTACCTCCAAAGTGATCCCACCACCAAACGTATCTTCCCCTCCCCTCCCCTTTCAGCATTCCGCAGGGACCGCTCTCTCCGAGACACCCTAGTCCACTCCTCTATCACCCCAAACAGCCCTTCCCCTTCGCCTGGCACCTTCCCGTGCAAGCGGAGGAGATGTAACACCTGCCCCTATACCTCCCCCCTCCCCACTGTCCAGGGCCCCAAACACCCCTTCCAGGTGAAACAGCGATTTACTTGTACTTCTCGCAATCTAGTATACTGTATTCGCTGCTCACGATGCGGTCTCCTCTACATTGGGGAGACCAAACGCAGATTGGGTGACCGCTTTGCGGAACTCCTCCGTTCAGTCCGTAAGGGTGACCCCGAGCTTCCAGTCGCCTGTCATTTCAATTCACCGCTCCATTCCCACTCGGACCTCACCGTCCTTGGCCTCTTGTACTGTTCCACGGAAGCTCAACGTAAACTCGAGGAACAGCACCTCATCTTCCAATTAGGCACTCTGCAGCCTTCCGGTCTCAATATCGAGTTCAACAATTTCAGATCATAACCTCGGCCCCTATTTCATTATTACTTATATTTTTCCACTCTTTTCCTCCCCCCCCCCTTTCCTTTTGTTTCTCTCTCACACCTGGCAGCTATCTTTTGCCCTGCCAGTACACTTTACACCTAATCCCAGCCTATTACCATCTCGTCTAGCTTCTAATCTCTTTTACTTCTTTTGGTTCTTTTATTCTTTTGTCCGATCGCAGCCCTGCCTTCGATCCAGTTCCTTTTCTCTCCAGTTTTGAAGAAGGGTCAAACCCGAAACGTCAACTCAAATTTCTCTCCACGGATGTTGCCTGACCTGCTGAGTTTTTCCAGCATTTTCTGTTGTTTTAACGGTGACCATCTTTGTAAAGGAAAGCTGAAGTTTTGTGTGTCGCAATTTTGCTTCAGTGAGCGGTATAGCGCATGCGTGGCCATGTTTGCAAAGTAACCATTGGTGGGCGAGGCTTCAGGGTCCCAGTGAGTGTAGAACTGAACCCAGCCAGAGTCAGCACCTTCAGGGGAGGAGGGAGGGGAACCAGTGAGTGTAGAACTGAACCCAGCCAGAGTCAGCCCCTTCAGGGGAGGAGAGGGAGGGGAACTAGTGAGTGAACTGAACCCAGCCAGAGTCAGTACCTTCAGGGGAGGAGGGAGAGGGGAACCAGTGAGTGTAGAACTGAATTCAGCCAGAGTCGGCACCTTCAGGGGAGGAGAGGGAGCGGAACCAGTGAGTGTAGAACTGAACCCAGTCAGAAGCAGCACCTACAGGGGAGGAGAGGGGAACCAGTGAGTGAACTGAACCCAGCCAGAGTCAGCACCTTCAGGGGAGAGGGAGGAGAACCAGTGAGTGCAGAACTGAACCCAGCCAGAGTAAACACTTTCAGGGGAGGAGAGGGAGGTGAACCAGTGAGTGAACTGAACCCAGCCAGAGTCAGCAGCTTCAGGGGAGGAGGGAGGGGAACCAGTGAGTGTAGAACTGAACCCAACCAGAGTCAGCACCTTCAGGGGAGGAGAGGGAGGGGAACCAGCGAGGGAACTGAACCCAGCCAGGGCCAGCTCCTTCAGGGGAGGAGAGGGTGGGGAGCCAGTTAGTGTGGAACTGAACATAGCCAGAGTCAGCACCTTCAGAGGAGTAGTCATAGAGTCTTAATGACACAGAGGAGGTCATTTGGCCCATGGAATCCGTGCCAGCTTTCTGTACAGCAGTCCATTCAGTCCCATTCCCCCGCTTGAACGTCGTAGCCCTGCAAGTTTATTTCCCTCGAGTGCCTATCCAGTCTCCCCTTGTAAACATTGAGTGTCTCCGCTTCCACCACTTCCATCGGCAGCGAATTCCAGGCCCTCGCCACTCCCTGCATAAAAACGTTTTTCCTCACATCTCCCTTGTATCTCTTGCCCAAAACCTTAAATCTGTGTCCTTCTAGTCCCTGTAGCATCAACTAGTGGGAGCAGCCTTTCCCCGTCTAGCCTATCCAAACCCATCATAATCTTGTACACCTTTTTCAAATCACCCTTAACCTACTTTGCTCAAATGAAAACAAATCCAGCTTCTCCAACCTGTCCTTGTAACTAAGATCCTCCAACCCCAGAACCATTCTGCTAAATCTCCTCTGCACCCTCTCATGTGCCTTCACATCCTTCCTAAAGTGTGGTGACCAGAACTGGACGCAATACTCCAGTTGTGGCCTAATCAGCGCTTTATAAAGGTTCAGCATAACTTCTGTACTTTTGTACTCAATACCTCTATTTATTAAGCCCGACTTCCCATATGCTTTGTTAACCACTCTCTCAATATGTCCTGCCACCTTCAGGGACCTATGCACGTTAACTCCCAGGTCCCTCTGTCCCTGCACACTCTTTAAAACTGTGCCATTAAGTGTATATTGCCTCTCCCTGTTCCTTCTGCCAAAATGCATCACCTCACACTTCTCTGTATTAAATTCCATCTACCACTTGTCTGCCCATTCTGCGAGCCTTTCTATGTCCTGTTGCAGTCGATTGGTATCATCCTCACTTTGCCAGACACCCCCAGGCCAGAACTGGATGAAAGGTCATCGACCTGAAACGTTTACTCTGTTTCTCTCTTCACAAATGCTGCCTGATCTGCTGAGTGTCTCCAGCATTTTCTGTTTTTATTTCAGATATCCAGCATCTGCAGTATTTTCTTTTTGTATTAGTGTAGAACTGAACCTAGCCAGAGTCAGCACCTTCAGGGGAGCAGAGAGAGAGGAGAACCAGAGAGTGTAGAACTGAACCCAGCCAGAGTCAGCGCCATAAAGGGAGGAGAGGGAGGGCAACCAGTGAGTGTAGAACTGAACCCAGGCAGAGTCAGCACCATCAGGGGTGGAGAGAGAGGGGAATCAGTGACGGTATAACTGAACCCAGCCAGAGTCAGCACCTTCAGGGGAGGAGAGGAAGGGGATCCAGTGACTGTAGAACTGAGCCCAGCCAGAGTCAGCACCTTCAGGGGAGGAACATAAGATAAGAACATAAGAAGTAGGAGCAGGAGTAGGCCATACTGCCCCTCGGGCCTGCTCCGCCATTCAAAAGGATCATGGCTGATCCGACCCTAGACTCACGTCTACTTCCCTGCCCGCTCCCCATAACCCTTAATTCCCTTATCAGCTAGGAAACTGTCTATCTCCGTTTTAAATTTATTTAATGTTGCAGCTTCCACGGCTCTCTGAGGTAGCAAATTCCATCGATTTACTACCCTCTGAGTGAAGAAGTTTCTCCTCATCTCAGTTTTGAAACGGCAGCCCTTTATTCTAAGATTATGCCCCCCTAGTTCTAGTCTCACCCATCAGTGGAAACATCCTCCCCGCATTCACCCGATCAAGCCCCCTCGCGATCTTATATGTTTCGATAAGATCGCCTCTCATTCTTCTGAATTCCTCATAAGTCAACCCCCTCATCTCTGGAATTAGCTGAGTGAACCTTCTCTGAACCGCCTCGAGAGCAAGTATATCTTTTCTTAAACATGGAAAGCAAAACTACGCAGTATTCCAGGTGTGGCCTCACCAGTACCCTGTATAACTGAAGCCAGACTTCCCTGCTTTTATACTCCATCCCCCTTGCAATAAAAGCCAAGATTCCATTGGCCTTCCTGATCACCTGCTGCACCTGCATACTAACCTTCTGTGTTTCATGCACCAGGACCCCCAGATCCCTTTGTACTGCAGCACTTTGCAGTTTCTTTCCATTTAGATAATAACTTGCTCTTTGATTTTTTCTGCCAAAGTGCATAACCTCACACTTTCCAACATTATATTCCATCTGCCAAATTTTTGCCCACTCACTTAGCCTGTCTATGTCCTTTTGCAGGTTTTTTATGCCCTCCTCACTCACTGCTTTCCCTCCCATCTTTGTATCGTCGGCAAACTTGGATACGTTGCACTTGGTCCCCTCCTCCAAATCGTTAATATAGATTGTAAAGAGTTGGGGTCCCAGTACTGACCCCTGCGGAACACCACTAGTTACTGATTGCCAACCCGAGAATGAAACATTTATCCCAACTCTCTTTTCTGTTAGATAGCCAATCTTCCACCCATGCCAGTATATTACCCCCAATCCTGTGATTTTTTATCTTGTGCAGTAATCTTTTGTGTGGCATCTTGTCAAATGCCTTTTGGAAGTCCAAATACACCACATCCACTGGTTCCCCTTTATCCATCCTGTTTGTTACGTCCTCAAAGAATTCGAGCAAATTTGTCAAGCATGATTTCCCTTTCATAAAACCATGCTGACTCTGTCCGATTAAATTATGCTTATCCAAATGTCCTGTTACTGCTTCCTTAATAATGGACTCCAACATTTTACCAACCACAGATGTTAGGCTAACTGGTCTATAGTTTCCAGCCTTTTGTCTACCTCCCTTTTTAAATAAGGGCGTTACATTAGCAGTTTTCCAATCTGCTGGGACCTTTCCTGAATCCAGGGAGTTTTGGAAAATTCCCAACAACGCTACTTCTCTCAAGACCCTAGGATGTAAGCCATCAGGTCCAGGGGATTTATCCGCCTTAAGTCCCATTATCTTACCGAGTACCATCTCCTTAGTGATTTTAATCATGTTTAGCTCCTCCCCTCCCATAGCCCCCTGTTTGTCCAGTGTTGGGATATTTTTAATGTCCTCTACTGTAAAGACTGAAACAAAATATTTGTTCAGCGTAATTGCCATCTCCATGTTCCCCACTACTAATTTCCCGGTCTCGTCCTCTAAGGGACCAACATTCACTTTAGCCACCCTTTTTCTTTTTATATAACTGTAGAAACTCTTGCTATCTGTTTTTATATTTTTTGCTAGTTTACTTTCATAATCTATCTTCCCTTTCTTAATTAATCTTTTAGTTATTCTTTGCTGGCTTTTAAATGCTTCCCAATCTTTTATCCTCCCACTAGATTTGGCTACTTTGTATGCCCGTGTTTTTAGTCGGATACTATCCTTTATTACTTTACTTAGCCACGGATGGCTGTCTTTTCTTTTACGCCCCTTTTTCCTCAGTGGAATATATTTTTCTGAATGTTGTGAAATATCTCCTTGAATGTACACCACTGCTCCTGTACCACCTTACACCTTAATCTATTTTCCCAGTCCACTTTAGTCAACTCTGCTCTCATACCTTCATAGTCTCCTTTATTTAAGCTTAGTACGCTGATTTGAGATCCAACTCTCTCACCCTCCAACTGAATTTGGAACTCAACCATGTTATGGTCACTCATTCCAAGGGGAACCTTTACTAGGACATTTTTTATTAATCCTGTTTCATTACACAGGACCAGATCTAAGATTGCCTGCCCCCTGGTTGGTTCAGTAACATACTGCTCAAGGAACCCGTCCCTAATGCACTCTATGAACTCTTCCTCAAGGCTGCCCTGCCCAATTTGATTTGTCCAGTCAATATGAAAGTTAAAATCTCCCATGATTATATCTGTTCCCTTATTACAAGCCCCAACTATTTCTTGATTTATACTCCGACCAATAGAGTTGCAACTGTTAGGAGGCCTATGGACTACGCCCACTAGTGACTTTTCCCCCTTATTATTCCTTATCTCCACCCAAACTGTTTCACTTTCCTGATCCTTTGACCCAATATCATTTCTCACTATTGCAGTGATTCCATCCGTTATTACCATAGCCACCCCACCTCCCTTTCCTTCCTGCCTGTCCTTCCTAATAGTCAAATACCCCTGGATGTTTAGTTCCCAGTCATGGTCACCTCGCAGCCATGTTTCTGTAAAGGCCACCAGATCATACCCATATGTAGTTATTTGTACCGTCAACTCATCTATTTTGTTACAAATGCGTGCATTCAGATAAAGAACTTTTAAATATGTTTTGTGACAATTTATTCCTGCTTTTACCCCCTTTACTATTTTACCTTTATATATTCTGTCCCTTCCTGACACGCTCTGGTTTTTAATTTCCCCACTGCTACTTTCCTCGATTGCCTTCTCCGCTGACATTTTTATTTTTTGCTCTCTTGAAACCTCCCCCCCGACGAATTAGTTTAAAGCTCTCTCTACAGCCCTAGTTATTCGATTTGCCAGGATTCTAGTCCCAGCACTGGCCAAGTGAAGTTCGTCCCAATGGAACAGCTCTCTCCTGTCCCAGTACTGGTGCCAGTGTCCCAAGAAGCAAAACCCATTTCTCCCACACCAGTCTTTCAGCCACGCATTTAACTCTCTGATTTTATTTACCCTAGCCAAATTTGCTCGTGGCTCAGGTAGTAATCCAGAGATTATTACCCTTGTGGTTCTGCTTTTTAATTTGGCCCCTAGCTGCTCATACTCCCTTATCAGAACCTCTTTCCTTGTCCTATCTATGTCGTTGGTACGAACATGGAACACGACAATTGAACCCCCCCCCCACTCCCACTCCAAGTTTCTCTCCAGCCCAGAGGAGATGTCCTTAACCCTGGCACCGGGCAGGCAACACAACCTTCGGGACTCTCGCTCTCGGCTGCAAAGAACCCTATCTATCCCCCTTATGATACTATCCCCTACCACTACAATATTTCTTTTTACTCCCCCCACTTGAATGCCCACCTGTTCCACGGTGCTGTGGCCAGGTTGCTCATCCTCCCTGCAGTCCCTGCTCCTGTCCTCACAGGGAGTAAGAGCCTCGAACCTGTTGGACAAGAGCAAGGGCTGCGGCTCCTCCAACACTACCTCCTGGAGCCCCGTACCTGCCTCACTCATAGTCACACCCTCCTGTCCCTGACCACGTACTACATCTGAATTAGTTAATCTAATTGGTGTGACTACTTCTTGGAACACAGAGTCCAGGTAACTCTCCCCCTCCCTGATGTGTCGCAGTGTTTGAAGCTTGGACTCCAGCTCATCAACACGGAGCCAGAATTCCTCGAGCAGCCAACACTTACTGCAAATGTGATCACCATGAGCATCAATGGTGTCCACCAGCTCCCACACATTGCAGCAGTAACACATCACCTGCTCTCCCATTCTATGTAATTAATTAAATTTATCAATATTATTTTTAAATACCCTCTGCCCTGATTCTAGATGATGCATATCACACCTTAGAAACTATAAACCGCAGAGTTTAAGTTTAAAAAGAGAGAAATACTCACCAACCAATCACTTACCTGCTTTCTGGTGACGTCGCACTTCGATTATTTTTTACTGCTCTCCTTCCCTCTGAGTTCCGAGTTCGGAGACTGGTACGCCTTACCTGGTCTCTGGAGCCTTTTTATAGCCCCGCTGCCACCGCTGAATTCCTGCCGACGCTCTGAGGCCTTACCTGATTTCTGGAGCCTTTTATAGCCTTTTATAGAGAGGGAGGGGAACCAGTGAGTGTAGAACTGAACCCAGCCAGAGTCAGCACTTTCAGGGGAGGAGAGGGAGGGGAACCAGTGAGTGTAGAACTGAACCCAGCCAGAGTCAGCACCTTCAGGGGAGGAGAGAGAGGGGTACCAGTGAGTGTAGAACTGAACCCAGCCAGAGTCAGCACCTTCAGGGGAGGAGAGGGAGGGGAACCAGTGAGCGTAGAACTGGACCCAGCCAGAGTCAGCACCTTCAGGGGAGGAGAGGGAGGGGAACCAGTTAGTGTGGAACGGAACATAGCCAGAGTCAGCACCTTCAGAGGAGGAGTCATAGAGTCTTAATGACACAGAGGAGGTCATTTGGCCCATCGAGTCCGTGCCAGCTCTCTGTACAGCAATCCAGTCAGTCCCATTCCCCCGCTCGAACCCCGTAGCCCTGCAAGTTTATTTCCCTCAAATGCCTATCCAGTCTCCCCTTGTAAACATTGAGTGTCTCCGCTTCCACCACTTACGTCGGCAGCGAATTCCAGGCCCTCACCACTCCTGCATAAAAAGGGTTTTCCTCACATCCCCCTGTAGCTCTTGCCCAAAACCTTGAATCTGTGGCCCCTAGTCCTTGTAGCATCAACTAGTGGGAACAGCCTTTCCCTGTCTAGCCTATCCAAACCCATCATAATGTTGTACACCTCTATCAAATCACCCTCAACCTCTGCCCAAATGAAAACAAATCCAGCTGCTGCAACCTGTCCTTGTAACTAAGATCCTCCAACCCTGGAACCATTCTGGTAAATCTCCTCTGCACCCTCTCAAGTGCCTTTACATCCTTCCTAAAGTGTGGTGACCAGAACTGGAGGCAATACTCCAGTTGTGGCCTAATCAGCGCTTTATAAAGGTTCAGCATAACTTCTCTACTTTTGTACTCAATACCTCTATTTATTAAGCTCAACACCCCAATGCTTTGTTAACACTCTCTCAATATGTCCTGCCACCTTCAGGGATCTATGCACATAAACTCCCAGGTTCCTCTGTCCCTGCACACTGTTTAAAACTGTGCCATTAAGTGTATATTGCCTCTCCCTGATCCTTCTGCCAAAATGCATCACCTCACACTTCTCTGTATTAAATTCCATCTACCACTTGTCTGCCCATTCTGCGAGTCTTTCTATGTCCTGTTGCAGTCGATTGATATCATCCTCACTTTGCCAGACCCCCTCAGGTCAGAACTGGATGAAAGGTCATCGACCTGAAACGTTTACTCTGTTTCTCTCTTCACAGATGCTGCCTGATCTGCTGAGTGTCGCCAGCATTTTCTGTTTTTATTTCAGATATCCAGCATCTGCAGTATTTTCTTTTTGTATTAGTGTAGAACTGAACCCAGCCAGAGTCAGCACCTTAACGGGAGGAGAGGAAGGGGAACCAGTGAGTGAACTGAACCCAGCCAGAGTCAGCACCTTCAGGGGAGGAGAGGGAGGGGAACCAGTGAGTGAACTGAACCCAGCCAGAGTCAGCACCTTCAGGGGAGGAGAGGGAGGGGAACCAGTAAGTTAACTGAACCCAGCCAGTGTCAGCACCTTCAGGGGAGGAGAGGGAGGGGAACTTGTGAGTGTGGAACTGAACCCAGCCAGAGTCAGCACCTTCAGGGGATGCGAGGTTGAACCAGTGAGTGTAGAACTGAACCCAACCAGAGTCAGCACCTTCAAGGGAGGAGAGGGAGGGGAACCAGCGAGTGTAGAACTGAACCCAGCCAGAGTCAGCACCTTCAAGGGAGGAGAGGGAGGGGAACCAGTTAGTGTGGAACTGAACCCAGCCAGACTCAGCACCTTCAGAGGAGGAATCATAGAGTCTTAATGACACAGAGGAGGTCATTTGGCCCATCGAGTCCGTGCCGGCTCTCTGTACAGCAATCCAGTCAATCGCATTACCCCGCTCGAACCCCATAGCCCTGCAAGTTTATTTCCCTGAAATGCCTATCCAGTCTCCCCTTGTAAACATTGAGTGTCTCCGCTTCCACCACTTACGTCGGCAGCGAATTCCAGGCATTCGCCACTCCCTGCATAAAAAGGTTTTTCCTCATATCCCCCTGTAGCTCTTGCCCAAAACCTTAAATCGATGTCCCCCTAGTCCTTGTAGCATCAACTAGTGGGAACAGCCTTTCCCTGTCTAGCCTATCCAAACCCAACATAATGTTGTACACCTCTATCAAATCACCCTCAACCTCCTTTGCCCTAATGAAAACAAATCCAGCTGCTCCAACCTGTCCTTGCAACTAAGATCCTCCAACCCTGGAACCATTCTGGTAAATCTCCTCTGCACCCTCTCAAGGGCCTTCACATCCTTCCTAAAGTGTGGTGACCAGAACTGGACGCAATACTCCAGTTGTGGCCTAATCAGCTCTTTATAAAGGTTCAGCATAACTTCTCTACTTTTGTACTCAATACCTCTACTTATTAAGCCCAACATCCCATAGGCTTTGTTAACCACTCTCTCAATATGTCTTGCCACCTTCAGGGACCTATGTACATTAACTCCCAGGTCCCTCTGTCACTGCACACTCTTTAAAACTGTGCCATTAAGTGTATATTGCCTCACCCTGTTCCTTCTGCCAAAATGCATCACCTCACACTTCTCTGTATTAAATTTCATCTACCACTTGTCTGCCCATTCTGCAAACCTTTCTATGCCCTGTTGCAGTCGATTGGTATCATCCTTACTTTACCAGATCCACCCCCCCCCCAGGTCAGAACTGGATGAAAGGTCATCGACCTGAAACGTTTATATTGCTTGATCTGCTGATTGTCTGCAGCATTTTCTGTTTATTATTTCAGATTTCCAGCATCTGCAGTATTTTCTTTTTGTATTTGTGTGGAACTGAACCTAGCCAGACTCAGCACCTTCAGGGGAGGAGAGAGAGGAGAACCAGTGAGCGTAGAACTGAACCCAGCCAGAGTCAGCACCATAAAGGGAGGAGAGGGAGGGGAACCAGTGATTGTAGAACTGATCCAGGCAGAGACAGCACCTTCAGTGGAGGAGAGGGAGGGGAACCAGTGAGTGAGCGAAACCCAGGCAGAGTCAGCACCTTCAGGGGAGGAGAGGGAGGGGAACCAGTGAGTGAACTGAACCCAGGCGGAGTCAGCACCTTCAGGCATCGAGAGAGAGGGGAACCACAGAGTGTAGAACTGAACTCAGCCAGAGTCAACACCCTCAGGGGAGGTCAGGAAGGGGAACCAGTGACTGTAGAACTGAACCCAGCCAGAGTCAGCACCTTCAGGGGAGAAGGAGGGGAACCAGTTAGTGTAGAACTGAACCCAGCCAGAGTCAGCACCTTCAGGGGAGGAGAGGGAGGGAAACCAGTGAGCATAGAACTGAACCCAGCCAGGGTCAGCACCTTCAGGGGAGGAGAACCAGTGAGTGCCAATGGTAGGGGAGAAAACTGGGAGCAGAAGACAAGCTGTGTTCAGATGTGCGATAGTTTTGGATTTTAACGCAGGGCAGAGGGACAATGTGCGGAAGGGGAATTTGCAGCTTTGGGGGAACAAGAGAGGAAAGAATGTTCCAATGAAACTAGAATTTTCTTCTCTGAATTTCTATCCTGTATTTACAGTCATGAGTGTTGTAAACTCCTTTTACAGGGTATTAGAAGGGGTGGATTTGCAGACGAGAAACACAAACTAACCATCACGTCAAGATCTGACAGTCACTCGATTCATCAGGACCTGAATATCATCGGCCTTTGAATGTGGAAGGAGAAATGTTTCTGTTCTGTCTGTGAGAAAAGATTTCAAACATCAGTGTGACTGGAAAAGCATCGAGACGCACACGCCCGAGTGAGAGTGTTCCAGTGCACTGCCTGTGGAAAGAGCTTTAACAAGTTGCACAGCCTAAAAAAACATCGCTCCATTCACAGCGGGGAGAAACCGTACACGTGGTTTGTTGTGGACGAGGCTTCAACTGATCGTCCAACCTGGAGAGACACAAGGACACCCGCACCACGGAGAAACCGTGGAAATGTGGGGATTGTGGGAAGGGATTCAATTACCCGTCTGAGCTAGCAATTCATCGGCGCAGCCACACCGGGGAGAGGCCGTACATCTGCTCTGAGTGTGGGAAGGGATTCACTTGTTCATCCAACCTTCTAACTCACCAGCGAGTACACACTGGGGAGAGACCGTTCACCTGCTCTGAGTGTGGCAAGGGATTCACTTTGTCATCCTGCCTGCTGACACACCAGCGAGTTCGCACTGGGGAGAAGCCGTTCACCCGCTCCGTGTGTGGGAAGGGATTCAATAATTCATCCCACCATCTGAGACACCAGCGAGTTCACACTGGGGAGAGGCCGTTCACCTGCTCTGAGAGTGGGAAGGGATTCACTCAGTCATCCAACCTGCTGAAACACCAGCGAGTTCACACTGGGGAAAGTCCGTTCACTTGCTCCGTGTGTGGGAAGGGATTCAATAACTCATCCCACCATCGGAGAGACCAGCGAGTTCACACCGGGGAGAGGCCGGTCACCTGCTCTGTCTGTGGGAAGGGATTCACTCTTTCATCCAGCCTGCTGAAACACCAGAGAGTCCACACTGGGGAGAGGTCGTTCACCTGCTCCGTTTGGAAATGGATTCAATCGGTCATCCCACCTGCTGAGACACCAGCGAGTTCACCCTGGGGAGAGGCCGTTCACCTGCTCTGTCTGTGGGAAGAGATTCACTCAGTCTTCCAACCTTCTGACACACCAGCGAGTTCACTCTGGGGAGAGGCCGTTCACCTGCTATGTCTGTGGGAAAAGATTCACTCAGTCATCCAACCTTCTGACACACCAGCGAGTTCACTCTGGGGAGAGGCCGTTCACCTGCTCTGTCTGTGGGAAGGGATTCACTTGTTCATCCCACCAGTGACACCAGCGAGTTCACTCTGGGGAGAGGCCGTTCACCTGCTCTGAGTATGGGAAGGAATTAACTTGTCCATCCCACCTGCTGAGACACCAGCGTGTTCACAAGTGACTGCAGGGGTTGGATTCTGCTGTTTATTGCTGATGTTAATCACATCCCGACTGAATCATGTTCATTCTGACATTTGGAGTTTGTTTCTGCTGATGTTAATAACCCCTGTAACTGGGCTGGAGTTTAATACTTTGATATTTCAAATAACACAGTATGTCGATATTTGATGTCTCCAAGATAAGAGGAGACTAACTGATGTCCTGTTACTGACTGCTCCATTTTTGAGCCTTTTCTCCTTTCGAACTCGAGATTATTTCAGTTCGCATACCTTCGGTTACTGTCATGGACAAGTCCCAGCTCCCCATACCTTCCAGAGTGCGTCTCCTACCGTTGGTATCCAGGGAAGGTCTCGGTAACATTCGTGGGATCACCAAACACAAAACCCAGTCTGTTAATCACTTTCAACTACTGGACTTAGCGTGTGTCCCACAGCATCTCTCTCACCTTCGATGTGTGAATAGAGCATCACGCCTGCAAACCTGCTTTCAATTTGAATTTGAATCCACTCAGCAAGTGTATTTAAAAAAAATACGTACAAGTAAACAGATCACATCAAATAATTGGCAAAGATTTAGAGTCAACAAGATGAACAAGTGAACACATCATGGCCCAATACCCCAGCTCTATATTCACAGGAGAAAGTCTGTTATCTAACTCTTCGAGTGGACAGAGTAGAGAAAGATCCCGACTCTAAGAACATCTCGATTCTGTTGTAAATATCTTTCAAATCCTGACTGGTCCAATCTGTCGGTTTCCTTTCAATTGAAGTGAATGGAAGATGAGAGGGGTTTTGGCATATGGACCTCGGATAATTCAGCTTCTGAAAGGTGTCCATGTTTAGTTCATTCGATATCGGGGAAAATGTGGTTGGTATCATTAGAGAGAGAGAGAGATTTCACTGAGCAACAGCTGGTGTTTGCAACCAACTGGCCTTGGACATTTTCATCATAGAATGTTTCGATCAGAAATATGATGTTGGGATAAGAAAAATCTGGAGACTAGTGGTTTGTGCTGCCCCAGGAAAGCCACAGTGTTTTTACCTGCTTCTAACGTTGTTGATGTGTGTTGAAGAAAATGCAGACTTGTGTCTCTGGACTGTGCAGTAGCCAGAGACGACCATATTAGGCAATGCCAGCTCCAGTTTGAAAAGAGGTTGATGGCAGAGCAAGAGATCCAGCAGTTTTAAGAATTTATCTCCCGTTATCGGCAGACATCGTATGTTGCAGTTATTGGGTTAAATTATTGGGATCGATTGTTATAGAATTGAATTGTTATAGAATGGAAAAGTAGTGAAGTTATGCTAAACTTGTATCGAACCTTGGTTAGACCACACTTGGAGCACTGCGTACAATTCTGGTCGTCATATTATAAAAAGGATATAGAGGCACTGGAGAGGGTGCAGAGAAGATTTACAAGGATGATACCAGAAATGAGAGGGTATACTTGTCTGGAAAGGATGGACAGGCTGGGTCTCTTTTCTCTTGGAAAAAAGAAGGCTGAGTGGTGACCTAATAGAGGTCATTAAAATTATGAAAGGTTTTGATAGAGTAGATACAGAGAGAGTGTTTCCACTTGTGTTGAAGAGCATAACTAGAGGCCATCAATATAAGATAGTCACCAAGAAATCAAATAAGGAATTCAGGAGAAACTTCTTTACCCAGAGAGTGGGGAGAATGTGGAACTCGCTACCACAGGGAGTGGTTGAAGCGAATAGTACAGATACATTTAAGGGGAGGCTAGACAAGCATATGAGGGAGAAGGGAATAGAGGGTTATGCTGATAGAGTTAGATGGGGAAAGACGGGAGGAGGCTCGAGTGGAGCATAAACGCCGGCATGGACAGGTTGGGCCGAATGTTGTTTCTGTGCCGTATATCCTGTGTAATCCTATTTTGCAAGACACATTGCTCGAAGGGGAAGATAAATGACTCGCATCCAAACGCAATTGTTACTTTTGTCTTCTTTGTAAAATCACAAAGTCTGGGCATAATTTGTTTGTGAAATTTAAATTGATGATATGGACTAGAAGTAATTGAATCAGGAAATGTATTATACAATGATGTGCATTTTGAAATTGTTAATTGAAGTGTTAAACATGAGCTTGAATCTGTCAACTAGATTATGTTGTTAGGATAAAATTTGGTTTAAGGGATATAAAGGGGTCCTCAATATTCGACCTGTATAAAACTATCTGAAAGGTACCATTTAGTCTTGTTAGCTGGGAAACGAAACGCAAAGCATCATAGAATACTTGGCTATATTAACCCTTTTTAGACTAACATAAATAAAATTTAGCTGACCAAAGGCATTCTGAAATGTTGCTTGTTATTGTAACCTGGAAACTGTTTAGAAAGAGCCTGTTCTTGGAAGAGATAAGAGTACAAAGGCATGATTAAGAAGTAGCAGCAAATAAGGCCTTGAAGAAGTAGTCAGCCAGCTGCATAATTCAATGTGGTTTTGTATCCAGCTAGCCATGTCTCTGCTGGAAAATACTTTCCCATACAGATAACAAAAGTAAGAGATAGCTCATGAATATGAAGCCTCCTACAGCCGACAAGCTTTTTACTGATGTATTCAGGGGGTATGAGAGTTTGAAGGACAGGCTTAATAGTTGATTGATTAGCCATGTAAACCAATGAAGTATCAATATTCCCATGTATACAGCCCATTAGTAATAAGTGGGTGTTGTCTAATAAATTATAAACTAAGCTGTATTGTCACTTTTCCTCTGAGAACGGTGCCTCCACCTGGGGTTGGCTGAGGTGGTTCTCCCGTGTGCACTCGTAATAAACTATTGATCTGGGTAACACCTGAGTCTGTTAGTTCTGTTTTACCATTCAGATTTTCCTCGCTTACAGCTTGGTGTCAGAAGTGGGATACCACCGGACTGCTGATCGATCTTCCGCAATGACATACACAGAGGGGGTGGGTAGCAACATTCACCCTTAACGTGTCTGCGGGGCAGATCGGGGTAGCGGTGTTATAAAGAACAGCGAGTAAAGGAGCAACAGGCTTCAGGTGTGGACCAATAGGACGAGTTTTAGGGTACAAACAGACCCGAGGAGTTTAGAAACTCTCGGGTTGGAAAAGTGCTGGGTGGGAAAAGCGCTTTGTGGGAAAAGCCAGGAAAAGCTGCTGAGTCACCAATTAAAAAAAAAAAAAGAAGGAAAAAAAAACTTAAAGCTTTACGAACATGGAAGTTATTAACATCTGTGCTGAGGCAAATGAAATACAAGATTTGCTGAGTGAAAGGAACCTTAAAAAATGCTGGAATTTTAGTTTGTGTGAAAGTGTGTTAAAGTGTTAATATTTTCCTGACTATGAATGTTTAAGAATTTACAATATTCCTTTGTCTGAAAGTATGTCCTTAAAAAAAAAGAAAAATGTCTGTTGTGTGTTTTAGCTCCACCCACTTCTCTGTGTTTAAAAAAAAAAGCATTTAACCCTTTTGTCTTGTCTTGGATTTTGGAAGTTTTAAGAATGCAAATAAGATTATGCCCCCAGAATTGGAAAAACTTTGAACTAATTTAAGTTAAGCTGGTGTGTAAAAAAAAAAACTGAGAAGAACAAAAACAATTTGTTTAACCAAAGATTAAGTTCCAGTCTAAGATTTAACCTTGTAGTTGCGGTTGCTATGGTGAAATCTTCCAAAGCAGTTTGACTTGATTTGTTTAAATGTTGAAAAACTAATTTTTCTCCAGTTATATTCAATGTTTTTACATTATTTTGGAAAGACATCTGAAGAAAGGACAATAAGAAATATGATGTAATTTACTGTTTTCTGCAAACATGTGCTATTTTGTGTTGTCTGTTCATTGTTGATGCAGAGGATGGGCTTCGGCTTTGAAGTTACAGTTGCCGGTGTGCCTGGAAGAAAATGAATTTGAATGTGAATGTTTGCAGGGCATGAGTGATTGTTTCTTTGTTGAAATGGCTTCCTTCTTTCTTTTCAAAGTGATACTGGTTGGTTGAAAGGGGGATTGATTTGGATTGATTTGGAGTTGTGAGGTGGGTTAATCTATTGAAGCTAGACTTTCATTGTGGCCACGGGATGTGGATTGATGTAGTCCGAATTGAATAAGATAACTCCGCTCCGCAAGAACATCCGATAGTGATAGGTCCCTCTACAATATTTGATTGACTACAGTACTGGGAGCCCTGCAGAATGCGGGACTAAAGGTAAACCCTAGAAAGGTACAGGTAGGGAAGGACGAAGAAATCTACCTTGGATACATAATAACACAAGGGAAGAGACAAATGCCCGAAGACAGATGGGAGGGGCACTAGGACCAAGAGGAGCAGCATGCAACCACTGGCTGCATGCTTTGATTTATCACAGTTCCGTACTTACAAGCAGCTAGAGATGGCAGCAGGAAGGGACCGCTTTATCCCAGAATATGTAGAAATGGCCCAGCATATACAGGATTTGATCAAAGGGAGAAACCATCCCAGGAGCTGGTGGACTGGGGCCCCGACCATGAAACAGCTTTTGTAAAGTTAAACAAGCCCTCATAAGTGCTCCTGCCCTGGGATTACCAGACCAGAAAAGGCCATTCCACATCTATAACTACCACAGTAAGGATCATTACAATGGCAACGGACAGGTTAAAAGGGAAGGTCGTCCAAAAGGAAGCCTATCGGCTCAGGTAGCAGACTTGGCGGCTCTCACCGAAGCCCTGAGGTTAGCCGAAGGAAAAAGTGTAAACATATACAGATAGTCGGTATGCCTTTGGGGTGGTGCCTGATTACATGGTAGCCTGGAGTAGGCGAGGATATATGACATCAGGAGGAGGACCCATAAGACACGAGGATATAATCAAGGAATTAGTAGGAGCCCCCCTCCTACCCCAAGAGTGCGCAATAATAAATGAAAGCACACAAGAAGATTACTGACCTACACCAACAGGGCAATGTATGGGCAGACGAGGCAGCCAAGCGGGCAGCTGAGGAAGGGAATCTGACCAATGAAGCCCAAGTGTTCGTGTTTAGTTAAAGTGTGAAAACACAACTGTCTTTTTCGATTGGAAATGTTTTTTTATTTACGTGAAGTGACGCAGTTGCGTAAGGCTGATAATGTTTTGCTCCACCTTCTTAAAGCCTGCAGAGGAGTTAACCCTTTCCACTGACAGCTGCTTAAGTTCACCAAGCAACAACTTTAGTCTGAAATTTGAAGATATTGGACATTATTAAATTTAAGTTTCTTAATGTTAAGTTAATATTTCCCCACAGTGATAGAAGGAAAATTATGATTTTATTAATGGAAGTTATCTTGTAAACTAATTGTATGATAAGGTGCAACATGAGCTTGTACTGGTAGTGCTAGATTTGACAGATACGGCCTTACCTATGTGGTGTTCTAAGAAAACTCAACAATTATATTACACCTTCTAACTCAAGTGTTAAAACAAGGCGCGACATGGAGTGGTGGTGGGCACAGTAAAAGCGATAAACAAATATGGAGACGTAAAAGGTCTGTGATAAATGACGCAGCAACTGCCTTTAATGTGGGTACCTCAGTTGTTAATACTATTGATTTGGCGACACTGGATCAAAAGGTTAGAGACCTAGGGTCTCGCATTAAAGCTGTATTACAAAAAACAAATGAAAATACAGATAAAGAATTATCTGAGGATCAAATGCTGACCATACATCTGCAAAAGATAGTTACAGTGCTAGAAACACACGCCCAAACCATTAATAAATTAATAAAGGAAGAATACAATGCATCTCAGCAGGCGGCTGCTAATGACATATGTAGCACATATGGTAACTGGATTGTGGAAGAAACCCGAGAAAACCTGGCCCAGATACAGGCAGGGGAAGTACCCTTATGGATAACGAATCAACAATTAAGGGTGAACCTGACCGGTGGGCACAAGGAGGACGGTACCTCTAAATGGGCAGTAGCAGGCAGGAGCTTGACGGATTGCCAGTTGAGAGCAATGGTTCGGGTGAACCCCACACAAGTCGAACGTAAACCTGACGGGGGAGGGCTCCTAGGGTTGGTATTGGTAATACCGGTAATGGCACCCGAGGCCCAAGGACGAGAGGTGTACCGAATACAGAATATTGGGGTAGTGAAGGACGGAATGCACATATCCCATCACAATATGTTACCATATGCTGTAAAGATTAAAGGGAATTTGGCTGGAACAAAATTGGAGGGATGTGTTACTAGGCACGCTATCACTGTATGTCCACATAGTATTGGACACAGCCCAGAGGCACAGTGTGGGTTTAACAATACTGGTACCAATCAGGATATTAATTGTACCATGGAGGCCCTAGAGGCGGATTTAAAACCCACTCAAGTGGCATACGCCGGAAAGGGTGAATATTGTGTTACAACTAATTTGAGAATGTTTAAATATGCCAATCCAACTTGTGATATTCCAAGTTCAGAGTTCTGCTTCACTCCTGAAATCCTGGTACGGATTGGACATGAGGAATTGGTGGAGATACACTAGCATAACCTCACCATCTTACAAGTTTCTGAATATATCAAGAAAGACTTAAGGGACTATCAGAACACATTTCGGTATCCGATACCCCTGTTGCCTGAACACTTGGAAGTATTGCGAATGGAGATACGCCTCTCCCAGAAGGTTTGTTATAACCTACAACAGAACAATAAAAACATTAAGCATGACATTGACTGAATTAAAGTCACCACTTGCTGGGATGACCTTTGGAGTTGGGGACTGAATGTACAGATCCATCCTTGGATTAGATTAATTTCACATGTATTAGCAGTAGTGCAGTTTGTTGTAATGTGCTACTTGATTTTTATGGCCTGTAATGAATGTCGTAGGCAGAGGATGAAAAGGTTGGCTAAGGCAGTAAAGCAGAGACTGGGTGAGAATGTTCCCAGTGCCTCTTTGACTTCAACAAAGGACATGTCTGAGTGGTACCGGGAGTAGTATATACTGGGGTAAGGTGCATATAAAAGGGGAGACAATCATAGATTGATAGGACTATCTGGTGTTCTGCCTCTCTTCCATCTGGACTGGTGGCCACCACGAAGGGAACCTGGTTAAGATGAGGTACAGCATCCTGCATATAGGTGATGGATAAAGTTTGGCTACCTTGGGCTTAGCCCAGGGCCAAAAGGGAGGATTGTTAGGTTAAAATTTGGTTTAAAAGATATAAAGGGGTCCTCAATATTCGACCGGTATAAAACTGTCTGAAAGGTACCATTTAGTGTTGTTAGCTGGAAAACAAAATGCAAAGGGCCATGGGATACTTGGCTATATTAACCATTTTTAGACTAACATAAATAAAAATTAGCTGACATTCTGAAGTGCTGCTTGTAATTACAACTTGGTAACTGTTTAGAAAGAGCCTGTTCTTGGAAGAGATAAGAGTACAAAGGCATGATTAAGAAGCAGCAGCAAATAAGACCTTGAAGAAGTATTCAGCCAGCTGCATCATTCAATGTGGTTTGGTATCCAGCTAGCCATGTCTCTGCTGGAAAATACTTTCCCATACCGATAACAAGAGTAAGAGATAGCTCATGAATATGACGCCTCCTACAGTCGACAAGCTTTTTACTGACGTATTCAGGGGGTACTTGAGTTCGAAGGACAGGCTTAGTAGTTGATTGATTAACCATGTAAACCAATGAAGTATCAATATTCACATGTATGCTCCCCATTAGTAATAAGTGCGTGTTGTCTAATAAACTGATCACCTTCAAGAACCACATCGAGAAGACAAAGGCAAAAGTGAGCGTACAAAACAACATCCTGAATAAGCTCACTAACACAAGATGGGGAACAAGCCCGAAAACATTGCGAACCAGTGCACTTGCTCTTTGCTATTCCACTGCCGAATGCACCTGCCCTGCATGGGAAAGGTCTACTCATGCCAAGAAGATGGATGCCGTTCTGAATGCAAGCTGCCGATTTATCACAGGTTGCTTAAAACCAACCAGCACCAACAGTCTATATATCCTGGTGGGTATCGCTCCCCCTGATATAATAAGAATGGTAGCCAGCAAGAAAGAACGACTCCGTCAAACATCGGATGAGATACATCCTCTGCATTGTCATACACCTACACCCAGCCGCCTAAAGTCAAGAAAGAGCTTTATGAACAGTGTTGTTCCATTACAATCAACCTCATCTGAAGCCTGCATCGCCTTGTGGAAAGACCGGCTCGCCAGTCTTGAACAACCCCCAGCGATGGAAATTTTACTTGATGAAAGCCTTCCCCCAGGAGCTAATTGCAACTGGGCAACCTGGAAGTGCTTTAACAGACTTAGGACCGGTCTAGGTTGCTCAAAGGTGTCACTAAGCAAATGGAGATATTCAACCAGCACGACAACTTGTGAATGTGGAACTGAGGCACAGACTATGCAACATCTCCTGCAATGCCCATCGTTAGAGGAACCCTGCACTGTTGAAGATCTTGCCGAATTCAACAACGAGGCACAAAAATGTGTCCAGTTCCGGCTGGGCTATGTATAGACTGTCCGTGGACACAATAAGAAGAACTGTATAAACTAAGCTGTATTGTCACTTTTCCTCTGAGAATGGTGCCTCCAGCTGGGGTTGACTGAGGTGGTTCTCCCGTGTGCACTCGTAATAAACTATTGATCTGGGTAACACCTGAGTCTGTTAGTTCTGTTTTGCCACCCAGATTTTCCTCGCTTACAGCTGCAGAGGCAGGAACCCTCACAGCATTCAAGAAGCATTTAGATGAGCACTTGAAACGCCATAGCATACAAGGCTACAGTCAAAGTGCTGGAAAATGGGATTAGTATAGACAGGGCTTGATGGCCAGTGCAGACACGATGGGCTGAAGGGCCACTTTCTGTGCTGTATAACTCTATGCCTCTATGAATATGACCCATCCACCCTATCAATTCCTTTAATCACCTTTAGTATCTTAATTAGATAACCCCTTAATATTCTATACTAAAGGGAATATAAGACTAGTCTATGCAACCTGTCCTCATAATATAACCCTTTTAGCCCAAGTACCATTCTGTTGAATCTGCGCTGCTCCCCCTCCAAGGCCACTTATCCTCTCTTAAGGTTCGGTGCCCAGAGCTGACTGCAGTGCCGCAGATGCGGCCTGACCAGGGCTCTGTACAGCTGGAACAGAACTACCACCCCTTTCAATTATAGCCCCTTTGATAAAAAGGGGACTATTCCATTAACCTTTAAATTATTTTTTGTACCTGACTATGAGCTTTCTGAACTTGGACACCTAAGTCTCTCTGTTCATCCACAGGTCCTAATTTCTATTTGATAAAATACTCTGATCTATCTTTCTGAAGGCCAAAGTGGATGACCTCACACTTCCCCACATTGAACTCCAGCTGACACAGTTTTTCCCATTCACCTTATTTCTCAATCTCCCTTTGCAACTTTCTGCTCCCAACTACACTAGTTACTGTGCCACCTAACTTTGTGTCTTCAACAACCTTGTATATACGGCTCTCTATCCTTTCATCCAAGTCATTTATGAGTAGATTGCAAAGCCCCAGTACTGATCTCTTGGGGCACCACTAGCCACATCCTGCCAACCTGTCAACATACGCATTAACACTACTGTCTGTCTCCTACCTCCGAACCAATTCCCTACCCATGTCAATAGGTTGCCTCCAATTCCATTCACTCTGATTTTTGTTAATAGGCTCTTATGTGGAATCTGATCCAATGCCTTCTGGAAGCCCACATAAATAATATCCTTAGACACTCTATAATCTACTATGTTAGTTCCAGCTTAATAAAAGTCAACTTGGTTTGTTCAAAATGCCTTGCCCGGTACAAATCCACAGTGGCTCTCTCTGACCAGTTCATATCTGTCTCGGTGCCCAATCACTCTGTCCCTAATAACAGATTATACTAACTTCTCTACAACAGACCTTAGACTAATAGGCCTATAATTTCCGATTTTGTCTCCGCTACCCTTCTTAACTAATGGAGTGATGTGGGCAATGTTCCAATCCATGGGGCACTTCCTGAATCCGGAGAGTTTGGGAAGAACATGGCTGGAACATCTACAATTTCCTCAAATACTTCTGTTAATATCCTGTGGTGGAAACCATCAGGAACTGAAGATTTGTCTACCTTTAATCTCATTATTTTCTCCATGACAAAATTTTGCTTATATTAAATCTGGTAATCAATTCTAATTAATTAAAATCTGGACCTTGGCATTTATAACCCTTAAAAGTTGACAGAGAAGTCTGACATAAAACCTAACAACCCAGAGTAAGGTTTTATTGATAGGATGTGTTTGCTTTTCTAAAAATGTTACCCGTCCATCTCCAATGACATGAAGCCAACATTGATTCACAAATGAAACCATTGCACAGCATTGTTTGCAACTTTTGTTAGCGGCCCACATTGCTCCACTTATTGAACTATTGACATCCACACAGGGCAACGACCACGGATCCCAGCCTATTGTTAGCGGCCCGCATTGCTCCAGATATTGAACTAATGGAAAGCACACAGGGCAATTAATATGGATCCCAGCCTATTGTTAGCGGCCCACATTGCTCCACCAATTGAACTAATGGCATCCACACAGGACAACGATTACGGATCCCAGCAGACGGTAAATAGTCAACTGGGTGCTTCCTGTAACATGAGATCTCAGGATCTTTCTTTGAGGCATTTTGTGGGCACAGTTTGTGTGAATGGACTGCCAACAACATAAGAACGAAGAAAGCACAAGCAGATTGCCTTGTCTATCAATGGGAAGGTTTTATGTTTGTCTTGTTTCATTAACACTTTTAAATGTTGGTAAACTTCATTAGTGCAATACCTGTGCAGCTCCTCATTTTATATCAAGTTGTTGCACTAAATATACAATGTTGCAAATAGATTTAAATTAACACTGAATTAGTAAGAGTTTCAGGCAAACTTTGTAAATTATGTTTAGTATTTCAGGCGCCATGTGGATATTTTTCATTTCTTCTCGTTCTACATTAATTTAGCAATTAGAGTGATGGGAAATTTCACCACAGTCTTCAACTCCTCTCTGAATTTAGTCTGGGTCACGGCATAAATACAAGTGTTTGTGCAAGAACTCAACAGTTGAAGCATGAATCCAATTTCTTGTAGGATATGCGAAGTGCTAATGGTCGCATTATTATGCATTGCCATTATGCGCAAGTATATGGAATTCACCAAAAATATCATCCATAACAGGATAAATTCCCCGATGTAGCAAATAGTAAAATAATGGAATTCCTTCGCTTCTCCATCTCTGGGTCACTGGGACTCTCCCCATTGCTGTGGGCCCGGAGTCTCCTGCGGACTCTGCTGGCCACTAAAATGTGTCTGACGGTTAAAGCATTGAGCAGCAGAATCAAAACAAATGTAATAAATGGGGCTAAAATATAATGAAGGGTTTCAATTACTCCCCATATGCGTGAAAGCAAAACACTGTCTGTTACATAACAAAACCAGGGAATGTTAAAAAGTAAATATTCACATATACATAAAGTAACAGAAAGTATTCTTTGCACAGAACAGCACACTCACTGCTCCTAGAACCACAGCCACCGTTTTCTTGGTGCAATATTTTGTTTTCAGCTTCTGGCAACAAATGGCCACACATCGATTAAAGGTGAAAGCGACAGTGAACCAGACAGAACAGTCTGTGACTGCGTAGAGCAGGATGGCGTGGATATTACACACTTTAATGTCCGTAGAAAAAGGAATTGTGCAGCGTGAGCAATGGGAATCTGCCTTAGTGTCACGTCATTGATAATGATCAGTAGATCCGCCACTGCCATGGACATCAGGTAACGGGTGACACATTTGGAGAGACCGCACCTTCCTCAAGACAGGATCACAATCGTCACTATGTTAACTGTAAGGAAGGTTATAAAACAGAAATTATACATCAGGCTCAAACAGAACCAGCAACCCGGTGGAGTTCGGTCTGAAATTAGATGCTTTGTTACTACATCAATTTATAGAGACTGATTTTTGATGGAGACTAACTTTCTGATGGAGACAGTGTTTACACTAAAAGCAGCTGCATGTTGTCAAACAAATAACGGAACAGGATAAAAGTAAGCACAATAAATAACAGGATCTTCAGCAAACTATCAGAAAAAACATTCCTGTGATGGGAGATTATTGGTGGATCTTGTAGAAAGCTACACCTTGTTGTAGCTGCAGGAAAATATCACCCGCAGTTCTGAGGCTCAGACGGAAGCCTGTATGGAATTGGCCGTTCACTACATCAGGTGTCACAGTGCTGTGGGATCGAGAGGGGCCGGGATGTTCGTTCCTATCACTGGCCACCGACTCTTACTTCAAGATGCACAGGTGTGGCAGTGAGATGAGAACAGCTTTTGCGGGGTTCTGATACCTATGATGGACTCTGTCTATGTTCTCTTGGTGAAGGCGTTTGTACCCTCGTAGCCCTGGGTACAAAATTTCAGCACGTTCAGAAAAGGGGAGAGAAAAGAGGGAGGTAAAATAAAAAAAATACACACAGTAGATGGGAAGACATTAAACTAACAGGGAGTTCCACGGACACTAGAAGGTGGAGATGAACAAGAAGCGAGATGAATGAGGCGGTCTCCTCCGGCGGGACTGCGGATGAGCAGCAGCAGAATGAAGAAGAGCGGAGGATGTGTAGGTCTCAGGTAACGATGTTAGACCTATGCTTGGAGGAAAGGAAGTGGAGGGAGAAGAAAGAAAATATATTAAATATAAATCAGTTTACAAATAATTGTATTAAAAACTCAGTCATTGGATTCATTCAGAGTCAGTTCGGCTCGTGTTGAGTGAGAAGCTCATGGGTTCAAGCCCCACTCCTGGGCTTGAGCGGGTTAACACTCCAGTTAAATACTGATCAGAGGCGCCCTCCTTCTGGGGAGAGTGTGATCAGAGATCGCCTGGAACCGCTGTTCTCATTCATGGGGTGTTAAAGTTGGGACTATTTCAAGAAGAACATGGAGGTCTCGGTGTCATTGCCAACATTCCCACAGCAGACAACATCAACCAAACTATTTACCAGCTGCTGTGTGGAAAATATGCGGCTGATTTTGCTCCAAGTTCTCTCTAATTCATGTGTGTAAATGTGAAACACGTATTACTTTTCACACAGATACGATGATAGAAAGGACACAGGCGATTATCCAAAGTCAGGTTGCGCCTCACTGAGAGACTGTCTGAACTGTGCAAGGCCCGCATGGCTTTACATTGCTGTGTCAGAGTAATGATTAATATTAAGCTGGTGGAAATACGATTAATTGGCTATATTACTGGAACAAACATTGCACTTGTAATAACAACAGAAAATGCTGGAAACACTGAGCAGGCCAGGCAACATCCATGGAGAGAGAAACAGAGTTAACATTTCAGGTCAAAAACCCTTCGTCAGAACTGGAAAAAAACAGAAAAGGGGATAGATTTTAAAGCAAGCAGGGACTAGGAAAAGGTGGAGGGGATGAAGGAACAAAAGGGAAGGTCAGCGACAGGATAGAAAGCAGGAGAGATTAAGAGACATTGAGAGACATTAAGAGATATTCAAGGAAGAAAGGATGGCTCTGGATGAAGTGTGAATGGCCCTGGCAGAATGAAGGACAGCTGCCATGTGGGAGGGAAGAAGAAAGCCCTGACGAAAGTGTGGATTAAAAAAAAGAGAATATATATATATATACATATGTGTAATAGGGGCCGAGGTTATGATCTGAAATTGTTGAACTCTATGTTGAGCCCAGACGGTTGTAGAGTGCCTAATCGGAAGATGAGGTGCTGTTCCTCGAGCTTACACTGAGCTTACATGGAACAATGCAAGCGCCCGAGGACAGTGACGTCTGAGTGAGAATGGGGCAGTGAATTAAAGTGGCAGGCTACCGGGAGCTCGGCGTCCCCCTTACGGACTGAACGGAGGTGTTCCGCAAAGCGGTCACCCATACTGTGTTTGGTCTCCCCAATGTAGTGGAGACCACATCATGAGCAGTGAATACAGTATACTAAATTTCAGGAAGTACAAGTAAATCGCTGTTTCACCTGGAAGGGGTATTTGGGGCACTGGACAGTGGGGAGGGGGCAGATATAAGGGCATGTGTTGCATCTCCTGCGCTTGCACGGGAAGGTGCCGGGCGAAGCAGAAGGGGAGCTGGGAGTGGTAGAGCAGTGGACTAGGATGTCGAGGAGGGAGTGGTCCCTATGGAATGCTGAAAGGGGAGGTGAGGGGAAGAAACGTTTGGTGGTGGGATCACGCTGGAGGTGGCAGAAATGGCGAAGGATGATCCGTTGAATGTGGAGGCTGGTGGGGTGAAAGGTGAGGACAAGGTGAACTCTATCATGGTTCCGGGAGGGAGTAGCAGGGGTGAGGGCAGAAGTGTGGGAGATAGAACGGACATGGCAAGAACAGACTGAAACGATGGGTCTACCAGGGCAGTCCTCTTTGTGGATCTTGGGAAGGAGGTAGAAGCGGGCTGTGCGGGATCATGAGGTTGGTGGCCGTGGGGGAAGATCTCCAGAGGAGATGAGGTCAGTGACCGTCTTGGAAACGGTGGTTTGATGTTCAGTAGTGGGGTCATGGTCCAGGTGGAGGTAGGAGGAGGTGTCGGAGAGCTGGCGTGCAGCTTCCACTAGGTAGAGGTCGGTTTGCCAAGCACCAACAGCACCACCCTTGTCAGCAGGTTTAATGACAATGTAAGTGATGGATCTGAGAGAATGGAGTGCTGCAAGTTCAGAGGGAGGTAGGTTGGAGTGAGTAAGGGGAGCAGAGAAATGGGGATGGCCGATGTCACGGCGGCAGTTTGCAATGAAAAGATCTAGAGAGGGTACGAGGCCAAAGGGAGGGGTCCCGATAGAACAGGAATTCAGAAAGTGGGAGAAAGGGTCAGCCATGCGGGGTGAAGACTCCTGGTCAAAGAAGTGGGCATGGAGGCGAAGGCGGTGGAAAAAGAGCGCAGCATCATGCTGAGCTCAAAATTCATTGAGGTTGGGGGCGTAAGGGGATGAAGCTTAAGCCTTTGCTGAGAACTGATCGTTTGGGGTCAGAGAGGGGAAGGTCAGAGGGGATAGTGAAAACACAGCAGGGGGTAAGATTGGGAGAAGGGGGGTCAGAGGAAAGTGAAGGGGAAGAAGGCTCCGGAAGGGCATTGGTGTTCAAGAGTTGATGAAGCTTGCTATGCTTGACATCAGAAAGGAAGAAAAAAAGTTTTTGTTGAAGCGTCGGATGAGTCGAAGGATGAAATGGAACCGTGGACCTGGACAGCTTTGAGATAGAGTGCGTTGATGCTGCTGAAGAGTGTGGTTGAGAGTGTTCATGTGGTGCCACATGGTGTTGAGCGTGGATCTCAAGATGCGGCGAGAGCAGTAGTTCGAGGAACGATGGATATCTTGGAGGTATTTGTAATCCTGGGTGGATCCGAAACACGAAGGGTGGAAGTTTAGTTGGAATCCACGTGGAATAAGTCGGAACCGGAGACAATTGCTGAGGAAATTGATGTGGCTGTGAAACCGAGTCTTGGCAGATACCTGATCAAACATGAGAAGGGAAACTGAAAGTAATGAAGACAAACAAGGTTGAAGAGCCAAACGGAGACCCCATCGAAGAGAAGAGCAGAACTTCTTCAAGGTGGGCATTCCTAGAAGAGGTGTGGCAGTGAATGAAACACTAATACGATAGCAAAATGCTGCGGATGCTGGAAATCCGAAATAACAACAGAAAATTTTGGAAAAACTCAGCAGGCCAGGCAACAACCGTGGAGAGAGAAACAGAGTTAACGTTTCAGGTCGAAGACCCTTCTTCAGAACTGGAAAAAAAAAGAAAAGGGGATAGATTTTAAAGCAAGTGGGGGCTTGGAAAAGGGGGAGGGGATGAAAGAACAAAAGGGAAGGTCAGCGACAGGATAGAAAGCAGGAGAGATTAAGAGACATTGAGAGACATTGACAGACATTAAGAGCTATTCAAGGAACAAAGGATGGCGCTGGATGAAGTGTGAATTGCGCTGGCAGAATGAAGGACAGCTGGGAGGGAAGAAAAAAGCCCAAATGAAAGTGTGGATTGTGGTAAACCACTGTTATCGTTCACAACCGTTCACTATTGTTACACTGTTAGTTATCACTGTTTACACTGTTGTTATCACTACACAAGGTTACCTCTTGCCACGCACGCTGTTATACCTGGGCTGACCTCAGCTGACTCCACCCATGGCTCCGCCTGCTTGCCCAGGTATAAAGGTGATTGCTTGGCCAGTATTCTTCCTTGTTGGAACCGATCACCCACGAGGGTGGGCTCTGTTATTTAGCCAATAAAAACCTATAGTTACTACCTTAACGCGTCGCTTTTCATGGACTGAATTGATAGGTATATCAATTTTATTGGCTAAATTTTGAAATGTATGGACCGGAGCAGCCAAACGACCAGCCAAATGGTCAGCTACAACAGCCCCAGCCAAAGGGCCAGCTACAACAGCCCCAGCAGCCGACCTGGCTGCGAGCCCTCCGACCGCCGTACCTGGATCTAAACCCACAGGCAGCGAATTCAGCCCTCGACTTCGAACACTGGCTGACCTGCTTCGAATCCTGCCTGGGAGCCTCTGGCGTGCCTCCGGAATCCAAACTAAGAGTTCTGACCGCCCGGGTGAGCCCTAAAGTATTTGCACTCATCTGGGACCTTGCTACATACGAGGACGCCCTCAACCTGCTAATAGAGCAGTACCGGAGCCCAGTAAATTCAATGTATGCCAGACATCTCCTAAGATCCCACTCGCAACAGCCAGGAGAGTCTGTAGATGAATTTTTACGGGCGCTACAAACACTCGGCAGGGACTGTGACTTTAAAGCGGTAACGGCTGCAGAACATACTGAAGGAAATATCCACGATGCCTTCGTGAAAGGCCTTCGGTCCGACTACTCACGGCAAAGACTGCTCGAATCAAAGGACCTCGAATTGAAAACAGCTGCAGCCCTCGCTCGCTCCCTGGAAGTGGCCCATCGGGATCTCGAGGCGTACTCCAGGTACAGTGCTGCGCGACCCTGGGACTCGGGCCCGACTCCGGCCGCAATACCCCTCGCACCGCCGACCCTGGGACCTACTACGACGTCGGTGTCCCGGAATCGATCGGGACCGCCACCCCCGGGACCTGTTGCGGCAGCGGACCTCCGTGATCGGGCCACCAGCTGCTTCTTCTGTGGCCAGGCAAGACATCAAAGGGCGCGCTGCCCTGCAAGGAACGCGACCTGCTCCGGCTGCAAAAAGAAAGGCCACTTCGTAAACGCCTGCAGGGGGAAAGCCACAGACGCCAGCAGTGCCTCATGTGTTTTGTGGGGGCGGCCATCTTTGATCAAGGCCACAGATGCCAGCATTGCATCATGTGAGTCGTGAGGGCGGCCATCTTTGATCAAGGCCTCAGACGCCAGCAGTGCCTCATGTGAGTTGTGGGGGCGGCCAACTTCTCCGCCATTTTGTCCAACTTCGTGGGGATCCGCGTAATGCACGCCGCCATTTTGTTCGCTGCACTCGGACGCCGTTTTGTCTCCAGACCCAACCACCGCCTCACCTGCAGACTACAGCAGCTCACTCAGCCATACACTGGCCTCCGTCACGCTTGACCAAGCCCTCCCGCATCATCTGTCCAAGTCCATGATGGACATCGAAGTAAACTGCCACGCCACGACCTGCCTGTTCGACAGCGGAAGCACGGAGAGTTTTATTCACCCAGACACGGTGACCTGCTACTCCCTCACTGTCTGGCCAACGCGCCATCGGATCTCGATGGCGGCGAAGTCCCATTCAACAGACATCAGCGGCTACTGTGTGGTGACCCTGTCGGTTAGGGGCACGGAATATAAAAACTTTAAACTTCTCGTCCTGCCCCAGCTCTGCGCTGCCGTCCTACTAGGGCTGGATTTCCAATGCCACCTCCAAAGTGGACCCCTCCCCCCACTCACAGTCTACAACCAGCAGTTTTTAAACTGCCCGCCGCATACCACCTGCGGCCTCTCCACTCTCAAAGTCCCGCCCCCCTCCTTGTTCGCTAACCTCACCCGCGACTGTAAGCCCGTCGCTACCAAGAGCAGGCGGTACAGCACCGGGGACAGAGCTTTTATTAGCTCTGAGGTGCAGCGTCTCCTGAAGGAGGGCATCATCGAGGGGAGCAACAGCCCCTGGCATGCCCAGGTCGTAGTCCCTAAGACCGGCAATAAAAACCGCCTGGTCATCGACTACAGCCAAACCATAAACCGGTACACCCAGCTGGATGCATATCCCCTTCCCCGCATATCTGACATGTTCAACCAGATTGCACAGTACCGGGTATTCTCCACCATCGACTTAAGTCGGCCTATCACCAACTCCCTATCCGCCCTGAGGACCGCCAGTATACCGCCTTCGAGGCGAATGGCCGCCTCTACCACTTCCTTAGGGTTCCCTTCGGCGTCACCAATGGGGTTTCGGTCTTCCAAAGGGAAGACCAGAATGCGCTGCAGGCCACGTTTCCTTATCTAGATAACGTCACCATCTGCGGCCACGACCAGCAGCACCACGATGTTAATCTGGAGAAATTCCTCCGTACGGCCCAACGGCTGAATCTCACTTACAATAAGGAGAAATGTATATTTAACACCTCGCGCCTTGCCATCCTCGGCTGCGTAGTAGAGAACGGAGTCATCAGCCCCGACCCCGAAAGAATGCACCCCCTCATGGAGCTTCCCCTTCCCCACTGTCAAAAGGCACTGAAGAGAACCCTGGGGCTCTTCGCTTACTATGCTCAATGGGTGCCCAATTATGCGGACAAAGCCGGACCCCTCATGAAGTCCATCTCCTTCCCCCTGACAGAAGAAGCATGCACAGCCTTCTCCCTCATAAAAGGAGCCATTGCGAAAGCCACAATGCACGCAGTGGATGAGTCCAACCCTTTCCAAGTGGAGAGCGATGCATCCGACTTCGCCCTAGCTGCAACCCTAAACCAGGTGGGGAGACCTGTTGCCTTCTTCTCAAGGACCCTCCAGGGCCCTGAGATCCGACACTCTTCTGTCGAGAAGGAGGCCCAGGCAATTGTGGAAGCGGTACGATGCTGGAGGCATTATCTGACAGGCAAACGATTTACACTCCTCACCGACCAGCGTTCGGTTGTGTTTATGTTTAATAACAAGCTGAGGGGCAAAATCAAGAACGACAAGATCTTGAGGTGGAGAATCGAGCTCTCCACCTACGAGTACGATATCTTGCACCGGCCTGGTAAACTCAACGAGGCCCCTGATGCTCTATCATGAGGTACATGCGCCAACGCGCAAGTTGATAGACTGCGGACCCTCCACAATGAGCTCTGCCACCCCGGGGTCACTAGACTTTACCACTTCATTAAGGCCCGCAACCTGCCCTACTCCATCGAGGAGGTCAGGACCATGACCAGGAACTGCTAAGTCTGTGCCGAATGCAAAGCACATTTCTATAGGCCGGACAGAGCAAGCCTGATCAAGGCCACCCGCCCCTTCGAGCGCTTGAGCATCGATTTTAAGGGGCCCCTCCCGTCCTCTGACCGTAATGTGTACTTCCTCAACATTATTGACGAGTACTCCCGTTTCCCCTTTGCCATCCCCTGCCCAGACATGACCAGCACCACGGTCATCAAATGCCTGAACGACCTCTTCGCCTTGTTCGGGTTCCCGAACTATATACATAGCGACCGGGGCTCATCCTTCATGAGCGAGGAACTTCGCCAGTTCCTGCTCGCGAGAGGTATTGCGGCGAGCAGGACCACCAGCTACAACCCCCGGGGGAACGGCCAGGTGGAAAGAGAGATTGCGACAGTTTGGAAGGCCGTCCTCTTAGCCCTAAAGTCTAAGGGCCTCCCAACCTGTCGCTGGCAGGAAGTCCTCCCGGCAGCGCTCCATTCCATCCGGTCACTGCTTTGTACTGCCATTAACGCCACCCCTCATGAGCAAATGTTCGTTTTCCCCAGGAAGTCGACTACGGGAACCTCGCTACCAACATGGCTGACTTCTCCGGGGCCCGTCCTGCTGCGGAAGCACGTAAGGACCCATAAAATGGACCCCCTGGTCGAGAGGGTAAACCTTCTGCATGCCAACCCCCAGTACGCCTACGTGGCATACCAAGACGGGCGGGAGGACACAGTCTCCTTGCGAGACCTCGCACCCTCGGGCACCCCGGAGATACCACCGTTACCCCCCACCACTCCCCCAAATCCAGCTCCTGTAGGCGGCAGGCCGGAACCCCAGGAGCTTCTGTCGGACATGCAGACACCAGCATTAACATCGGATACAGCACCACCGCCGCCGCTGCTGCGCCGATCAGAAAGGCTTACGAGGTCTCCTGATAGACTGACATACACGAACTAGTAGTACACTTCAGCCCGCCGGACTCAATTTTAAACAAGGGGTGAATGAGGTAAACCACTGTTATCGTTCACAACCTTTCACTATTGTTACACTGTTGTTATCACTGTTTACACTGTTGTTATCACTGCACAAGGGTACCTCTTGCCACGCACGCTTTTGTACCTGGGCTGACCTCAGCTGACTCCACCCATGGCTCCGCCTGCTTGCCCAGGTATAAAGGTGACCACTTGACTAGTATTCTTCCTTGTTGGAACCGATCGCCCACGAGGGTGGGCTCTGTTATTTAGCCAATAAAAACCTATAGTTACTACCGTAACTCGTCACTTTTCATGGATTGAATTGATAGGTATATCATGGATTAAAAAACGAGAATATATATGTATATATATATAAACTAGCTGAAGTGCCCGGCGGTGCTGAGGGTCTTTTGAGGGCATGTTGTTGTTGGAAGAGAGAGAGAGAGTGACTGGGGGGAAGAGAGAGAGCGACTGGGGGGGAAGAGAGAGAGAGCGACTGGGGGAAGAGAGTGAGCGACTGGGGGGAAGAGAGTGAGCGACTGGGGAGAAGAGAGAGATGTACTGGGGGGAAGAGAGAGAGCGAGAGACTGGGGGAAGAGAGAGAGCGAGAGACTGGGAGGAAGATAGAGAGCGAGAGACTGGGGGAAGAGAGACAGTGACTGGGTGGAAGAGAGAGAGCGACTGGGGGGAAGAGAGAGAGCGACTGGGGGGAAGAGAGAGAGCGACTGGGGGGAAGGGGAGGCGGGGGAGGAAAGGGGGAGGGGGGAGGAAATGGGGAGGGGAGGGGGAGGAAAGGGGGAGGGGGGAGGAAAGGGGGAGGGGAGGAGGAAAGGGGAAGGGGGGAGGAAAGGGGGAAGGGAGGGGGGGAGGTGAAGAGGGGAGGAAATGGGGAGGGGGAGTAAAGGGGGAGGGGGGAGGAAAGGGGAGGGGGAGGAAAGGGGGAGGGGGGGAGGAAATGGGGAGGGGGAGGAAAAGGGGAGGGGGAGGAAAGGGGGAGGGGGGAGGACAGGGGAGGAAAGGGGGAGGGGTGGAGGAAAGGGGGAGGGGGGAGGAAAGGGGGAGAGGGAGAGGGAGGGGGAGGAAAGGGGGAGGGGGAGGAAAGGGGGAGGGGGAGGGGGAGGAAAGGGGGAGGGGCAGAAGAAGGGGGAGGGTGGAATAAGGGGCAGGGGGGACGAAGGGGTGGGGGAAGCAGGAGGAGGGGGGAAGCAGGGGGAGGGGGAAGAAGGGGGGAGAGGGAAGAAGGGGGAGCGGGGAAGAAGGGGGAGGGGGGAGCGGGGAAGAAGGGGGAGGGGGGAGGGGGGAAGGGGGGAAGAAGGGGGAGGGGGGGAAGAAGGGGGTGGGGGAGGGGGTGAAGAAGGGGGTGGGGGAGGGGGGGAAGAAGGGGGAGGGGGAGGGGGGAAGAAGGGGGGGGAGGAAGGGGGGGAGAGGGGGGAGAGGGGGGAAGAAGGGTGAAGAAGGGGGAGGGGGAAGAGGGGGAAGAAGGGGGAGGGGGGAAGAGGGGGAAGAAGGGGGAGGGGGAAGAAGGGGAAGGGGAGGGGGAAGAAGGGGGAGGGGGAAGAAGGGGAAGGGGGAGCGGGAAGAAGGGGGAGGGGGAATCAGGGGAGGGGAGGGGGAAGAAGGGGGAGGGGGAAGAAGGGGGAGAAGGGGAGGGTGGAAAAATGGGGAGGAGGGGGGAAGAAGGGGGAGGGGGGAAGAAGGGGGAGGGAGAGGGGGGAAGTAGGGGGAGCTGGGAAGAAGGGGGAGGGGGCAAGAAGGGGAGGGGGAAGAAGGGGGAGGGGAGGGGGGAAGAAGGGGGAGGGGAGGGGGGAAGAAGGGGGAGGGGAGGGGGAAGAAGGGAGAGGGGAGGGGGGAAGAAGGGTAGCGGGAGTGGGGAAGAAGGGGGAGGGGGAAGAAGGGGTAGTTGGGGGGAGGGGGGGAGGTGGGAAGAAGGGGGAGGGGAAGAAGGGGGAGGAGGGCGGAAGAATGGGGAGGAGGGGGGAAGAAGGGTGAGGGGGAGGGGGGAAGAAGGGGGAGGGGGGAAGAAGGGGGAGGGGTGAGGGGGGAAGAAGGGAAGAAGGGGGAGGTGGAGGGGGAAGAAGGGGGAAGGGGAGGGAGGAAGAAGGGGGAGGGGGGAAGAAGGGGGAGGGGAAGAAGGGGGAAGGGGAGGGGAAAGAAGGGGGAAGGGGGAAGGAGGGGGAGAGGGGGGGAGTCCCCGAGCCCCGCCCCCGACCTCCCGATGTCCCGAACCCCGCCCCCCCCGTGTCCCGATCTCACGAGGCCCGATCTCCCGAGCCCTGCCCCCCGATCTCCCGAGCACGGAGCTCCCAAGACCCGATCTCCGATATCCCGAGCCCCGCCCCCCATCACCCGAGGCTTCCCCCACCGATCTCCCGAGGCCCAATCCCCCGAGACCCGCCCCCCCTGAGCCCCGATCTGCCGAACCACGATCTCCCGAGCCCCGCCCCCCACCCGAGCCAGCTTCAAGTGCAGAGAGAAATGCCGCTGCGCAACCTACCAAGTGAGGCCCGGCCGGACTCAAGTCGCGTGCCCTGACCCCTGCCCCACCCACCTTTACTAAGATGGTGGTGGTGGTGACGGTCGGCTCCGGCCTGCCCCCTCCAGTGCGACGGGAGATACCTAGCTCGGGCGTGGCTGGGCTACAGAGTCCCAGGCTTACAGGCCTGGAAAAACGGTGAAAGGTAGGAAAATTCTAGATGTTAGAGAAAAGATTTACAAATTTATTACCTTTTAAAAAAACAATTTGTGTTTTAAAAGCAACTTTTTTTTTGCTGGAAATGTAGATTTGAAAAGAAACACGCAGAAAGTGGGAAAAAGAAATGAAAAGTTTGGAATCAAGATGGCGGCGACTCACCTCGGTTCAGAATGATAAGGCCCGCCCACACATGCACCGATTGGTCAACCGTCAGGTCACTGAACTGTAGGATTGGTCAATCATCGCATCACTCAACTGTAGGATGGCCCGCCCGCACAAACAATGAACCCGCCCCCACTCGATGCAAATGAGCGGATAATGAGAGGAATTTTGAACGTTTTTTGGATACCGTCGGCACAATTTTGGTCCGACCGTCAGCACAATTTTTGTCCGAGCAAGAAGTAAATACGCCTACAAGAGTCCCCTAATGATGAGCTTTCTTTTGATACAACATATGTGTAGGTACGCTCTATAACTTTTGATTGTATAGCTGGCCAGAGAGACAGACAGAGAGACAGACAGAGAGATAGACAGAGAGACAGACAGAGAGACAGACAGATAGACATATCCTTTTATATATATAGATATGTGATCGGGGCCGAGGTTATGATCTGAAATTGTTGAACTCTATTTTGAGCCCAGAGGGCTGTAGAGTGCACTGGTAATCCTGTGTTAAACATCCTCAACCAATGGGAGGAGTGCGGAGTGGGCGATGGTGGAAAGTCAGACAGTGAAGTGGAGCTGGTGGGTTTTTTCAAACGTTTCTGTGTATTTCTGGACTCTCTGTCAGATCTCTACTGTTCTACCTATTGAACTGTATGCAGAATACGGAACATAAAAACTTCCTGAAATCTTCTGTTCCAATGGAAATGCACTATTCTGGCATCAGCCTAGGACAAAGAGTAACATTGCTGGTGTTAAAGAATCGAAGTACAGTAAACTCTCAAACATTGTTAAACAGATGACAGGAGTGAGGCCGCATGCCCATTAAACGCAGACCAGTGACTGGGCGACTGTGTAACAAAGATATCAAGACAGACACCTGCCAATACCGCACACCAAGAGGGATGCACTGAGCACAACCAACAGTGGGGAAATTATCTAAATCACAACAACAGTAACAATCAAACAGACACGCTCTGGAGAATTACTACCTGCAGAGAAGATTCGACATTACTGTTGCCGATGAAGTGGAAAACCCTTAACGCTTCCATGTAGCCACTCTTGGCTCACTGTTTAAACAGTGGAGTTAACTGATTTCAGATCAGTGGGTGGGAACCTGGGTTAAAATATGTAACAGCAGCAGATCTTTCAGGCGCGCTAAGCTTTCATGTCACTTCATTACAAACAACAATACGGAACCAATTGTTACTTCCCAGGAACATCTCGGGATCGGAACGGACTAACTGAATAGGTGGTGGAAGCTATTCCAACAATAGTGTTAAAAGAGAGTTGAACAGGATCTTGAGGATGAGGAACTTACAGGATTACCGTTAAAAAGCGGGAATATGGGACTAAACATGACTGCTATTTCACAGAGCCAGGTACAGGTGTGAGGGGCCGAATGGCCTCCTTCTGTATTCTAAGTTTCTATGATTCTATGAACATCAGTGACCTGAGACTGTGGCAGGAAATGGGAGTCACAGAGGAACAGTAACACAGTTAAAGATGGTGCACGGAGTTAATAGTTGAACTTCCCAGGGACATCAATGATCCGAGACTGTGGAAGATAATGGGAAACACAGAACAACAGTAATGCAGTTAAACATGCTTCACGAAGTTAATAGTTGGACTTACTGGGAACACCAATGGCAGTGATGACGGGGTAGTAAATCTTTTTTATGGCCCAGACTGTCCATAGCACTCGAAGAGTTAGTGGGAAATCCCGAAACATGATTCTGCTTTTGTCAGGAAAGGATGAACTTATCAGTGCTCGGTGCACCGCTCCCACTTAATCAATGGATTAGCGTATTCGAAGGAGCATCTTTTTTTATTGGATTAAAAACTAGAGAGGGACGAGCATATTCCCTGGGAACTGACATTAATTACAGTCATTAAACAAACAGGCCAAGTTAACCATTTCAGTCCAATATTTCTAACATTATAAAAATACAATTAAACAGGCATTGCAAAAATGGAAAGTGACAAATGTCAACGATTAGATTTTTTGGAGAAAGATAGGATAGAAATTTAAATGTTAACCATGCAGTCTGAGAGCAGGGACATGAATTGTGAGCGGATTCATTGACAGAGTTCAGATTGTGTATGTCTTTAAATCACACTGGACCCTGTCTCTGTTAATATTGCACTAGACCATGTCTCTGTTTATATTACACTATACGCTGTCTTGTTTATATTACACTAAACCCTGTCTGTATTTATATTACTCCAGGCCCTGACTCTGTTTATATTACACTAGACCCTGTCTCTGATTATATTACACTAGACCCTGTCTCTGTTTATATTACACAAGACCTAGTCTCTGCTTATATTGCACTAGACCCTGCTTCTGTTTATATTACACTGGATCCTGTCTCAGTATATATTACACTCGATCCTCTCTCTCTATAAAATACACTAAACCCTGTCTCTATTTATGTTACACTAGAATCTGTCTCTGTTTAAGTTGGACTAGACCCTGTCTCTGTTTATATTACACTAGACTCTGTCTCTGTTTATATTACACTAGACGCTGTCTATTTTTACATTTCACGAGACCCTGTCTCTGTTTATATTACACTAGACTCTGTCTCTGTTTATATTACACTAGACGCTGTCTCTGTTTACATTTCACTAGACCCTGTCTCTGTTTATATTACACTAGTTCCCTGTCTTTGTTAGTATTACACTAGACCCTGTCTCTGTTTATATTACACAAGACCCTGTCACTGTTTATATTACTCTAGACCCTGTCTCTGCATATATTACACTAGACACTGTCTCTGTTTATATTACACAAGACCCTGTCTTTTTTTGTATTACACTAGACCATGTCTCTGTTTATATTACACAAGACCCTTTCTCTGTTTATATTACAATAGACCCCGTCTCTGCTAACATTATACTAGACCCTGACACTGTTTATATTACACTAGACGCTGTCTCTGTTTATATTACACGAGACCCTGTCTCTGTATATATTACACTAGACCCTCTCTCTGTTTATATTACACTAGGCGCTGTCTCTGTTTATATTACACTAGACCCTGTCTCTGTTTATATTAGAACAGACCCTGTCTCTGTTTATATTAAACGAGACCCTCTCTCTGTTTATATTACACCAGAAGCTGTCTCTGTTTACATTACACTAGACACTGTCTGTTAATCTTACACTAGACCCTGTCTCTGTTTATATTACACTAGACCCTGTCTCTGTTTATAATATACTCGACTCTGTCTCTGTTTATACTACACTAGAACCTGCCTCTGTTTATATTATACTCGACTCTGTCTCTGTTAATATTAAACTAGAACCTGTCTCTGTATATATTACACTGGACCCTGTCTCTGTTTATATTACACTAGACCGTGTCTCTCTTTATATTACAATAGACCCTGACTGTGTTTATATTACACTAAACCCTGTCTCTGTTTATATTACACTGAAGCCTGTCTCTGTTTATATTACACTCGAGCTGTCTCTTATTATATTACACCAGACCCTGTCTCTGTTTATATTACACTGGACCATGTTTCAGCAAATATTACACTAGATCCTGTCTCTGTGTATATATCACTAGACCCTGTCTCTGTTCATATTACACGAGAACCTTTCTCTGTTTATATTACACTAGACCCTGCTTCTGTTTATAATTTACTCGACTCTGCCTCTGTTTATATTACACCAGAACCTGTCTCAGTTTATATTACACTAGACCTTGTGTCTGTTTATATTACACTCGATCCTGTCTCTGTTTATATTATACCAGTCACTGTCTCTGTTTATTTTACTCTAGACCCTGTCACTGTTTATATTACACTAGATCCTGTCTCTGTTTATATTACACTAGACCCTGTCTCTGTTTATATTACACTAGACCCTGTCTCTGTTTATATTACACGAGACCCTGTCTCTGTTTATATTACACTAGATCCTGTCTCTGTTTACATTACATTAAATGCTGTCTCTGCTTATATTATGCTAGACGCTGTCTCTGTTTATATTACACTAGACACTGATTGTTTTTATATTTCACTCGACCCTGTCTCTGTTTATATTACACTGGACCCTGTCTAATTAGTATGACACTAGACCCTGTCTCAGTATAAAATACACGAAACCCTGTCTCTGTTTATTTTACACTAGAATCTGTCTCTGTTTATATTAGACTAGACCCTCTCTCTGTTTATATTACACTAGACAGTGTCTCTGTTTATATTACACGAGACCCCATCTCTGTTTATATTACACTAGACCCTGTCTCTGTTTATATTACACTAGACACTGTCTCTGTTTATATTACACTAGGCCCTGTCACTGTTGATATTACACTAGACCCTGTCTCTGTTTATATTACACTGGAGCCTGTCTTTGTTTATATTACACTAGAGCCTGTATGTGTTTATATTACACTAGAACCTGTCTCTGTTTATATTACTCTAAACCCCATCTCTGATTAGATTACACGAGACCCTGTCTCTGTTTATATTACACTGGACCATGTCTCTGTTTTAATTACAACAGACCCTGGCTCTGTTTATATTACACTAGATCCTGTCTTTGTTTACATTACACAAGAGCCTGTTTTTTTTTATATTACACCAGACCTTGTCTCTGTTTATATTACACTGGAGCTTGTCTCTGTTTATTTTACAGTAGACTTTGTCTCTGATTATATTACACTCGACATTGTCTCATATTATATTACATTAGATCCTGTCTCCGTTTATATTACACTAGACCATGTCTCTGTTTATATTACACTAGACCCTGTCTCTGTTTCTATTACACTAGACTCTGTCTCTCTTTATATTACACTAGACTCTGTCTCAGTTTATATTACACTAGACCCTATCTCTGTGTATATTACACTCGACCGTGTCCCTGTTTATATTACTCTAGATGCTGTCTCTGTTTATATTGCACTAGACCCTCTCTCTGTTTATATTACAATAGACCTGTCTCTGTTTATATTACACTAGACCCTGTCTCTGTTCTATTACACTAGACACTGTCTCGGTTTATATTACACTAGACCCTGTCACTGTTGTTATTACACTAGGCCCTGTCTCTGTTTATATTACACGAGAGCCTGTCTTTGTTTATATTACTCTAGACCCTGTCTCTGTTTATATTAGATTTGAACCCTGTCTCTGTTTATATTACACTAGACCCTGTCTCTGATTATATTACACTAGACCCTGTCTCTGTTTATATTACACTAGACCCTGTCTCTGTTTATAATATACTCGAGTCTGTCTCTGTTTATACTACACTAGAACCTGCCTCTGTTTATATTATACTCGACTCTGTCTCTGTTAATATTAAACTAGAACCTGTCTCTGTTTATATTACACTAGACCCTGTCTCTGTTTATATTACACTAGACCGTGTCTCTCTTTATATTACAATAGACCCTGACTGTGTTTATATTACACTCGACCCTGTCTCTGTTTATATTACACTGAAGCCTGTCTCTGTTTATATTACACTCGAGCTGTCTCTTATTGTATTACACTAGACCCTGTCTCTGTTTATATTACGCTGGACCATGTTTCAGCAAATACTACACTAGATCCTGCCTCTGTTTATATTACACTAGACCCTGTCTCTGTTCATATTACACGAGAACCTTTCTCTGTTTATATTACACTAGACCCTGCTTCTGTTTATAATTTACTCGACTCTGTCTCTCTTTATATTACACTAGAACCTGTCTCAGTTTATATTACACTAGACCCTGTGTCTGTTTATATTATACCAGTCACTGTCTCTGTTTATTTTACTCTAGTCCCTGTCACTGTTTATATTACACTAGATCCTGTCTCTGTTTATATTACACTCGACCCTGTCTCTGTTTATATTACACTAGACCCTGTCTCTGTTTATATTACACTAGACACTGATTGTTTTTATATTACACTCGACCCTGTCTCTGTTTATATTACACTGGACCCTGTCTCATTAGTATTACACTAGACCCTGTCTCAGTATAAAATACACGAGACCCTGTCTCTGTTTATTTTACACAAGAACCTGTCTCTGTTTATATTAGTCTAGACCCCATCTCTGTTTATATTACACTAGACAGTGTCTCTGTTTATATTACACTAGACCCCATCTCTGTTTATATTACACTAGACCCTGTCTCTGTTTATATTACACTAGACACTGTCTCTTGTTATATTACACTAGACCCTGTCACTGTTGATATTACACTTGACCCTGTCTCTGTTTATATTACACTGGAGCCTGTCTTTGTTTATATTACACTAGAGCCTGTATGTGTTTATATTACACTAGAATCTGTCTCTGTTTATATTACTCTAGACCCCATCTCTGATTAGATTACACTAGACACTGTCTCTGTTTATATTACACTGGACCATGTCTCTGTTTTAATTACAACAGACCCTGTCTCTGTTTATATTAGACTAGATCCTGTCTTTGTTTATGTTACACAAGATCCTGTTTCTGTTTATATTACACTAGACCCAGTCTCTGTTTATATTACACTGGAGCTTGTCTCTGTTTATTTTACAGTAGACTTTGTCTCTGATTATGTTACACTCGACATTGTCTCATATTATATTACACTAGATCCTGTCTCCGTTTATATTACACTAGACCATGTCTCTGTTTATATTAGACTAGACCCTGTCTCTGTTTCTATTACACTAGACTCTGTCTCTCTTTATATTACACTAGACTCTGTCTCAGTTTATATTACACTAGACCCTATCTCTGTGTATATTACACTAGACCGTGTCCCTGTTTATATTACTCTAGACCCTGTCTCTGTTTATATTGCACTAGACCCTCTCTCTGTTTATATTACAATAGACCTGTCTCTGTTTATATTACACTAGACCCTGTCTCTGTTCTATTACACTGGACACTGTCTCTGTTTATATTACACTAAACCCTGTCACTGTTGATATTACACTAGACCCTGTCTCTGTTTATATGACACTAGAGCCTGTCTTTGTTTATATTACTCTAGACCCTGTCTCTGTTTATATTACATTGGACCCTGTCTCTGTTTATATTACACTAGACCCTGTCTCTGATTATATTACACTGGACCCTGTCTCTGTTTATATTACACTAGAACCTGTATCTGTTTTTACTTCAACAGACACTCTCTCTGTTTATATTACACTACACCCTCTCTCTGTTTATATTACACCAGAACCTGTCTCTGTTTGCATCATATTGGAGCCTGTCTCTGCTTATATTACACTAGACCCTGTCTCTGATTATATTACACTAGGCCGTGTCTCTGTTTATATTACACTAGACCCTTTCCCTCTTTATATTACACTAGACCCTGTCCCTTTTTATATTACACTAGAAACTGTCTCTGCTTATATTACACCAGACCCTGTCTCTGTTTATATTACACTAGCCACTGTCTCTGTTTGTATTACACTAGACACTGTCTATGTTTATTTTACACTGGACATGACCTCTGGTTATTTTTCAGTAGACAGGGTCTTTGGTTATATTACGCTAGACCCTGTCACTGCTTATTTTGCATTCGTCACTGTCTCAGTTTATATTACTCGAGACGCTGTCTCTGTTTGTATTACTCTTGACAGGGTCTCTGTTGATAATACACTAGACTCTGTCTCTGTTTATATTACACATAAGCAGTGTATCTGTTTATATTACAGTAGACAATGTCTCTGTTAACATTTCATTAGTTCCTTTCTCAGCTTATATTACACTTGATCCTGTCTCTGTTTATGTTACACTGGATCATGTCTCTGTTTATATTACACTAGACGCTCTCTCTGTGTATATTACACTGGAGTCTGTCTCTGCTTATATTACTGTAGACTTTGTCTCTGTTTGTATTACATTCAACGCTGTCTCATATTATATTACACTAGGTCCTGTCTCCGTTTATATTACACTGGAGCCTGTCTCTGTTTATATTACAGTAGACTTTGTCTCTGATTATTTTACATTCGACGCTGTCTCATATTATATTACAGTAGATCCTGTCTCCGTTTATATTACACTGGAGCCTGTCTCTGTTTATATTACAGTAGATTTTGTCTCTGATTATGTTACACTCGACGCTGTCTCATATTATATTACACTAGATCGTGTCTCTGTTTATGCTACACTAGACACTGTCTCTGTTTATATTACACTAGACACTGTTTCTGTTTATATTACACTAGACCCTCTCACTGATGATATTACACGAGACCCTGTCTCTGTTTATATTACTCTGGACACTGTCTCTGTTTATATTACACTGCACCCTCTCTCTGTTTACATTACACCAGAACCTGTCTCTGTTAGCATTATACTGGAGCCTGTCTCTGTTTATATTACACTAGACCCTATCTCTGTTTATAATACACTAGAAACTGTCTCTTTTTATTTTATACTAGGAACTGACTCAGTTTATATTACACTAGACCCTGTCTCTTTTTATATTAAACTAGACACTGTCTCTATTTATAGTACACTAGGCACTGTCTATGTTTATATCACACTAGACATGGTCTCTAGTTATTTTACAGCAGACAGGGTCTCTGTTTATATTACACTAGACACAGTCTGTGCTTGTTATGCATTAGACCCTGTCTCAGTTTATATTACACTCGACCCTGTCTCTTTTTATATTACACTAGACCTTGTCTCTGTTTATATTACACTGGAGCTTGTCTCTGTTTATTTTACAGTAGAATTTGTCTCTGATTATATTACACTCGACATTGTCTCATATTATATTACACTAGATCCTGTCTCCGTTTATATTACACTAGACCCTGTCTCTGTTTCTATTACACTAGACTCTGTCTCTCTTTATATTACACTAGACTCTTTCTCAGTTTATATTACACTAGACCCTATCTCTGTGTATATTACACTAGACCGTGTCCCTGTTTATATTACTCTAGACCCTGTCTCTGTTTATATTGCACTAGACCCTCTCTCTGTTTATATTACAATAGACCTGTCTCTGTTTATATTACACTAGACCCTGTCTCTGTTCTATTACACTAGACACTGTCTCTGTTTATATTACACTAGACCCTGTCACTGTTGATATTACACGAGGCCCTGTCTCTGTTTATATTACACTAGAGCCTGTCTTTGTTTATATTACTCTAGACCCTGTCTCTGTTTATATTACATTTGAACCCTGTCTCTGTTTATATTACACTAGACCCTGTCTCTGATTATATTACACTAGACCCTGTCTCTGTTTATATTACACTAGACCCTGTCTCTGTTTATAATATACTCGAGTCTGTCTCTGTTTATACTACACTAGAACCTGCCTCTGTTTATATTATACTCGACTCTGTCTCTGTTAATATTAAACTAGAACCTGTCTCTGTTTATATTACACTAGACCCTGTCTCTGTTTATATTACACTAGACCGTGTCTCTCTTTATATTACAATAGATCCTGACTGTGTTTATATTACACTCGACCCTGTCTCTGTTTATATTACACTGAAGCCTGTCTCTGTTTATATTACACTCGAGCTGTCTCTTATTATATTACACTAGACCCTGTCTCTGTTTATATTACGCTGGACCATGTTTCAGCAAATACTACACTAGATCCTGCCTCTGTTTATATTACACTAGACCCTGTCTCTGTTCATATTACACGAGAACCTTTCTCTGTTTATATTACACTAGACCCTGCTTCTGTTTATAATTTACTCGACTCTGTCTCTCTTTATATTACACTAGAACCTGTCTCAGTTTATATTACACTAGACCCTGTGTCTGTTTATATTATACCAGTCACTGTCTCTGTTTATTTTACTCTAGTCCCTGTCACTGTTTATATTACACTAGATCCTGTCTCTGTTTATATTACACTCGACCCTGTCTCTGTTTATATTACACTAGACCCTGTCTCTGTTTATATTACACTAGACACTGATTGTTTTTATATTACACTCGACCCTGTCTCTGTTTATATTACACTGGACACTGTCTCATTAGTATTACACTAGACCCTGTCTCAGTATAAAATACACGAGACCCTGTCTCTGTTTATTTTACACAAGAACCTGTCTCTGTTTATATTAGTCTAGACCCCATCTCTGTTTATATTACACTAGACAGTGTCTCTGTTTATATTACACTAGACCCCATCTCTGTTTATATTACACTAGACCCTGTCTCTGTTTATATTACACTAGACACTGTCTCTTGTTATATTACACTAGACCCTGTCACTGTTGATATTACACTTGACCCTGTCTCTGTTTATATTACACTGGAGCCTGTCTTTGTTTATATTACACTAGAGCCTGTATGTGTTTATATTACACTAGAATCTGTCTCTGTTTATATTACTCTAGACCCCATCTCTGATTAGATTACACTAGACACTGTCTCTGTTTATATTACACTGGACCATGTCTCTGTTTTAATTACAACAGACCCTGTCTCTGTTTATATTAGACTAGATCCTGTCTTTGTTTATGTTACACAAGATCCTGTTTCTGTTTATATTACACTAGACCCAGTCTCTGTTTATATTACACTGGAGCTTGTCTCTGTTTATTTTACAGTAGACTTTGTCTCTGATTATGTTACACTCGACATTGTCTCATATTATATTACACTAGATCCTGTCTCCGTTTATATTACACTAGACCATGTCTCTGTTTATATTAGACTAGACCCTGTCTCTGTTTCTATTACACTAGACTCTGTCTCTCTTTATATTGCACTGGACTCTGTCTCAGTTTATATTACACTAGACCCTATCTCTGTGTATATTACACTAGACCGTGTCCCTGTTTATATTACTCTAGACCCTGTCTCTGTTTATATTGCACTAGACCCTCTCTCTGTTTATATTAGAATAGACCTGTCTCTGTTTATATTACACTAGACCCTGTCTCTGTTCTATTACACTAGACACTGTCTCTGTTTATATTACACTAGACCCTGTCACTGTTGATATTACACTAGACCCTGTCTCTGTTTATATGACACTAGAGCCTGTCTTTGTTTATATTACTCTAGACCCTGTCTCTGTTTATATTACATTGGACCCTGTCTCTGTTTATATTACACTAGACCCTGTCTCTGATTATATTACACTGGACCCTGTCTCTGTTTATATTACACTAGAACCTGTATCTGTTTTTACTTCAACAGACACTCTCTCTGTTTATATTACACTACACCCTCTCTCTGTTTATATTACACCAGAACCTGTCTCTGTTTGCATCATATTGGAGCCTGTCTCTGCTTATATTACACTAGACCCTGTCTCTGATTATATTACACTAGGCCGTGTCTCTGTTTATATTACACTAGACCCTTTCCCTCTTTATATTACACTAGACCCTGTCCCTTTTTATATTACACTAGAAACTGTCTCTGCTTATATTACACCAGACCCTGTCTCTGTTTATATTACACTAGACACTGTCTCTGTTTGTATTACACTAGACACTGTCTATGTTTATTTTACACTGGACATGACCTCTGGTTATTTTTCAGTAGACAGGGTCTTTGGTTATATTACGCTAGACCCTGTCTCTGCTTATTTTGCATTAGTCACTGTCTCAGTTTATATTACTCGAGACGCTGTCTCTGTTTGTATTACTCTTGACAGGGTCTCTGTTGATAATACACTAGACTCTGTCTCTGTTTATATTACACATAAGCAGTGTATCTGTTTATATTACAGTAGACAATGTCTCTGTTAACATTTCATTAGTTCCTTTCTCAGCTTATATTACACTTGATCCTGTCTCTGTTTATGTTACACTGGATCATGTCTCTGTTTATATTACACTAGACGCTCTCTCTGTGTATATTACACTGGAGTCTGTCTCTGTTTATATTACTGTAGACTTTGTCTCTGTTTGTATTACATTCAACGCTGTCTCATATTATATTACACTAGGTCCTGTCTCCGTTTATATTACACTGGAGCCTGTCTCTGTTTATATTACAGTAGACTTTGTCTCTGATTATTTTACATTCGACGCTGTCTCATATTATATTACAGTAGATCCTGTCTCCGTTTATATTACACTAGACCCTGTCTCTGTTTATATTACACTAGACACTGTCTCTTGTTATATTACACTAGACCCTGTCACTGTTGATATTACACTTGACCCTGTCTCTGTTTATATTACACTGGAGCCTGTCTTTGTTTATATTACACTAGAGCCTGTATGTGTTTATATTACACTAGAATCTGTCTCTGTTTATATTACTCTAGACCCCATCTCTGATTAGATTACACTAGACACTGTCTCTGTTTATATTACACTGGACCATGTCTCTGTTTTAATTACAACAGACCCTGTCTCTGTTTATATTAGACTAGATCCTGTCTTTGTTTATTTTACACAAGATCCTGTTTCTGTTTATATTACACTAGACCCAGTCTCTGTTTATATTACACTGGAGCTTGTCTCTGTTTATTTTACAGTAGACTTTGTCTCTGATTATGTTACACTCGACATTGTCTCATATTATATTACACTAGATCCTGTCTCCGTTTATATTACACTAGACCATGTCTCTGTTTATATTAGACTAGACCCTGTCTCTGTTTCTATTACACTAGACTCTGTCTCTCTTTATATTACACTAGACTCTGTCTCAGTTTATATTACACTAGACCCTATCTCTGTGTATATTACACTAGACCGTGTCCCTGTTTATATTACTCTAGACCCTGTCTCTGTTTATATTGCACTAGACCCTCTCTCTGTTTATATTACAATAGACCTGTCTCTGTTTATATTACACTAGACCCTGTCTCTGTTCTATTACACTAGACACTGTCTCTGTTTATATTACACTAGACCCTGTCACTGTTGATATTACACTAGACCCTGTCTCTGTTTATATGACACTAGAGCCTGTCTTTGTTTATATTACTCTAGACCCTGTCTCTGTTTATATTACATTGGACCCTGTCTCTGTTTATATTACACTAGACCCTGTCTCTGATTATATTACACTGGACCCTGTCTCTGTTTATATTACACTAGAACCTGTATCTGTTTTTACTTCAACAGACACTCTCTCTGTTTATATTACACTACACCCTCTCTCTGTTTATATTACACCAGAACCTGTCTCTGTTTGCATCATATTGGAGCCTGTCTCTGCTTATATTACACTAGACCCTGTCTCTGATTATATTACACTAGGCCGTGTCTCTGTTTATATTACACTAGACCCTTTCCCTCTTTATATTACACTAGACCCTGTCCCTTTTTATATTACACTAGAAACTGTCTCTGCTTATATTACACCAGACCCTGTCTCTGTTTATATTACACTAGACACTGTCTCTGTTTGTATTACACTAGACACTGTCTATGTTTATTTTACACTGGACATGACCTCTGGTTATTTTTCAGTAGACAGGGTCTTTGGTTATATTACGCTAGACCCTGTCTCTGCTTATTTTGCATTAGTCACTGTCTCAGTTTATATTACTCGAGACGCTGTCTCTGTTTGTATTACTCTTGACAGGGTCTCTGTTGATAATACACTAGACTCTGTCTCTGTTTATATTACACATAAGCAGTGTATCTGTTTATATTACAGTAGACAATGTCTCTGTTAACATTTCATTAGTTCCTTTCTCAGCTTATATTACACTTGATCCTGTCTCTGTTTATGTTACACTGGATCATGTCTCTGTTTATATTACACTAGACGCTCTCTCTGTGTATATTACACTGGAGTCTGTCTCTGTTTATATTACTGTAGACTTTGTCTCTGTTTGTATTACATTCAACGCTGTCTCATATTATATTACACTAGGTCCTGTCTCCGTTTATATTACACTGGAGCCTGTCTCTGTTTATATTACAGTAGACTTTGTCTCTGATTATTTTACATTCGACGCTGTCTCATATTATATTACAGTAGATCCTGTCTCCGTTTATATTACACTGGAGCCTGTCTCTGTTTATATTACAGTAGATTTTGTCTCTGATTATGTTACACTCGACGCTGTCTCATATTATATTACACTAGATCCTGTTTCTGTTTATGCTACACTAGACACTGTCTCTGTTTATATTACACTAGACACTGTTTCTGTTTATATTACACTAGACCCTCTCACTGATGATATTACACGAGACCCTGTCTCTGTTTATATTACTCTGGACACTGTCTCTGTTTATATTACACTGCACCCTCTCTCTGTTTACATTACACCAGAACCTGTCTCTGTTAGCATTATACTGGAGCCTGTCTCTGCTTATATTACACTAGACGCTGTCTCTGTTTATATTACACTAGACCCTATCTCTGTTTATAATACACTAGAAACTGTCTCTTTTTATTTTATACTAGGAACTGACTCAGTTTATATTACACTAGACCCTGTCTCTGATTATATTACACTAGACCCTGTCTCTGTTTATATTACACTAGACCCTGTCTCTGTTTATAATATACTCGAGTCTGTCTCTGTTTATACTACACTAGAACCTGCCTCTGTTTATATTATACTCGACTCTGTCTCTGTTAATATTAAACTAGAACCTGTCTCTGTTTATATTACACTGGACCCTGTCTCTGTTTATATTACACTAGACCGTGTCTCTCTTTATATTACAATAGACCCTGACTGTGTTTATATTACACTAGACCCTGTCTCTGTTTATATTACACTGAAGCCTGTCTCTGTTAATATTACACTCGAGCTGTCTCTTATTATATTACACCAGACCCTGTCTCTGTTTATATTACGCTGGACCATGTTTCAGCAAATATTACACTAGATCCTGCCTCTGTTTATATTACAATAGACCCTGTCTCTGTTCATATTACACGAGTACCTTTCTCTGTTTATATTACACTAGACCCTGCTTCTGTTTATAATTTACTCGACTCTGTCTCTGTTTATATTACACTAGAACCTGTCTCAGTTTATATTACACTAGACCCTGTGTCTGTTTATATTACACTCGACCCTGTCTCTGTTTATATTATACCAGTCACTGTCTCTGTTTATTTTACTCTAGACCCTGTCACTGTTTATATTACACTAGATCCTGTCTCTGTTTATATTACACGAGACCCTGTCTCTGTTTATATTACACTAGACCCTGTCTCTGTTTATATTACACTAGACCCTGTCTCTGTTTATATTACACTAGATCCTGTCTCTGTTTACATTGCACTAAATGCTGTCTCTGCTTATATTATGCTAGACGCTGTCTCTGTTTATATTACACTCGACACTGATTGTTTTTATATTACACTCGACCCTGTCTCTGTTTATATTACACTGGACCCTGTCTCATTAGTATTACACTAGACCCTGTCTCAGTATAAAATACACGAGACCCTGTCTCTGTTTATTTTACACAAGAACCTGTCTCTGTTTATAGTAGTCTGGACCCTGTCTCTGTTTATATTACACTAGACAGTGTCTCTGTTTATATTACACTAGACCCCATCTCTGTTTATATTACACTAGACCCTGTCTCTGTATATATTACACCAGATCCTGCCTCTGTTTGCATTATACTGGAGACTGTCTCTGCGTATATTACACCAGACCCTGTCTCAGTTTATAATACACTAGAAACTGTCTCTGTTTATATTACACTAGACACTGTCTCTGTTTATATTACACTAGACACTGTCTATGTTTATATTACACTAGACACTGTCTATGTTTATATTACACTAGACCTGGTCTCTGGTTAATTTACAGTAGACATGGTCCCTGTTTATATTACACTAGACCCTGTCTCTATTTCTATTACTCTGGACACTGTCTCTGTTTATATTACGCTAGGCACTGTCTATGTTTATATTACACTAGACATCATCTCTGGTTATTTTACAGTAGACAGGATCTTTGTTTATATTACACAAGAACCTGTCTCTGCTTATTTTGCATTAGACCCTGTCTCAGTTTATATTACACGAGACGCTGTCTCTGTTTTTATTACACTAGACACTGTTTCTGTTTATATTACACTAGACCCTCTCACTGATGATATTACACGAGACCCTGTCTCTGTTTATATTACTCTAGACACTGTCTCTGTTTATATTACACAACACCCTCTCTCTGTTTACATTACACCAGAACCTGTCTCTGTTTGCATTATACGGGAGCCTGTCTCTGCTTATATTACACTCGACACTTTCTCTGTTTATATTACACTAGACCCTGTCTCTGTTTATATTACACTAGAAACTGTCTCTTTTTATTTTACACTAGGCACTGTCTATGTTTATATTACACTAGACCTGGTCTCTGGTTAATTTACAGTAGATATGGTCCCTGCTTATATTACACTAGACCCTGTCTCTTTTTTTATATTACACTAGACACTGTCTCTGTTTATATTACACTAGGCACTGTCTATGTTTATATTACACTAGACCTGGTCTCTGGTTAATTTACAGTAGACATGGTCCCTGTTTATATTACACTAGACCCTGTCTCTTTTTATATTACACTAGACACTGTCTCTGTTTATATTACACTAGGCACTGTCTATGTTTATATCACACTAGACATGGTCTCTGGTTATTTTACAGCAGACAGGGTCTCTGTTTATATTACACTAGACACTGTCTGTGCTTGTTATGCATTAGAGCCTGTCTCAGTTTATATTACACTAGACCCTGTCTCTGTTTATATTACACTAGATCCTGCCTCTGTTTATATTACACTAGACCCTGTCTCTTTTTATATTACACTGGAGCCTGCCTCTGTTTGTATTACAGTAGACTTTGTCTCTGCTTATGTTACACTCGACGCTGTCTCATATTATATTACACTATACCCTCTCACTGATGATATTACACTAGACCCTGTCTCTGCTTATATTACACGAGACACTGTCTCTGTTTATATTACACTACACACTGTCTATGTTTATGTTACACTAGACCTGGTCTCTGGTTAATTTACAGTAGACATGGTCCCTGTTTATATTACACTAGAACCTGTCTCTTTTTATATTACACTAGACACTGTCTCTGTTTATATTACACTAGGCACTGTCTATGTTTATATCACACTAGACATGGTCTCTGTTTTTTTTACAGCAGACAGGGTCTCTGTTTATATTACACTAGACACTGTCTGTGCTTGTTATGCATTAGAGCCTGTCTCAGTTTATATTACACTAGACCCTGTCTCTGTTTATATTACACTAGATCTTGTCTCTGATTATATTACACTAGATCCTGCCTCTGTTTATATTACACTAGCCCCTGTCTCTTTTTATATTATACTGGAGCCTGCCTCTGTTTGTATTACAGTAGACTTTGTCTCTGCTTATGTTACATTCGACGCTGTCTTATATTATATTACACTAGATCCTGTCTCCATGTATATTACACTAGACCCTAACTCTGTTTATATTACACTAGACCCTGTCTCTGTTTATATTACATTAGACGCTGTCTCCGTTTATATTACACTAGACCATGTCTCTGTTTATATTACACTCGACCCTATCTCTGTTTCTATTACACTAGACTCTGTCTCTCTTTATATTACACTAGACTCTGTCTCAGTTTATATTACACTAGACCCTATCTCTGTGTATATTGCACTAGACCGTGTCCCTGTTTATATTACTCTAGACCATGTCACTGTTTATATTGCACTAGACCCTCTCTCTGTTTATATTACAATAGACCTGTCTCTGTTTATATTACACTAGACCCTGTCTCTGTTCTATTACACGAGACACTGTCTCTGTTTATATTACACTAGACCCTGTCACTTTTGATATTACACTAGACCCCGTCTCTCTTTATATTACACTAGAGCCTGTCTTTGTTTATATTACTCTAGACCCTGTCTCTGTTTATATTACATTGGACCCTGTCTCTGTTTATATTACACTAGACCCTGTCTCTGATTATATTACACTAGACCCTGTCTCTGTTTATATTACACTAGAACCTGTATCTGTTTTTATTTCAACAGACACTGTCTCTGTTTATATTACACTACACCCTCTCTCTGTTTATATTACACCAGAACCTGTCTCTGTTTGCATTATATTGGAGCCTGTCTCTGCTTATATTACACTAGACACTGTCCCTGTTTATATTACACTAGGCCGTGTCTCTGTTTATATTACACTAGACCCTTTCCCTCTTAATATTACACTAGACCCTGTCCCTTTTTATATTACACTAGAAACTGTCTCTCTTTATATTACACTAGACACTGTCTCTGTTTATATTACACTAGACACTGTCTATGTTTATTTTACACTGGACATGGCCTCTGGTTATTTTTCAGTAGACAGGGTCTTTGGTTATATTACGCTAGACCCTGTCTCTGCTTATTTTGCATTAGTCCCTGTCTCAGTTTATATTACTCGAGACGCTGTCTCTGTTTGTATTACTCTTGACAGGGTCTCTGTTGATAATACACTAGACTCTGTCTCTGTTTATAATACACTAGACAGTGTATCTGTTTATATTACACTAGACAATGTCTCTGTTAACATTTCATTAGTTCCTTTCTCAGCTTATATTACACTTGATCCTGTCTCTGTTTATGTTACACTGGATCATGTCTCTGTTTATATTACACTAGACGCTCTCTCTGTGTATATTACACTGGAGTCTGTCTCTGTTTATATTACAGTAGACTTTGTCTCTGATTATATTACATTCAACGCTGTCTCATATTATATTACACTAGGTCCTGTCTCCGTTTATATTACACTGGAGCCTGTCTCTGTTTATATTACAGTAGACTTTGTCTCTGATTATTTTACATTCGACGCTGTCTCATATTATATTACACTAGATCCTGTCTCCGTTTATATTACACTGGAGCCTGTCTCTGTTCATATTACAGTAGATTTTGTCTCTGATTATGTTACACTCGACGCTGTCTCATATTATATTACACTAGATCCTGTCTCTGTTTATACTACACTAGACACTGTCTCTGTTTATATTACACTAGACACTGTTTCTGTTTATATTACACTAGACCCTCTCACTGATGATATTACACGAGACCCTGTCTCTGTTTATATTACTCTAGACACTGTCTCTGTTTATATTACACTACACCCTCTCTCTGTTTATATTACACCAGAACCTGTCTCTGTTTGCATTATACTGGAGCCTGTCTCTGCTTATATTACACTAGACGCTGTCTCTGTTTATATTACACTGGACCCTGTCTCTGTTTATATTACACTAGAAACTGTCTCTTTTTATTTTATACTAGGAACTGACTCAGTTTATATTAAACTAGACCCTGTCTCTTTTTATATTAAACTGGACACTGTCTCTGTATATAGTACACTCGGCACTGTCTATGTTTATATCACACTAGACATGGTCTCTGGTTATTTTACAGCAGACAGGGTCTCTGTTTATATTACACTAGACACTGTCTGTGCTTATTATGCATTAGACCCTGTCTCAGTTTATATTACACTAGACCCTGTCTCTGTTTATATTACACTAGATCTTGTCTCTGATTATATTACACTAGATCCTGCCTCTGTTTATATTACACTAGACCCTGTCTCTTTTTATATTACACTGGAGCCTGCCTCTGTTTGTATTACAGTAGACCCTGTCACTGTTGATATTACACTAGAACCTGTCTCTGTTTATATTACACTAGACCCTATTTCAGCTTTATTTTCAACAGACCCTCTCTCTGTTTATATTACTCCAGAATCTGTCTCTGTTTGCATTATCCTGGAGCCTGTCTCTGCTTATATTGCACTAGACACTGTCCCTGCTTATATTACATCAAACACTGTCGCTGTTTATATTACACTAGACCCTTTCTCTCTTTCTATTACACTAGACTCTGTCTCTATTTATATTACATTAGAAACTGTCTCAGTTTATATTACACTGGACCCTGTCTCTGTTTATATTACACTAGACACTGTCTCTGTTTATATTACACTGGACCCTGTCTCTGTTTATATTACACTAGACACTGTCTCTGCTTATTTTGCACTAGACCCTGTCTCTGTTTATATTACACTGGAGCCTGTCTCTCTTTGTATTACAGTAGACTTTGTCTCTGATTATGTTACACTCGACGCTGTCTCATATTAGATTACACGAGATGCTGTCTCCATTTATATTACACTGGACCCTGTCTCTGTTTATAATACACTAGACACTGTCTCTGTTTATATTACACTAGACTCTATCTCTGTTTATATAAGTCTCGACTCTGTCTCAGTTTATATTACACTAGACCCTATCTCTGTGTAGATTACACTAGACCCTGTCCCTGTTTATATTACTCCAAACCCTGTCTCTGTTTATATTACACTCGACCCTCCCTCTGTTAAAAGTACAATAGACCCTGTCTCTGTTTATATTACACTAGACCCTGTCTCTGTTTATATTACACTAGACACTGTCTCTCTTTATATTACACTAGACCCTGTCACTGTTGATATTACACTAGACCCTGTCTCTGTTTATATTACACTGGAGCCTGTCTTTGTTTATATTACACTGGAGCCTGTACGTGTTTATATTACACTAGAACCTGTCTCTGTTTATATTACTCTAGACCCCATCTCTGATTATATTACACGAGACCCTGTCTCTGTTTATATTACACTGGACCATGTCTCTGTTTTTATTACACGAGATCCTGTCTTTGTATATATTACACAAGATCCTGTTTCTGTTTATATTACACTAGACCCTGTCTCTGTTTATATTACACTGGAGCTTGTGTCTGTTTATTTTACTGTAGACTTTGTCTCTGATTATGTTAAACTCGACGCTGTCTCATATTAGATTACACTAGACGCTGTCTCCGTTTATATTACACTAGACCCTGTCTCTGTTTATAATACACTAGACACTGTCTCTGTTTATATTACACTAGACTCTATCTCTGTTTATATAAGTCTAGACCCTGTCCCTGTTTATATTACTCTAGACCCTGTCTCTGTTTATATTACACTAGACCCTCCCTCTGTTAAAAGTACAATAGACCCTGTCTCTGTTTATATTACACTAGACCCTGTCTCTGTTTATATTACACTAGACACTGTCTCTGTTTATATTACACTAGACCCTGTCACTGTTGATATTACACTAGACCCTGTCTCTGTTTATATTACACTGGAGCCTGTCTTTGTTTGTATTACACTGGAGCCTGTATGTATTTATATTACACTAGAACCTGTCTCTGTTTATATTACTCTAGACCCCATCTCTGATTATATTACACTAGACCCTGTCTCTGTTTATATTACACTGGACCATGTCTCTGTTTTTATTACAACAGACCCTGTCTCTGTTTATATTACTCTAGATCCTGTCTTTGTATATATTACACAAGATCCTGTTTCTGTTTATATTACACTAGACCCTGTCTCTGTTTATATTGCAATGGAGCTTGTCTCTGTTTATTTTACAGTAGACTTTGTCTCTGATTATATTACACTCGACATTATCTCATATTATATAACACTAGATCCTGTCTCCGTTTATATTACACTAGACCATGTCTCTGTTTATATTACACTAGACCCTGTCTCTGTTTCTATTACACTATACTCTGTCTCTCTTTATATTACACTAGACTCTGTCTCAGTTTATTTTACACTAGACCCTATCTCTGTGTATATTGCACTAGACCCTGTCCCTGTCTATATTACTCTAGACCCTGTGTCTGTTTATATTACACTAGACCCTCTCTCTGTTTATATTACAATAGACCTGTCTCTGTTTATATTACACTCGACCCTGTCTCTGTTCTATTACACTAGACTCTGTCTCTGTTTGTATTACACTAGACCCTGTCACTGTTAATATTACACTAGACCCTGTCTCTGTTTATATTACACTAGAGACTGTCTTTTTTTATATTACACTAGACCATGTCTCTGTTTATATTACATTGGAGCCTGTCTCTGTTTATATTACACTAGACCCTGTCTCTTATTATATTACACCAGACCCAGTCTCTGTTTATATTACACTAGAACCTGTCTCTGTTTTTATTTCAACAGACCCTGTCTCTGTTTATATTACACTACACCCTCTCTCTGTTTATATTACACCAGAACCTGTCTCTGTTTGCATTATATTGGAGCCTGTCTCTGCTTATATTACCCTAGACACTGTCCCTGTTTATATTACACTAGACCCTGTCTCTGTTTATATTACACTAGACCCTTTCCCTCTTTATATTACACTAGACCCTGTCTATTTTTATATTACACTAGAAACTGTCTCTGTTTATATTACACCAGACCCTGTCTCTGTTTATATTACACTAGACCCTGTCTCTGTTTATATTACACTAGACACTGCCTCTGTTTATATTACACGAGACACTGTCTATGTTTATGTTACACAAGACATGGTCTCTGGTTAGATTACAGTAGACAGGGTCTCTGTTTGTATTACACTAGACACTGTCTCTGCTTATTTTGCACTAGACCCTGTCTCTGTTTATATTACACTGGAGCCTGTCTCTGTTTGTATTAGAGTAGACTTTGACTCTGATTATGTTACACTCGACGCTGTCTCATATTAGATTATACTCGATGCTGTCTCCGTTTATATTACACTAGACCCTGTCTCTGTTTCTATTACTCTAGACCCTGTCTCTGTTTATATTACACTAGACCCTCCCTCTGTTAAAGGTACAATAGACCCTGTCTCTGTTTATATTACAATAGCCCCTCTCTCGGTTTATATTACACTAGACACTGTCTCTGTTTATATTACACTAGACTCTGTCACTGTTGATATTACACTAGGCCCTGTCTCTGTTTATATTACACTGGAGCCTGCCTTTATTTATATTACACTAGAGCCTGTATGTGTTTATATTACACTAGAACCTGTCTCTGTTTAGATTTCACTAGACCCTGTTTCTGTTTTTATATCAACAGACTCTGACTCTGTTTGTATTACACTGCACCCTCTCTCTGTTTATATTACACCAGAACCTGTCTCTGTTTGCATTATACTGGAGCCTGTCGCTGCTTATATTACACTAGACACTGTCCCTGTTTATATTACACTAGGCCCTATCTCTGTTTATATTACACTAGACCCTGTCTCTGTTTATATTACACTAGAAACTGTCTCAGTTTATATTACTCTAGAACCTGTCTCTGTTTATATTACACTAGACACTGTCTCTGTTTATATTACACTAGACACTGTCTATGTTTCTGTTACACTAGACCTGGTCTCTGGTTAATTTACAGTAGACAGGGTCCCTGTTTATATTACACTAGACCATGTCTCTGTTTCTATTACACTGGACACTGTCTCTGTTTATATTACACTAGGCACTGCTTATGTTTATATTACACTAGACATGGTCTCTGGTTATTTTGCAGTAGACAGGATCTTTGTTTATATTACACTAGAACCTGTCTCTGCTTATTATGCATTAGACCCTGTCTCAGTTTATATTACACGAGACGCTGTCTCTGTTTGTATTACTCTTGACAGGGTCTCTGTTCATAATACACTAGACCCTGTCTCTGTTTATATTACACTAGACAGTGTATCTGTTTATATTACACTAGACAATGTCCCTGTTATATTTCATTGGTCCCTTTCTCTACTTATATTACACTCGATCCTGTCTCTGTTTATATTATACTAGATCCTGTCTCTGTTTATATTACACTAGACCCTGTCTCTGTTTTTATTACACTAGACTCTGTCTCTGTTTTAATTTCAACAGACCCAGTCTCTGTTTATATTACACCACACCCTCTCTCTGTATATATTACACCAGAACCTGTCTCTGTTTGCATTATACTGGAGACTGTCTCTGTGTATATTACACTAGACCCTGTCTCAGTTTATAATAAACTAGAAACTGTCTCTGTTTATATTACACTAGACACTGTCTCTGTTTATATTACACTAGACACTGTCTATGTTTATGTTACACTAGACCTGGTCTCTGGTTAATTTACAGTAGACATGGTCCCTGTTTATATTACACTAGACCCTGTCTCTATTTCTGTTACACTGGACACTGTCTCTGTTTATATTACACTAGACATCATCTCTGGGTATTTTACAGTAGACAGGATCTTTGTTTATATTACACAAGAACCTGTCTCTGCTTATTTTGCATTAGACCCTGTCTCAGTTTATATTACACGAGACGCTGTCTCTGTTTATATTACACTAGACACTGTTTCTGTTTATATTACACTAGACCCTCTCACTGATGATATTACACGAGACCCTGTCTCTGTTTATATTACTCTAGACACTGTCTCTGTTTATATTACACTACACCCTCTCTCTGTTTACATTAGACCAGAACCTGTCTCTGTTTGCATTATACTGGAGCCTGTCTCTGCTTATATTACACTCGACACTGTCTCTGTTTATATTACACTAGACCCTGTCTCTGTTTATATTACACTAGAAACTGTCTCTTTTTATTTTACACTAGACACTGTCTATGTTAATGTTACACTAGACCTAGTCTCTGGTTAATTTACAGTAGATATGGTCCCTGCTTATATTACACTAGACCCTGTCTCTTTTTTTATATTACACTAGACACTGTCTCTGTTTATATTACACTAGGCACTGTCTTTGTTTATATTACACTAGACCTGGTCTCTGGTTAATTTACAGTAGACATGGTCCCTCTTTATATTACACTAGACCCTGTCTCTTTTTATATTACACGAGACACTGTCTCTGTTTATATTACACAAGGCACTGTCTATGTTTATATCACACTAGACATGGTCTCTGGTTATTTTACAGCAGACAGGGTCTCTGTTTATATTACACTAGACACTGTCTGTGCTTGTTATGCATTAGAGCCTGTCTCAGTTTATATTACACTAGACCCTGTCTCTGTTTATATTACACTAGATCTTGTCTCTGATTATATTACACTAGATCCTGCCTCTGTTTATATTACACTAGACTCTGTCTCTTTTTATATTACACTGGAGCCTGCCTCTGTTTGTATTACAGTAGACTTTGTCTCTGCTTATGTTACACTCGACGCTGTCTTATATTATATTACACTTGATCCTGTCTCCATGTATATTACACTAGACCCTGCCTCTGTTTATATTACACTAGACCCTATCTCTTTTTATATTACACTGGAGCCTGCCTCTGTTTGTATTACAGTAGACTTTGTCTCTGCTTATGTTACACTCGACGCTGTCTTATATTATATTACACTTGATCCTGTCTCCATGTATATTACACTAGACCCTGCCTCTGTTTATATTACACTAGACCCTATCTCTTTTTATATTACACTGGAGCCTGCCTCTGTTTGTATTACAGTAGACTTTGTCTCTGCTTATGTTACACTCGACGCTGTCTTATATTATATTACACTAGATCCTGTCTCCATGTATATTACACTAGACCCTGACTCTGTTTATATTACACTAGACCCTGTCTCTGTTTATATTACACTAGACTCTGCCTCTGTTTATATTACACTAGACTGTCTCAGTTTATATTACATTGAACCTATCTCTGTGTATATTACACTAGACCCTGTCCCTGTTTATATTACTCTAGACCCTGTCCCTGTTTATATTACACTAGACCTTCCCTCTGTTTAAAGTACAATAGACCCTGTCTCTATTTATATTACTCTAGACCCCATTTCTGATTATATTACACTAGACCCTGTCTCTGTTTATATTACACTGGACCATGTCTCTGTTTTTATTACAGCAGACCCTGTCTCTGTTTATATTACACTAGATCCTGTCTTTGTTTATATTACACACGATCCTGTTTCTGTTTATATTACACTAGACCCTGTCTCTGTTTATATTACACTGGAGCTTGTCTCTGTTTATTTTACAGTAGACTTTGTCTCTGATTATATTACACTCGTCATTGTCTCGTATTATATTACACTAGATCCTGTCTCCGTTTATATTACACTCGACCATGCCTCTGTTTATATTACACTAGACCCTGTCTCTTTTTATTTTACACTAGACCCTGTCTCTGTTTATATTACACTAGACACTGTCTCTGTTTATATTACACTAGACCCTGTCACTGTTGATATTACACTAGACCCTGTCTCTGTTTATATTACACTGGAGCCTGTCGTTGTTTATATTACAGTAGACCCTGTCACTGATTATATTACACTTGACCCTGTCTCTGTTTATATATTACACTAGACCCTGTTTCTGCTTTATTTTCAACAGACCCTCTCTCTGTTTATATTACACCAGAATCTGTCTCTGTTTGCATTATCCTGGAGCCTGTCTCTGCTTATATTACATCAAACACTGTCGCTGTTTATATTACACTAGACCCTTTCTCTCTTTCTATTACACTAGACTCTGTCTCTATTTATATTACATTAGAAACTGTCTCTGTTTATATTACACTGGACCCTGTCTCTGTTTATATTACACTAGACACTGTCTCTGTTTATATTACACTAGACACTGTCTATGTTTATGTTACACTAGACATGGTCTCTGGTTAGATTACAATAGACAGGGTCTCTGTTTGTATTACACTAGACATTGTCTCTGCTTATTTTGCACTAGACCCTGTCTCTGTTTATATTACACTGGAGCGTGTCTCTCTTTGTATTACAGTAGACTTTGTCTCTGATTATGTTACACTCGACGCTGTCTCATATTAGATTACACTAGATGCTGTCTCCGTTTATATTACACTGGACCCTGTCTCTGTTTATAATACACTAGACACTGTCTCTGTTTATATTACACTAGACTCTGTCTCTGTTTATATAAGTCTAGCCTCTGTCTCAGTTTATATTACACTAGACCCTATCTCTGTGTAGATTACACTAGACCCTGTCCCTGTTTATATTACACTAGACTCTGTTTCTGTTTATATTACACTAGACACTGTCTCTGTTTATATTACACTAGACCCTGTCACTGTTGATATTACACTCGACCCTGTCTCTGTTTATATTACACTAGACCCTGTCTCTGTTTATATTACACTGGAGCCTGTGTTTGTTTATATTACACTAGAGCCTGTATGTGTTTATATTACACGAGAACCTGTCTCTGTTTATATTACTCCAGACCCCATCTCTGATTATGTTACACTAGACCCTGTCTCTGTTTATATTACACTGGATCATGTCTCTGTTTTTATTACAACAGACCCTGTCTCTGTTTATATTACACTAGATCCTGTCTTTGTTTATATTACACAAGATCCTGTTTCTGCTTATATTACACTAGACCCTGTCTCTGTTTATATTAAACTGGAGCTTGTCTCTGTTTATTTTACAGTAGACTTTGTCTCTGATTATATTACACTCGACATTATCTCATATTATATAACACTATATCCTGTCTCCGTTTATATTACACTAGACCATGTCTCTGTTTATATTACACTAGACCCTGTCTCTGTTTCTATTAGACTAGACTCTGTCTCTCTTTATATTACACTGGACTCTGTCTCAGTTTATATTACACTAGACCCTATCTCTGTGTATATTACACTAGACCCTGTCCCTGTTTATATTACTCTAGACACTGTCTCTGTTTATATTACACTAGACCCTCACTCTGTTTATATTAAAATAGACCTGTCTCTGTTTATATTGTACTGGACCCTGTCTCTGTTCTATTACACTAGACACTGTCTCTGTTTATATTACACTAGACCCTGTCACTGTTGATATTACACTAGACCCTGTCTCTGTTTATATTACACCAGAGCCTGTCGTTGTTTATATTACACTAGACCATGTCTCTGTTTATATTACATTGGAGCCTGTCTCTGTTTATATTACACTAGACCCTGTCTCTGATTATATTACACCAGACCCTGTCTCTGTTTATATTACACTAGAACCTGTCTCTGTTTTTATTTCAACAGACCCTGTCTCTGTTTATATTACACTACACCCTCTCTGTTTATATTACACCAGAACCTGTCTCTGTTTGCATTATATTGGAGCCTGTCTCTGCTTATATTACACTAGACACTGTCCCTGTAATATTACACTAGACCCTGTCTCTGTTTATACTACACTAGACCCTTTCCCTCTTTATATTACACTGGACCCTGTCTATTTTTATATTACACTAGAAACTGTCTCTGTTTATATTACACTAGACCCTGTCTCTGTTTATATTACACGAGACACTGTCTCTGTTTATATTACACTCGACACTGTCTATGTTTATGTTACACTAGACATGGTCTCTGGTTAGATTACAGTAGACAGGGTCTCTGTTTGTATTACACTAGACACTGTCTCTGCTTATTTTGCACTAGACCCTGTCTCTGATTACATTACACTGGAGCCTGTCTCTGTTTGTATTACAGTAGACTTTGTCTCTGATTATGTTACACTCGACACTGTCTCATATTAGATTACACCAGATGCTGTCTCCGTTTATATTACACTAGACCCTGTCTCTCTTTATTATACACTTGACACTGTCTCTGTTTATATTACACTAGACTCTGTCGCTGTTTATATAAGTCTAGACTCTGTCTCAGTTTATATTACACTAGACCCTATCTCTGTGTATATTACACTAGACCCTGTCCCTGTTTTTATTACTCTAGACCCTGTCTCTGTTTATATTACACTAGACCCTCCCTCTGTTAAAGGTACAATAGACCCTGTCTCTGTTTGTATTACACTAGACCCTGTCTCTGTTTATATTACACTAGACACTGTCTCTGTTTATATTACACTAGACCCTGTCACTGTTGATATTACACTAGGCCCTGTCTCTGTTTATATTACACTAGAGCCTGTATGTGTTTATATTACACTAGAACCTGTCTCTGTTTATATTACTCTAGACCTTGTCTCTGGTTATATTACACTGGACCCTGTCTCTGTTTATATTTCACTAGACCCTGTTTCTGTTTTTATATCAACAGACCCTGTCTCTGTTTGTATTACACTACACCCTCTCTCTGTTTATATTACACCAGAACCTGTCTCTGTTTGCATTATACTGGAGCCTGTCGCTGCTTATATTACACTAGACACTGTCCCTGTTTATATTACACTAGGCCCTGTCTCTATTCATATTACACTAGACCCTGTCTCTGTTTATATTGCACTCGACACTGTCTCTGTTTATATTACACTAGTCCCTGTCACTGTTGATATTACACTAGACCCTGTCTCTGTTTATATTACACTAGAGCCTGTCGTTGTTTATATTACACTAGACCATGTCTCTGTTTATATTACATTGGAGCCTGTCTCTGTTTATATTACACTAGACCCTGTCTCTGATTATATTACACCAGACCCTGTCTCTGTTTATATTACACTAGAACCTGTCTCTGTTTTTATTTCAACAGACCCTGTCTCTGTTTATATTACACTACACCCTCTCTCTGTTTATATTACACCAGAACCTGTCTCTGTTTGCATTATATTGGAGAATGTCTCTGCTTATATTACACTAGACACTGTCCCTGTTATAGAAACTGTCTCAGTTTATATTACACTAGACACTGTCTATGTTTATGTTACACTAGACCTGGTCTCTGGTTAATTTACAGTAGACAGGGTCCCTGTTTATATTACACTAGACCCTGTCTCTGTTTCTATTACACTGGACACTGTCTCTGTTTATATTACACTAGGCACTGTCTATGTTTATATTACACTCGACACGGTCTCTGGTTATTTTACAGTAGACAGGATCTTTGTTTATATTACACCAGAACCTGTCTCTGCTTATTATGCATTAGACCCTGTCTCAGTTTATATTACACGAGACGCTGTCTCTGTTTGTATTACTCTTGACAGGATCTCTGTTTATAATACACTAGACCCTGTCTCTGTTTATATTACACTAGACAATGTCCCTGTTATATTTCATTGGTCCCTTTCTCAGCTTATATTACACTAGATCCTGTCTCTGTTTATATTGTACAAGATCCTGTCTCTGTTTATATTACACTAGACCATGTCTCTGTTTATATTGCACTAGACTCTGTCTCTGTTTTTATTTCAACAGACCCAGTCTCTGTTTATATTACACCACACCCTCTCTCTGTTTATATTACACCAGAACCTGTCTCTGTTTGCATTATACTGGAGACTGTCTCTGCGTATATTACACTAGACCCTGTCTCAGTTTATAATACACTAGAAACTGTCTCTGTTTATATAAGTCTAGACACTGTCTATGTATATATTACACTAGACCCTATCTCTGTGTATATTACTCTAGGCCCTGTCTCTGTTTATATTACACTAGACACTCCCTCTGTTAAAAGTACAATAGACCCTGCCTCTGTTTATATTACACTAGACCCTGTCTCTTTTTATATTACACTGGAGCCTGCCTCTGTTTGTATTACAGTAGACTTTGTCTCTGCTTATGTTACACTCGACGCTGTCTCATATTATATTACACTAGACGCTGTCCCTGTTTATATTCCTCTCGACCCTGTCCCTGTTTATATTACACTAGACCTTCCCTCTGTTTAAAGTACAATAGACCCTGTCTCTTTTTATATTACACTAGACCCTGTCTCTGTTTATATTACACTAGACACTGTCTCTGTTTATATTACACTAGACCCTATCACTGTTGATATTACACTAGACCCTGTCTCTGTTTATATTACACTGCAGCCTGTCTTTGTTTATATTACAGTGGACCCTGTCTCTGATTATATTACACTTGACCCTGTCTCTGTTTATATTGCACTAGACCCTGTTTCTGCTTTATTTTCAACAGACCCTCTCTCTCTTTATATTACACCAGAATCTGTCTCTGTTTGCATTATCCTGGAGCCTGTCTCTGCTTATTTTACACGAGACACTGTCCCTGCTTATATTACAGCAAACACTGTCGCTGTTTATATTACACTAGACACTGTCTATGTTTATGTTACACTAGACATGGTCTCTGGTTAGATTAAAGTAGACAGGGTCTCTGTTTGTATTACACTAGACACTGTCTCTGCTTATTTTGCACTAGACACTGTCTCTGTTTATATTACACTGGAGCCTGTCTCTGTTTGTATTACAGTAGACTTTGTCTCTGATTATGTTACACTCGACGCTGTCACATATTAGATTACACTAGATGCTGTCTCCGTTAATATTACACTAGGCCCTGTCTCTGTTTATAAGACACTAGACACTGCCTATGTTTATATTACACTAGACTCTGTCTCTGTTTATATAAGTCTAGACTCTGTCTCAGTTTATATTACACTAGACCCTATCTCTGTGTGTATTACACTAGACCCTGTCCCTGTTTATATTACTCTAGACCCTGTCTCTGTTAAAAGTACAATAGACACTGTCTCTGTTTATATTACACTAGACCCTGTCGCTGTTTATATTACACTAGACACTGTCTTTGTTTATATTACACTGGAGCCTGTCTTTGTTTATATTACACTAGAGCCTGTATGTGTTTATATTACACTAGAACCTGTCTCTGTTTATATTACTCTAGACCCCATCTCTGATTAGATTACACTAGACCCTGTCTCTGTTTATATTACACTGGACCATGTCTTTGTTTTTATTACAACAGAACCTGTCTCTGTTTATATTACACTAGATCCTGTCTTTGTTTATATTACACAAGATCCTGTTTCTGTTTATATTACAGTAGACCCTGCCTCTGTTTATATTACACTGGAGCTTGTCTCTGTTTATTTTACAGTAGACTTTGTCTCTGATTATATTACACTCGACATTGTCTCATATGCTATTACACTAGATCCTGTCTCCGTTTATATTACACTAGACCATGTCTCTGTTTATATTACACTAGACCCTGTCTCTGTTTCTATTACACTAGTCTCTGTCTCTCTTTATATTACACTAGACTCTGTCTCAGTTTATATTAAACTAGACCCTGTCTCTGTTTATATTACACTAGACCCTCTCTCTGTTTATATTACAATAGACCTGTCTCTGTTTATATTACACTAGACCCTGTCTCTGTTCTATTACACTAGACACTGTCTCTGTTTATATTACACTAGACCCTGTCACTGTTGATATTACACTAGACCCTGTCTCTGTTTATATTAAACTAGAGCCTGTGTTTGTTTATATTACACTAGCCCATGTCTCTGTTTCTATTACATTGGAACCTGTCTCTGTTTACATTACACTCGACCCTGTCTCTGATTATATTACACTAGACCCTGTCTCTGTTTATATTACACTAGAACCTGTCTCTGTTTTTATTTCAACAGACCCTGTCTCTGTTTATATTACACTACACCCTCTCTCTGTTTATATTACACCAGAACCTGTCTCTGTTTGCATTATATTGGAGCCTGTCTCTGCTTATATTACACGAGACACTGCCCCTGTTTATATTACACTAGACCCTGTCTCTGTTTATATTACACTAGACCCTTTCCCTCTTTATATTACACTAGACCCTGTCTCTTTTTATATTACACGAGAAACTGTCTCTGTTTATATTACACTAGACCCTGTCTCTGCTTATTTTGCATTAGACCCTGTCTCAGTTTATATTACTCGAGACGCTGTCTCTGTTTGTATTACTCTTGAGAGGGTCTCTGTTGATAATACACTAGACTCTGTCTCTGTTTATATTACACTAGACAATGTCTCTGTTAACATTTCATTTGTTCCTTTCTCAGCTTATATTACACTAGATCCTGTCTCTGTTTATATTACACTGGATCCTGTCTCTGTTTATATTACACTCGACGCTCTCTCTTTGTATATTACACTGGAGTCTGTCTCTGTTTATATTGCAGTAGACTTTGTCTCTGATTATGTTACATTCGACGCTGTCTCATATTATATTACACTAGGTCCTGTCTCCGTTTATATTACACAGGAGCATGACTCTGTTTATATTACAGTTGACTTTGACTCTGATTATTTTACATTCGACGCTGTCTCATATTATATTACACTAGATCCTGTCTCCGTTTATATTACACAGGAGCATGACTCTGTTTATATTACAGTTGACTTTGACTCTGATTATTTTACATTCGACGCTGTCTCATATTATATTACACTAGATCCTGTCTCCGTTTATATTACACTGGAGCCTGTCTCTGTTTATATTACAGTAGATTTTGTCTCTGATTATGTTACACTCGACGCTGTCTCATATTATATTACACTAGATCCTGTCTCTGTTTATACTACACTAGACACTGTCTCTGTTTATATTACACTAGACACTGTTTCTGTTTATATTACACTTGACCCTCTCACTGATGATATTACACGAGACCCTGTCTCTGTTTATACTACTCTAGACACTGTCTCTGTTTATATTAGACTACACCCTCTCTCTGTTTACATTACACCAGAACCTATCTCTGTTTGCTTTATACTGGAGTCTGTCTCTGTTTATATTGCACTAGACCCTGTCTCTTTTTATATTACACTCGGCACTGTCTATGTTTATATTACACTCGGCACTGTCTATGTTTATATCACACTAGACCCTTGTTATTTTACAGTGGACAGGATCTTTGTTTATATTACACTAGAACCTGTCTCTGCTTATTTTGCATTAGACCCTGTCTCAGTTTATATTACACTGGACCCTGTCTCTGTTTATATTACACTAGACAGTATCTGTTTATATTACACTGGACAATATCCCTGTTAATATTTCGTTGGTCCCTTTCTCAGCTTATATTACACTAGATCCTGTCTCTGTTTATATTATACTAGATCCTGTCTCTGTTTATATTACACTAGACCCTGTCTCTCTTTATATTACACTAGACCCTGTCTCTGTTTATATTACACTAGATCCTGTCTCTGGTTATATTACACTAGACCCTGTCTCTATTTTTATTTCAACAGACCCAGTCTCTGTTTATATTACACTACATCCTCTCTCTGTTTATATTACACCAGAACCTGTCTCTGTTTGCATTATACTGGAGACAGTCTCTGTGTATATTACACTAGAGCCTGTCTCTGTTTATAATACACTAGAAACTTTCTCTGTTTATATCACACTAGACACTGTCGATGTTTATTTTACACTAGACCCTGTCTCTGCTTATTTTGCATTAGACAATGTCTCAGTTTATATTACTCTTGACAGGATCTCTGTTTATAATACACTGGACCCTGTCTTTGTTGATATTACACTAGACAGTGTATCTGTTTATATTACACTAGACAATGTCTCTGTTAACATTTCATTAGTCCCTTTCTCAGCTTATAGTACACTAGATCCTATCTCTGTTTATATTACACTAGACTCTCTCTCTCTGTACATTACCCTGGAGCCTGTCTCTGTTTATATTACAGTAGACTTTGTCTCTGATTATATTACACTCGACACTGTCTCATATTATATTACACTAGATCCTGTCTCCGTTTATATTACACTAGACCCTGTCTCTGTTTAAATTACACTAGACCCAGTCTCTGTTTATATTACACTACACCCTCTCTCTGTTTATATTACACCAGAACCTGTCTCTGTTTGCATTATACTGGAGACAGTCTCTGTGTATATTACACTAGAGCCTGTCTCTGTTTATAATACACTAGATCCTATCTCTTTTTATATTACACTAGACTCTCTCTCTCTGTACATTACACTGGAGCCTGTCTCTGTTTATATTACAGTAGACCCTGTCTCTGTTTAAATTACACTAGACCCTGTCTCTGTTTATATTACACTAGACTCTGTCTCTTTTTATATTACACTAGACTCTGTCTCATATTATATTACACTAGATCCTGTCTCCGTTTATATTACACTAGACCCTGTCTCTGTTTAAATTACACTAGACCCTGTCTCTGTTTATATTACACTAGACTCTGTCTCTTTTTATATTACACTAGACTCTGTCTCTGTTTATATTACACTCGACACTATTTCTGTGTATATTACACTAGAGCCTGCCCCTGTTTATATTACTCTAGACCCTGTCTCTGTTTTTATTACACTAGACCCTCTCACTGTTTATATTACAATAGACCCTGTCTCTGTTTATATTACACGAGACCCTGTCTCTGTTCATATTACACTAGACACTGTCTCTGTTTATATACACTAGACCCTGTCACTGTTGATATTACACTAGATCCTGTCTCTGTTTATATTACACTAGAGCCTGTCTTTGTTTATATTACACTGGGCACTGTCTCTGCTTATTTTGCATTTGACCCTCTCTCAGTTTATATTACACTAGACCCGGTCTCTGTTTATATTACACTAGATCTTGTCTCTGTTTATATTTCACTAGATCCTGCCTCTGTTTATATTACACTAGACTCTGTCTCTTTTTATATTACACTGGAGCCTCTCTCTGTTTGTATTACAGTAGACTTTGTCTCTGCTTATATTACACTAGACTCTGTCTCTATTTATATTACATTAGAAACTGTCTCAGTTTATATTACACTAGACCCTGTCTCTGTTTATATTACACTAGACACTGTCCCTGTTTATACTACACTAGACATGTCTATGCTTATGTTACACTAGACATGGTCTCTGGTTAGTTTACAGTAGACAGGGTCTCTGTTTGTATTACACTAGACACTGTCTCTGCTTATTTTGCATTAGAGCCTGTCTCTGTTTATATTACACTGGAGCCTGTCTCTGTTTGTATTACAGTAGACTTTGTCTCTGATTATGTTACACTCGACGCTGTCTCATATTAGATTACACTAGATCCTGTCTCCGTTTATATTGCACTAGACCCTGTCTCTGTGTATAATACACTAGACAGTGTATCTGTTTATATTACACTCGGCAATGGCCTAGAATTTCAGTATAGCCAGTTTTGGGGCGCTAACATTAGCGCCCGCCCGGAGTTAGCGCCCTCCCCAAAGTTGCGCCCCGTTGCCGGAAATTCAGTGCCTTCACCCTAAGAGGTTGGTGGAGCGCTATAAGAGGCGTTCCACTACTATCTTTAGGCGCTAAGCTGGCGGTGCAGAGGGATAGCGCCGAGGCGGGGCGCAGCGCGGGTGCGGTCATTTTTTGATTGACAGCAGACCCCGTGGCGCCGACCAGCTCTTAAAGGGGGATGGGACGATTTGGTCTGCTGCCACGCCCTGCACACTGCAGCTCTGCAAACAGGCCTCAACACTGCTGCTCAGCCCCAGGGAGTCATGGCAATGCCAGAGAAGGCCCGTGAGCGTGCCCTGCGCTTCTCAGATGGTGATCTGAACATAATGGTCACAACTCTGGAGGAGAGGCGCAGGGTCTTGTTCCCAGAGAGTGGGAGGAATCCGAACCACCACGATTACACCAGAGCCTGGAAGCAGATCACCCACAGGGTGACGTACACCAGCGATGCCCCCAGGAACCACAAACAATGTCGTAAAAAATACAACGACCTGACCAGGATTGTCAGGGTGAGTACCCTTTCCAGTCTCCTCCTCATTCTTGCATGTACACCTGACATGATGGGCAAAGGGAGCTGAAAGGCCTAATGGCCAGCCCTCAGCCAGCAGCACTGGGACAGTCATGAGCATCAATTGCCCATTCTGCACTCTACACTCTGGCCAAGCTATTCCACCATGGGAGGCAGTGCGCAGTACATCAGGGCTACTCTCTGGCCAAGCTATTCCACCATGGGAGGCAGTGCACAGTGCATCAGGGCTACACTCTGGCCAAGCTATTCCACCATGGGAGGCAGTGCACAGTACATCAGGGCTACACTCTGGCCAAGCTATTCCACCATGGGAGGCACTGCACAGTACATCAGGGCTACACTTCGGCCAAGCTATTCCACCATGGGAGGCAGTGCACACGACATCAGGGCTACACTCCGCACTTACAGCCCGCCCTTTCTCTTGCAGGCTAAAGTTGCCTACAATCGCCAGGCCCGTGCCAGGGCCAGGGGAGGCCGCGCCAAGCTGCAGAAGCTCACTCGCCTGGAGGAGTGCGTGTGTGTGCTCATGGGAGCCTGGCTGATCGTGCATACAGCGTGCGGAGTAGCCGACCCTCCACTGTCCGGCAATGGTAAGGACCTCGCCTTTTGGCCCTCTCGCGTCGCACTTGCGCATCCGAGCTACCTCCTTTGCCACTGTCCCACCAATGCGCTGAATGCCACCAGTCCTAACTCCCTCGCTGACGCCGCCTCCTCACTCTGAAGCAACTCTTGTGCATTCCTGCTTTCAGCTGGTGACGCCCAGGACCCTGAAGCTGCCAGTGACAGCCCCTCCGAGCAGGAGGAGGAGGAGGAGGAGGAGGAGGAAGAGCAAGCCGGACCATCGGGGGAACACTCAGGTCCCGCAGGAGAGGACGAAATGCTTGACACGTCCTCACTGGACGAGTGCCTGGACGAGCTGTCGCAGGGGAATGCAGCTTCTGGGACCAGTGGCGTCCAGCCACCCAGGAGCCGTGCGCGTGGCCCGCGGCCTTCCCCCCAAAGGGGGGAAGGATCAGAGGGGAGTGCTGTTGTTCGGCACACTCGCCGCCACCAACGTGGCAAGGTTCCCCTCGTTCGGTCCCCTCCTCCCCAGCGGGAGAGTCGCGACTCCAGTCCGGACACCTTCACGTTGGAGGAGGTGCGGAAGCTGGATAAGATGGCCGAGGATTCGGACCGGCACCAAACGGAGCTCATGAGCGTGGTGGGGCGCATGCCTGAGGCCATCGAGTCACTGGCGACCAGTGTGCGCGAGTTCGGGGCAGCAACTGCTGCGAGTGGCCGCATGCTGACTGATGCCGTCAAGACCCTGGCGTGTGTGATGCGGGCACACACCAGGACAGCAGGAGTACTCACTGCTGCCACATGCGCTGTCTCAGGCAGGCATCACCAGGGCAGACGCCGTGCTGGATCATCCCAGCGAGCCGCCCCTCGGCTGATTGTTGTGGATCCTGCAGTGCGGGCCCGGCCGAGTGCCAGCGCACCACAGCACCAGCGAGCGCATCCCAGACGCCAGCTGGCCCACATTGCGCCATCCGTCGCTGCCATTCCCCCACTGGGGCGTCAAGGGCAAGCGGCTGGAGCTGATGTTGGCCAGGCTCAGGTGTGCCACTCAGCAGACGGCCCCTCGAGGCCCAAAGGCCGTGTAGGCCGGCCCCCAGCGGCATCTGGCGCAAGGACATCTGAGCCTCAGGCGCCTTCCCCCAGCCTCGCAGCAGCCACTGGGCAGAGTTTGCGAAGGAGCAGCAGGCCGGGCAGGGGAGGCAAAAGGATGGGCAAGGCCTCGCCCTCGCGGGCCACTCAGTAGAGGGTGTGGCCAGCTTTCATTTTATATGGCGGTGGCCATCTTTCTTTTGCCCATGGTTGTTTGGTTCGAGGGCTTTTTTTTTTCCTTAGGCCGAGGTTGAGGCCCGGTTTGAACAACATGTGGAGTGACTCCTCCCCAGTTTGTGGGAGTGAGTCGTTTGTTGGCCTTTTTTTGGGGCCTGTTTATTGTTTTTGGGGATGCATGTGGGAAGGGGTTTTCATTTTTGTGCAATAAAAAATTATCTTTATTCATGCAGTCTCCATGGTTGTTCTTCTTAGTGTTGTTGGCTTCGCTGGCTGAGGGCTTGCGGAGCGGCTGCATTCATCTTCCCTCATGGCCCCAAGGCATTCCCTGACAGGGGGCTTAGAAGTACCGTGTAATAAGGTGGCGTCGCGCGGCCCTTGGCCCTGGTCGCTCCCTTCTGGGAACGTACTCCTGCTCCTCCTCCTCCTCCTCCTGCTCCTCCTGCTCCTCCTGCTCCTCCTCCTGAGGTGCTGCTCCAACGTCAGGTGGCAGTGCCTGAGTCCTGCGGATAGCCAGGTTGCGTAGCATGCAGCAAACTACCACAAATTGGGAGACCCGGTCCGGCGAATACCGGAGAGCTCCTCCGGAGTGATCAAGGCAGCGGAACCGCTGCTTGAGGACCCCAATAGTTTTCTCAATGATGTTGCGGGTGCTTTGATGGCTCTCGTTGTAGGCCTCTTCAGCAGCGGTCCTGGGCGCGCGGAGCGGGGTCATGAGCCAGGTACACAAAGGATAGCCTTTGTCCCCGAGTAGTCATTCTCTTGGGGGAGGCTGTGCCTCGAACATGTCATGCACAGTACTCTGCTGCAGGAAAAAGGCATCATGGCTGCTGCCTGGGAAGCTGGCATTGACTGCCATGATGCGCTGCTTGTGGTCACACACCAGGTGCACATTCAGAGAATGGTAGCCCTTCCAGTTGCGATACTGCTCGCCATGCTCCAGAGGGGACAACAAAGCCACATGCGTACAGTCAATGGCGCCCTGCACCAAGGGGAAGTCCCCAAGTCTGGCAAATCCCAAGGCGCGCTGATGCTGGCTCTGCAGGGCCATGGGGAAGGAGATGAATTGGCTTCTCCTTCTGAACAGTGCTTCAGTCACCTGGCGGATGCAGCGATGCGCGCCGTACTGGGAGATGTTTGCTATGTCCCCAGCAGCGGATTGGAAGGAGCCGGTGGCATAGAAGTTCAATGCCACCGTCACCTTCACTTCCACCGACAGAGACGTCCTGCACCTGAGCTTTGGCCGCAGATCTCTGCGAAGCTGGTGGCTGATCTCTGCATTCACCTCCTTTCGGAATCGGAGCCTTCTAACACATCGCAAGGCACTCATGTTTAGGTAGGAGCGCTGCTGGCGGTATAGCCTGACTGGGTAAGGCCTACGTGGCCGACGCCTGTAGCCCCCTCTGCCTCTAGCCAGGGCTGCCCCTCTCACAATGCTTCTGCGAGCCCTACGGACATGGCACTGCAGCTCCGCGTTGGCATCCCATGCAACCCCCATCAAATAATGGCAAACACTCAAATTTCCAAAAGGCGACTTGCAGCGCTCTGGCCTGAGTCCACAAATACCTGAGCTGTTGCTGCTTGAAACCAGTTAGCTATCCTCCTTGTTGTGTGTCCAGAAATGCGTTGCACAAGAGTGTTTGCTGCAAAATGGCTGGGCTTTATACTGGAGGGTACGTCCCCTTTAATTTGCACACCCCGGGGCCCGCGCTGGTTGTGTTGCGTTCCTTTTTTCAAATGCTCTGGCCGCCAGCCGCACAATGGGGCGGACCGACTGAAGTTTGGAATCGGGGCGGCCAAAGGGCGTTGCACGAGGATGTGACGTCATATTCTGCGCGCGCATCCGGGCAGGCGCTAAAGTTTGCGCCGGCGCTAACGCCCAACTTAATTTGGGGTGAGGCGCAACCTGCGCTGCGCCCGGGCGCTACACGCATAGCGCCCGAAAATCACTTCTCTTAAGGCACAAACTGCTGGCGCAAGCAACTGAAATTCTAGGCCAATGTCTCTGTTAATATTTCATTGGTCCCTTTCTCAGCTTATATTACACTAGATCCTGTCTCTCTTTATGTTACACTAGATCCTGTCTCTGTTTATATTACACTAGATCCTGTCTCTGTTTATATTACACTAGACCATGTCTCTGTTTATATTACACTAGACCCTGTCTCTGTTTATATTACAATAGACCCTGGGCTAGAAATTCAGTTCTGACGCTATTGCGGCGCTAAAGTCGGGCGCTCGTCAAATTTAGCGCCCGCCGGAAAGTGCAGGCGAGCTCGCCGAAATTCAGTAGATTTGGCCAACTTTTTGGCCGAGCGCTGCACAAGGCGTTGGAACCCTGTGTTCAGGCGCTAATCCGGCGATGCAGCCTAATAACGCCGATTCCGGGCGCAGCGCAGGTGCGATCATGTGGTGAGTGTCAGCAGACACCCTGACGCCGGCCAGCTCTTAAAGGGGGAAGGGTCAACTTTGACTGCAGCCACGCCCTGCATGCTGTAGCCCTGCAAATAGGCCTCAGGAGTGGTTGTGTGGCATATCAACGCATGGAGGACATGGAGAGGGCCCGTGAAAGAGCCGAACGCTTCTCTGAGCATGCGCTGGGTGTGCTCCTTCATGGGGTGCGCAAAAGAAGGCGGGTCGTTTGCCCGGCTAGTGGCAGGAAGGCTCCCAGGAGCCAGTTCAGGGAGGCCTGGACCAAAATTGCCCGGAGGGTCTCCTCCAGCTCAGATGTTCCCAGGAGTGCGGACCAGTGCCGCAAGAAATACAACAACCTATGTCGGCTGGTCAAGGTGAGTACCCTTTCCAATGTCCCCCTCATCCTTGCATGTGCACCTCCCATTAGGGCCAAAGGGACATCCAAGGTCTAATGGCCAGCCCTGCTGCCGCTGCAATGGCACTTGCATGTTAATCAAGAGCTCTTTCTGCACTTACCACACTGTGCAAGCTATTCCACCATGGGAGGCCTCACACAGAGCTACAGGGCACCACACTGTGCAAGTTATTCCACCATGGGAGGCCTCACACAGAGCTACAGGGCACCACACTGTGCAAGCTATTCCACCAAGGGAGGCCTCACACAGAGCTACAGGGCAACACACTGTGCAAGCTATTCCACCATGGGAGGCCTCACACAGAACTACAGGGCACCACACTGTGCAAGCTATTCCACCATGGGAGGCCTCACACAGAGCTACAGGGCACCACACTGTGCAAGCTATTCCACCATGGGAGGCCTCACACAGAGCTACAGGGCACCACACTGTGCAAGCTATTCCACCATAGGAGGCCTCACACAGAGCTACAGGGCACCACACTGTGCAAGCTATTCCACCATGGGAGGCCTCACACACAGCTACAGGGCACCACACTGTACTTCGACGCTCTCCTTTCTCTTGCAGGCCAAGCTGGCGAGGAACGCCAGGAGCCTCCGTGTCACTGGTGGAGGCCCTCGTGAGTTCCAGGAGCTGACGCCTCTGGAAGAGAGGGTGGCCCGACTGCTGCGGCACCCGGTGATTGGGCCTGTGGCGATCGGCGACGCCGACCCTATACTGGAGCCCACTGGTAAGGACAGGACCGGCTGCACCTCTATCCTTGCCCTCGCGCATCAGATCTGCATCCTTCCCCAGTGGCCGATAAATGCGCATAATGCACCAGTGCGGCCTCCCTCGCTGTCGGCCTGTCCTCACTCTAAAGCTACACTTGTGCCTTCCTGCTTTCAGCTGGTGAGGAGGAGGTGCTCCTTGAAGCCCACACAGCCAGGCCCTCGGAGGAGGAGGACGTGGAGGAGCAGCAGGAAGGCGCCACCTTGGGGGAAACCTCCTCCGCTCCAGGACATGCCAATGAAGGGGATACGTCTGGCGTGCCGGAGAGCCAGGGGGAGGCGGGGGAGGGGAGCCCCGAACCTGGTCCCAGTGGCATGGACGCCCGCGGCAAGGCTCCGGCGGCACGCGACCCATCTGCCCAGTGGGGGGAGGCGGTGGAGGGGAGGGCAAAACCTGGTGTCAGTGGCGTGGCCACACGCGGCAGCGCTCCGGCGGCACGCCAGCCTTCTGGCCAGAGGGTGGAGGCGCCCTCCAGTCCGGACTCAGATGTCGCCCAGGAGGTGCACCTCCTGGACGAGATGTCGGCGGTGTCGGAGCGCCGCCATGTGGAAATCATGGAGGTGCTGGCACAGATGCCTCAGGCCATCGAAAGCCTCTCTCAACGTGTGGTGGCTTTCGGTCAAGCCCAGGCCAGGGGCCTCGAGGTTTTCGCTGCAGCGCACGCCAGGGGGGTGGAGCTCCTTGTGGCAGTGCATGAGAGGGGGGTCGAGCAACTCGAGGCAGCGCAGCACACCAGTCGCCAGCTGAGAGGTGCTGTCCAGACAATGGGACTGCAGATGCGGGGACATGCCGGCGCAGTTGGGGCACTGACTTCTGCGACCCTCGCACTGGCGGGGAGGCGTCGCCAGGCCAGGCGCCGCCCTGCTCCGCACACCGGTCTGGCCACCCACAGTTTGGCGTGCTTGCTCCCCGGCCAGGCCGCCCGAGTGCACGTGTGTCTGGCGACCAGCGCGCGCCTGGCATCACCCACCTTGTACCCATTGGTGCAGGCGAGCCTGCCACTCCCCCAGCCGCGGTGCAAGGAGCTCCTGCAGCCACTGAAGAGGGCCACCCACAGCTGCAGCAGCCACCAGCCGGCCCCTCCCGGGCCCGCCCTCATGTAGGCCGACCCCCAAGGGCATCTGGCGAGACGCCTTGTCGCCCTGAGGATCCTTCCCCCAGCCTCGGCACAGCCTCACGGCCCAGCTTGAGGCGCAGCAGCAGGACGGGCCGGGGCAAAAGACGCCTGTCCACACACTCGCCCTCTCGCCACACCCAATAGAGTGTGTTCACCGAGGGTTTGGGTGATGCGGGGGCTTCTGTTCTGGGGGACATTATGTGTTTTTGTTTTATGGGGGTCTTTATGTTGTTGGGGGGGTTTGTTTTTGTTAGGCCAGTGACGAGGCCATTTGGATGCTGATGTTATGTTAGTCCTCCCCAGGTTTTGGGAGTGACAGAAGTTTGTTACTGTTTTTTGGGGGTCTTCTCTGTTTTGCTCTTCCATGTGGGAAGGGCCCTGAGGTTTTCAAATAAAGATGTTTATTTATTCACCATGTGCAGGTGTCATGTTTCAAGTGGTTGTTGGGTTAACCGGATGAGGGCTTGCGAAGCGGCTGCGTTCAGTGGGCCAGGCCATTCCCTGACAGGGGGCCTAGAAGTGTCGAGCAATAAGCCTCCGGCGGACGGCCCTTGGACCTTGTCGCTCCCTCCTGGCCTGGTGCTGCTCCTCCTCAGGGTCCTCCTGCTCGTCCTCCTGAGGTGGTGGCCCAATGTCAGGTGGCAGTGCCTGAGTCCTGCGGATAGCCAGGTTGTGGAGCATGCAGCAGACCACGACGAACTGGGAGACTCTATCCGGCGAATACTGAAGAGACCCGCCTGAACGATCCAGGCAATGGAACCGTTGCTTGAGGACGCCTATCGTTTGCTCTATTAGGTTCCTTGTGGCTTGATGGCTTTCGTTGTATGCCAGCTCCGCTGGGGTCCTGGGCGCGCGGAGCGGGGTCATGAGCCATGTGCACAAAGGGTGCCCTTGTCCCCGAGAAGCCATCCCCTTGGTTGAGGCTGTGCCTGGAACATGTCAGCCACAGTAGTCTGTCGCAGGATAAAGGCATCGTGGATGCTTCCTGGGAAGCGGGCATTGACAGCTAGGATGCGCTGCATGTGGTCACACACCAGCTGCACATTTAGGGAATGGTAGCCCTTCCGGTTGCGGTCTTGCTCGGCATTGCGGATAGGTGGCCGCATAGCCACATGCGTGCAGTCAATGGCGCCCTGCACCATGGGGAAGGCCGCGATCCTGGCAAATCCGAATGCACGCTGCTCCTGCTTGTGTTGGGTCATGGGGAAGGAGATGAATTGGTGGCTCCTCGCGAAAAGTGCTTCGGTGACCTGTCGGGTGCAGCGATGCGCGGCGAACTGGGAGATGGTCGCGATGTCCCCAGCAGCGGCTTGGAAGGAGCCGCTTGCATAAAAGCTGAGAGCCACCGTGACCTTCACTTCCACCGAGAGAGATGCCCTGGACATGAGCTGTGGCTGCAAATCTGCATGAAGCCACTGGCAGATCTCTTCAACCACCTCCCTTCTGAAGCGCAGCCTCTTAACACAATGCGCCGCAGTCATGGTGAGATATGAGACCTGCTCCCGGTATTGCCTGACTGGGTAAGGCCTACGTTGGCGACGCCTCATGGCCCCTCTGCGTCTAGCCATGCCTGGGCCTGTCTCAAAGCGTATGCCAGCCCTTCGCACAAAATATCGCAACTGAGGGTTGGCCCCCCATGCAGCCCCCATTACAAAGTTCCAACCAGCAAAATCACAAGGATGCAAATGTCAAAGCACTGGCTAGAAGCCAAAAAGACCTCTCCTATGGTGTCCGAAATCAGTAATCTCTGTGCCTTGCTCTCTGTGCAGAAATCCAAACCAGTCAAGTCATTGCAGCGAAATGGCTAGCTTTTATGGGTGAGTGGATGTGCCCTTTAATTAGCGCTCCCCGAATCCCACAGGGCCTCTGTTGAGTTCCATTTCACAGTTCTTAGTAGCGCCACGCCAACATCGGCCGGGCACCACTGAATTTCCGGTTTGGGGCGCACAAACGGCGTTGCACGACGGAATGACGTCATAAGATGCGCGCGCAGCTGACCGGGCGCTAACACTTTGCGCTGGCGCTAAAGCCCAGCTGAATTTTGGCGTAGGCGCAGATCCGGCGGTGCCCGGGCGCTAAGTGGATAGCGCCGGAAATCTGGCGCTAACGTCTGGCGCAAACAGCTGACTTTCTAGGCCCCTGTCTCTGTTTATATTACACTAGAGCCTGTCTTTTTTTATATTGCCCTAGAACATGTCTCTGTTTATATTACTTTGGACCCTGTCTCTCTTTATATTACACTAGACCCTGTCTCTGATTATATTACACTAGACACTGCCTCTGTTTATATTACACTACACCCTCTCTCTGTTTATATTACACCAGAGCCTGTCTCTGTTTGCATTATACTGGAGCCTGTCTCTGCCTATATTACACCAGACACTGTCCCTGTTTATATTAACTTAGACCCTGTCTCTGTTTATATTACACTTGACCCTTTCGCTCTTCATATTACACGAGACCCTGTCTCTTTTTATATTAGACTAGAAACTGTCTCTGTGTATATTACACTAGACCCTGTCTATGTTTATTTTACACTAGACATGGTCTCTGGTTATTTTTCAGTAGACAGGGTCTTTGTTTATATTACACTAGACCCTTTCTCTGCTTATTTTGCATTAGACCCTGTCTCAGTTTATATTACACGAGACGCTTTCTCTGTTTGTATTTCTCTTGACAGGGTCTATGTTTATAATACACTAGACCCTGTCTCTGTTGATATTACACTGGACAGTGTATCTGTTTATATTACACTAGACAATGTCTCTGTTAACATTTCATTAGTCCCTTTCTCAGCTTAAATTACACTAGATCCTGTTTCTGTTTATATTACACTAGATCCTGTCTCTGTTTATATTACACTAGACTCTCTCTCTCTGTATATTACACTGGAGCCTGTCTCTGTTTATATTACTGTAGATTTTGTCTCTGATATGTTACACTCGATGCTGTCTCATATTATATTACGCTAGGTCCTGTCTCTGTTTATATTAGACGAGACAATGTCTCTGTTTATATTACATTAGACCCTGTCTCTGTTTATATTACACTAGACCCTGTCTCTGTTTCCATTATACTGGAGCCTGTCTCTGCTTATTTTACACTCGACACTGTCCCTGTTTATATTACACTAGACCCTGTCTCTGTTTATATTACACTGGAAACTGTCTCTTTTTATGTTACACTAGAAACTGACTCAGTTTATATTACACTAGAACCTGTCTCTGCTTATTTTGCATTAGACCCTGTCTCAGTTTATATTACACTAGACCCTGTCTCTGTTTATATTACACTAGATCTTGTCTCTGTTTATATTACACTAGATCCTGCCTCTGTTTATATTACACTAGACCCTGTCTCTTTTTATATTACACTGGAGCCTCTCTCTATTTGTATTACAGTAGACTTTGTCTCTGCTTATGTTACACTCGACGCTGTCTCATATTATATTATACTAGATCCTGTCTCCGTTTATATTACACTAGACCCTGTCTCTGTTTATATTACACTAGACCCTGTCTCTGTTTATATTACACCAGACACTGTCTCTGTTAATATTACACTAGACCCTGTCGCTGTTGATATTACACTAGACCCTGTCTCTGTTTATATTACACTGGAGCCTGTCTTTGTTTATATTACACTAGACCCTGTCTCTGTTTATATTACACTAGACCCTGTCTCTGTTTATATTACTCTAGACCCTGTCTCTGATTATATTACACTAGACGCTGTCTCTGTTTATATTACACTAGACCCTGTTTCCGTTTTATTTTCAACAGACCCTCTCTCTCTTTCTATTACACCAGAACCTGTCTCTGTTTGCATTATACTGGAGCCTGTCTCTGCTTATATTACACTAGACACTGTCCCTGCTTATATTACACTAGACCCTGTCTCTGTTTATATTACACGAGACACTTTCTCTCTTTATATTACACTAGACACTGTCTCTATTTATATTACATTAGAAACTGTCTCAGTTTATATTACACTAGACCCTGTCTCTGTTTATATTACACTAGACACTGTCTCTGCTTATATTACACTGGACAATGTCTATGCTTATGTTACACTAGACATGGTCTCTGGTTAGTTTACAGTAGACAGTGTCTCTGTTTGTATTACACTAGACACTGTCTCTGCTTATTTTGCATTAAACCCTGTCTCTGCTTATATTACACTGGAGCCTGTCTGTGCTTATTTTGCATTAGACCCTGTCTCAGTTTATATTACACTAGACCCTGTCTCTGTTTATATTACACTAGATCTTGTCTCTGTTTATATTACACTAGTTCCTGCCTCTGTTTATATTACACTAGACCCTGTCTCTTTTTATATTACACTGGAGCCTCTCTCTATTTGTATTACAGTAGACTTTGTCTCTGCTTATGTTACACTCGACGCTGTCTCATATTATATTATACTAGATCCTGTCTCCGTGTATATTACACTAGACCCTGTCTCTGTTTATATTACACTAGACTCTGTCTCTGTATATATTACACTAGATCCTGCCTCTGTTTATATTACACTAGACCCTGTCTCTTTTTATATTACACTGGAGCCTCTCTCTATTTGTATTACAGTAGACTTTGTCTCTGCTTATGTTACACTCGACGCTGTCTCATATTATATTATACTAGATCCTGTCTCCGTTTATATTACACTAGACCCTGTCTCTGTTTATATTACACTAGACCCTGTCTCCGTTTATATTACACCAGACACTGTCTCTGTTAATATTACACTAGACCCTGTCGCTGTTGATATTACACTAGACCCTGTCTCTGTTTATATTACACTGGAGCCTGTCTTTGTTTATATTACACTAGACCCTGTCTCTGTTTATATTACACTAGACCCTGTCTCTGTTTATATTACTCTAGACCCTGTCTCTGATTATATTACACTAGACCCTGTCTCTGTTTATATTACTCTAGACCCTGTTTCCGTTTTATTTTCAACAGACCCTCTCTCTGTTTCTATTACACCAGAACCTGTCTCTGTTTGCATTATACTGGAGCCTGTCTCTGCTTATATTACACTAGACACTGTCCCTGCTTATATTACACTAGACCCTGTCTCTGTTTATATTACACGAGACACTTTCTCTCTTTATATTACACTAGACACTGTCTCTATTTATATTACATTAGAAACTGTCTCAGTTTATATTACACTAGACCCTGTCTCTGTTTATATTACACTAGACACTGTCTCTGCTTATATTACACTGGACAATGTCGATGCTTATGTTACACTAGACATGGTCTCTGGTTAGTTTACAGTAGACAGTGTCTCTGTTTGTATTACGCTAGACACTGTCTCTGCTTATTTTGCATTAAACCCCGTCTCTGCTTATATTACACTGGAGCCTGTCTCTATTTGTATTACAGTAGACTTTGTCTCTGATTATGTTACACTCGACGCTGTCTCATATTAGATTACACTAGACCCTGTCTCCGTTTATATTACACTAGACCCTGTCTCTGTTTATAATACACTAGACATTGTGTATCTGTTTATATTACACTAGACAATGTCTCTGTTAATATTTCATTGGTCCCTTTCTCAGCTTATATTACACTAGATCCTGTCGCTCTTTATATTACGCTAGATCCTGTCTCTGTTTATATTACACTAGACCATGTCTCTGTTTATATTACACTAGACCCTGTCTCTGTTTATATTACACTAGACCCTCTCTCTGTTTATATTAAAATAGACCCTGTCTCTGTTTATATTACACTAGAGCCTGTCTTTTTTATATTACACTAGACCCTGTCCCTGTTTATATTACATTGGAACCTGTCTCTGTTTATATTACACTCGACCCTGTGTCTGATTATATTACACTAGACACTGTCTCTGTTTATATTACACTAGACCCTGTCTCTGTTTATATTATACTAGACCCTGTCTCTGTTTTTATTTCAACAGACCCTGTCTCTGTTTATATTACACTACACCCTCTCTCTGTTTATATTACACCAGAGCCTGTCTCTGTTTGCATTTTACTGGAGCCTGTCTCTGCCTATATTACACTAGACACTGTCCCTGTTTATATTAACTTAGATCCTGTCTCTGTTTATATTACACTTGACCCTTTCCCTCTTTATATTACACTAGACCCTGTCTCTGTTTGTATTACACAAGAAACTGTCTCTGTTTATATTATACTGGACACTGTCTATGTTTATTTTACACGAGATATGGTCCCTGGTTATTTTTCAGTAGACAGGGTCTTTGTTTATATTACACTAGACCCTGTCTCTACTTATTTTGCAGTAGAACCTGTCTCAGTTTATATTACACGAGTTGCTGTCTCTGTTTGTATTACTCTTGACAGGGTCTCTGTTTATAATACACTAGACCCTGTCTCTGTTGATATTACACTGGACAGTGTATCTGTTTATATTACACTAGACAATGTCTCTGTTAACATTTCATTAGTCCCTTTCTCAGCTTAAATTACACTAGATCCTGTTTCTGTTTATATTACACTAGATCCTGTCTCTGTTTATATTACACTAGACTCTCTCTCTCTGTATATTACACTGGAGCCTGTCTCTGTTTATATTACTGTAGATTTTGTCTCTGATATGTTACACTCGATGCTGTCTCATATTATATTACGCTAGGTCCTGTCTCTGTTTATATTAGACGAGACAATGTCTCTGTTTATATTACATTAGACCCTGTCTCTGTTTATATTACACTAGACCCTGTCTCTGTTTCCATTATACTGGAGCCTGTCTCTGCTTATTTTACACTCGACACTGTCCCTGTTTATATTACACTAGACCCTGTCTCTGTTTATATTACACTGGAAACTGTCTCTTTTTATGTTACACTAGAAACTGACTCAGTTTATATTACACTAGAACCTGTCTCTGCTTATTTTGCATTAGACCCTGTCTCAGTTTATATTACACTAGACCCTGTCTCTGTTTATATTACACTAGATCTTGTCTCTGTTTATATTACACTAGATCCTGCCTCTGTTTATATTACACTAGACCCTGTCTCTTTTTATATTACACTGGAGCCTCTCTCTATTTGTATTACAGTAGACTTTGTCTCTGCTTATGTTACACTCGACGCTGTCTCATATTATATTATACTAGATCCTGTCTCCGTTTATATTACACTAGACCCTGTCTCTGTTTATATTACACTAGACCCTGTCTCTGTTTATATTACACCAGACACTGTCTCTGTTAATATTACACTAGACCCTGTCGCTGTTGATATTACACTAGACCCTGTCTCTGTTTATATTACACTGGAGCCTGTCTTTGTTTATATTACACTAGACCCTGTCTCTGTTTATATTACACTAGACCCTGTCTCTGTTTATATTACTCTAGACCCTGTCTCTGATTATATTACACTAGACGCTGTCTCTGTTTATATTACACTAGACCCTGTTTCCGTTTTATTTTCAACAGACCCTCTCTCTCTTTCTATTACACCAGAACCTGTCTCTGTTTGCATTATACTGGAGCCTGTCTCTGCTTATATTACACTAGACACTGTCCCTGCTTATATTACACTAGACCCTGTCTCTGTTTATATTACACGAGACACTTTCTCTCTTTATATTACACTAGACACTGTCTCTATTTATATTACATTAGAAACTGTCTCAGTTTATATTACACTAGACCCTGTCTCTGTTTATATTACACTAGACACTGTCTCTGCTTATATTACACTGGACAATGTCTATGCTTATGTTACACTAGACATGGTCTCTGGTTAGTTTACAGTAGACAGTGTCTCTGTTTGTATTACACTAGACACTGTCTCTGCTTATTTTGCATTAAACCCTGTCTCTGCTTATATTACACTGGAGCCTGTCTGTGCTTATTTTGCATTAGACCCTGTCTCAGTTTATATTACACTAGACCCTGTCTCTGTTTATATTACACTAGATCTTGTCTCTGTTTATATTACACTAGTTCCTGCCTCTGTTTATATTACACTAGACCCTGTCTCTTTTTATATTACACTGGAGCCTCTCTCTATTTGTATTACAGTAGACTTTGTCTCTGCTTATGTTACACTCGACGCTGTCTCATATTATATTATACTAGATCCTGTCTCCGTGTATATTACACTAGACCCTGTCTCTGTTTATATTACACTAGACTCTGTCTCTGTTTATATTACACTAGATCCTGCCTCTGTTTATATTACACTAGACCCTGTCTCTTTTTATATTACACTGGAGCCTCTCTCTATTTGTATTACAGTAGACTTTGTCTCTGCTTATGTTACACTCGACGCTGTCTCATATTATATTATACTAGATCCTGTCTCCGTTTATATTACACTAGACCCTGTCTCTGTTTATATTACACTAGACCCTGTCTCCGTTTATATTACACCAGACACTGTCTCTGTTAATATTACACTAGTCCCTGTCGCTGTTGATATTACACTAGACCCTGTCTCTGTTTATATTACACTGGAGCCTGTCTTTGTTTATATTACACTAGACCCTGTCTCTCTTTATATTACACTAGACCCTGTCTCTGTTTATATTACTCTAGACCCTGTCTCTGATTATATTACACTAGACCCTGTCTCTGTTTATATTACTCTAGACCCTGTTTCCGTTTTATTTTCAACAGACCCTCTCTCTGTTTCTATTACACCAGAACCTGTCTCTGTTTGCATTATACTGGAGCCTGTCTCTGCTTATATTACACTAGACACTGTCCCTGCTTATATTACACTAGACCCTGTCTCTGTTTATATTACACGAGACACTTTCTCTCTTTATATTACACTAGACACTGTCTCTATTTATATTACATTAGAAACTGTCTCAGTTTATATTACACTAGACCCTGTCTCTGTTTATATTACACTAGACACTGTCTCTGCTTATATTACACTGGACAATGTCGATGCTTATGTTACACTAGACATGGTCTCTGGTTAGTTTACAGTAGACAGTGTCTCTGTTTGTATTACGCTAGACACTGTCTCTGCTTATTTTGCATTAAACCCCGTCTCTGCTTATATTACACTGGAGCCTGTCTCTATTTGTATTACAGTAGACTTTGTCTCTGATTATGTTACACTCGACGCTGTCTCATATTAGATTACACTAGACCCTGTCTCCGTTTATATTACACTAGACCCTGTCTCTGTTTATAATACACTAGACATTGTGTATCTGTTTATATTACACTAGACAATGTCTCTGTTAATATTTCATTGGTCCCTTTCTCAGCTTATATTACACTAGATCCTGTCGCTCTTTATATTACGCTAGATCCTGTCTCTGTTTATATTACACTAGACCATGTCTCTGTTTATATTACACTAGACCCTGTCTCTGTTTATATTACACTAGACCCTCTCTCTGTTTATATTAAAATAGACCCTGTCTCTGTTTATATTACACTAGAGCCTGTCTTTTTTATATTACACTAGACCCTGTCCCTGTTTATATTACATTGGAACCTGTCTCTGTTTATATTACACTCGACCCTGTGTCTGATTATATTACACTAGACACTGTCTCTGTTTATATTACACTAGACCCTGTCTCTGTTTATATTATACTAGACCCTGTCTCTGTTTTTATTTCAACAGACCCTGTCTCTGTTTATATTACACTACACCCTCTCTCTGTTTATATTACACCAGAGCCTGTCTCTGTTTGCATTTTACTGGAGCCTGTCTCTGCCTATATTACACTAGACACTGTCCCTGTTTATATTAACTTAGATCCTGTCTCTGTTTATATTACACTTGACCCTTTCCCTCTTTATATTACACTAGACCCTGTCTCTGTTTGTATTACACAAGAAACTGTCTCTGTTTATATTATACTGGACACTGTCTATGTTTATTTTACACGAGATATGGTCCCTGGTTATTTTTCAGTAGACAGGGTCTTTGTTTATATTACACTAGACCCTGTCTCTACTTATTTTGCAGTAGAACCTGTCTCAGTTTATATTACACGAGTTGCTGTCTCTGTTTGTATTACTCTTGATTGGGTCTCTGTTTATAATACACTAGACCCTGTCACTGTTAATATTACACGAGAGAGTGTATCTGTTTATATTACATTAGACAATGTCTCTGTTAACATTTCGTTAGTCCCTTTCTCAGCTTATATTACACTAGATCCTGTCTCTGTTTATATTACACGAGATCCTGTCTCTGTTTATATTACACTAGACTCTCTCTCTCTGTATATTACACTGGAGCCTGTCTCTCTTTATATTACAGTAGACTTTGTCTCTGATTATGTTACATTCGAAGCTGTCTCATATTATATTACACTAGATCCTGTCTCCGATTATATTACACTGGAGCCTGTCTCTGTTTATATTACAGTAGATTTTGTCTCTGATATGTTACACTCGATGCTGTCTCATATTATATTACACTAGATCCTGTCTCTGTTTATATTAGACTAGACCCTGTCTCTGTTTATATTACACTAGACCCTGTCTCTGTTTATATTACACTGGACAATGTCTCTGTTTGCATTATACTGGAGCCTGTCTCTGCTTATTTTACACTCGACACTGTCCCTGTTTATATTACACTAGACCCTGTCTCTGTTTATATTACACTAGGAACTGTCTCTTTTTATTTTACACTGGAAACTGACACAGTTTATATTACAATAGACCCTGTCTCTGCTTATTTTGCATTAGACCCTGTCTCACTTTATATTACACTTGACCCTGTCTCTGTTTATATTACACTAGGTCTTGTCTCTGTTTATATTACACTAGATCCTGCCTCTTTTTATATTTCACTAGACCCTGTCTCTTTTTATATTACACTGGATCCTCTCTCTGTTTGTATTACAGTAGACTTTGTCTCTGATTATTTTACACTAGGCCCTGTCTCTGTATTTATTTCAACAGACCCTGTCTCTGTTTATATTACACTACACCCTCTCTCTGTTTATATTACACCAGAGCCTGTCTCTGTTTGTATTATACTGGAGCCTGTCTCTGCCTATATTACACTAGACACTGTCACTGTTTATATTAACTTAGACCCTGTCTCTGTTTAAATTACACTTGACCCTTTCCCTCTTTATATTACACTAGACCCTGTCTCTCTTTATATTACACTAGAAACTCTCTCTGTTTATATTATACTAGACACTGTCTATGTTTATTTTACACTAGATATGGTCCCTGGTTATTTTTCAGTAGACAGGGTCTTTTTTTATATTACACTGGACCCTGTCTCTGCTTATTTTGCAGTAGACCCTGTCTCAGTTTATATTACACGAGACGCTGTCTCTGTTTGTATTACTCTTGACAGGGTCTCTGTTTATAATACACTAGATCCTGTATCTGTTAATATTACACTAGACAGTGTATCTGTTTATATTACATTAGACAATGTCTCTGTTAACATTTCGTTAGTCCCTTTCTCAGCTTATATTACACTAGATCCTTTCTCTGTTTATATTACACGAGATCCTGTCTCTGTTTATATTACACTAGACTCTCTCTCTCTGTATATTACACTGGAGCCTGTCTCTCTTTATTTTACAGTAGACTTTGTCTCTGATTATGTTACATTCGAAGCTGTCTCATATTATATTACACTAGATCCTGTCTCCGATTATATTACACAGGAGCCTGTCTCTGTTTATATTACAGTAGATTTTGTCTCTGATATGTTACACTCGATGCTGTCTCATATTATATTACACTAGATCCTGTCTCTGTTTATATTAGACTAGACCCTGTCTCTGTTTATATTACACTAGACCCTGTCTCTGTTTATATTACACTGGACAATGTCTCTGTTTGCATTATACTGGAGCCTGTCTCTGCTTATTTTACACTCGACACTGTCCCTGTTTATATTACACTAGCCCCTGTCTCTGTTTATATTACACTAGAAGCTGACTCTTTTTATTTTACACTAGAAACTGACTCAGTTTATATTACAGTAGACCCTGTCTCTGCTTATTTTGCATTAGACCCTGTCTCAATTTATATTACACTCGACCCTGTCTCTGTTTATTTTACACTAGATCTTATCTCTGTTTATATTACACTAGATCCTGCCTCTTTTAATATTTCACTAGACCCTGTCTCTTTTTATATTACACTGGATCCTCTCTCTGTTTGTATTACAGTAGACTTTGTCTCTGATTATTTTACACTCGCCTCTGTCTCATATTATATTACACTAGATCCTGTCTCCATGTATATTACACTAGACACTGTCTCTGTTTATATTACACTAGACCCTGTCACTGTTGATATTGCACTAGACCCTGTATCTGTTTATATTACACTGGAGCCTGTCTTTGTTTATATTACACTAGACCCTGTCTCTGTTTATATTACACTGGAGCCTGTCTCTGTTTATATTACTCTAGACCCTGTCTCTGATTATATTATACTAGACCCTGTCTCTGTTTATATTACACTAGACCCTGTTTCTGCTTTTATTTCAACAGACGCTGTCTCTGTTTATATTACACTACAACCTCTCTCTGTTTATATTACACCAGAAACTGTCTCTGTTTGCATTATACTGGAGCCTGTCTCTGCTTATATTACACTAGTCACTGTCCCTGTTTATGTTACACTAGAGCCTGTCTCTGTTTATATTACACTAGACCCTTTCTCTCTTTATATTACACTAGACCCTGTCTCTATTTATATTACACTAGAAACTGTCTCAGTTTATATTACACTAGATCCTGTCTCTGTTTATATTACACTAGACACTGTCTATGTTTATGTTACACTAGACATGGTCTCTGGTTAGTTTACAGTAGACAGGGTCTCCGTTTATATTACACTAGAAACTGTCTCTGCTTATTTTGCATTAGACCCTGTCTCAGTTTATATTACACTAGACCCTGTCTCTGTATATATTACACGAGATCCTGTCTCTGTTTATATTACACTAGATCCTGTCTCTCTTTATATTACACTAGACACTGTCTCTGTTTACATTACACTGGAGCCTGTCTCTGATTGAATTACAGTAGATTTTGTCACTGATTATGTTACACTCGACGCTCTCTCATCTTAGATTACACTAGATCCTGTCTCCGTTTATATTACACTAGACCCTGTCTCTGTTTATAATACACTAGACCCTGTCTCTGTTTATATTACACTAGACTCTGTCTCTGTTTATATTACACTAGATTCTGTCTCAATTTATATTACACTAGACCCTATCCCTGTGTATATTACACAAACCCTGTCCCTGTTTATATTACTCTAGACCCTGTCCCTGTTTATATTACTCTAGACCCTGTCTCTGATTATATTACACTAGACCCTCACTCTGTTAAAAGTACAATAGACCCTGTCTCTGTTTATATTACACTAGACCCTGTCTCTGTTTATATTACACTAGACACTGTCTCTGTTTATACTACACTAGACCCTATCACTGTTGATATTACACTAGACCCTGTCTCTGTTTATATTACACTGGAGCCTGTCTTTGTTTATCTTACACTAGACCCTGTCTCTATTTATATTACACTGGAGCCTGTCGTTGTTTATATTACACTACACCCTGTCTCTGTTTATATTACACCAGACCCTGTCTCTGTTTATATTACTCTACATCCTGTCTCTGATAATATTACACTAGACCGTCCCTCTGTTAAAAGTACAATAGACCCTGTCTCTCTTTGTATTACACTAGACCCTGTCTCTGTTTATATTACACTAGACACTGTCTCTCTTTATATTACACTAGACCCTGTCACTGTTGATATTACACTAGACCCTGTCTCTGTTTATATTACACTGGAGCCTGTCTTTGTTTATCATACACTAGACCCTGTCTCTGTTTATATTACACTAGACCCTGTCTCTGTATATATTACTCTAGATCCTGTCTCTGATCATATTACACTAGACCCTGTCTCTGTTTATATTACACTAGACCATGTTTCTGTTTTTATTTCAACAGACCCTGTCTCTGTTTATATTACACTAAACCCTCTCTCTGTTTATATTACACCAGAACCTGTCTCTGTTTGCATTATACTGGAGCCTGTCTCTGCTTATATTACACTAGACACTGTCCCTGTTTATATTACACTAGACCCTGTCTCTGTTTATATTACACTAGAAACTGTCTCAGTTTATATTACACTAGACAATGTCTCTGTTAACATTTCATTAGTCCCTTTCTCAGCTTATATTACACTAGATCCTGTCTCTGTTTATATTACTCTAGATCCTGTCTCTGTTTATATTACACTAGACCCTGTCTCTGTTTATATTACACTGGAGCCTGTCTCTGTTTACATTACAGTAGACTTTGTCTCTGATTATATTACACTCGACGCTGTCTCCTGTTATATTACACTAGATCCTGTCTCCGTTTATATTACACTGGAGCCTGTCTCTGTTTACATTACCGTAGACTTTGTCTCTGATTATGTTGCCCTCGACGCTGTGTCATATTATATTACACTAGATCCTATCTCCGTTTATATTACACTAGATCCTGTCTCTGTTTATATTACACTAGACCCTGTCTCTGTTTATATTACACTAGACCCTGTCTCTGTTTATATTACACCAGACACTGTCTCTGTTTATATTACACTAGACCCTGTCGCTGTTGATATTACACTAGACCCTGTCTCTGTTTATATTACACTGCAGCCTGTCTTTGTTTATATTACACGAGACCCTGTCTCTGTTTATATTACACTAGACCCTGTCTCTGTTTATATTACTTTAGACCCTGTCTCTGATTATATTACACTAGAACCTGTCTCTGTTTATATTACACTAGACCCTGTTTCTGTTTTTTTTTCAACAGCCCCTGTCTCTGTTTATATTACACTAAACCCTCTCTCTGTTTATATTACACCAGAACCTGTCTCTGTTTGCATTTTACTGGAGCCTGTCTCTGCTTATATTACACTAGACACTGTCCCTGTTTATATTACATTATACCCTGTCTCTGTTTATATTACACTAGACCCTTTCTCTCTTTATATTTGACTAGACACTGGCTCTTTTTATATTACACTAGAAACTGTCTCAGTTTATATTACACTAGACCCAGTCTCTGTTTATATTACACTAGACCCTGTCTCTGTTTATATTACACTAGACACTGTCTCTGTTTATACTACACTAGACCCTATCACTGTTGATATTACACTAGACCCTGTCTCTGTTTATATTACACTGGAGCCTGTCTTTGTTTATCTTACACTAGACCCTGTCTCTATTTATATTACACTGGATCCTGTCGTTGTTTATATTACACTACACCCTGTCTCTGTTTATATTACACCAGACCCTGTCTCTGTTTATATTACTCTACATCCTGTCTCTGATAATATTACACTAGACCGTCCCTCTGTTAAAAGTACAATAGACCCTGTCTCTCTTTGTATTACACTAGACCCTGTCTCTGTTTATATTACACTAGACACTGTCTCTGTTTACATTACACTGGAGCCTGTCTCTGATTGAATTACAGTAGATTTTGTCACTGATTATGTTACACTCGACGCTCTCTCATCTTAGATTACACTAGATCCTGTCTCCGTTTATATTACACTAGACCCTGTCTCTGTTTATAATACACTAGACCCTGTCTCTGTTTATATTACACTAGACCCTGTCTCTGTATATATTACACGAGATCCTGTCTCTGTTTATATTACACTAGATCCTGTCTCTCTTTATATTACACTAGACACTGTCTCTGTTTACATTACACTGGAGCCTGTCTCTGATTGAATTACAGTAGATTTTGTCACTGATTATGTTACACTCGACGCTCTCTCATCTTAGATTACACTAGATCCTGTCTCCGTTTATATTACACTAGACCCTGTCTCTGTTTATAATACACTAGACCCTGTCTCTGTTTATATTACACTAGACTCTGTCTCTGTTTATATTACACTAGATTCTGTCTCAATTTATATTACACTAGACCCTATCCCTGTGTATATTACACAAACCCTGTCCCTGTTTATATTACTCTAGACCCTGTCCCTGTTTATATTACTCTAGACCCTGTCTCTGATTATATTACACTAGACCCTCACTCTGTTAAAAGTACAATAGACCCTGTCTCTGTTTATATTACACTAGACCCTGTCTCTGTTTATATTACACTAGACACTGTCTCTGTTTATACTACACTAGACCCTATCACTGTTGATATTACACTAGACCCTGTCTCTGTTTATATTACACTGGAGCCTGTCTTTGTTTATCTTACACTAGACCCTGTCTCTATTTATATTACACTGGAGCCTGTCGTTGTTTATATTACACTACACCCTGTCTCTGTTTATATTACACCAGACCCTGTCTCTGTTTATATTACTCTACATCCTGTCTCTGATAATATTACACTAGACCGTCCCTCTGTTAAAAGTACAATAGACCCTGTCTCTCTTTGTATTACACTAGACCCTGTCTCTGTTTATATTACACTAGACACTGTCTCTCTTTATATTACACTAGACCCTGTCACTGTTGATATTACACTAGACCCTGTCTCTGTTTATATTACACTGGAGCCTGTCTTTGTTTATCATACACTAGACCCTGTCTCTGTTTATATTACACTAGACCCTGTCTCTGTATATATTACTCTAGATCCTGTCTCTGATCATATTACACTAGACCCTGTCTCTGTTTATATTACACTAGACCATGTTTCTGTTTTTATTTCAACAGACCCTGTCTCTGTTTATATTACACTAAACCCTCTCTCTGTTTATATTACACCAGAACCTGTCTCTGTTTGCATTATACTGGAGCCTGTCTCTGCTTATATTACACTAGACACTGTCCCTGTTTATATTACACTAGACCCTGTCTCTGTTTATATTACACTAGAAACTGTCTCAGTTTATATTACACTAGACAATGTCTCTGTTAACATTTCATTAGTCCCTTTCTCAGCTTATATTACACTAGATCCTGTCTCTGTTTATATTACTCTAGATCCTGTCTCTGTTTATATTACACTAGACCCTGTCTCTGTTTATATTACACTGGAGCCTGTCTCTGTTTACATTACAGTAGACTTTGTCTCTGATTATATTACACTCGACGCTGTCTCCTGTTATATTACACTAGATCCTGTCTCCGTTTATATTACACTGGAGCCTGTCTCTGTTTATATTACCGTAGACTTTGTCTCTGATTATGTTGCCCTCGACGCTGTGTCATATTATATTACACTAGATCCTATCTCCGTTTATACTACACTAGATCCTGTCTCTGTTTATATTACACTAGACCCTGTCTCTGTTTATATTACACTAGACCCTGTCTCTGTTTATATTACACCAGACACTGTCTCTGTTTATATTACACTAGACCCTGTCGCTGTTGATATTACACTAGACCCTGTCTCTGTTTATATTACACTGCAGCCTGTCTTTGTTTATATTACACGAGACCCTGTCTCTGTTTATATTACACTAGACCCTGTCTCTGTTTATATTACTTTAGACCCTGTCTCTGATTATATTACACTAGACCCTGTCTCTGTTTATATTACACTAGACCCTGTTTCTGTTTTTATTTCAACAGACCCTGTCTCTGTTTATATTACACTAAACCCTCTCTCTGTTTATATTACACCAGAACCTGTCTCTGTTTGCATTTTACTGGAGCCTGTCTCTGCTTATATTACACTAGACACTGTCCCTGTTTATATTACATTATACCCTGTCTCTGTTTATATTACACTAGACCCTTTCTCTCTTTATATTTGACTAGACACTGGCTCTTTTTATATTACACTAGAAACTGTCTCAGTTTATATTACACTAGACCCAGTCTCTGTTTATATTACACTAGAGACTGTCTCTGTTTATATTACACTAGACACTGTCTATGTTTATGTTACACTAGACATGGTCTCTGGTTATTTTTCAGTAGACAGGGTCTCTGTTTATAAAACACTAGACCCTGTCTCTGTTTATATTACGCTAGACACTGTCTGTGTTTATATTACACTAGACACTGTCTATGTTTATATTACACGAGACATGGTCTCTGGTTATTTTACAGTAGACAGGATCTTTGTTTATATTATATTAGAACCTGTCTCTGCTTATATTGCATTCGACTCTGTCTCAGCTTATATTACACGAGACGCTGTCTCTGTTTCTAGTACTCTTGACAGGGTCTCTGTTTATAATACACTAAACACTGTTTCATTTTATATTACACTAGACAGTGTATCTGTTTATATTACTCCAGACAGTGTCTCTGTTAACATTTCATTAGTCCCTTTCTCAGCTTATATTACACTAGATCCTGTCTCTGTTTATATTACACTAGATCCTATCTCTGTTTATATTACACTAGACCCTGTCTCTGTTTATATTACACTGGAGCCTGTCTCTGTTTATATTACAGTAGACTTTGTCTCTGATTATGTTACACTCGACACTGTCTCATGTTATATTACACTAGATCCTGTCTCCGTTTATATTGCACTGGAGCCTGTCTCTGTTTATATTACAGCAGATTTGGTCTCTGATTATGTTGCACTCGACGCTGTCTCATATTATATTACACTAGACCCTGTCTCTGTTTATATTACACCAGATCCTGTCTCTGATTATATTACACTAGATCCTGTCTCTGTTTATATTACAGTAGACTTTGTCTCTGATTATGATACACTCGACGCTGTCTCATATTATATTACACTCGATCCTGTCTCCGTTTATATTACACTAGACCCTGTCTCAGTTTATATTGCACTAGACCCTGTCTCTGTTTATATTACACTAGACTCTGTCTCTGTATATATTAAACTAGACTCTGTCTCAGTTTATATTATACTAGACACTAGCTCTGTGTAAATTACACTAGACCCTGTCCCTGTTTATATTACTCTACACCCTGTCTCTGTTTATATTACACTAGACCCTCCCTCTGTTTAAAGTACAATAGGCCCTGTCTCTGTTTATATTACACTAGAACCTTTCTCTGTTTATATTACACTAGACACTGTCTCTGTTTTTATTACACTAGTCCCTGTCACTTTTGACATTAAACTAGACCCTGTCTCTCTTTATATTACACTGGAGCCTGTCTTTGTTTATATTACACTAGACGCTGTCTCTGTTTATATTACACTAGACCCTGTCTCTGTTTATATTACTCTAGACCCTGTCTCTGATTATATTACACTAGACCCTGTCTCTGTTTATATTACACTAGACCCTTATTCTGTTTTTATTTCAACAGACCCTGTCTCTGTTTATATTACACTACACCCTCTCTCTGTTTATATTACACCAGAAACTGTCTCTGTTTGCATTATACTGGAGACTGTCTCTGCTTATATTACACTAGACACTGTCCCTGTTTATATTACACAAGACCCTGTCTCTTTTTATATTACACTAGAAACTGTCTCAGTTTATATTACACTAGACTGTGTCTCTGTTTATATTACACCAGAACCTGTCTCTGTTTGCATTATACTGGAGCCTGTCTCTGCCTATATTACACTAGACATGGTCCCTGTTTATATTAACTTAGACCCTGTCTCTGTTTATATTACACTAGACCCTGTCTCTTCTTATATTACACTAGAAACAGTCTCTGTGTATATAACACTGGACCCTGTCTCTGTTTATATTACACTAGAAGCTGTCTCTGTTTATATTACACTAGACACTGTCAATGTTTATTTTACACTAGACATGGTCTCTGGTTATTTTTCAGTAGACAGGGTCTTTGTTTATATTACACTAGACCCTGTCTCTGCTTATTTTGCATTAGACCCTGTCTCAGTTTATATTACACGAGACGCTGTCTCTGTTTGTATTACTCTTGACATGGTCTCTGATTATAATACACTGGACCCTGTCTCTGTTGATATCACACTAGACAGTGTATCTGTTTATATTACACTAGACAATGTCTCTCTTAATATTTCATTAGTCCCTTTCTCAGCTTATATTACACTATATCCTGTCTCTGTTTATATTACACTAGATCCTGTCTCTGTTTATATTACAGTAGACTTTGTCTCTGATTATGTTACGTTCGACGCTGTCTCATATTATATTACACTAGATCCTGTCTCCGTTTATATTACACTGGAGCCTGTCTCTGTTTATATTACAGTAGATTTTGTCTCTGAAATGTTACACTCGATGCTGTCTCATATTATATTACACTATATCCTGTCTCTGTTTATATTAGACGAGACAATGTCTCTGTTTATATTAAATTAGACCCTGTCTCTGTTTATATTACACTAGACCCTGTCACTGTTTGCATTATACTGGAGCCTGTCTCTGCTTATTTTACACTCGACACTGTCCCTGTTTATATTACACTAGACGCTGTCTCTGCTTATATTACACTAGATCTTGTCTCTGTTTACATTACACTAGATCCTGCCTCTGTTTATATTACACTAGGCCCTGTCTCTATTTATATTACACTGGAGCCTCTCTCTGTTTGTATTACAGTAGACTTTGTCTCTGCTTATTTTACACTCGACGCTGTCTCATATTATATTATACTAGATCCTGTCTCCATGTATATTACACTAGACCCTGTCTCTGTTTATATTGCACTAGACCCTGTCTCTGTTTATATTACACTAGACTCTGTCTCTGTTTATATTACACTAGACTGTCTCAGTTTATATTACATTGAACCTATCTCGGCGTATATTACACTAGACCCTGTCCCTGTTTATATTACTCTAGACCCCGTCTCTGTTTATATTACACTAGACATTCCCTCTGTTTAAAGTGCAATAGACCCTGTCTCTGTTTATATTACACCAGACACTGTCGCTGTTTATATTACACTAGACCCTGTCGCTGTTGATATTACACTAGACCCTTTCTCTGTTTATATTACACTGGAGCCTGTCTTTGTTTATATTACACTAGACCCTGTCTCTGTTTATATTACTCTGGACCCTGTCTCTGATTATATTACACTAGACCCTGTCTCTGTTTATATTACACTAGACCCTGTTTCTGTTTTATTTTCAACAGACCCTCTCTCTGTTTATATTACACCAGAACCTGTCTATATTTGCATTATACTGGAGCCTGTCTCTGCTTATATTACACAAGACACTGTCCCTGCTTATATTACACTAGACCCTGTCTCTGTTTACATTACACTAGACTCTGTCTCTATTTATATTACATTAGAAACTGTCTCAGTTTATATTACACTAGACCCTGTCTCTGTTTATATTACACTAGACACTGTCTCTGTTTATATTACACTAGACACTGTCTATGCTTATGTTACACCAGACATGGTCTCTGGTTAGTTTACAGTAGACAGTGTCTCTGTTTATATTACACTAGACACTGTCTCTGCATATTTTGCATTAGACCCTGTCTCTGTTTATATTACACTGGAGCCTGTCTCTATTTGTATTACAGTAGACTTTGTCTCTGATTATGTTGCACTCGACGCTGTCTCATATTTGATTACACGAGATCCTGTCTCCGTTTATATTACACTAGACCCTGTCTCTGTCTATAATACACTAGACAGTGTATCTGTTTATATTACACTAGACAATGTCTCTGTTAATATTTCATTGGTCCCTTTCTCAGCATATATTACACTAGATCCTGTCTCTCTTTATATTACACTAGATCCTGTCTCTGTTTATATTACACTAGACCATGTCTCTGTTTATATTACACGAGACCCTGTCTCTGTTTATATTACACTAGACCCTCTCTCTGTTTATATTACAATAGACCCTGTCTCTGTTTATATTACACTAGAGCCTGTCTTTTTTATATTACACTAGGCCCTGTTTCTGTTTATATTACATTTGACCCTGTCACTGTTTATATTACACTAGACCCTGTCTCTGATTATATTACACTAGACACTGTCTCTGTTTATATTACACTATACCCTGTCTCTGTTTTTATTTCTACAGACCCTGTCTCTCTTTATATTACACTGCACCCTCTCTCTGTTTATATTGCACCAGAACCTGTCTCTGTTTGCATTATACTGGAGCCTGTCTCTGCCTATATTACACTAGACACTGTCCCTGTTTATATTAACTTAGACCCTGTCTCTGTTTATATTACACTTGACCCTTTCCCTCTTTATATTACACTAGACCCTGTCTCTGTTTATATTACACAAGAAACTGTCTCTAGTTATATTATACTAGACACTGTCTATGTTTATTTTACACTAGGCATGGTCTCTGGTTATTTTTCAGTAGACAGGGTCTTTGTTTATATTACACTAGACCCTGTCTCTGCTTATTTTGCATTAGACCCTGTCTCAGTTTATATTACACGAGACGCTGTCTCTGTTTGTATTACTCTTGACAGGGTCTCTGTTTATAATACACTAGACCCTGTCTCTGTTGATATTACACTAGACAGTGTATCTGTTTATATTACACTAGACAATGTCTCTGTTAACATTTCATTAGTCCCTTTCTCAGCTTATATAACACTAGATCCTGTCTCTGCTTATATTACACTAGATCCTCTCTCTGTTTGTATTACAGTAGACTTTGTCTCTGATTATGTTACACTCGACGCTGTTTCATATTATATTACACTAGATCCTGTCTCCGTGTATATTACACTAGACCCTGTCTCTGTTTATATTACACTAGACCCAGTCTCTGTTTATATTACACTAGACTGTCTCAGTTTGTATTACATTGACCCTATCTCTGTGTATATTACACTAGACCCTCTCCCTGATTATATTACTCTAGACCCTGTCACTGTTTATATTATACCAGACCTTCCCTCTGTTTAAAGTACAATAGACCCTGTCTCTGTTTATATTACACTAGACCCTGTCTCTGTTTATATTACACTAGACACTGTCTCTGTTTATATTACACTAGACCCTGTCACTGTTGATATTGCACTAGACCCTGTCTCTGTTTATATTACACTAGACCCTGTCTCTGTTTATATTACACTAGACCCTGTGTCTGTTTATATTACACTGGAGCCTGTCTTTGTTCATATTACACTAGACCCTGTCTCTGTTTATATTACACTAGACCCTGTCTCTGTTTATATTACTCTAGACCCTGTCTCTGATTATATTACACTAGACCCTGCCTCTGTTTATATTACACTAGACCCTGTTTCTGTTTTTATTTCAACAGACGCTGTCTCTGTTTATATTAAAGGACACCCTCTCTCTGTTTATATTACACCAGAAACTGTCTCTGTTTGCATTATACTGGTGCCTGTCTCTGCTTATATTACACTAGTCACTGTACCTTTTTATATTACACTAGACCCTGTCTCTGTTTCAATTACACTAGACCCTTTCTCTCTTTATATTACACTAGAACCTGTCTCTATTTATATTACAATAGAAACTGTCTCAGTTTATATTACACTCGATCCTGTCTCTGTTTATATTACACTAGACACTGTCTATATTTATGTTACACTAGACATGGTCTCTGGTTAGTTTACAGTAGACAGGGTTTCCGTTTGTATTACACCAGACACTGTCTCTGCTTATTTCGCATTAGACCCTGTCTCAGTTTATATTACACGAGATCCTGTCTCTGTTTATATTACACTAGATCCTGTCTCTGTTAATACTACACTAGACACTGTCTCTGTTTACATTACACTGGAGCCTGTCTCTGTTTGTATTACAGTAGACTTTGTCTCTGATTATGTTACACTCGATGCTCTCTCATATTAGATTACACTAGATCCTGTCTCCATTTATATTACACTAGACCCTATCTCTGTTTATAATACACTAGACCCTGTCTCTGTTTATATTACACTAGACTCTGTCTCTGTTTATATTGCACTAGACTCTGTCTCAATTTATTTTACACTCGACCCTATCTCTGTGTATATTACACAAACCCTGTCCCTGTTTATATTACTCTAGACCCTGTCTCTGATTATATTACACTAGGCCCTCCCTCTGTTAAAAGTACAATAGACCCTGTCTCTGTTTATATTACACTAGAACCTGTCTCTGTTTATATTACACTAGACACTGTCTCTGTTTATATTACACTAGACCCTGTCACTGTTGATATTACACTAGACCCTGTCTCTGTTTATATTACACTGGAGCCTGTCTTTGTTTATATTACACTAGACCCTGTCTCTGTTTATTTTACACTAGACCCTGTCTCTGTTTATATTACTCTAGACCCTGTCTCTGATTATATTACACTAGACCCTGTCTCTGTTTATATTACACCAGACCCTGTTTCTGTTTTTATTTCAACAGACCCTGTCTCTGTTTATATTACACTAAACCCTCTCTCTGTTTATATTACACCAGAACCTGTCTCTGTTTGCATTATACTGGAGCCTGTCTCTGCTTATATTACACTAGACACTGTCCCTGTTTATATTACACAAGACCCTGTCTCTTTTTATATTACACTAGAACTGTCTCAGTTTCTATTACACTAGACCGTGTCTCTGTTTATATTACACTAGACTCTGTCTCTGTTTATATTACACTAGACACTGTCTATGTTTATGTTACACTAGACATGGTCTCTGGCTATTTTACAGTAGACAGGGTGTCTGTTAATATTACACTAGACCCTGCCTCAGTTTAAATTACACGTGACACTGTCTATATTTATATTACACTAGACATGGTCCCTGTTTTTTTTACAGTAGACAGCGTCTTTGTTTATATTACACTGGACCCTGTCTCTGCTTATTTTGCATTAGACTCTGTCTCAGTTTATATTACACGAGACGCTGTCTCTGTTTGTATTACTCTTGACAGGGTCTCTTTTTATCATACACTAGAACCTGTCTCTGTTTATATTACACTAGACAGTGTATCTGTTTATATTACACGAGACAATGTCTCTGTTAACATTTCATTAGTCCCTTTCTCAGCTTATATTACACTAGATCCTGTCTCTGTTTATATTACACTAGATCCTGTCTCTGTTTATATTACACTAGACCCTGTCTCTTTTTATATTACACTGGAGTCTGTCTCTGTTTATATTACACTAGACTTTGTCTCTGATTATTTTACACTCGATGCTTTCTCATATTATATTACACTAGATCCTGTCTCCGTTTATATTACACTGGAGCCTGTCTCTCTTTATATTACAGTAGATTTTGCCTCTGATTATGTTACACTCGACGCTGTCTCATATTATATTACACTAGATCCTGTCTCTGTTTATACTACACTAGACTCTGTCTCTGTTTATATTACTCTAGACACTATCTCTGTTTATATTACACTAGACTCTCTCACTGTTGATATTACACAAGACCCTGTCTCTGTTTATTTTACACTAGAGCCTATCTCTATTTATGTTACACTAGACCCAGTCTCAGTTTATATTACACTAGACCCTGTCTCTGTTTATATTACACTAGACACTAACTCTGTTTAGTTTATATTAGACCCTCTCTCTCTTTATAATACACTAGACCCTTTCTCTGCTTATAGTTCACGATACCCTGTGACTGTTTATATTATACTCGACTCTGTCTCTTTTTATATTGCACTAGACACTGTCTCTGTTTATATTACACAAGAACCTGTCTCTGTTTATATTACACTAGACCCTGTCTCTTTTTAGATTACCCTAGAACCTGTCTCAGTTTGTATTACACTAGACCCTGCCTCTGTTTTTATTACACTAGACACTGTGTATATTTATGTAACACTACACAGGGTCTCTGTTTATATTACAGTAGACAGGGTGTCTGTATATATTACATTAGACATGGTCTCTGTTTATAGTACACTAGACTCTGTCTCATTTTATATTACACTAGACAGTGTATTTGTTTATATTGCCCTCGACAATGTCTCTGTTTACATTTCACTAGTCCCTTTCTCAGTTTTTAATTACACAAGACCCGCTCTCTTTTCATATTACACTCGAGCATGTCTGTTTATATTACACTAGTCCCTGTCTCTGTTTATTTTGCACTAGACCCTTTCTCTGTTTATATTACACTGGACGCTTTCTATGTTTATATTACACTAGCTCCTGGCTCTGTTTATATTACACTAGAGCCTGTCTCTGATGAATACGTGGCTAGAGAAATGTTGCCAGGGGTAGTGTTTCAAATTCCTGGGACATTGGAAACTGTTCTGGGGGAGGTGGGACCAGTTCAAACTGACTGTTTGCACCTGGGCAGGGCCGGGACCAATGTCCTAGGGGGAGTGTTTGCTAGTGATCTGGTGGAGGGTTTAAAGTAAAATGGCAGGGTGTTGGGAACCTGTGCAGGGGGACAGAGGAAAGGGAAACAAGGATAAACGCAAAAGTTGGGAAGGAGAAGAACAAATGTGGCAGTCAGAGAAAGCAACTGTTTAAATCAAACATGGCCACAGTAAATAATAATTCTAAGATGTCTAAGAGCGTTAAAAAAACAAGCCTGAAGGCCTTGTGTCTTAATGCGAGGAGCATTCGTAATAAGGTGGATGAATTAGCTGTGCAATTAGAGGTAAACGGATATGATATGGTTGGGATTACAGAAACATGGCTCCAGGGTGGCCAAGGCTGGGAATTCAACATCCAGGGGTATTCAATATTCAGGAAAGAAAGGCAAAAGGAAAGGGAGGTGGGGTAGCATTGCTGGTTAAAGAAGGGATTAACACAATTGTAAAGAAGGATATTAGCTCTGATGATGTGGAATCTGTATGGAAAGAGCTGAAAAATACCAAGGAGCAGAAAACGTTAGTGGGAGTGATATATAGACCTCCAAACAGTAATGCGGAAGTTGGGGATGGCATTAAAAGGGAAATTCGAGAAGTTTGCAATAAGGGCACAGTAGTCATCATGGGTGACTTTAATCTACATAAAGATTGGGCTAACCAAATTAGTAACAATACTGTGGAGGAGGAATTCCTGCAGTGTTTATGGGATGGTTTCCTGGACCAATATGTCGAGGAACCAACCAGAGATCAGGCCATCTTAGACTGGGTATTATGTAACGAGAAAGGATTAATTAGCAATCTTGTTATACGAGACCCCTTGGGTCGGAGCGATCATAATATGATCAAATTCTTCATTAAGATGGAGAATGAAATAGTTGACTCAGAGACTAGTGTCCTCAATTAAAATAAAGGAAAATATGATGGTCTGAGGCGCGAATTGGGTAGGATTGATTGGGGAATGTCACTCAAAGGGTTGATGGTGGATAGGCAATGGCAAACATTCAAAGACCGCATGGATGAACTACAGAATTTGTTCATCCCAGTTTGGCAAAAAAATAAAACAAAAAAGGTGACTCAACCATGGCTAACAAGGGAAATTAAGGATAACATAAGGTCCGAGGAGAGGACATATAAATTGGCCAGAAAAGCTGTAAGCCTGAGGATTTGGAGCAGTTTAGGATTCAACAATGGAGGACAAAGGGATTAAATGAGAAGGGGAAAATTGAATATGAGAGTAAGCTTGCAGGGAACATAAAAACAGACTGTAAAAGCTTAAATAGATGTGTGAAGAGAAATAGATTGGTGATGTCAAGCGTAGCTCCCTTGCAGACAGAATCAGGAGATTTTATAAATGGGGAACAAAGAAATGGCAGACCAATTAAGTTCGTATTTTGGTTCTGTCTTCACAAAGGAGGACACAAATAACCTTGCAGAGATGTCGGGGAACTTAGGGTCTGATGAAAAGGAGGAACTGAAATAAATCAGTATTTTTAGGGAAATGGTGTTAGGGAAATTGATGGGACTGAAGGCCGATAAATCCCCAGGGCCTGATAATCTACATCCTAGGGTACTTAAGGAAGTGGCCCTAGAAATAGTAGATGCATTGCTGGTCATCTTCCAACATTCGATGGAATCTAAAACAGTAACCATGGATTGGAGGGTAGCTAATGTTACCCCACTATTCAAAAAGGTGGTAGAGAGAAAACGGGGTATCACAGACCGGTAAACCTGACATTGGTAGTGGGGAAAATGCTGGAGTCCATTATAAAAGATGTAATTGCAGAGCACTTGGAAAAGAGTGACAGGATCGGACAAAGTCAACATGGATTTACAAAAGGTAAATAGTGCTTGATTAATCTGCTGGAATTTTTTGAGGATGTAACTGGTAAAATAGATAAGGGAGAACCATGAATATGGTGTATTTGGACTTTCAGAAAGCTTTTGATAAGGTCCCGCATAAGAGATTAGCGTGTAAAGTTAAGGCACATGGTATTGGGGGCAAGGTATTGACTTGGATAGAGAACTCGTTGGCAGACAGAAAGCAAAGAGTTGGAATAAACGGTTCTTTTTCTGAGTGGCATGCAGTGACTAGTGGGGTACTGCAGGGATCGGTCCTTTGACCCCAGCTATTCACAATATATATTAATGATCTAGACAAGGGAACTTGATTTAATATCTCCAAATTTGCAGACGACACAAAGCTGGGTGGGCGTGTGTGCTGTGAGGAGAATGCCGAGAAACTCCAGGATGATTTCGACAGGTTGGGTGATGGGAAAAGGCATGGCAGATGCAATATAACGTGGATAAATGTTAGGTTATCCACTTTGGTGGCAAAAACAGGAAGGCAGATTATTATTTGAATGGCAATAGATTGGGAGAAGGAGAAGTGCAACGAGACCTGGGTGTCCTTGTGCACCAGTCGCTGAAGGTAAGCATGCAGGTGCAGCAGGTGGTTAAGAAGGCTAATGGTATGTTGGCCTTTGTAGTGAGAGGGTTGGAGTACAGGAACAAGGGTGACTTGCTGCAGTTGTGCAGGGCCTTGGTGAGAACACATCTTGAGAACTGTGTGCAGTATTGGTCGCCTTACCTGAGGAAGGATGTTCTTGCCATGGAAGGAGTTCAGCGAAGATTCACCAGGCTGATAACTGGGATGGCAGGAATGACGTATGAGGAGAGATTAGGAGGATTGGGCTTGTACTCGCTGGCATTTAGAAGAATGAGAGGGGACCTCATTGAAACTTATAAAATTCTGACAGGACTGGACAGACTAGATGCAGGAAATATGTTCCCGATGGTCGGGGAGTCCAGAACCAGGGGTCACAGTCTAAGGATAAGGGGTAGGCCATTTAGGACAGAAATGAGGAGGAATTTGTTCACCCAGAGTGTGGTGAAACTGTGGAATTATCTACCACAGAAGGCAGTAGAAGCCAATTCATTAAATATATTCAAGAAAGAGTTGGATATATTTCGTAAGGCTAAAGGGAACCAGGGGTATGGGGAGATAGCAGGGACTGGGTACTGAAATTGGATGATCAGCCATGATTGCATTGAATGGCGGAACAGGCTCGAGGGGCCGACTGGCCTACTCCTGCTCCTATCTTCTATGTTTATATTACACTAGACCCTGTCTCTGTTTATATTGCACTATGCCCTTTCTCAGTTTATATTACACTAGACGCTCTCTGTTTATATTACACTAGGCCCTGTCTCTGTTTATATTACAGTAGACCCTGTCTCTGTTTATATTATACTCGACTCTGTCTCTGTTTATATTACACTAGAACCTGTCTCAGTTTATATTACACTAGATCCTGTCTCTGCTTATATTACACGAGACACTGTCTCTGTTTATATTACACTAGACACTGTCTATTTATATATTACACCAGACAGGGTCTCTGTTTATAGTACACTAGACCCTGTCTGTGTTTATGTTACACTCGACCCTGTCTCTGTTTATATTACACTAGACCCTGTCTCTCTTTATATTACACTAGACCCTGTCTCTGTTTATAGTACACTAGTCCCTGTCTCTGTTTATTTTGCACTAGACCCTGTTTCTGTTTATATTACACTGGACGCTGTCTCTGTTTATATTACACTAGAGCCTGTCTCTATTTATATTTCACGAGAGCTTGTCTCTGTTTATATTACACTAGACCCTGATTCTGCTTATATTACACTCGACCGTGTCTCTGTTTATGTTACACTGGACGCTGTCTGAGTAAATATTTCACTAGATCCTGTCTCTGCATTAAATACAATAGGCCCTGTCTCTGTTTATATTCCACCAGAACCTGTCCCATTGTATATTACACTAGACCCTGTCTCTGTTTATATTATACTGGAGCCTGTCTCTGCCTATATTACACCAGACATGGTCCCTGTTTATATTAACTTAGACCCTGTCTCTGTTTATATTACACTTGACCCTTTCCCTCTTTATATTACACTAGACCCTGTCTCGTCTTATATTACACTAGAAGCAGTCTCTGTGTATATAACACTGGACCCTGTCTCTGTTTATATTACACTAGAAGCTGTCTCTGTTTATATTACACTAGACACTGTCAATGTTTATTTTACACTAGACATGGTCTCTGGTTATTTTTCAGTAGACAGGGTCTTTGTTTATATTACACTAGACCCTGTCTCTGCTTATTTTGCACTAGACCCTGTCTCAGTATATATTACACGAGACGCTGTCTCTGTTTGTATTACTCTTGACAGGGTCTCTGATTATAATACACTGGACCCTGTCTCTGTTGATATCACACTAGACAGTGTATCTGTTTATATTACACGAGACAATGTCTCTGTTAACATTTCATTAGTCCCTTTCTCAGCTTATATTACACTATATCCTGTCTCTGTTTATATTACACTAGATCCTGTCTCTGTTTATATAACACTAGACTCTCTCTCTCTGTATATTACACTGGAGCCTGTCTCTGTTTATATTACAGTAGACTTTGTCTCTTATTATGTTACGTTCGACGCTGTCTCATATTATATTACACTAGAGCCTGTCTCCGTTTATATTACACTGGAGCCTGTCTCTGTTTATATTACAGTAGATTTTGTCTCTGATATGTTACACTCGATGCTGTCTCATATTATATTACACTATATCCTGTCTCTGTTTATATTAGACGAGACAATGTCTCTGTTTATATTACATTAGACCCTGTCTCTGTTTATATTACACTAGACCCTGTCACTGTTTGCATTATACTGGAGCCTGTCTCTGCTTATTTTACACTCGACACTGTCCCTGCTTATATTACACTAGACCCTGTCTCTGCTTATATTACACTAGATCTTGTCTCTGTTTATATTACACTAGATCCTGCCTCTGTTTATATTACACTAGGCCCTGTCTCTTTTTATATTACACTGGAGCCTCTCTCTGTTTGTATTACAGTAGACTTTGTCTCTGCTTATTTTACACTCGACGCTGTCTCATATTATGTTATACTAGATCCTGTCTCCATGTATATTACACTAGACCCTGTCTCTGTTTATATTACACTAGACCCTGTCTCTGTTTATATTACACTAGACTCTGTCTCTGTTTATATTACACTAGACTGTCTCAGTTTATATTACATTGAACCTATCTCGGCGTATATTACACTAGACCCTGTCCCTGTTTATATTACTCCAGACCCCGTCTCTGTTTATATTACACTAGACATTCCCTCTGTTTAAAGTGCAATAGACCCTGTCTCTGTTTATATTACACAAGACGCTGTCGCTGTTTATATTACACTAGACCCTGTCGCTGTTGATATTACACTAGACCCTGTCTCTGTTTATATTACACTGGAGCCTGTCTTTGTTTATATTACACTAGACCCTGTCTCTGTTTATATTACTCTAGACCCTGTCTCTGCTTATATTACACTAGACCCTGTCTCTGTTTATATTACACTAGACCCTGTTTCTGTTTTATTTTCAACAGACCCTCTCTCTGTTTATATTACACCAGAACCCCTGTCTCCATTTGCATTGTACTGGAGCCTGTCTCTGCTTATATTACACTAGACACTGTCCCTGCTTATATTACACTAGACCTTGTCTATGTTTATATTACACTAGACTCTGTCTCTATTTATATTACATTAGAAACTGTCTCAGTTTATATAACATTCGACACTGTCTCTGTTTATTTTACACTAGACCCTGTCTCTGTTTATATTACACTAGACACTGTCTCTGTTTATATTACACTAGACACTGTCTCTGTTTATATTACACTAGACACTGTCTATGCTTATGTTATACCAGACATGGTCTCTGGTTAGTTTACAGTAGACAGTGTCTCTGTTTATATTACACTAGACACTGTCTCTGCATATTTTGCATTAGACCCTGTCTCTATTTATATTACACTGAAGCCTGTCTCTATTTGTATTACAGTAGACTTTGTCAATGATTATGTTACACTCGACGCTGTCTCATATTAGATTACACTAGATCCTGTCTCCGTTTATATTACACTAGACCCTGTCTCTGTCTATAATACACTAGACAGTGTATCTGTTTATATTACACTAGACAATGTCTCTGTTAATATTTCATTGGTCCCTTTCTCAGCTTATATTACACTAGATCCTGTCTCTCTTTATATTACACTAGATCCTGTCTCTGTTTATATTACACTAGACCATGTCTCTGTTTATATTACACTAGACCCTGTCTCTGTTTATATTACACTAGACCCTCTCTCTGTTTATATTACAATAGACCCTGTCTCTGTTTATATTACACTAGAGCCTGTCTTTTTTATATTACACTAGGCCCTGTTTCTGTTTATATTACATTGGACCCTGTCTCTGTTTATATTACACTAGACCCTGTCTCTGATTATATTACACTAGATATTGTCTCTGTTTATATCACACTAGACCCTGTCTCTGTTTTTATTTCTACAGACCCTGTCTCTCTTTATATTACACTGCACCCTCTCTCTGTTTATATTGCACCAGAACCTGTCTCTGTTTGCATTATACTGGAGCCTGTCTCTGCCTATATTACACTAGACACTGTCCCTGTTTATATTAACTTAGACCCTGTCTCTGTTTATATTACACTTGACCCTTTCCTCTTTATATTACACTAGACCCTGTCTCTGTTTATATTACACTAGAAACTGTCTCTAGTTATATTATACTAGACACTGTCTATGTTTATTTTACACTAGACATGGTCTCTGGTTATTTTTCAGCAGACAGGTTCTTTGTTTATATTACACTTGACCCTGTCTCTGCTTATTTTGCATTAGACCCTGTCTCAGTTTATATTACACGAGACGCTGTCTCTGTTTGTATTACTCTTGACAGGGTCTCTGTTTATAATACACTAGACCCTGTCTCTGTTGATATTACACTAGACAGTGTATTTGTTTATATTACACTAGACAATGTCTCTGTTAACATTTCATTAGTCCCTTTCTCAGATTATATAACACTAGATCCTGTCTCTGTTTATATTACACTAGATCCTCTCTCTGTTTGTATTACAGTAGACTTTGTCTCTGATTATGTTACACTCGACGCTGTCTCATATTATATTACACTAGATCCTGTCTCCGTGTATATTACACTAGACCCAGTGTTTATATTACACTAGACCCAGTCTCTGTTTATATTACACTAGACTGTCTCAGTTTGTATTACATTGACCCTATCTCTGTGTATATTACACTAGACCCTGTCCCTGATTATATTACTCTAGACCCTGTCACTGTTTATATTATACCAGACCTTCCCTCTGTTTAAAGTACAATAGACCCTGTCTCTGTTTATATTACACTAGACCCTGTCTCTGTTTATATTACACTAGACACTGTCTCTTTTTATATTACACTAGACCCTGTCACTGTTGATATTGCACTAGACCCTGTCTCTGTTTATATTATACTGGAGCCTGTCTTTGTTCATATTACACTAGACCCTGTCTCTGTTTATATTACACTAGACCCTGTCTCTGTTTATATTACTCTAGACCCTGTCTCTGATTATATTACACTAGACCCTGCCTCTGTTTATATTACACTAGACCCTGTTTCTGTTTTTATTTCAACAGACGCTGTCTCTGTTTATATTACACGACACCCTCTCTCTGTTTATATTACACCAGAAACTGTCTCTGTTTGCATTATACTGAAGCCTGTCTCTGCTTATATTACACTAGTCACTGTCCCTGTTTATATTACACTAGACCCTGTCTCTGTTTCAATTACACTAGACCCTTTCTCTCTTTATATTACACTAGAACCTGTCTCTATTTATATTACAATAGAAACTGTCTCAGTTTATATTACACTAGATCCTGTCTCTGTTTATATTACACTAGACACTGTCTATGTTTATGTTACACTAGACATGGTCTCTGGTTAGTTTACAGTAGACAGGGTTTCCGTTTATATTACACTAGACACTGTCTCTGCTTATTTTGCATTAGACCCTGTCTCAGTTTATATTACACTAGACCCTGTCTCTGTTTATATTACACGAGATCCTGTCTCTGTTTATATTACACTAGATCCTGTCTCTGTTAATATTACACTAGACACTGTCTCTGTTTACGTTACACTGGAGCCTGTCTCTGTTTGTATTACAGTAGACTTTGTCTCTGATTATGTTACGCTCGACGCTCTCTCATATTAGATTACACTAGATCCTGTCTCCATTTATATTACACTAGTCCCTGTCTCTGTTTATAATACACTAGACTCTGTCTCTGTTTATATTACACTAGACTCTGTCTCTGTTTATATTACACTAGACTCTGTCTCAATTTATATTACACTAGAACCTATCTCTGTGTATATTACACAAACCTTGTCCCTGTTTATATTACTTTAGACCCTGTCTCTGATTATATTACACTAGGCCCTCCCTCTGTTAAAAGTACAATAGACCCTGTCTCTGTTTATATTACACTAGAACCTGTCTCTGTTTATATTACACTGGACACTGTCTCTGTTTATATTACACTAGACCCTGTCACTGTTGATATTACACTAGACCCTGTCTCTGTTTATATTACACTGGACCCTGTCTGAGTAAATATTTCACTAGATCCTGTCTCTGCATTAAATACAATAGGCCCTGTCTCTGTTTATATTCCACCAGAACCTATCCCACTGTATATTAAACTCGACCCTGTCTCTGTTTATATTACACTAGACCCTGTCTCTGTTTATAGCAACATAGAAACATGGAGGATAGGAGCAGGAGTAGGCCATTCAGCCCCTCGAGCCTGCTCCGCCATTCAATGAGATCATGGCTGATCATCCAAATTCAGTACCCTGTCCCTGCCTTCTCCCCATATCCCGTGATCCCTTTAGCCTTAAGAAATATATCCAACTCCTTCTTGAATATATTTAATGAACTGGCCTCCACCGTCCTCTGTGGCAGAGAATTCCAAAGGTTCACCACTCTCTGGGTGAAGAAATTCCTCCTCATTTCAGTCGTAAATGGCTTACCCCTTATCCTTAGACTATGACCCCTGGTTCTGGACTCACCGGCCATCAGGAACATCCTTCCTGCATCTAGTCTGTCCCGGCCTTACAGAATTGTATAGGTTTCGAGGAGATCCCTTCTCAATCTTTTAAACTCCAGTGAGTACAAGCCCAATCGACACAATCTCTCCTCATACGTCATTCCTGCCATCCCAGGTATCAGCCTGGTGAATCTTCACTGCACTCCTTCCATGGCAAGAACGTCCTTCCTCAGATAAGGTGACTGAAACTGCACACAATACTCAAGGTGCGGTATCACCAAGGCGCTGTACAACTGCAGCAAGACATCCTTATTGCTGTACTCGAACCCTCTTGCTACGAAGGCCAACATACCATTTACCTTCTTAACAGCCTGCTGCACCTGCATGCTTACCTTCAGCGACTGGTGCACAAGAACACCCAGGTCTCTATGCACTTCCCCTTCTCCTAATCTGTTACCATTCATATAATATCTGTCTTCCTGTTTTTGCCACCAAAGTGGACAACCTCGCATTTATCCACATTATCGTGCATTTGCCATGTTTCTGCCCAATCACCCAACCTGTCCAAATCGTAATGGAGTTTCACGGCATCCTCCTCACAGCATACCCTCCCACCGAGCTTTGTGTCTTCTGCAAATTTGGAGGTATTACATCCAATTCCCTCGACCAGATCATTAATATATATTGTGAACAGCTGGGGTCCTTGGACCGATCCTTGCAGTGTCCCACTCGTCACTGCCTGCCACTCGGAAAATGACCCGTTTATTTCAACACTTTGCTTTTTATCCACCAACCAGTTCTCTATCCAAGTCAATACCTTACCCCCAATCTCACGTGCCTTAATTTTGCACGCAAATCTCTTATGTGGGACCTTATCGAAAGCCTTCTGAAAGTCCAAATACACCACATCCACCGGTTCTCCCTTATCTATTTACCAGTTACATCCTAAAAAAATTCCAGTGGTTTAGTCAAGCACGATTTACCTTTTGTAAATCCATGCTGAATTTGTCTGATCCATCACTGCTTTCCAAGTGCTCTGCTATTACATCTTTTATAATGGACTCTAGCATTTTCCCCACTACCGATTTCAGGCATTCAGGTCTATAATTCCCCACATTTTCTCTACCACCTTTTTTGAATAATGGGGTAACATTAGCTACCCTCCAAACCATGGGTACTCTTCCAGCGTCTATTGAGTTCTGGAAGATGACCAGCAATGAATCTACTATTTCTAGGGCCACTTCCTTAAGTACCCTGGGATGTAGATTATCAGGCCCTGGGGATTTATCGGCCTTCAGTCCCATCAATTTTCCTAACACCATTTCCCTACAAACACTGAATACTTTCAGTTCTACTCTTTCATCAGACCCTATGTTCCCCGGCCTCTCTGGGAGGTTATTCGTGTCCTCCTTTGTGAAGACAGAACCAAAATATGTATTTAGTTGGAATGCCATTTCTTTGTTCCCCATTGTGAATTCCCCTGATTCTGACTGCAAGGGACCTACGCTTGACTTCACCAATCTGTTTCTCTTCACATATCTATAAAAGCTTTTACAGTCAGTTTTTATGTTCCCTGTAAGCTTACTCTCATATTCTATTTTCCACTTCTTAATTAATCCCTTTGTCCTCCTTTGTTGAATCCTAAACTTCACCCAATCCTCAGGATTATTGCTTTCTCTGGCCAATTTATATGTCCTCCCCTTGGCTTTTATGCTATCCCTATTTTCCCTTATTAGCCACGGTTGAGTCTCCTTTTTTGTTTTATTTTTATGCCAAACTGGGATGAACAAATTCTGTAGTTCATCCATTCAGTCTTTGAATGTTTGCCATTGCCTATCCACCATCAACCCTTTGAGTGACATTCCCCAATCAATCCTACCCAACTCGCTCCTCAGACCATCATAGTTTCCTTTATTTAAATTGAGGACCCTAATCTCTGAGTCAACTACTGCATTCTCCATCTTAATGAAGAATTCGATCATATTATGACCACTCCGACCCAAGGGGCCTCGTACAACAAGATTGCTAATTAATCCTTTTTCGTTACATAATACCCAGTCTAAGATGGCCTGATGCCTGGTTGGTTCCTCAACATATTGGTCCAGGAAACCATCCCATAAACACTCCAGGAATTCCTCCTCCACAGTATTGTTACTAATTTGGTTAGCCCAACCTATATGTAGATTAAAGTCACCCATGATGACTGCTGTGCCCATATTGCATGCTTCTTTAATTTCTCTTTTAATGCCATCCCCAACCTCCGCCTTACTGTTTGGACATCTATATACCACTCCCACTAACGTTTTATGCCCTTTAGTATTTCTCAATTCTACCCATACAGATTCCACGTCATCAGAGCTAATATCCTTCCTTACAATTGTGTTAATCCCTTCTTTAACCAATAATGGTACCCCACCTCCATTTCATTTTTGCACATCTTTCCTGAATATCGAATACCCCTGGATGTTGAATTCCCAGCCTTGGCCATCCTTGTGCCACGTTTCCGTAATCCCAACCAAATCATATTCATTTACCTCTAATTGCGCAGCCAATTCATCCACCTTATTACGAATGCTCCTCGCATTAAGACACAAAGCCTTCAGGCTTGTTTTTTTAAATGCTCTTCGACCTATTAGAATGATTACTTACTGTGGCCACGCTTGATTTAAAGCGTTGATTTCTCTGACTGCCACTTTTGTTTTTCTCCTTCCTATCTTTTGCTTTAATCCTTGTTTCCCTTTCCTCTGTCTCCCTGCTCAGGTTCCCAACCCCCTGCCATTTTAGTTTAAACCCTCCCCCAGAGCACTAGGAAATGCTCCCCTTAGGACATCGGTTCCAGCCCTGCCCAGGTGCAACCCGTCCGGTTTGAACTGTTCCCACCTCCCCTAGAATCAGTTCCAATGTCCCAGGAACTTGAATCCCTCCCCATTTCACCATTCCCCTAGCCGCGTATTCATCTGAAATATCCTTCTATTTCTACACTCACTAGCACGTGGCACTGGTAGCAATCCTGAGATTACTACCTTTGAGGTCCTATTTTTTAATTTACCTCCTAACTCCCTATATTCCGCTTTTAGGACCTCATCCCGCTTTTTACCTATGTTGTTGGTGCCTATGTGCACCACGACAACTGGCTGTTCACCCTCCCCATCCAAGATGTTCTGCAGCCGCTCTGAGACATCCTTGACCCTTGCACCAGGGAGGCAACACACCACCCTGGAGTCTCGTTTGTGACCGCAGAAATGCCAATCTATTTCCCTTGCAATAGAATCCCCTATTACTATAGCTCTACCCCTCGTTTTCCTCCCGTGCTGTGCAGCAGAGCCACCCCTGGTGCCAGGAAGTTGGCTGCTGCTGCTTTCCTCTGATAAATCATCCCCCCCAACAGCACTCAAAGTGGTGTATCTGTTTGAGAGGGGGATGTCCACAGGGGAACCCTGCTCTACCTGCCTGCGCCTTGTACTCTGCCTGTTGGTCACCCATTCCGTTTCTTCCTGTCCAACCTCTATCTGCGGTGTGTCCAAATCTGTTAACATGCTATTCACGACGTCCCGAGCATCGTGAATGCTCCAGTATGCATCCAGTCGCAGCTCCCACGCCGCAATGCACTAGACACTGTCTATGATTATATTACACTACACAGGGTCTCTGTTTATATTACACGAGGCAGGGTCTCTGTTTATATTACACTAGACATGGTCTCTGATATAATACACTGGACTCTGTCTCAGTTTATATTACACGAGACAGTGTATCTCTTAAAATTACACTAGACAATGTATCTGTTTATATTTCACTCGTCCCTTTCTCAGTTTTAACTACACCAGTCCCTCTCTCTTTTTATATTACACTCGACCCTGTCTGTTTATATTGCACTAGTCCCTGTCTCTGTTTATTTTGCTCTAGACCCTGTCTCTGTTTATATTGCACTGGACGCTATCTCTGTTTATAATGCACTAGACCATGTCTTTGTTTATATTACACTAGACCCTGTCTCTGTTTCTATTACACTAGGCTCTTTCTCCGTTTATATTACACTAGACCCTCTCTGTTAATAGTACACTAGACAATGTCTCTGTTTATATTACACTAGGCCCTGTCTCTGTTTATATTTCACTAGACCCTGTCTCTGTTTATATTACACTCGTCCCTGTCTCTGTTTATTTTGCACTAGACCCTGTCTCTGCTTATATTAAACTGGACGCTGTCTCTGTTTATATTACACTAGACACTGTCTCTGTTTATATTACAATAAAGCCTGTCTCTGTTTATATTACACTAGACCCTGTCTCAGTTTATATTAAACTAGAGCCTGTCTCTGTTTATATTACACTAGACCCTGTCTCTGTTTATATTATACTCGACTCTGTCTCTGTTTCTATTACACTAGAACTTGTCTCAGTTTATATTACACTAGACCCTGTCTCTGTTTATATTACACTAGACCCTGTCTCTGTTTATATTACACTAGACACTTTCTATGTATATATTACACTAGACACGGTCTCTGTTTATATCACTCATGACAGGATCTATGTTTATAATACACTAGACATGGTCTCTGGTTATAGTACACTGGACCCTGCCTCTTGTTGTATTACACTAGACCCTGCGTCTGTTTACATTACATTAGACAATGTCACATGGTCCTTCGAAGTTCAGCATAATGACTTGTAGGAGACATTTAATAAAATCAAAATGCTGATATATGAAATATGTCCAAGTATAACTTTAATGGAAAAGTTTCAGAATTTTAAAATAGATGTAATTGCATTGGAAGACACTGAGAGAAATTTATGTGGGCGTGGCTTCATTTTGACAGCTTTTGTGGGCGTGTCCGCCACGTGAAGAGGTGGTACGCTGCCCTCCTGGCCCTCCTGAGGTCATACACTGCTCAGAAATCTGCAGCGCTGAGAAACCAGTCTCCATTCTGGACCTCACACTGGCTACGTTCGTTTTCTTTTTGGAGATCAGTGGCGTAGTCCATGTCTACGCTGCCCAACCGCCATTTTTCTGCCAATGTCCTCTCCCCCCACAAACTCCGTTCCCTGCTTACCGAATGCTTCTCTCTCCCTGGCTTCTGTCTGAGGATTAAATTAGAATGTTGAAAATCTTGGCCTCCTATTTGACCCTGAGATGAGTTACCAATCACCTACCTGGTCCATCACCAAGATCGCCTATTTCCACCTCCGGAACATCACCCATCTCCACCGCTGTCTCAGCTCATCTGCTGCTGAAACCCTCATACTTGCCTTTGCTGCCTCAAGACTTGACTATCTATTGGTCTTCTGATCCGGCCTCATAACTTGCATTTTTGAGAGCTTGAACCCATCCAAAGCGCGAGAGTTCACATCCTAACTCACACCAAGACCCATTCACCCACCATCCTAACTCACACTATCCCCCATTCACCCATCATCCTAACTCACACCCACCCCCATTCACCCATCATCCTAACTCACACTAACACCCATTCACCCATCATCCTAACTCACACCAACCCCCATTCACGCGTCATCCTAACACTAAACCCATTCACCCACCATTCTAGCTCACACCAAGACAACTTCACCCATCATCCGAAAGCACACCAGGAGCCATTCACCCATCATGCTAACTCACACCAAGACCGATTCACACATCATCCTAATTCACACAAAGCCCCAACCACGTAGCATAAAAACTCACATAAAGCCCCATTCACCTGTCATCCAAATTCACTCTAAGCCCCATTCACCCATCATCCTTACTCAACCAAAACCCAACTCACCCATCATCCTAACTCACACCAGGCCACAGTCGCCCATCATCCTAACTCACACCAGGCCCCAGTCGCCCATCATCCTAACTCACTCCATAAGACCCATTCACCCATCAACCTAACTCACACCAGGCCCCAGTCGCCCTTCATCCTAACTTACACCCAGACCCATTCACCCATCATCCTAACTTACACACAAGACCCATTCACCCATCATCATTACTCACACCAAGACCCATTCACCCGTCATCCTAACTCAGACCAAGCCCCATTCACTCATCAACCTAACACGCACTAAGCCCCATTCACCAATCATCCTAACTCACACCAAGACCCATTCAACCATCATCCTAACACACACCAAGCCCCAGTCGCCCATCATACTAATTCACACCAAGACCCATTCAACCATCATCCTAACACACACCAAGGCCCATTCAACGATCATCCTTACTCACACCAAATCCCATTCACCCATCATCCTAACTCACACCAAGGCCCAGTCACGCATCATCGTTACTCACACCCAGACCCATTCACCCATTATCCTAACTCACACCAAGACCCGTTCAGCCACCATGCTAACTCACACCAAACCACATTGACCCATCATCCGAACTCACACCAAGACCCACTTCACCCATCGTCCGAACTCACACACAGACGCATTCACCCATCATCCTAACTCACACCCAGACCCATTCACCCATCATCCTAACTTGCACTAAGCCCCATTCACTCATCATCCTAACTCACACCAAGCCCCATTCACCCATCATCCTAACTCACACCAAGACCCAATTCACTCATCATTCTAACTCACACCAAGCCACATTTACCCATAATCCTGACTCACACCAAGCTCCATTCTCCCATCATCCTAACTTGCACTAAGCCCCATTCACCCAGCATCCTAACTCACACCAAACCCCATTCACCCATCATACTAACACACACCAAACCACATTTACCCATAATCCTGACTCACACCAAGACCCATTCATCCATCATCCTAACTCACACCAAGCTCCATTCTCCCATCATCCTAACTCACACCAAGCCCATTCACCCATCATCCTAACTCACACCAAACCCCATTCACCCAACATCCTAACTCACACCAAGCCCCATTCACCCAACATCCTAACTCACACCAAGACCCAATTCACCCATCGTCCGAACTCACACCCAGATGCATTCACCCATCATCATTACTCACACCCAGACCCATTCACCCATCATCCTAACTCACACAAAGACCCGTTCACCCATCATGCTAACTCACACCAAACCACATTGACCCGTCATCCGAACCCACACCAAGACCCAATTCACCCATCGTCCGAACTCGCACCCAGACGCATTCACCCATCATCCTAACTCATACCCAGACCCATTCACCCATCATTCTAACTTGCACTAAGCCCCATTCACCCAGCATCCTAACTCACACCAAACCCCATTCACCCATCATCCTAACACACACCAAACCACATTTACCCATAATCCTGACTCATACCAAGACCCATTCATCAATCATCCTAACTGACACCAAGCTCCATTCTCCCACCATCCAAACTCACACCAAGCCCATTCACCCATCATCCTAACTCACACCAAGCCCCATTCACACAACATCCTAACTCACACCAAGCCCCATTCACCCAACATCCTAACTCACACCAAGACCCATTCACCCATCATCCTAACTCACACCAAGACCCATTCACCCACCATCCTAATTCACACCAAGACCCAAATCACCCATCATCCTAACTCACACAACGCCCCATTCACCCAACATCCTAACTCACACCAAGCCCCATTCACCCAACATCCTAACTCACACCAAGACCCATTCACCCATCATCCTAACTCACACCAAGACCCATTCACCCATCATCCTAACTCACACCAAGACCCAATTCACCCATCAACCTAACTCACAAAAAGCGCCATTCACCCATCATCCTAAATCACACTAAGCCGATTCACCCATCATCCTAACTCACACCAAGCCCATTCACCCATCATCCTAACTCACACCAAACCACATTCACCCATCATCCTATCTCGCTCAAATCCCCATGCACCCATCATCCTAACTCACACCAAGGCCCATTCACCCATCATCCTAACCCAAACCAAGCCCATTATCCCATCATCCTAACTCACACCAAGCCCCATTCACCCATCATCCTGTGCTCGCTGATGTACATTGGCTCCCAATCCATTAACACCTTGATTTTCAAATTCTCCCCCTTGATTTCAAATCCCTGAATGGCCGCACCCCTCCCTATCTCTATTATCTCCTCCAGCCCTACAACTCTCCATGATCTCTGCACTGCCCCAATTCTGCCCTCATGTGCATCCCCGATTTTCATCGCTTCACCATTGGTGGCTGTGCCTTGAGATGCCACGGCACTAAGCTTTGGAATTCCCTTATCTCTCCGCCTCTGTCCCGCTCTCCTCCTTTAAGACGCTCCTCTTTGACCAAGCTTTTTAATCACCTCTCCTAATATCTCCTTACGTGGCTTTGTGTCAAATCTTGTTTTATTTATGTTCCTGTGAAGCGCCTTGGAAGGCTTTACTCGGTTAAAAGTGGTTCATGAATCAAAGTTATTGCTAATTAATGCAATTTAAAGTTTATCAATTGTTATACCTAGGCTTCACCAACCCCTTCCCGTGAGATATGAAGCAACCATCATTTCAGCTGAAACGAGGTTTAGTCTACATCTGAAAGCCGCTGTTTTTCTGTTCATAGGTGTCGAAATGTTGCTTTAGTGGGAGGCTGAATAATAACAATCGAGAATTACATGGGTGGCATAGCTTTAATTTGGGGAGGGCTGCAATCAGAACCCCAGACTGAGATTAGTGACAAGCTGACAAGGCTCCCTGTCACTGAACAACACGGAAATTGCAGCCCGGGTGCAGGCCCTTCGGCCCTTGTTGTCAGTGTTAGCCCTCTACAACTGCACTATTCCTAATCCCGCTTTCCAGCCCTGTGTCCATATCCCTTTATCCCCCTTTCTTCAACCACATATCCAACCAATTCTTCAATGTTGGCACACTCTCTGCTCCAATCAGTAAGAAAGGACTGTATTGATACGGGGCCTTTATTAACCTCAGTCATTCCAAAGTGCTTCACTGCCAATGAAGTACTTTTGAAGTGTAGACACTCTCGCCCCTTGAGTCGGAAGGTTGTGAGTTCGAGCCCCGCACTCCAGAGGCTTGAGCCCCATAATTAAGGGCCCACGTGTCCGGTGCCAATACTTGATTTGCTTGGGAGTGATGAAAGTCTGGGGAATCATTGCTAGATCAAGAAACGTCAATCGATTCGGAGTGATAACAATGTTTGGAATATTTGAAAGGTCGAGAAACATTAATCGATTGCAAGCTGTCCATTGTTTCAGAAAATTGAGTGGTGGGGAACAATCAATAGATCGAAAACATCACTGGATTCAGAAACATCTATTGTCTGGAAAACACAACGAAGGACGAAAGTATTGAGAAATAACACTTGTTCATAATATGGCGACCTTGAAAATATCAGTGTGTCCGGAAATCTCTCTCTCTTCATCTGTCGCAATTTCTGTCAGTTGGTGCAGAAACAGTGTATTACTCCTGACAGCGGGAATTGGAACTGCACAGAATCCACATTAGTAATCTCTAGATTATGGAAGACAGCCTCTTATACAAGGGGAGGGGGCCAATCAGGAATCATTCAAATCGGAGCCACTCACTGGAAAGCACATCGCCAATAACACTTCAATATTAATTACTATTTGTGAAGCACTTTGGGACATTAAGAAATGATTTGAAGCTTTGAAGCCTAGAAAATGGCATCTTATTTCAGTCTTTATATCCCTATACCAGTTCTCCACGACCCTAAAGAATCGCACAGCAAAAATACAACCTTCTGAGAAATAGGATTCTTTTCATCTCATGTCATAGAGCACTGACTCTATAATCTTGTCAAAAATTATGATTCAAATCACCATGTACAGCAACTTCACTGACTCAGCGCTGTCTGTATGATGTACCACGCCCACACAAACCATATAGCTCCATCGCGGTGAACCCTTACCACCAACCTGAGCACATCTCAGTGAAGCACTGACCTCACCCGCCCAACTCGTGAACAATTTATTCCGGGGATGAATGGACTCAATGGAAAGACTCTGGGGAGAGCGGTTAAAGGGGTTAAGGCCATTTTAATTTGCGACCACAATGTGCGAAATCCACAGGACATATTTCACTGTGGCAATGATTACAATGAATATATGGCGGGAAATAAAGTCACAGTTCATGCTCTTTTTATCCACGCTGTTCAGAATATTCTGACCACAACAGTCTCACAGAGGAGCAAGTATTTAGGTGGAGAAGTGAGATGATGAGGTACCCATTGATCTGCTATGTTCCCGATGTGGTTGAAGCAATTCAGGTGAGGATATGTTGAGTTCTTTGTTGTATATGAAGGAACACATGCTCCAAATATTATACTTGTCTCCTCTCATCCGAGTCACGTGTTTGCTTTATATCTTTGAGATGAATATTCCCCATCACCAGAGAAGGAGCATCAGTACCGCATGGATTACTTCAGGCTTCTCCTTTTGAAATTCATCTCTCTGGTTATGGATACCATAGGGATTGAAATGATGCAGAAAATCAGGAAGGACTGAAGGCACCATACTGATACAAATGTAAATGGGCTGCTTCATGTCAGATAGTAGACCATCAAAAAGATGAGAATGTTGCACGGCAGTATACTTGCCCATCTATCCATCCTTCCAATCATCCATCCAGCACTCCGTTCATCCAACTATATCTACCTATCTCTCTCTATCTCTCTCTATCTATCTATCTATCTGTCCATCTATCTGTCTCTGTGTCTATCTGTCTGTCTGTCTGTCTGTCTATCTATCTATCTGTTTATCTATCTATCTATCTATCTACTTATCTATCTATCTATCTATCTGTCTGTCTGTCTCTCTGTCTATTACAGGGTTGTGATGTGCTGGACAGATCCTCCAACTGACTGTTGCGACTAGCAGGGTATCCGAGACGTTGGTTAAAGTTTCTTTGTTAAGTGATGGGAAGAGTTTCTCATGATATTATAAAATAGGATCAGAGAGTATTAAATTGGTCCACATACCATTTAATTAAATTATTGTCAAATAAATACAATTCTAGATAATTCAGTCCATTTATTCAGCACAGCATAAAGTGCTGGAGAGAGATTTTAATGACTCCATACCCACACTCTAATGAGATGAGTGGGAATCACAAAGTAATTAAAATAGAGGTGGAATTGCCTTGAACCCGCTGCACTTCTTTGAATATTCTCAGACTTCTGCGCCTGATTTAAACTAAAGGCTCCCTTATTACTGATTAGCAGCCGCGCACTGGGCAGTTTAATTTGTGCTGATTTGGGTTCCTCAACAAGCCCTCTCATAACCCGGCTACCAATGGGTAGATAAATGCCCAGTTTGGGATCTGTTTCAGCGGGAGATAAAGCATTTATTCTTGTGATATTCTGTAACATACCACCAAGTCCTGATAAACATTGTGATTTTCAAATATATTAATGTGCCCAAAATATGCATTTCAAGAATGTAAATGCCATTTCCAATATGTTCGACACATGATAACCGCACAAATCATCAGGTTATGGATTTATTTCAGGTACAGTCTCAGAAACCGTGTTTCAATTACGATCGGGGCTCAAAATACTCCCGCGTGTCTGACAATACTCGGCTCATGAGATATAGACCACCCACGACCACAGTTACCCCAGAAACAGCGGCACATGTTAGAGCTCTAACAGGATGAGGTGTTAGTATATGTTACATAAGAACATAAGAACATAAGACGTAGGAGCAGGAGTCGGTCATTGGGCCCCTCGAGCCTGCACTGCCATTCAATAAGATCATGGTTGATCTGATCTTGGCTTCAACTTCACTTCCCTGCCCGTTCCCCATAAGCCTTGACTCCCTTATCATTCAAAAATCTGCCTATCTCCACCTTAAATATATTCAGTGACCCAGCATCCACAGCTCTCTGGGGAAGAGAATGCCAAAGATTCACGACCCTCAGAGATGAAATTCTTCCTCATTTCCGTTTTAAATGGGTGCCCCCCTCATTCTGAAATTATGAACCTAGTACTGGATTCCCCCACGAGGGGAAACATCCTCTCTCTGCATCTACCCTGTCAAGCCCCATCAGAAACTTATATGTTTCAATAAGATCCCCTCTCATTCTTCTAAACTCCAATGAGTATAGGTTCAACCTGCTCAACCTTTCTTCATGTTAGGCTAACTGTTCTATCGTTGCCTGCTTTCTTTCTCCCTCCTTTCTTAAATAGGGGCGTTACATTTTCGGTTTTCCAGTCTGCTGGGACCTCTCCAGAATCCAGGGAATTTTGTTAAATTACAAACAATGCATCCACTATCCTTGCTGCCACCTCCTTTAAGAACCTAGGATGCAGGCGATCGGGTCCAGTGGACTTGTCAGACTTTATTCCCATTAGTTTACCGAGTACTTTCTGTGGTAAACCACTGTTTGTTATTGTTGTTGTTGTTGTTGTTGTTGCACACTGTTGTGCCTATGCATGCCTCAGCTGACTCCGCCCCTGGCTCCACCCACATGACCGGGTATAAAGGTGACTGCTCTGCAGCCCCCTGCCCTTTTGGATACCAGGCAACCAGGAGAGGCATGCTCTGTTCTTTGCTAATAAAAGCCTGTTAATTAACTCTCTGTCTTTTATGAGGAATTGATAGTTTATCAATTTTATTAGCAAAGCAAAATGTCGGGTCCAAATGTTGAACAGCAGGAGCTGCATCAACCGACGGCGCCAAACACTGAGCAGCAGGCGCTGCTGCGAGCCCTCAGACCAACATGCCTGGACCTAGACCCCCAAGAAGCGGGTTCGGCTACCAAATTTGCACAATGTCTGCGTTGCTTCGAGGCTTACCTGGAAGCCTCAACTGTGACCCTAGACGAAAAGAAGCTGAAAATCCTGGCCTCAAAGGTGAGCCACCAAGTTTATACTCTAATCCAGGACGCGACGACCTACGCGGCGGCTATCGCTCTACTAAAAGGGCAATACGCACGCCCGGTAGATACGGTCTATGCCAGGCACCTCTTAAGATCCCGCAGACAGCAGCCCGGGGAATCGGTGGAGGCTTTCCTAAGGGCACTGCGGATACTCGGCCGAGGCTGCGATTGCAACGAAATATCAGCCGCAGCACACATGGAGGGACTGATCCGAGATGCTTTCATTGCTGGTCTAAGGCCCGACTACTCCCGGCAGAGACTGTTGGAGAAGGGAGAAATAGACCTGAAAAAGGCAGTGTCCCTCACGCTCTCGCTCGACGTGGCCCACAGGTATATGGACGCGTTCTCCCCTAACCGCTCCGCACCGTGGATGCCGCAAACTTGGGTCATGGGACCGCCACCTCCAACTGCTGCAGCGATGTCCAAGGCACAGAAATGTTATTTTTGTGGCCAGGCAAAACATCCCAGAGCACGCTGCCCGGCGAAAAACGCCACCTGCTCCGGCTGCGGGAAGAAAGGACACTATGTCAGCGCCTGCAAAGGCAAAACCGCTAACGCCAGCAGCGCCGCGTGCGAACCGTGGGGGCAGCCATCTTGTCTGCCATCTTGGGCTCCCCCAGCTGCGTGGGGATCGGGATCTAGGGCGCCGCCATTTTGTCCGACATCTTGGACGCCTCCAACTTCAATCACGGGGGACCCGGACTCAACCACCACCTCATCTGACGACCACATCGACTCGCTTGGCCATACGCTGGCCTCCGTGACGCTGGACCAATCTCTCCCTCATCAACTGTCCAGGTCCATGATGGACATTACGGTAAACGGCCGCGCCACTACCTGCCTTTTTGACAGCGGGAGCACGGAGAGTTCTATCCACCCCGACACGGTGCGCAGTTACTCTCTCCAGGTCCTGCCGACGCACCATCGGATCTCTATGGCTTCCAAAGCCCAGTCAGCGGATGTCGGTGGCTACTGTGTGGTGACCCTTTCGGTACGGGGCACAGAATACAAAAATTTTAAACTTCTTGTCCTGCCCCATCTCTGCGCTGCCGTTCTACTGGGGTTGGATTTTCAGTGCCACCTTAAAAATGTCACATTGGCATATGGCAGACCCCTCCCCCCACTCACAGTCTGCAGCCAGCAGCTTTTAAATCACCCGCCACGCACCATCTGCAGCCTCTCTACCCTTAAAGTCCCCCCCCCTCCTTGTTCGCTAACATCACCCACGACTGTAAGCCGATTGCTACTAAAAGCAGGCGTTACAGTGCCGGGGATAGGAGTTTCATTAAATCTGAGGTAGCGAAACTCCTGAAGGAAGGGATTATTGAGAGTAGCACCAGCCCATGGCGAGCACAAGTGGTGGTGGTGAAGACTGGCGGAAAACAGCGCCTAGTTATCGACTACAGCCAGACGATCAATCGCTACAACCAGTTGGATGCATACCCACTCCCCTGCATATCTGACATGGTCAATCAATACCGGGTGTTCTCGACGATTGATCTGAAGTCGGCATACCACCAGCTCCCCATCAGGGCTGAGGACCGCCAGTACACAGCTTTTGAAGCTGACGGTCATCTCTACCACTTCCTCAGAGTTCCCTTCGGCGTCACCAATGGGGTTTCAGTCTTCCAACGGGAGATGGACCGGATGGTTGACCAGACCGCGCTCCAGGCCACTTTCCCCTATCTAGACAACGTCACCATCTGCGGCCACGACCAGCAGGACCATGATGTTAACCTAGAGAAATTCCTCCGTACGGCCCAGCGGCTGAACCTAACATACAACAAGGACAAATGTATGTTTCATACCACGCGCCTTGCCATTCTTGGCTGCGTAGTGGAGAACGGAGTCATCGGCCCCGACCCCGACAGAATGCGCCCCCTTATGGAGCTCCCCCTCCCCCACTGCCAAAAAGCACTGAAGAGATGCCGAGGGTTTTTCTCGTACTATGCTCAGTGGGTGCCCAACTATGCGGACAAAGCCAGACCCCTCATCAAGTCCGCCTCCTTCCCCTTGACAGCAGAGGCATGTGCAGCCTTCACTCTCATAAAAAGAGATATTGCGAAGGCCACAATGCATGCAGTGGATGAGTCCATCCCTTTCCAAGTGGAGAGCGACGCATCCGACTTTGCCCTATCTGCAACCCTTAATCAGGCGGGGAGACCCGTGGGCTTTTTCTCAAGGACCCTCCAGGGCCCCGAGATTCGACACTCTTCTGTCGAAAAGGAGGCTCAGGCCATTGTGGAAGCTGTGCGACATTGGAGGCATTACCTGGCCGGAAAACGATTTACCCTGCTCACTGACCAGCGTTCAGTAGCTTTTATGTTTAATAATAAGCATAGGGGCAAAATCAAGAATGACAAGATCTTGAGGTGGAGAATCGAACTCTCCACCGACAATTACGATATCTTGTACCGGCCCGGGAAATTCAATGAGCCCTCAGATGCCCTATCACGTGGTACATGCGCCAATGCGCAGGTTGATAGACTGAAGACCCTCCACAATGACCTCTGCCACCCGGGGGCCACCAGATTCTTCCATTTCATCAAATCCCATAACCTGCCCTACTCCATCGAGGAGGTCAGGACCTTGACCAGGAACTGCCAAATCTGTGCCGAGTGCAAACCCCATTTTTATAGGCCAGACAGAGCGAGCCTGATCAAAGCCACGCGCCCCTTCGAGCGGCTGAGCAGCGATTTTAAAGGGCCCCTCCCCTCCTCTGACCGCAATGTGTACTTCCTCAATATAATTGACGAGTACTCCCATTTCCCATTTGCCATCCCTTGCTCAGACATGACTAGTACCACGGTCATTAAATGTCTGAATGACCTCTTCGCCTTGTTTGGTTTCCCTAGCTATATTCATAGCGACAGGGGCTCATCCTTTATGAGCGACGAACTTCATCAGTACCTGCTCGCGAGAGGTATTGCTACAAGCAGGACCACCAGCTACAACCTCCGGGGGAATGGCCAGGTGGAAAGAGAGAATGCGATGGTCTGGAAGGCAGTCCTTTTAAACTTGAAATCTAAGGGCCTTCCGACCTCTCGCTGGCAGGAGGCCCTTCCTGCAGCGCTCCATTCCATTCGGTCACTGCTTTGTACAGCCACCAATGCCACCCCTCATGAGAGAATGTTCTCCTTCCCCAGGAAGTCCACATCGGGGATCTCGTTACCGACATGGCTGACTTCTCCAGGACCCGTCCTACTGCGGAAGCAGGTGAGGTCCCATAAGACGGACCCCCTGGTCGAGAGGGTGAGCCTACTCCACGCCAACCCTCAGTATGCTTACGTGGTGTACCCGGACGGGCGGAAGGACACAGTCTCCATACGAGACCTCGCACCTTCGGGTGCTCCCGAAACACTTCCTTCGCCACCCACCACTACCCACGCCTACCCTCAGTATGCTTACGTAGCATTCCCGGACGGGCGGGAGGACACTGTCTCCACACGAGACCTCGCACCTTCGGGTGCCCCTGAGACACCACCATCGCCACCCACCACTACCCACACCTCAACCCCTGTAGACGGTATGCCGCAGCCCCAGGACCCGCCATTGACTACGCAACCTCTCATCAACGAGATGCCAGGTTCGGTGTTGGATGCTGCATCATCACCGCCGCTGCTACGACGATCAGGACGGCATACAAGGCCACCTGATAGACTTAACTACATGAACTTTTAATTTACACGAACTTTTAGTACACTTCACCCCGCCGGACTCAATTTTAAACAAGGGGTGAACGTGGTAAACCACTGTTTGTTATTGTTGTTGTTGTTGGTGTTGTTGCACACTGTTGTGCCTATGCATGCCTCAGCTGACTCTGCCCCTGGCTCCACCCACATGCCCGGGTATAAAGGTGACTGCTCTGCAGCCCCCTGCCCTTTTGGATACCAGGCAACCACGAGAGGCATGCTCTGTTCTTTGCTAATAAAAGCCTATTAATTAACTATCTGTCTTTTATGAGGAATTGATAGTGTATCACTTTCTCTCTAGTGAAAGTAATTGTATTAAGTGGGTCATTTTCCAGTTGGCAAGCGGTAACTAGTGGGGTGCCACAGTGATCAGTACTGGGGCCTCAACTATTTACAATCTACATTAATGACTTGGATGAAGGGACCGAGGCTAATGTAGCCAAGTTTGCAGATGATACAAAGATCAGTGGGAAAACAATGTTGTGCAGAGGGCTCAAATAATCTGCAAAGGACTATAGACAGGCTAAGTGAGTGGGAAAACATTTGGCAGATGGAGTATAATGTGGGAAAGTGCACGGTTATTCACTTTGGCAGGAAATATAAAAAAGCAAACTATTATTTAAAGGGAGCTGGATTACAAAATGCTACAGTTCAGAGGGACATGGGGGTCCTTGTGCAGGAATCACAAAAAGTTAACATGCAGGTACAGCAAGTAATCAAAAAGGCAAATGGAATGTTGGCCTTTATTTCAAGGGGGTTGGAGTATGAAAGCAGGGAAGTCCTGCTACAACTGTACAAGGTATTGGTGAGACCACACCTTGAGTACTGTGTACAGTTTTGGTCTCCTTATTTAAGGAAGGATATACTTGCATTGGAGGCAGTTCAGGGACGATTCACTCGGTTAATTCCAGCGATGAGGGGGTTGACTTATGAAGAAAGGTTGAGCAAGCTGAGCCTATGCTCATTGGAATTTAGAAGACTGAGAGGTGATCTTATTGAAACATATAAAATACTGAGGGGGCACGACAGGGTAGATGCAGAGAGGATGTTTCCCTCGTGGGGAAATCTAGAACTCGGGGCATAGTCTCAGAATAAAGGGCCACCCTTTTGGAACTGAAATGACGAGGAATTTCTTCTCTCAGAGGGTCGTAAATCTGCGGAATTCTCTGCCCCAGAGAGCTGTGGAGGCTGGTTTATTAAATACATCTAAGGTGGTGATAGACAGGTTTTTGCAAGATAAGGGATTGCAAGGGTTATGGGGAGCGGGCTGGGAAGTGGCTTTGAGCTCAAGATCAGCCATGACTTTATTGAATGGCGGAGCAGGCTCGAGGGGCCAAGTGGCCTATTCCTGCTCTTATTTCTTTTGTTCTTATGTTCTTAAGTTCCACCCAACCCCAATAGCCCCTTGATTATCAATTATTAGCTTTTAGTTTCTTCTCCCGTGTTTCACCTTATTCTGCAATGCTTCTGCCGAATGGACTGGTATTGTATCTTCAAGCTACTTTAAGCTGTTTGGGACGCTGAGCTTGTAAATTTTCCAATTTATCTGAGGTTAATAAAATAAAAGCTCCAAGCACAATGTCTAAATTGGCCATTTATTGGACAAACTTCTTTTGTTTCATCTTGATGAAAGTCCACCCATTCTTCATTAGTGTTGTGAATTTAGCTCCTGGGTGAAGGAGGATTTGTAGCACAAATCTCCCCGCAGAACGTCATCTAAATCAGCGAGTGAAGGTCTCATTCCATTGGCTCCTTCCCGCACTCTCGGTATTGGGGGCAGATGTAGGTGTACTTTACAAACTCGTTGTAAAATAGAAATACGTTCAATTACACTGAGCATAAACCCTCCCAGGAATGTTTGCACACCATCAGCTGGTTTGAACACACCGTCAGCTGCTTTGAACACACTGCCTCCTCTCCCCTCCTCTCCTCCCATTCCACTCCTCTTCGACTCACCTCACCCTTTGATCTCTCAATCTGCTTCAGCTTCTCTGGCAGCCCTACATCCCCAGAATCCCACCAGCAGATCTGAGACAGGAGGGTTGAATCACAACGTTGGAATTTTACATAGGCAGTTCCCATGATAAATGTGGACATATTAATGCAATATTGAAATATAAAGATAAGCACAGAGTGCATGACTTTTAAATGGGACTCATTTACGCCTATGTGCGTTTGTCCATTTTCCCCCTGGCCTCCAGACCTGCCTCATCTGTGGAATACATTTAACCTTGACTCCCTTTTTGGAACGCCAGACTAGTCTCTGTGTATATGTGTATAAACTAGCCAATCTCCCATGATATTGCACACAGGCAGTCAATAAAAATTTCAGTCTTCAGATTAAGCTGCCCCATACCTGTAAACAAGTCCGGCCCCCTGATCCTGACTGCATTATCCAGGACTAAACCCATAATAGCCGAAATATAACCACCTGTGTGTCTCCGTCTAATCACAATCTCACAGTTCATAAGGTGCCAGCTGCGGGCAGTGCTTGACTGTTGTCCCAGTGCCTGTATGGAACCCACAGATTGCTACATGTAGTCAGGTGGGATACAGTGGGGCGGACACGGGAACTGTTAACATCAGCCCAGTAATCCCCACACCCTGACCCTCAGAGTGGACATATCTGTGAACAGAGTGATGTGGCTGGGAGTGAGACCAAGTGTCTGTGAGCAGCCGTTCTGAGGCACTTTCACCCTGTTGGAGGCTCAGTAACTGCCTTCCCCGGAGGGCAGGGAAAGGGAAGTGCAAGGAGACAACAAGAGGGGTTTCCTCCTGTGAGATGTATCTGTCTCTGCACCACTTTAAAGTCCCTCCCTAAATGGAGACCAAGGTCTTCATTGGAAAGATTGAGTATCTCAGAGCCCCACACAGCTTCCTTCAGGAATCATTCATACTAGAGGTGATGTGTACAGGAGGAGGGCTGTTTGAACCACTGTCAACCACAGACCAGGTCATGGCCTGCAGGGAAGGTCTATGATGTCACAATACTCAGGCAGAGCGTAATGGGAGTGTCACCGCTTTATGACATCACTGATACTGCAGTACCTAGCAACCAACCTCGTGACCAACCTCCCTGAACAATGCTTATTATGGGCTATATTTTGCTCGGAACTTTTCCAGACAGTGAAGAAGACCTGGGTTCATTGTGTGCGGGGGTCACTTTACCTTGGACATCACAGCATTGTTCAGACAGTTTTCAAATATGGAGACGTTAAGTTATTATTAAATGGTGACTCTCTGGTGCGCACACCATGGTGAAGCTCTTTCAATCTGTTTTTATATGATTTGTTAGCTTGCTCTCATGTTCGATTTTCTCCCTCTTTATCAATTTTTGGTCATCCTTTGATGGTTTATAAAACTCTCCCAAGCCTCAGGCCTACGATTCTTCTTAGCAATATTATCAGCCTCTTCCTTTAACCCACGACTATCCTTAACCTCTTTAGTTAGCCACAGAGGGATCATTTCTCCCGTGGGGTTTTTATTTCTCAATGGAATGTATATTCGTTGAGAATTATGAAATATTTCTTTAAATGTTAGCCATTGATCATCTACCTTCATAAATTTTAATCTAATTGTCCACTCTACTTGAGCCAACACACCCCTCATACCTATGTAACTGGTTTTATTTAATTGTCCACTCTACTTTAGCCAACACACCTCTCATATCTATGTAATTGGCTTTATTTAATTGTCCAGTCTACTTTAGCCAACACGCCCCTCAAACCTATGTAACTGGTTTTATTTAAGTTTAACGTTCTAGTTTCGGACTTAAGTTCATCACTGTCAAACTGAATTTGAAATCCTATAATATTGTGATCGCTCTTCCCCAGAGGATCCCTTACTATGAGAATACTGATTATCCCTCTCTCATGACACAAGAAAAGATTTGAAATAACTTCTTCCCTGTTAGGTTCGATGATATATTTTTCTAGGAAACAGCCTCGAATGGATTCCATTAACGCATCCTTGGGGGCATATAAACTACTTCTACCAGTGTTTTCAGCTCATTGTTATTTTTGATCACCACCCATACTGATTCAAATTCCGGATCTTCTGAGCCAAGAGCCTTCCTCGCGACAGTCCTTATGTCATCCATTATTATCAGGGCTAAACGCCCTCCTTTTCCATTCTGCTTATTTATACGCAATGTTCAATACGCTGGAATATTTAGATCCCTCATTGGTCACCTTGCAATCACATCTATGTAATTGCTATTAGATCAAACGCATTTATATCTATTTGTGCCATGACTGCCTCTACCTTACAAAAGCAAAATACTGCAGATGCCGGGAATCTGAAATAAAAACAGACAATGCTGGAAATATACAGCATGTCTGGCAGCATCTGTGGAGAGAGAAACAGAGTTGGCGTTTCTGCTCAATGACCCATCGTCAGAATTGGAAAAAGCTAGAGATGTAACAGATTTTAAGCAAGTGTAGGGGCAGGGAAATGAGGGAGGGAAGGAAAGAACAAAAGGGAAGGTCTGTGTTAGGATGGAAGGCAGGAGAGATTAAGAGACATTAAGAGATATTAAGAGATGGTGCAAGGAAAAAGGAGATGGTAATGGGACAAGTTAAGAAACAAATGATGGTTCTAGAGAAATGTAAATGGCATGAGCAGCATGAAAGAAAGCTGCCCTGTGGGAGGGAGAACAAAATAAATAAAGTAAATAAAAATAAATAAACTAAATGGGAAAAGAATGATAGGGGCAGAGGTTATTTTCTGAAATTGTTGAACTCTATGTTGAGTCCAGAAGGCTGTAAAGTGCCTAATCGAAAGATGATGTGCTGTTCCTCGAACTTACGTTGAGCTTCATTGGAAAAGTGTAAGAGGCCGAGGACGGTGAGGTCTGAGTGGGAGTGGAGTGGAGAATTAAAGTGACAGGCGACCAGAAGCTCGGGGTCACCCTTATGGACTCAATGGAGGTGTTCTGCAAAGTAATCATCCAATCAGCGTTTGGTCTCCCCAATGTAGAGGAGAACGCATTGTGAGCAGCGAATACAGTATACTAAATTGCAAGAAGTACAAGTAAATCGCTGTTTCACCTGGAAGGTGTGTTTGGGGCCCTGGACAGTGGGAAGGGGGGAGTTATAGGGGCATGTGTTGCATCTCCTGCGCTTGCACGGGAAGGTGCTGGGCGAAGGGGAAGGGGTGTTGGCGGTGATAGAGGAGTGGGCCAGGGTGTCCTCGAGGGAGTGGCTGCTTTGGAATGCTGAAAGTGGAGGTGAGGGGAAGATGTGTTTGGTGGTGGGATCACGCTGGAGGTGGCAGAAATGGCAGAGGATGACCGTTGAATGTGGTGGCTAGTGGGGTGTAAGGTGAGGACAAGTATCATAGTTCCGGGAGGGAGGGGAAGGGGGAGAGCAGAAGTATGGGAAATTGAATGGACATGGTCAAGGGCCGTGTCAACCATGGTAGAGGGGAATCCCCGGTTGAGGAAAAAGGAAGACATGTCGGAAGCACTGGTGTGGAAGGTGGCATCATCAGAACAGATGCGGCGGAGATGGAGAAACTGGGAGAATGGAATAGAGTCCTTACAGAAAGCGGGGTGGGAGGAAGTGTAGTCCAGGTAGCTGTGGGAGTCAGTGGGCTTGTAGTGAATGTTTGTCAAAAGCCTATCCCAGACATGCAGACAGAGAAGTCGAGGAAGGGATGGGAAGAGCAGGAGATGGACCATGTGAAGGTGAGGGAAGGGTGGAAATTGGAAGCAAAGTGAATAAAATTTTCCAGTTCAGGTTGAGAGCAGGAAACGGCACCGATGCAGTCATCAATGTACCAGAAAAAGAGGTGAGGGAGGGGACCTGAGTAGGACTGGAACAAAGAGTGTTCCACATATCCCACGATAAGTCAGGCATAGCTAGTACCCATGCGGGTTCCCATAGCAACACCTTTAATTTGGAGGAAGTGAGTGGAGTCAGAGGAGAAATTGTTCAATGTGAGAACAAGTTCAGCCAGGTGGAGGAGGGTGGTGGTGGATGGGGACTGGTTGGACCTCTGTTCTAGGAAGAAGCGGAGCGCCCTGAGGCCATCCTGGTGGGGGATGGAGGTGTGGAGGGACTGGACATCCATAGTGAAAAGGAGACGGGTGGGGCCAGGAAACTGCAACCTGTTAAAATGGTGGAGGACATCGCAAGAGTCGCAAATGTAAGTGTGAAGAGACTGGACAAGGGGAGATAAAGATAGAGTCGAGATAGGAAGAGATAAGTTCCGTGGGGCAAGAACAGACTGAAACGATGGGTCTACCAGGGCAGTCCTGTTTTTGGATCTTGGGAAGGAGGTAGAAGCGGGCTGTGCGGGACTATGAGGTTGGTGGCCGTGGGGGGAAGTTCTCCAGAGGAGATGAGGTCAGTGACAGTCTCGGAAACGGTGGTTTGATGTTCGGTAGCAGGGTCATGGTCCAGGTGGAGGTACGAGGAGGTGTCAGAGTTGGCGTTCAGCTTCCACTTGGTAGCAGTCGGTTCACAAAACAACAACAGCACCACCCTTGTCAGCGGGTTTAATGACAATGTCGGGGTTGGATCTGAGAGAATGGTCCAGGCAGAGGTAGCAGGAGGTATCTTGATGCGAATACTTCATGCACTCAGATAAAGAGCCTTTAATTTTAACTTTTTACCATTTCCCCTGATTTGCACTATTACAGTTAGCCGTTCTGTCGCTTCCCATCTGCTTCTGTCTATCTTTAACCAAATCGTAAGACTACTTTATGGCTTTGAATATATCTTGTGATTCATACATTTCCCCTCACACGAACCCTCATCCCCTTTTTAGTTTAAAGCTCTTTTTACAGTCCTAGTTATTTGATTCACCAGGACAATGATCTCAGTCCAGTTTACGTGGAACCACTTCAAACTTCCACCTCCGTCTTTCCCCGCTTCTCTCAGTCGCTGGCCCGCTCTCGCTGTGCTGACATTTGAGTCTTTTAAAGCCTCCCTCCCCGGCTGCAGGTTGGTCCCTGGAAAGTTCCCCTGAGGTTTCCCCGGGGGTCGCTGGGGACTGAGCGGCCCGCCCGTGCACTGTAATCCGACAGAACGACAGGAACCAGAGGGTAATGGTTGAGGGGTGTTTTTGTGACTGGAAGGCTGTTTCCAGTGGGGTTCCACAGGGCTCAGTACTGGGTCCCTTGCTTTTTGTGGCATATATCAATGATCTAGACATGAATATAGGGGGTATGATTATGAAGTTTGCAGACGATACTAAAATCGGCTGTTTGGTTGATACTGAAGAAGGAAGCTGTAGGCTGCAGGAAGATATCAATAAATTGTTCAAGTGGGCAGAACAGTGGGAAATGGAATTCAATCTGGAGAAGTGTGAGTTAATGCATTTGGGGAGGGCTAACAAGGAAAGGGAATACACATTAAATGGTAGGATACAGAGTAGTGTAGAGGAACAAAGGGACCTTGGAGTGCATGTTCACAGATCCCTGAAGGTAGCAGGCCAGGTAGATAACGTCATTATGAAGGCATACGGAATGCTTGCATTTATTAGCTGTGGCATAGAAAACAAGAGCAGGGGGTTATGCTTCAACTGTATAAAACACTAGTTAGGCCTCAGCTAGAGTACTGCGTGCAATTCTGGTCAACACATTACAGAAAAGATGTGATTGCATTAGAGAGGGTACAGAGGAGATTTACAAGGATGTTGCCAGGAGTAGAGAATCTGAGCAATGAGGAAAGACTGGATAGACTGGGTCTGTTTTCCTTGGAACAGAGGAGGATGAGGGGAGACCTTATTGAGGTGCATAAAATTATGAGGGGCATAGATAAAGTGGATAGAAAGGACCTATTTCCCTTCGCAGATGGGTCAAAAACAAGGGGGCACAGATTTAAAGTATTATTGGAAGGTTTAGAGGGGATTTGAGAGGAAATTTCTTCACCCACAGGGTTGTGGTTGTCTCGTACCCACTGCCTGAAAGGGTGGTAGAGGCAGGAACCCTAACCACATTTAAAAAGTATTTGGATGTGCACTTGGTATGCTCTAACTTGCCATGCTACGGACTAAGAGCTGGGAAGTGGGATTCGGTTGGATAGCTCTTTGTTACCTGGCGCAGACACCATGGGCCGAAATGACCTCCTTCCATGCTGTAACTTTCTATGATTCTATGATTCTATGATTCATACATTAAAAACTATGTCCAATCAGGTAAGTTTATTTTAGCCCCGTTAAAACAAAAAAAATGTTAAAAATATTTAATTAAATGGCATTTTAATTAATTTTAAATATGTAATTTTAAAAATATTTATTTAATATTTTCATTTATTTATTAAGTGATCCCCATTTATACTATGGGAATTCCGTACGTTAGGAACTCCAATAAGTATGAATGGGGATTCCCTTCTTTCATTGGTTGGGCCAGCCCACGTGATCCCAGGGGTGCTTGCAAACCACATGCACCCCTGGGATATGTGGGCCTCTGCCCGTGCGCACGTGGAAAGGCCCAGGATTGCAAGTCTCCATATCTCCTGGGCCACCAGGTAAATGTGTAGATTTTTTATAGGTCGGAGTCCAGGATCGCAAATTTTGGGCCAATATAAGGAGGAGCACTCAAGTGTGATCTAACCGAGTTTCAATGTCTTTAGCATAACCTCTACTTTTCAATTCCATCTCGCTAGAAATAAAACCAATGCTTGTTTTGCTTTTTATGGCCTTATTAACGATTTAGACTTCGCAACTTTTAGTGATTTGTGTAATTATACACCGAGATCCTTTGTTCCTCTATCCCATTTAGAAACGTATTTTCCATGTAATATGTGACCTTCTTATTTTCCTTTACAAAATTGAATAACTCACACTGATTTGTGCTGAAATTCATTTGTTGATGATATGCCCATTCTGAAAGCTTATTAATGTCTTCTTGTAATTTGTTGCAGTCCTCCACAGTATTGATGATCTCCAGCCCCTTCCCCCCACCCCCCTCCCCATCCAGTTTGGTGTCATCGGCAAATTTAGAAATTGTGCTTTTCATTTCAAAATCTAAATCGTTTATATATATTGTTGGCAATCCTAGCACTGATCCTTTTGGGACCCCACTTTCCACCTTCTGCAACGTTGAATAGCTACCCTTTACCCCTAAGCTCTGTTTCATTCTTGAAGTCAGCTCGCTATCCATTCTGCTTCTGGTCCCCTAACTTCCCATTCTCAGGTCTTATTCATTAATCTATTATGAGGCACCTAATCGAAGGAGTTTCGTAAATCTAGATAAATTACATCTACTACATTACCCTTTTCTACTCCCTCTGTTACCTCCTTAAAAATACCAATGAGGTTGACCAATCAATTTTTTCTTTTGAAATACATACGTTATTATATTTTTGGTTTCTGATTTTTAAAAATGTTCTCCTTTAGTAGGGATTCCATTATCTTTACCACCACCAATGTTAACCTGACTGGTCTATAGTTGTCTAGGTGAGGCGAATAGCCCAGATGCATTTAAGATAGAGCTAGATAAGAGCATGGGGAGAAATAGAAGAGTAGCATATGCTGATCGAGTGAACGCTGGCATGCCCTGCTGGGCCGTAAGATGGCATGGCGGAGAAGGTCGCTCTTTCAGTTTACAGTCCGGGGCGGATGATCCGCTGAGTCTCAGCACCACCAGGGAAACCTCGGCGAAACGGCCTCGGACCAACCTGCAGCCGCAGAGCGCCGAATGGTCTGTTTCGCTGCTGCAGACTCTCTGTAACTCTATGTAAGGTGATGTGTGCAGGAGAAGGATTGCTTGAAAGGCTGATTCTCGGTCAACCACAGACGAGGGCGTGGTCTGCAGGGCAGGTCTGTAATGTCACAATACACAGAAACAGCATCATGAAAGTTTCGCCGCTTTATGACATCACAGATACTGCAGTACCTAGCAACCAACCTCGTGACCAATCTCTCTCAAAACTGCTTATTAATGACTGCGTTTATTCGCAGCTTTCCTCGACAGTGAAGAGGAGCTGGATTCAATGTTTGTGGAGTGTGTCCGGGGATCACTTTAACCTGGACATCACCACATTGCTCAGGCAGTATAACATTGAGAGATGTTCAATGACTATAAGAATTTGACTCTCTGCGCCACAAACCACGTGCTGCATTTGTCGAGGGTGAGCTGGGCAGACGTCTTGGTTACCCCTCCCCAAATGCAGACTTCAAAGGGACATTTTGTTTCGTGAATTTCACTGGGAAATCTCCCGCTACAGAAGAACTTTTAATCCCAACGGTGTATGTAAAGAAACAGGGACATTTCCCCATCACCTGGCCCGGGGGCTGCTCAGCATAAAAGGCCCTGGGATAACTACACCGAGGTGTTTTAAAGGCTGACCTTTGAGACATTTAAAACGTCCCTCTCCGGCTGCAGGTTGGCCCCAGGTTATGTCCACTGAGGTTTCCCTGGGGGTGCTGGGGACGGAGCGGCCGTCCGTCCGTGGACTGTAAACTGACAGAGCGACCTTCCCTGCGCCGCCCCCTTTGGTAAAGACATGAAACTCGAGCCTGGCGGGCGGGAGCTTGATATACCCGCCCCAGACCGCACCAGAGGACTTGGCGGGGATAAAAACCAGCAGGAATCCAGCGGGACTGATTTCTGCGGACTCCCCACCTCTCGCATTCCTGTTAGTCGCTGAATCCGGACGGTGAAAGATAAAAACCGGCCTCAATGTCTGTGTCTCACAGAGATGAGGGGATTGGGCAGAACACCAGAGCAACACGTTGTGATGGTGCAAAGTCTTCTCATTATTTAATGAACTTAACAATTACAGTAAAGGGATATTTCACCACATTCTTCAACCCCTCTCTGAATTTAGTCTGGGTCACGGCATAAATAAAAGTGTTGGTGCAGCAACTCAGGAGCTGAAGCATAAATCCCAGTTCCAATAAATATTGAGGTAGCTTTAGATAAATATATCTCAACTGATTCAATCGGCTACACACAGAATAAAACAGAAATACGGACCATAACAGGATAAAATTCCCCGATATAACAAACAGTAAAATGATGGATTTCCTTCGCTTCTCCATCTCTGGGTCACTGGGCCTCTCCCCACTGCTGTGGGCCCGGAGTCTCCTGCGGACTCTGCTCGACAGTAAAACGTGTCTGACGGTTAAAGCATTGAGCAGCAGAATCAAAACAAATGGAACCAATGGAGTTAAAATATAATGAAGGAATTCAATTACACCCCATATTGGAGATTCGGCAACCTCCCATCTTAAAATACAAAACCAGGGAATATTGGAAAACTTATATTTATCTCCATACATAAAGTACCAGAAAGTGTTCTTTACACAGAACAGCACACTCACTGTTCCTAGAACCACAGCCGCCGTTTTCTCGGTGCAATATTTTATTTTCAGCATCTGGCAACAAATGGCCACAAATCGATCAAAGGTGAAAGTGACTGTGAACCAGACAGAACAGTCTGTGACTGCGTAAAGCAGGATGGCGTGGATATTACACACTTTAATCTTCCACCTGAACTGAAAGTGATCCTGATAAAGAATAGGAATCTGCCTGAATATGAGATCAGTGATGACGACCAGTAGATCCGCCGCTGCCATGGACACCAGGTAACGGGTGACACATTTGGAGAGACCGCAGCTTCCCCGAGACAGGATCACAATCGTCACTAAGTTCACTGTAAGGAAATGAAAAACAGGGAACTTATTGTTCAGACTGAGAGCAACAGCAGCAATGATCGAATTCAGGGTGAAATGTGCAGCGTTATTACTGAATCCAGAGACGGACTCTAATGACTTTACCAGTAACAGTACTTTCTGCTGGAGAAAGGGTTTATAGTAAAACACCGCCCTAGCGTAGCAGGAAAACAACTCCAATTCCCCGCCTGGACGGGGCTGGCAATTGGAATCTACAATGGCCTCAATGACCTTGTGTTAGGAGCGACAATAACCCAGGGTTTCTAGTCCGGATCATTCTCCTGTGACCCTGCTGGAAACTGCGCATGTGTGGACCTTGATAACTATATTTCGTCTGGGCTCAGCAGAAGAATGGTTCAGTTTTTGAACGGGTAACCTGGGTGCAATTTCATAAGCCGTTTCTAGAAATCAAGAAAATATTTTTCAGACCGTAACCTCTGCCCCTATCATTTTTTTCTCTCTCTCACACGGCAGCTGTTGATCATCCTGCCATTGCCATTTACACTTCAGCTAGAGTCGCCTTGTGTTTCTTAACTTGTCCCATTAACATCTCCTTTTGCATTGCACCATCATCCCCTTTGTCTCTTAATCTCTCCTGCCTTCCATCCTATCACAGACCTTCCCTTTTGTTCATTCCTCCCTTCCCCCACTCCCTGCCCCTAAACCTGTTACATGTCCAACTTTTTCCAGTTCTGACGAAGGGTCATCGACCTGAAACGTTATCTCTCTTTCTCTCTGTACAGATGCTGCCTGACTTGCTGAGTATTTCCAGCATTTTTTGTTTTTATTAAAGTATTTACCCTGTATTACAAAGGATGTAATAAACAGAAACAGTCCAATCGGCCCAGCAGGTACAAGCTGTTGTTTCTGCTCCACACGAGCCACCTCCCACTTTACTTCATCGAATCCCATCAGCATATTCTTCTATTCCTTTCTCCCACATGTGCTTATCTAGCTTCCGCTGAACTACTACAGCCCTGAACTACCCCCTGTGGGAGACTGTTCCACATTCTAACCACTTGCTGTGTAAATAATCTCCTCCCGAATTTTCTATTGGCTTTATTAGAGACTACGTTATATTTATGCCGCCCAGTGCTGGTCTCGTCCTCAAGGGGAAACATCTTGTACACGTGTACCCTATCAAACCCTTTCATAATCTTGAAGAATTTGCATTTATATAGCATCTCCCATGACCACAGGACGTCCCAAAGCGCTTAGGAACATAAGAAAAGAAGTGCACCATTCAGCCCCTCCAGCCTGTTCGCCATTCAATGAAATCATGTCTGATCTGTATGTTAACTTCATCCAACCACCTTGCCTCCACACCCTTTTATACCCTTGGCTAGCAAACATCTATCGATTTCAGATGTAAAAGGAGTAATTGAGCTCCCATTTTGTGGGAGTTCCACACTTATAACACTCTTTGCATGAAGAAGTGTTTATCAAATTTTCTCCTGAATGCTCTGCCTCTGATTTTAATCCCTGGACTCCCCCACCAGCTGCTTCCTTTTCTATAACTACCCTGTCAATTCCTTTCAACATCCTAAAATCCTTAAGCAAATCACCTGTAACCTACGAATACAAGCATAGTTTGTGTAATCTCTCCTAATAATCTAACCCTTGGTGCCGTGGTTACATTCTGCTGAATCTGCACTGCACTCGTTTCAAGGTCAATATATCCTTTCTAGGTGCGGTGCCCAGAACTGTGCACAGTGCTCCAGATGTGGTCTAACCAGGGCTTTGTATAGCTGCAGCAAAACGTCCTCCCCTCTATATTCTAGACCTCGTGTTATAAAGGATAATATTCCATTAGCCCTTTCTATTACTTTGTGTACCTAACTCGAACATTTTAGAGATCTGTGTACATGGACCCATAAATTCCTTTGGCTCCCCACTGTTTCTAACGTTTCACCAGTTAAATAATATTGCTATCTATAGTATTTAGTCCAATATACCTAGCTGCTTTGAAATCCATGTGACACAGTTTTGTCCATCACGTAATCTATCAACGTCTCTTTGTAATGCTGTGCTCCTGTCTACACTACTTACTGTACAACCAATCGTTCTCTCGTCGGCAATCTTGGATATATGGCTAACTATTGTGTATTCTAAGTCATTAATAAATAGAATGAATAGTTGAGGCCCCAACACAGAAGCTTGTGGGACAGCACTGGTCAATTCCTTCCAATTCGAGTGCATACCCATTATCCCTACACTCTGTTTGCTACCACCTAACCAATCCACTATTCTGGTCAATAATTTTACTTCAGCTCCATGAGATTTAATTTTAGCCAAAAATCTCTTTTGTGAAACCTTATTGAATGCCTTTTAAAGTCCATATAAACTACATCCATAGACATTCCCCTGTTACTTCCTCAAAAAGTTCAATTAGATTTGTCAGACCTCACCTACCATTTACAAATTCATGTTGGCTCTCTCTAATCACAACTAATGCATTCGTTTTGAAGTGTGGCACTGTTGCAATGCAGCAAAGCCCTTTAACTGTAAAGCAGTAATAGGCAGTATATTTATTAGAGGAGGCAGGATAGGGGTTGGATAATTGAATATTGAATTGGAAAACATAAAAAAGTATATGCGAGCATGATATTAGAAGATGGAGTCAGCAGCAGAGTGGGAGCATCTTCCCATTGCCAGTTTGGAAAAGCGGTGGTGGAATGAACCAGTGGATGGGACGTGTGGGTTTTTGTTCAGGATTGAATGTAGCAGGGGATGCGGCATGTGGGTGTTGGGTCAGGACTTAATGAATCAGTGATGGGGCATGTGGATGTTGGGACAAGACTGAATGATCCAGTGGATGGGACGTGTGGGTGTTGGGTCAGGACTGAATGAACCAGTGGATGGGACGTGTGGGTGTTGGGTCAGGACTGAATGAACCAGTGGATGGGACGTGTGGGTGTTGGGTGATGATTGAACGTACCAGTGGATGGGACGTGTGGGTGATGGGTCAGGACTGAATGTACCAGTGGATGGGACGTGTGGGTGTTGGGTCAGGACTGAATGATCCAGTGGATGGGATGTGTGGGTGTTGAGTCAGGACTGAATGAATCAGTTGATGGGACGTGTGGGTGTTGGGTGAGGATTGAATGTACCAGTGGATGGGACATGTGGGTGTTGGGTCAGGACTGAATGCACCAGTGGATGGGACGTGTGAGTGCTGGGACAGGGCTGAAGGAACCGGTGGATGGGACGTGTGGGTTTTGGGTCAGGTGTAAGATTTAGGATCACAGGCTCACACAGATTACCCAACATAAGAACATAAGAACATAAGAAATAGGAGCAGGAGTAGGCCAATCGGCCCCTCGAGCCTGCTCCACCATTCAATAAGATCATGGATGATCATCGACCTCAACTCCACTATCCCGCCCAGTCTCCATATCTCCTGATTCCCCTAAAGTCCAAAAATCTATCGATCTCAGCCTTGAATATGCTCAAAGACTCAGCATTCACAGCCCTCTGGGCAGAGAATTCCAAAGATTCACAACCCTCTGAGTGAAGAAATTCCTCCGCATCTCAGTCTTAAATGGCCTAACCCTTATCCTGAGACTATGCCCCCTAGTTCTAGACACTCCAGCCAGGGGAAACAACCTCTCAGCATCTACCCTGTCAATCCCCTTCAGAATCGTCTATGTTTCAATGAGATCACCTCTCATTCTTCTAAACTCCAGAGGGTATAGGCCCATTCTACACAATCTCTCATCATAGGAAAGCCCGCTCATCCCAGGAATCAATCTACTGAGCCTTCGTTTAATCGCCTCCAATGCAAATATAGCTTTCCTTAGATATGGAGAACAAAATTGCACAGTACTCCAGGTGTAGACTCACCAAGGCCCTATACAATGTAGCAAGATTCGTTACACTTAGACTCCAACCCCCTTGCAATAAAGGCCAACCTGTCATTTGCCTTCCTTATTGCTTGCTGTATCTGCATGCTAGCTTTCTGTGTTTCTTGCACGAGGACACCTAAATCTCTCTGAACATCAACATTTGAACATTTCTCACCATTTAAAAAAAATCTGTTTCTCTATTCATCCTACCAAAGCGAATAATCTCACAACTCCCTACAGTATATTCCATCTGCCACCTTACTGCCCGGTAACTTAGTCTATCTATATCCCAGGCCCTTCATCGGTTCTCAGTCAGAATCCAGGAATTCTCCAACTAACACCACGTGAGAGCACCGTCAGCAGAAGAACTACTTCAGCTCATAGAGAAGACCCACCACCAGCATTTCAGGTCGCCAAGGATCGGCAATAACTGAAGCCTTGCCGGTCTCAACTACATTCCAAGAACCAACTTTAAAAATTAATTCAATGGGGGTGGAATTATTCGCTGCAGTTGCGAATTGCATGAGACTCTGACCAGGGAGGAGAATTAAGTCTATGGCCAGGGAGGGGAATGGTGTCTGTGTCCAGGGAGGGGAATGGATTCTGTGTCCAGGGAGTGGAATGGAGTCTCTGTCCAGGGTGGGGAATGGAGTCTCTGTCTAGAGAGGGGAATGGAGTCTGTGTCCAGGGAGGGGAATGAAGTCTGTGTCCAGGGAGGCGAATGGAGTCAATGTCATGGGAGGGGAATGGAGTCTGTGTTGAGGATGGGGAATGGAGTCTGTGTCCAGGGACGGGAATGGAGTCTGTGTCCAGGGAGTGGAATGGGGTCTGTGGTGAGGGTGGGGAATGGAGTCTGTGTCCAGGAAGGGGAATGGAATCTGCAGCGAGGGTGGGGAATGGAGTATGTGTCCAGGGAGGGGAATGGACTCTGTGTACAGGGAGGGGAATGGAGTCTGTGGCGAGGGAGGAGAATGCAGTCTGTGTCCAGGGAGGGGAATGGAATCTGTGGCAAAGGCATGGATGTAACGGCCAGGGCCGAAGATGATGACTTCAATTGTTTTCTGAAATTGTAATCAATAATTGAATTATTTGTTGGAAACAGAACCTTCACAACCAACGTATTTAATACATAACTTGTAAGTGGCTTAAAGGAAGACTTTCCGAGTACATCACAAATAACCTGTAAAGAAGGGACTGTCACTTTAAATAGACTGATAATATGACCCACATTGTAAAATGTCACGGTGGAATTTCAGAAAGTGTCTGAACACAGCTGGAGCCGTGTTATCCTGCTACCTTTCACCTGGTGTGAGAACTGAACAGATCACAAATTGTTAGAGGGATTATGAGACAAGGAAATATTGCAAGATTTCACGATTCAATCCTTCGTTTTCAATCGGCAGAAATAATTTCCACCGACAGGAGCTGTTGGATAGTCCATGCAGACCTCACTGAGATCTCCTGAACTGTGGCTGAACAATGGAAATAAAGCAGTTCAAACATAACTGAATAAACATTTTACTGGAACATAGATTACAGTTAAATCCTGTCCTGGCCATCTGGAATCAGTGACCGTAAGGCAGAGCGGGAGATGATGGAAAGTAAGACAGCTGCCTGGAGCTGAATCATTAGTGGGTATTGTCCCATATTTCAGTGTATTTGTGATCTAGCTGTCAGCGCTGGTTTCCACAGATCAGTGTCATTAACTACATCAAGCAGATGTTAAAACTCCTGTTACCCCTGAACACATATTTCTGGTCCGATAATAGGGTTCAGTGCAGAGCGCAGATTGCAAGTTGTTCAATAAAGAGAATCGCTCACTAACATTTGGTAAACAATTCAAATAACAGTCAAATTCTGTAAAAGACTAATCAGTGGAAGCAAGTTGTGAAAAGTAGAAACTTCAGTGAACTGGGAGCATTGAATCGGTAACTGATCAAACATTACATGATAGAAATAAGATGCATTACCAGACACAGAAGAAGAGCGTTAAACTTAATACAATTAATAATCGGGTCTAAAGGACGAGGACAGTAAATACAGCGAAACATGGTTTACAGAATTAATTGCTGAAATAATGACTCACCAGGAACACCAACAGCAGCGAGGAGCAGATAATAAATCCTTTGTATATCGAAAAATGCCCACAGTATCCGGAGTTCAGGTGGAATCTCCCAGAACATGATCTCATTGATTGTGAGATCCAATGGTCGCTGTTTGTATGGGAGACCACACTCAGTCAAACACTGATGGACACACTGAAAACTGTCCCTATTTATAGCCTCAGGGAAATCTCCAGTGAGATCATTAAACTACACACTGACTGACATTAATTATAGTCACTTAACAAACACAGCGACATAATCCTTTCACACCATCACCTTCTATTGCACAATATATTAAAAGCAACGTGGCATTCTTACCAAGTGACTTCATCCACAACCAAAAAATTTATTTTTAACTCTGTTGTTAAAAACAGAAATAGGGCATCCTGCAATCTCAAATTATGAATGTGAAGTGAGCAGCTTCAATTACACAGTTCCGATTATTACTGCGACATGCTGTAACCTTGTAATTTCAGGCTTTCAATTCATTTCATAGGGTGAACTTAACATAAGTGCAAAAGAAAAAATGGATGCAGAGAGGCAGATCAAGTAACGGTCGGTAAGGACATATGGGGACTGATAATACAATGGTTAGAAAGGATACATGGAGACTGATACTACAATGGCCAGTAAGAATTCATGGGGGCTGATGAAAAAATGGTCTGTAAGGATACATGGGGACTGATAATACAATGGTCAGTAAGGATATATGGGGACTGATAATACAATGGTCAGTAAGGATACATGGGTCTGATAATACAATGGTCAGAAAGGATACATGGAGACTGATAATACAATCGTGAGAAAGGATACATGGGGACTGATAATACAATGGTCAGAAAGGATACATGGAGATTGATAATACAAAGGTCAGTAAGGATACATGGGGACTGATAATAAAATGGTCTGTAAGGATACACGCGGACTGATAACACAATGTTTAGTAAGGATACATGGGGACTGATAATACAATGGTCAGTAAGGATACATGGGGACTGATAATAAAATGGTCAGTAAGGATACATGGAGACCGATAATACAATAGTCAGTAAGTATACAAGGGGACTGATAATATAATGGTCAGATAGGATGCATGGGGACTGATAATGCAATGGTCAGTAAGGATACATGGGGACTGATAATACAATGGTCAGTAAGGATACATGGGTACAGCTAATAAAATGGTCAGTAAGGATACATGGGGACTGATAACACAATTGTCAGTATGGATACATGGGTCTGATAATACAATGGTCAGTAAGAATTCATGGGGGCTGATAATCAAATGGTCAGTAAGGATATAAGTGGACTGATAATACAATGGTCAGTAAGGATAAATGGGGACTGATAAGATAATGGTCAGTAGGGATACATGGGGACTGATAATACAATGGTCAAAAAGGATAAATGGGGACTGATAAGATAATGGTCAGTAAGGATACATGGGCACTAATAATACAATGGTCAGAAAGGATACACGGAGACTGATAATACAATGGTCAGTAAGGATACATGGGGACTGATAATAAGCTGGTCTGTAAGGATACATGCGGACTGATAATACAATTGTCAGTATGGATACATGGAGACTGATAATACAATAGTCAGTAAGGATACATGAGGCCAGGTAATACAATGGTGAGTAACGATATATGGTGATTGATAATACAATGGTCAGAAAGGATTCAAGGGGACTAATAACATAATGGTCAGTAAGGAGACATATGTACTGATAAGACAATGGTCAGTAAAAATGCATGGGGACTGATAATTCAGTGGTCAGTAAGGATACATGGGGAATGATAATACAATGGTCAGTAAGGAGACATGGGGCTAGATAATACAATGTTAAGTAAAGAGACATGGGTCCAGATAATACAATAGTAATGAGGATACATGGTGACTGATAATACACTGGTTAGTAAGGATAGATGAGGACTGATAATACGATGGTCAGTAAGAATGCATGGGGACTGATAATACATTAGTCAGCAAGGCTACATAGGCTTGATAATGTAATGGTCAGTAAGGATGCAAGGGGGACTGAAAATGCAGTGGTGAATAAGGATACATGGGGGTTGATAATGAATTGTCAGATAAGGTGCAGGGGAACTGGTAATTCTGTGGATAATAAGCATCCATAGGTGCTGATACAGTAGTCAGTAAGGATATATTGTGCGGATACAAATATTGATCAGTAAGTGTACATGGGGACTAATAAATGAATGGACAATAAGGAAACACGAGGAATGATAATGCAATGGTGAGAAAGTGTAAATGGGGACTGCTAATGTGATGGACAGCAAGGATACATGCGGACTGATAATACAATGGTCAGTAAGAATACATGGGGCTGATAATACAATGATCAGAAAGTACAAAAAGGCATTTAATGCAATGGTCATTTAGGATATATTAGTACTGAAAATGCAATAGTCAGTAAGTATATATGTGCACTGACAATTGAATGGACAGTAAATAACACGTGGACAGATAATGCAATGGTCCGTAAAGATTAATGGGAGCTGATAATACAATGGGCAGTAAAGATTAATGGGGACTGATAATGCAATGGTCAGCAAGGATACATGCGGACTGGAAATGCAATGCTCAGTAAGGATTCATGGGGACTGATAATGCAATGGTCAGTAATGAGAACTGGGGTATATAATGCAATGGTCAGTAAAGACACATGGGGACTGATAGTCCAATGGTCAGTAAGGATACATGGGGACTGATAATAGAATGATCAATAAGGTTACATACGGACTGATAATACAATGGTCAGTAAGGATACATGGGGACTGATAATACAAAGGTCAGTAAGGATATATGGGTACTGATAATACAAAGGTCAGTAAGGATATATGGGTACAGATAATACAATGGTCAGTATGGATACATGGGGACTGATAATACAATGGTCAGTAAGGATACATGGGGGGTGATAATACAATGGTAAGTAAGGATACATGGGAACCGATAATACAATAGTCAGTAAGGATGCATGGGGACTGATAATACAATGGTCAATAAGGATACATGGGGACTGATAATACAATGGTCAGTAAGGATACATGGTGGCTGATTATACAATGGTCAATAAGAATACATGGGGACTGACAATACAATGGTCAGTAAGGATACATGTGGACTGATAATGCAATGCTCAGTAAAGTTACATGGGGAATGATAGTGCAATGGTTAGTAGGAATACATGGGGACTTGCGGGGTGGTTTGCTACTGCTGCTGGGGGTGGCGTTTAAACTAACTTGGCAGGGGGATGGGATAGGTAGTAGAGCTATAGTAGGGGGTAATGCACAGCCAAATGTACAGGGATAATCAAGTCAACCTGGAAGACAGAGCAAATATGTAAAGGCACAAGGGAGCATGGCAAAGCTGGATGACATTTATTTTAATGCAAGGAGTCTTGCAAGTAAGGCAAATGAATTGACGATGTTGATGAACACATGGGAGTATGATATTGTTGCTATCACAGAGACATGTTTGAGGGAGGGGCAGGACTGGCAGCTCAATATTTGGGTGTATAGAATCTTCAGGCGAGACAGAGGGGATGTAAAAGAGAAGGATATGTCGCAATATTAATCAAGGAGTCAATTACTGCCTTAGGAGGGATGATATTTAGCAGGTTCCTCTAATGAGGCCATATGGGTAGAACGTAAAAACAAAAAGGTGTCAAGCACTTTGCTGGCAGTGTACTATAGGCCCCCAAACAGTCAGGGGGAGATAGAGGAACAGATAAATAAGCAAATCTCAGACCAGTGTCGAAACAATAGTGTAATAATAGTAGGGGATTTTAACTTCCCCAATATTAACTGGGATAGTCAGAGTGTGAATGGCTTAGAGGGCGGGAAATTCTTAAAGTGCATCGAGGAGAGCTTTTTGAGCCAGCATGCAGAAAGTCCTACAAGAGAGGGGGTGGTACTGGGCCTAATTCTAGGGAATGTAGCCGGGCAAGTGGTAGAAATGTCAGTAGGAGAGCATTTTGGTGACAGTGACCGTAATTCGGTGAGATTTAAGGTAGCCATGGAAAAGGACAAAGATGGATTGGAAATAAAGGTTCTAAATTGGGGGAAGGCTGATTGTAATATGATAAGGCAGGATCTGGCCAAAGTGGATTTTCTATCAGCTACTTGTAGCAAAATCCACATCAGTGCAATTGGAGCCTTTCAGAAAGGAAATAGAGAGAGTACAATGCCAACATGTTCCTGTAAAGGTCAACGGTGGGACCAACAAAGCCCAGGGAACCCTGGATGTCAAGGGATATACAAGAATGGATTAGGAAAAAAAGGGAGGCTTTTGGCAGATACAAAGGACTAAAAACAGTGGAAGCCTAGAGGAGTATAGAAAGTGCAGGGTGGTACTTAAAAAACAAATTAGGAGAGCAAAGAGGGGGCATGAAAATACACTGGTGGGCAAAATAAAGGAAAATCCCAATGTGTTTTATAAGTATGTTAAGGGCAAGAGGATAACCAGGGAAAGAATAGAGCCCATTAGGGGCCAAAGTGGCAATCTGTGTGTGGAGCCGGAAGATGTGGGAGAGGTTGTAAATGAATATTTTGCAGCTGTGTTCACTATGGAGAAGGACGATGTAGGCATAGAGATCATGCAGGAGGATTGTGATATACTTGAACAAATTAATATTGAGAGGGAGGAGGTACTAGCGGTTTTAGTGGGCTTAAAAGTGGATATATCCCCAGGCCCAGATGATATGTATCCCAGGCTGCTGTGTGAGGCAACGGGGGAGATTGCAGGGGCTCTGACACAAATTTTCAGAACCTCTCTGACCACAGGGGAGGTGCCAGAGGACTGGAGGAAAGCGAACGTAGTACCATTATTCAAGAAGGGTAGTAGGGATAAACCAGGGTATTACAGGCCAGTGAGCCTAACATCAGTGGTAGGGAAATTATTGGAAAAAATTCTGAGGGACAGAATTAGTCTCCACTTGGAGAGGCAAGGATTAATCAACGATAGTCAGCATGGCTTTGTCAGGGGTAGATCATGTCTAACCAATTTGATTGAATTTTCGAGGGGGTGACTAGGTGTGTGGATGAGGATAGTGCAGTGATGTAGTCTACATGTACTTCAGTAAGGCTTTTGACAAAGTCCCGCATGGGAGACTGGTCAAGAATGTAAGAGTCCATTGGTTCAAGGGCAGTTTGGCATTTTGGATCCAAAATTGACTTAGTGGCAGGAGGCAGAGGGTAATGCTCCAAGGTTTTTTGTGTGACTGGAAGCCTGTGTCCAGTGATGTAACGCAGGGATCGGTGCTGGGTCCTTTGTTGTTTGTAGTGTACATTAATGATTGAGAGATGAATATATGATCAGTAAGTTTGCAGATGACACGAACATTATTGGAGTGGTAAATAGCGAGGAGGGAAGCCTCAGGCTACAGGACGATATAGACGGGTTGGGCAGATGGGCAGAACAGTGGCAAATGTGAGGTGATGCATTTTAGGAGGACAAAAAAGGCAAGGGAATACACAATGAATGGTAACACCCTAGGAACGACAGATGATCAGAGCGGTCTTGCTATGCATGTACATAGATCTATGAAGGTAGCAGGACAGGTAGATAATGTGGTTAAAAAGGCATATGGGATACTTGCCTTCATTAGCCGAGGCATAGAATATAAGAGAATGGAGGTTATGATGGAGCTGTACAAAACGCTAGTTAGGCCACAGCTGGAATACTGTGTGCAGTTCTGGTCGCCACACTATAGGAAGGATGTGATTGCATTGGTGTGGGTGCAGAGGAGATTCACCAGGATGCTACCTGGGCTGGAGTACTTCAACTATGAAGAGAGACTGGACAGGCTGGGGTTGTTTTCCTTAGAGCAGATAAAGCTGAGTGGTATCTGATTGAGGTGTACAAAATTATGAGGGGCATAGATAGGGTAGATAGAAATGAACTTTTCCCTTATTAGAGGGGTCAATAACCAGGGGGCATAGTTTCAAGGTAAGGGGCAGGAGGTTTAGAGGGCATTTGAGGAAAAACCTTTTCACCCAGAGGCTGGTTGGAATCTGGAACTCACTACCTGAAAGGGTCGTAGAGGTAGTAACCCTCACAACATTCAAGAAGCATTTAGGTGAGCACTTGAAACGCCATAGCACACAAGGCTACGTAACAAGTGCTGGAAAATGGGATTAGAATAGATAGGGCTTGATGGCCGGCACTTGAGAGGCCCCTACAGGTGTGTACACACCTTGTACACACCCGTAGGGGTCGGAAAATCCGGGCCAATGTTTATCCTTGTTAGCGAAGAAACGAGCTACCTGAAAAAAGCGAAGTGGCCGACCATTCAACGACTTCTTGCTGCCATCATTCCAGCGCCTTTTGTCTGTTCGCAGCTTCGTTATCCGATTAAATGTTCGCCCCTCTCTTGGGCAGAGACACGTGTCCCTGAATGGACTCTGTTTCTGAAGAAATAGAACTTGGAAATTTAGGATGTTTCAGCCTCTGTAAACAAGGCGCTGTGAAAATCAAATGGGGAGAAGCCATTTACCCAGTTCAGAGTCACTGTCATTGTGAAAGAATGCAGGGCTTTTAGAATCAATCCCCAATCTCAGCCTATCAGAGGAATTTTCATCCTGAGCATTAGTGTCTTTTCACTGCGCTGCTTGTAATGTCGTTAGTTGAACAATACACATGTGTCCTGCAAACAATTATTCATACAAAACAATATTGATATAATATCGCGGACTATCAATAATGCATCTTGATCTGCATTGCAAACTACTGGTAGTACAATAGTGAAATTATTATAACCCGAAAATCACCGTGTGCGATACTAATCCACCAACATTCAACGCATTCAAGTGACATTCCAGCTTGCCCAATTCTAACGCAATAAAGGAGAGAATTATTCCCTATTGAATTTTAATGCTTTTTGCCCCAATATCACAGAGTGCTATTTCTCAGCTGATGCATTGTCGACATCCAAGAATGTCCCTAGAAATTGCCGCGTTGAAAGAGGCTGTTGGGCCCAACCAGTCAGTGCTGGTGTTGATCCTCCAGATGAGCGGCAGTCCTAATCTCACAGCCCCGCCCTGTTCCCCTCTCCCTTCATCCTCTTTCATTCCACCAGCAATCTACCCTCTTCTTCAGTGCTGACATGGCCTCTGTTTCAATCTCTGCCTTTAGTATTACATTCCGCAGCCTCACAACCAACCCTCTGTGTAAAACAGTTTCTCCTGCTTATAAATACAGCCCCAATTTTCAAGTGTTCCTTTTGTATTTTTTTATTCGTTTATGGGATCAGGGCGTCGCTGGCAATGCCAGCATTTATTGCGGATCCCTAGTTGCACTCGTGCCTCCCTGTATTCCCACACACCACGTCCCATCCCAGTGACTCTGCGTCGTACCCTCTCTATAACCTCAGTACCATTGCTAAAGTGTAGAGCCTAAAATGGCCGACAGTTTCCAGCACAGCTGCTGGATTTCATAGGATCGCCTTTCCAGTTAATCCCCAATTAGTTCTTCTGGGGCCATTTTACACATTTGTTATCATGGGGAAGGTGGAAACCCTTCATGCTGGGCCGCTGACTCCTGCACACAGTGAGGGGTCATTCCCAAGGTCACCAGTGACGTGAGAACAGCAGGCAATATATTTGCATATTTAAATTTGCGTTCTGAAGTTGGAAACGAGGCATAAGGCCATTGGCACTGTGATCGATTGACCGCTGGCTCAGCGCAGTAATGATACACAGTTTCAGCTTTTATTTAACTACTGTATTCAATTTATTCTGAGATATGAATAGAAAATTGACAGCACGGCGTCTTGTTCATTTTTACATGGTGTAGGAGATTGTCCTAACTTCAGAAAGAATTCCAATCGTAGAGTTGGAATGATCATTGAATTTGTTCATTTGTCTCACAGGGCTGGCGTGTGAAGTTGATTTCAAACCGTCCACTCTGTCGTCAGCAGTTGATGAAGGAGGAAATGCAACGATGCGGTGTAACTATGAAGAGATCACAACCACGTACAGGCATTGGTCGGGACAGCGAGCACGGCATCGCAGGGTTTGATACCCAATACAGGGCAGGGGAATTCTCCATTAACATCCACCATGTAAAGCGGCAAATGAAACTGGTAATCACAGGTGTACAAGTCGGAGACACTGTGCTTTACCAGTGTACGCAGGAACACACAGTGTAATAGTCACAGGGAGAGTCTGCACAATAACACAGCAGGTATCGAGATACAGCTTGGCCGCAACATTCGAATGTAACCTTTCGCTGCACAGTGCGTATTAAAGAATTACTGAGGAAGAAATAAAAGAAGGAAGAAAGAAAGAAAGAAAGAAAGATCTAGACTTTGCTCACCCTGTGCTCAGGGAGCTGAATACATGTTGTTTGCCTTTTCTTACCAATGTGTGACGTTATTTTATTTAAATATTTGAACGTCACACATAGATTACCATTTCCTTTTCACTTTGGAACCAATTTGCCCACAGATCCGCACACCCAAAAATGCCTTATCACGACAGTTTCCCATCCTCATACAGGATATAAAACCCCGAGTCTGAGGCCGCCCAAACGCCAATTCCTTATTCAGCTCCTTTCTGCACTACTTTTTTTTAGCCATTTCTGATGTCAGGCACTACAAACCTTTTCATCGGCTTCTTAACCCAAAACTGAATTCCGTTTCTCAAGCGCAAAACAACACCCTCCTCCGTGACTGTCTGTTTTCCGTGGCCTGGTGCGAGGCCCATGTGGTTCCAAGACTTAAAAAAGCCGAAGTGAAAACCGGAAAATTGCAGGCTCGTCAGTTTCACTTCAATGAAGCACTGTACGGCCACCTTGATGGAGAACGGGTTATTAGAGGACCTCAGAAAGGTTCCAGACAAAGGTTTGTTCTCACTACTTAGTTGAACTTTTGAGGAAGTTACAAGTTTGGTGGATGCAGGTTACTCGGTTACCCTTCTGGATCTTAAGTTTCAAATGCCCTTGACAAGGTGCCACATGTAAGGCTGCTGCATAAGTTTGAGACCTGTGGGTTTAGCAGGTAGATTTTGGGCTTACTAAGGAACCGGCTGCATTCTTGAAGACAGAGGTAGTTATTAATGGCAGTGGTTCTATGTCTGGACCTTTAACTGATGGAGTTACGTAAGCAGCAGTGATGGGACGGTTGCTCTTCACTATCTTAACAACGATCTGCAACAAGGGATCGGGGAACTTCCCACAAACTCAGAGGTGATATCAGAAATTGTGTGGGAGTTAGGACCTTAGATGAGAGAAATATATTACAGGCAGATGTAAATGGGGCGGGGGAATCAGCCCACATCTGGCAGACTTAAGTAAATATCGATAAATGTAGCGTGAATCACGTGGGTAGGGCCAATGCCAGTCAAGTATTCACCAGGCGTGGTTGTGTACGGAAGGATAAGGTCCTGGGTATTACAGGGCCAGAGCTATTCACATGTACACCAGGCTTGGTTGTGTGCCCAATGCTGCTGAACGGAACACAGCCCTGGGTATGCTGGGGAGAATAGCTGTCAGGTGTACACCCGGCTCGGTTGCGTGCTCAAGACTGTTGAACGAGACACGGCCCTGGATAGTCCAGAGCCAGTGTTATTCACATGTACACCAGGCTGGGTTGTGCGCTGCAGGAGAAGAACCCTGGGACCAATGCTCGCCACGTGTACAGCAGACTGGTTTGTGTGCCCGACAAAGAATTTATCTTAAAGCACGTTAACCAACCATAGGGAACAGAGCACGTCAACCCTGCACCCAAAACTTACTGTGTGCTAATTTAATAAGACATCGTGAAAATGGCTTCTCCAAGCCTGTTTCACTGCAGGAGTTCGAATGCAACTTTCTTTCCTTATTTCCTTCTTTCTAACTAATAAAATCATGGCATATGTCTTATACCCTTTCGGTTTATTGTTCTACTCCTACTGAATGCAACCGTAGCTCATGTTTTATAAACACCCATTTGTTTCGGATAGTTTGCCAAACAGTGGTCATACACGGAGTGCATCTTATACATTGTGTAAAGTTGGGAATTCGGTAAGATGGAACTCTAGTAAGTCGTGGGTGAGTAGGTCTCAATCTGAAATTTTGTTCAACATTTGGAATTTAACTTAGAACTTTAAAAACTGTAAAAAAATAAGCTGCAAGTTAGTCACGAGTCTGAGCCAGCAGGCCTGCGGCAGGAATGGAGTCGGAGACCGAGGATAAAGGCAGCACGGAGCAGATACTTTGGAGTCTGAGTGAGCGGACTACCTGCGAGTGAGACAGTCGGCAATCGACACAACGAAGGAATGACATCAGAATTCAAAGGTGTCGCTGGCACAAGGGAGCTGAGAGGTGAGTATCGGGTGAGTATTTGTGGTCAGTTTTTTTTTGTTCTGTTTGAGTATATTTCTGCTAAGTAGTTCATAGCCTATCTAATAGACGGAAGTGCTGATTGGTGGATCGCTGTTGAGTGTTTCTTGTTAAGTTTATTTCTGCAAAATTACCTCCATAATCTGGCAAATAGAGTCATAGCAGGGCAGCTTAGTCCCGTGATTTGCACATCCTGTGCCATGTGGGATGTCCTGGACATTTCTTACGGCCTGGACGACCACGTGTGCAGGAAGTGTCGCTAACTGCAGCAAGTCGAGCTCCGGGTTTCGGAGCCTGAGCCAGCTGGAGTCACTACAGTGCATCCACGAGGCTGGAAGTGGCCATCCCGCAGTCTCAGAATGTGCAGGCACAGAGAGAATGGGTGAGTGCCAGACAGAGAAGGAGGACCAGGCAGGTAGGGCAGGAACCCCCAGTGTGCATCTCGCTCGCTAACTGGTTCACGGCTCTGGAAACTGGTGGGGGTGATGGTTCCTCTGGGGAGAACAGCCAGAGCTAATCCCACAGCACCACGGGTGGCTCATCTGTCCGGGGTTTGGGGGGTGGGAATAGTGGAACAGCAATAGTGATAGGGGATTCATTGGTTAAGGGAACAGATAGGCGTTTCTGTGGACGCAGACGTGATTCCAGGATGGCATGTTGCCTCCCTGGTGCCAGGGTCAAGGATGTCACTGAGCGGCTGCAGGACACTCTGAGGGGGGCAGTGGACAGTCAGAGGTCATCGTGCATATCGGTACCAATGACATAGGCAGAAAGAGCAATGAGGTCCTGCAGGCAGACTACAGGGAGCTAGAAAAGAGATTAAAAAGGAGGACCTCAAAGGTAGTAATTTCCGTGAGTAGAGGAGTAGGAGGATAGAAGAGATGGATGTGTGTCTGGAGAGAGGGTGCAGGAGTGAGCGCTTTAGATTCTTGAGACATTCGGATTATTTCTGGGGAAGTTGGGACCTGTAAAAGCCGGAATCTCAACAAAGCTGGAACCAATATTCTCGCGGGGCGGGGGGGGAGGGGGCGGATGATAGTGCTGTTGTGGAGGGTTTAACCTAGCTTGGCGTGGGCACCAGCATGAAGAAATGGAAGGGAGGAATGGGGTGCATGGATGATTCAGTGTGTTGGATGGTGCTGGTGGAGAAGGTTGTGCTGGAGGTGGAAGTAGTACCATAATAGACAGCAGCAGCCTAACAGAGATTACAAAAAAATGAAAAATGGGTTTAGAATGCATGTACGTAAATGAACAAAGTGTGGTGTATAAGGTTGTTGAGCTACAAGCACAATTATCCTTGTGGCAAAATGATGTTGTGGCAATAATGGAAACGTGGCTTAAAAACGGTGAGGACTGGGCGCTTAATATTCAAGTGTACAAGGTGTTCAGAAGATATAGGGTAGGAAAAAAAGGAGGTGGGGTGGCAGTGCTGATAAAGGAAGACATTGTAGTGTTGGAAAGGGGCTATGCTCTTGAGGGGACAAGGACAGAATCCATTTAGTTAGAGTTGAGGAGCAAAAAGTGTATGATCACACTATTGGGGGTGTTCTACAGGCCTGCAAACAGTGAGAGAGAGGTAGAGGAGCAAATCTGCAGGGAAATCGCAGAGATATGCAAGAGTTAAAGAGTGGTGATATTGGGGGAATTTAATTACCCAAATATCGATTGGTATAATGCAAAGGCAAAGGGAAAGGAAGGGGAGAAATTTCTTTGACCAGTATGATCTTTGCCCAACTAGAAAGGAGCATTGCTGTACCTGGTGCTGGGGAATGAGGTGGGCCAGGTCGACCAAGAGTCTGTGGGAGAACACTTGGGAACGAGTGATCATAGAAACATAGAAACATAGAAGATAGAAGCAGGATTAGGCCATTTGGCCTCTCCAGCCTGTTCTGCCATTTAAGGAAATCATGGCTGATCATCGAAATTCAGTACCCTGTCCCTGCTTTCTTCCCATATCCCTTGATCACTTTAGCCTTAAGAAATATATCTAACACCTTCTTGAATATATTTAATGAATTGGCCTCAACTGCCTTCTGTGGTAGAGAATTCCACAGGTTCAACACTCTCTGGGTGAAGAAATTCCTCCTCATCTCTGTCCTAAATGGCTTATCCCTTATCCTTAGACAGTGATCTCTGGTTCTGGGCTCCCCGGCCATCGGGAACATCCTTCCTGCATCTAGTTGTCTAGTCCTGTTAGAATTTTACAAGTTTCAATGAGATCCCCTCTCATTCTTCTAAACTCTAGCGAATCTAAGCATAATCGACCCAATCTCTCTTCACACGTCATTCTTGCCATCCCAGGTACCAGTGTGGTGAATCTTCACTGCACTCCCTCCACGGCAAGGACATCCTTCCTCAGATAAGGGGACGAAAACTGCACACAATACTCAAGGTGTGGTCTCACCAAGGCCTTGTACAACTGCAGCCAGACTTCTTTGCTCCTGTACTCGAGTCCGCTCGCTATGAAGGCCAACATACCATTTGTCTTCTTAACTGCCTGCTGCACCTGCATGCTTACCTTCAGTGACTGGTGCATAAGGACACTCAGGTCTCGTTGCACTTCCCCTTTTCCCAATCTATTGCCATTCAGATAATAAACTTTCTTCCTGTTTCTGCCACCAAAGTGGATAACCTCGCATTTATCCACATTATACTGCATCTGCCATGCATCTGCCCAATCACCCAACCTGTCCAAATCATACTGGAGTTTCTCTGCATCATCCGCACAGCACACACGCCCACCCAGCTTTGTGTTGTCTGCAAACTTGGAGATATTACGTCTAGTTCCCTCGTCTAGTTCATTAATATATATTGTGAATAGCTGGGGTCCTAGCACCGATCCCTGCGTTACCCCACTAGTCACTGCCTGCCACTCAAAAAAGACCCGTTTATTCCAACACTTTGCTTCTGGTCTGCCAACCAGTTCTTTATCCAAGTCAGTACCTTACCCCCAATCCTTTGCTTTAACTTTGCGTGCTAATCTCTTATGCGGGAACTTATTGAATGCCTTCTGAATGTCCAAATACACCACATCCACTGGTTCTCCCTGATCTATTTTACCAATTACTTCCTCAAAAAATTCCACTAGATTAGCCAAGCATGATTTATCTTTTGTAAATCCATATTGACTTTGTCCGATCCTGCCACTGTTTTCCAAGTGCTCTGCTATTACATCTTTTCACCACTACTGATGTCAGGCATACCGGCCTATAATTCCCCATTTTCTCTCTACCACCTTTTTTAAATAGTTGGGTAACATTAGCTACCCTCCAATCCATGGGAACTGTTCCAGAATCTACAGAATTTTGGAAGATGACCAGCAGTGCATCTACTATTTCTATGGCCACTTCCTTATGTGCCCTAGGATGTAGATTATCAGGCCCTTGGGATTTATTGGCCTTCAATCCCGTCAATTTCCCTAACACCATATCCCTACAAATACTGATTTCATTCAATGCCTCCATCTCATTAGACCCTATGTTCAGCGTATCATAAGGTTTAGATTAGCAATGGAGAGGAGCAAGGAACAATCTAGAGTAGAACTTCTAAACTGGAATAGGGCGAACTTCAATGGGATGCGAAAGGATCTAGCCAGGGTAAAATTGAACCAAAGGCTAACAGGAAAACTGGAGCAAAACAATGAGTGATCTTTAAGGAGGAGGTGTTCCAAGTACAGGCTAGGTACATTCCAACAAGAGGGAAGGGGAAGGCAACCAAATAAAGAGCCTCTTGGATGGCGTGGGAGATAGAGAAGATGATGAAACAAAAAAGAGGGCGTATGATGCATGTCAAGTGAATTCTTCAATGGAGAACCAGACCAAATACAATAGGTTAAGAGAGGATGTGAAGATGAAAATAAGATTGGCAAAGAGAGAATGTAAGAGTAGAATGGTGGTGAACATAAAAGGGAACTCAAAAATCTTCTACCGGCACGTAACCAGTAAGCGGGTAGTAAGAGGCGGGTGGCACCTATTAGAGAAAAAGAAGGTGACAAATGCTTAGAGGTGCTGGGCAAGGCTAGAATATTCAATGAGTACTTTGTATCGGTGTTTACTATGGATGTGAAGGCTCACAAATTATTGTTAGAAGTGGAAAAGGTAGAAGCAATGGAAGGGGTGAAAGTTGACAGACAGAATGTACTGGAAAGATGCGGGGGAGGTGCTTGTGGATTGGAAAATGGCAAATGTGACACCAATGTTCAAGAAAGGGTGTGAGGACAGCCCTAGTAACTACAGGCCGGTCAGTTTTAGAAACAATAATCACGGAAAAATTAACGGGCACTTGGAGAGGTTTACGCAAAGCAGGTACGGGGTACTGAGTTTGGATGATCAGCCATGATCTCATCGAATGGCAGAGCAGGCTCGAGGGGCTGAATGACCTACTCCTGCTCCTATCTTCTATGTTTCTATGTTTCTATTAAGGAGAGCCAACACGGATTTGTAAAAGGCAGATGGTGTTTGACTAATTTAATTGAATTTTTTGATGAATTAACAGGGAGGATAGATGAAGGGAAGACAATGGACGTTGTCTACATTGATTTTAGGAAGGCGTTTGACAAAGTACCACATAGGAGGCTGGTTAAGAAAATTGAGGCTCATGGAAGAGGTGGGTCAGTGGCAGCTTGGATACAGAATTGGCTTAAGGACAGAAAACAGCATGCTGTGGTAAATGGCTGTTTTTCAGACTGGATTATGGTAGATAGTGGTGCACCCTACGGGTCAGTGCTGGGGCCACTGCTTTTTTGATATATATAAACGACCTGTATATTGGAATACAGGGTAGAATTTCTAAATTTGCCGATGACACCAAACTTGGGGGTTTGGTGAACAGTGAGAATGATACCAATCGACTGCAACAGGACATAGAAAGGTTGGCAGAATGGGCAGACAAGTGGCAGATGAAATTTAATACAGAGAAGTGTGAGATGATGCATTTTGGCAGAAGGAACAGGGAGAGGCAATATACATTTAATGGCACAGTTGGAAAGTTTGTGCAGGGACAGAGGGACCTGGGAGTTAATGTGCATAGGTCCCTGATGGTGGCGGGATATATTGAGAGAGTGGTTAGAATACGAAATGTGTTCTTGGGCTTCATAAATAGAGATATTGAGTACAAAAGTAGAGAAGTTATGCTGAACCTTTATAAAGCGCTGGTTAGGCCACAACTGGAGTGTTGCGTCAGTTCTGGTCACCACAGTTCAGGAAGGATGTGGCGGCACTTGAGAGCATGCAGAGAAGATTTACCAGAATGGTTCCGAGGTTGGGGGATCTTAGCTAAAGGGACAGGTTGGAGAAGCTGGATTTGTTTTCATTAGAGCAAAGGAGGAAGAGTGGTGAATTGATATATGTGTACGAGATTATTACGGGTTTGGATAGGCTAGATAGGGAAAGGCTGTTCCCACTAGTTGATACAGGCTAGAATGCAGGTAAGTGATTGGTTGGTGAGTATTTCCCTCCTTTTTAAACTTTAACTCTGTGGTTTATAGTTTTTAAGATCTCTGTGGTGTCGCGGGGACTTTTGCTAAACCAGGGCCCTTAAATATATCATTTATGTGCAGTGTAATTGGCGGGATTGATTTGTTTAATTTAATTTCAATTTATTAAAGGGTAAGTCATGGCAGGACAGCCCAGCCCCGTGGTATGCTCCTCCTGCGCTATGTGGGAACTCAGGGACAGTTCCTGTGTCCCTGACAACCATGTGTGCAGGAAGTGTGTCCAGCGGCAGCTACTGGCAGACCGCATTGCGGTGCTGGAGCAGCGATTGGATAGATACTGGATCATTCGCGTGGCTGAAGACGTCGTGAATAGCACGTTTGATCAGTTGGTCGCACCGCAGGCAAAGGTTGGACAGGCAGAAAGGGAATGGGTGACCAACAGGCAGAATAGTATGTACAGTGCAGGGGTCCCCTGTGGCCACCCCCCTCTCAAACAGATATACCGCTTTGGATACTGATGGGGGGGATGGCTTACAAGAGGAAGGCAGCAGCAGCCAACTTCCTGGCACCAGGGGTGGCTCTGCTGCACAGGACGGGAGGAAAAAGTGGGGGAGAGCTATAGTAATAGGGGATTCTATTGTAAGGGGAATAGATAGGCGTTCCTGCGGCCGCAAACAAGACTCCAGGATGGTGTGTTGCCTCCCTGGTGCAAGGGTCAAAGATGTCTCAGAGCGGCTGCAGTATATTTTGGAAGGGGAGGGTGAACAGCCAGTTGTCGTGGTGCATATAGATACCAACGATATAGGTAAAAACCGGGATGAGGTCATAAAAGCTGAATATATGGAGTTAGGAGGTAAATTAAAAAATAGGACCACAAAGGTAGTTATCTCAGGATTGCTAACAGTGCCACGTGCCAGTCAGATTAGAAATAGAAGGATATTTCAGATGTATAAATGGCTAGAGGAATGGTGCAAGGGGGAGGGATTCAAATTCCTGTGTTATTGGAACCGGTCCTGGCAGAGGTGGGACCAGTTCAAACCAAACGGTTTGCACCTGTGCCGGGCCGGGACAGATGTCCTAGGGGGAGTGTTTGCCAGTGCTCTGGGGGAGGGTTTAAACTAAAATGGCAGGGGGTTGGGAACCTGAGCAGGGTGACAGAGGAAAGGGAAACAAGGATAAAAACAAAAGATAGGAAGGAGAAAAACAAAAGTGACAGGCATAGAAATCAAGGGTTTAAATCAAACATGGCCACATTAAATAATAATTCTAAAAGTTCTAATAGCATTAAAAAACAAGCCTGATGGCTTTGTGTCTTAATGCGAGGAGCATTCATAATAAGGTGGGATGAATTACCTGCACAAATAGAGGTAAATGAACATGATATGATTGGGATTACAGAAACATGGCTCCAGGATGGCCAAGGCTGGGAACTCAACATCCAGGGGTATTCAATATTCAGGAAAGATAGGCAAAAATGAAAAGGAGGTGGGTAGCATTGCTGGTTAAAGAAGGGAAAGGAAAGATATTAGCTCTGACGATGTGGAATCTGTATGGGTAGAACTGAGAAATTCCAAAGGGCAGAAAACGTTAGTGAGAGTGGTATATAGACCTCCAAACAGTAATGCAGAGGTCGGTGATGGCATTAAAAGGGAAATTAGGGAAGCGTGCAATAAGGACACAGCAGTTATCATGGGTGACCTTAATCGACATATAGATTGGGCTAACCAAATTAGTAAAAATACTGCAGAGGAGGAATTCCTGGATTGTATACGGGATGGTTTCCTGGACCAATATGTCGAGGAACTAACTAGAGATCAGGCCATCTTAGCCTGGGTATTATGTAATGAGAAAGGATTAATTAGCAATCGTGTTTTGCGATGCCCCTTGGGTCGGAGCGATCATAATATGATAGAATTCTTCATTAAGATGGAGAGTGAAATAGTTGACTGAGAGACAAGGGTCCTGAATTCAAATAAAGGAGACTATGATGGTATGAGGTGCGACTTGGGTTGGATTGATTGGGGAATGTCACTCAAAGGGTTGACGGTGGATGGGCAATGGCAACCATTCAAAGATCACATGGATGAACTAATGAATTTGTTCATCCCAGTTTGGCATAAAAATAAAACAAAAAATGTGACTCAACCGTGGCTAACAAGGGAAATTAGGGATAGCATAAGATCCAAGGAGAGGACATATAAATTGGCCAGAAAATGCAGTAAACCTGAGGTTTGGGAGCAGTTTAGGATCCAAGAAAGGAGGACAAAGGGATTAATTAAGAGGGCGAAATAGAGTATGAAAGTAAGCTTGCAGGGAACATAAAAACTGACTGTAAAAGCTTTAATAGATATGGGAAGAGAAAAAGATTGGTGAAGTCAAACGTAGGTCCTTTGCAGTCAGAATCAGGGGAATTTATAATGGGGAACAAAGAAATGGCAGACCAATTAAATACATACTTTGGTTCTGTCTTCACAAAGGAGGACACAAATAACCTCCCAAAGATGCCGGGGAACATAGGGTCTAATGAAAGGGAGGAACTGATAGAAATCAGTATTTGGAGGGAAATGGTGTTAGGGGAATTGATGGGGTTGAGGGCCAATAAATTCCCAGGGCCTGATAATCTGCATCCTAGGGTACTTAAGGAACTGGCCCTAGAAATAATAGATGCATTGCTGGTCCTCTTCCAAAATTCGGTAGGCTCTGGTACAGTGCCCATGGATTGGCGTGTAGCTAATGTTACCACACTGTTCAAAAAGAATGGTAGAGAGAAAACGGGGAATTACAGACCGGTAATCCTGACATCGGGAGTGGGGAAAATGCTAGTGTCCATTATAAAGGAGGTAATAGCCGAGCACTTGGAAAGAAGTGACCATATCGGACAAAGTCAACATGGATTTACAAAAGGTAAATCGTGCTTGACTAATGTACTGGAGTTTTTTGAGGAAGTAACTGGTAAAATAGATAAGGGAGAACCAGTGGATGTGGTGTATTTGGATTTTCAAAAGGCTGTCGATAAGGTCCTGCATAAGAGATTTGCGTGCAAAATTAAGGCACATGGGATTGGGAGCAAGGTATTGACTTGGATAGAGAATTGGTTGGCAGACAGAAAGCAAAGAGTTGGAAAAAACGGGTCTTTTTCCGAGTGGCAGGCAGTGATTAGTTGGATACCGCAGGGATCGGTCCTTGGACCCCAGCTATTCACAATATATATTAATGATCTGGACGAGGGAACTAGATGTAATAACTCCAAGTTTGCAGATGACACAAAGCTGGGTGGGCGTGTGTGCAGTGAGGAAGATGCCGAGGAACTGCAGTATGATTTGGACAGGTTGGGAAATTGGGCAAAAGCATGGCAGATGCAAAATAACGTGGAAAAATGCGAGGTTATCCACTTTGCTGTCAAAAACAGGAAGGGAGATTATTATCTGAATGGCAATAGATTGCGAGAAGGGGAAGTGCAACGAAACCTGGGCGTCCTTGTGCACCAGTCACTGAAAGTAAGCATGCAGGTGCAGCAGGCAGTTAAGAAGGCAAATGGTATGTTGGCCTTCGTAGCGAGAGGGTTTGAGTAGAGGAACAAGGATGTCTTGCTGCAGGTGTACAGGACCTTGGTGAGAGCACACCTTGAGTATTGTGTGCTGTTTTGGTCGCCTTATCTGAGGAAGGATGTTGTTGCCATGGAAGGAGTGCAGCGAAGATTCATCAGGCTGATATCTGGGGTGGCAGGAATGACGTATGAGGAGAGATTGGGTCGATTGGGCTTGTACTCGCTGGAGTTTAGAAGAATGAGAGGGGATCTCATCCAAACTTATAAAATTCTAACAGGACTAGACAGACTAGCTGCTGGAAGGATGTTCCCGATGGTCGGGGAGTCCAGAACCAGGGGTCACAGTCTAAGGATAAGGGGTAAGCCATTTAGGACAGAGATGAGGAGGAATTTCTTCACCCAGAGAGTGGTGAACCTGTCGAATTTTCTGCCAAAGAAGGCAGTAGAGGTCAATTCATTAAATATATTCAAGAAGGAGTTGGATATACTTCTTAAGGCTAAAGGGATCAAGGGATATGGAGAGAAGGCAGGAACAGGATTCTGAATTTGGATGATCAGCCATGATCTTATTGAATGGCGAAGCAGGCTCAAGGGGCCGAATGGCCTACTCCTGCTCCTATCTTCTATGTTTCTATGCTACAGGGACTTAGGGACACAAATTTAAGGTTTTGAGCAAGAGATACAGAGGGGTTGTGAGGAAAAACCTTTTAAAGCTGTGAGTGGCGAGGACCTGGAACTCGCTGCCAATGGAAGTAGTGGAAGTGGAGACACTCGATATTTTCAAGGGGTGTCTGGAAAGGCACTTGTGGGAATACATTTGCAGGGCTATGGGGATAGAGCGGGGTAATGGGACTAACTGGATGGCTCTGCAGAGAGCCGCATGGACTCGATGGGCCGAATCTCCTCCTTCTTTGCCGTTATGACTCTGTGACCCTATGACTCTATGACTATGACGAGTTAACAGAGTCATGGCATGTCACTGGCAGATAACAGTTGACAACTTTAAGTGATTGGCTGAATCGCGGGTAATGATTGCGAGCAGGAAGCTCAGTGAGCATTTGTAGCCTGGGTATGGCTCGAAAAGTTGTATAAAAGTAAACAGTTATCTGCTGACACAAGTAATGGTCGTACAGAGTTGTAATAAATGGAGCGCATCATAACCAGAGTGTAAACGTGGGAATTTGTTGATAGTGGGATTTCGGTGCATAGCAGGAAGGAAGGGCTGGTTTTACCTCCAAAACTTGCAGTGGTTTGTGCTACCGGTGACTATTTATTTTAATCTGTCTATAACATAAGCTAGATCAGGTAATTAGTTAATAACTAAAAACTGTAAGCTAAGTTGATTAAATACATTAAATTTAATCAACTAAATAAATAAAACGAGGTTTGATAGGGATGGCAGTGCAGGTGGCGTGCCACAACTGCAGCATGTGGCAGTTTGTGGGAATATATCGATCCCGGACAACCACATCTGCAATAAGTGTCTGCATCTCGAGGAACTTCTGCTCAGAGTTGTTGAACTGGAGTCCAAGGTTCGGACATTGCCTGGTCTCAGGGAGGGGGCGAGTTACCTCGACACTTTGATCCAGGAGGCACTCACACACCTTAGGTTAGGAAGTGATACAGATCAGGTCATAGAAAGGTGGTTGTGACTGCGACTCAGCCAGGTAAGTTGACACCAGGTGCAGTGCTGGAGGAGCCTCGGCCTTTGCCCTTATCCAACAGATACGAAGCTCTTGATGCCTGTGTGGACGAGGGCAAATCTGCAGAGTGGATAAACAAACTGACCATGGCACCGTGGTGCATGTGGCCTTTCAAGGGACGGGAGTGAAAAGGAATGTGGTACTGTTAGGGGACAGTATAGTGAAGGAGATAGATACTGTTCTCTACAGCTGCAAGCGGGAGTTCCAAAGGCTGTGTTGCCTGCCCGGTGCCAGGGTTAAACACATATCCGCATGGCTGGAGAAGAACTTAGAGCATGAGAGGAGGATCCAGTTGTCATGGACTACGTAGGAACCAATGACATAGGTAGAACTAGGAATGAGGCCATGCTGAGGCAGTTTGAGGAGCTAGGGTTCAAGTTAGAAAGCAAAACCTCAAAGGTAATAATCTCTGCATTGTTATCTCAGCCACGCACAAATTGGCATAGGGACAAACAGATCGGCGAGTTGAATGCATGACTCAAGGAGTGGTATGGAACACAGGGGTTTCGATTCATAGTTAAATGGCATCTGTACTGGGGAAAGAGGGGGCAGTTCCGTTGTGACGGGCTCCACTTAAAGGACGACATAAGGCCAGTAGTAAGGAAAGGTCTTGGCTCAGAAGAGCAAGAAGTAGAATCAGTCTGGGTGGAGATACGAAATAACAAGGGGCAGAAAACACAAGTGGGGTTAGTTTGTAGCCCCCCGAACAGTACCTATACTGCTGGACAGAGTATTTATCAAGAAATAAGAGGAGCCTGTAACAATGGTAATAAAATAATCATTGAGGACGTTAATCTTCATAAATACTGGTCAAATCAAATTGGCAAATGTAGTTTGGAGGAGGAGTTCATGGAATGAATTCGAGACAGATTCCTGGAAGAAAACGTCGTCGAACCAACCAGGGAAGAGGCTATTTTAGATCTTGTCTTGTGCAATGAGACAGGATTAATTAGTAATCCCATAGTAAGGGTTCCTCTGGGGAAGAATGATCATAATATGATAGAGTTTCACATTGAGTTCGAGAGTGACGTACTTAAGTATGAAACTAGAGTATTAAACTTAAATAAAGATAATTACAAAGGTATGGGGGCGAGTCCACTGAGGTAAATTGAGAAAATAGATTAAAATATATGATGGTAGATAAGCAAATGGGAATATTTAATTAAATATTTCATAATTCTCAACACATTTATATTCCATTGAGAAATAAAAACTCCACGGGAAAAGTGATACATCTGTGGGTCATTAATGAGGTTAAGGATAGTAATAGACTAAAAGAAGAGGCTTATAATGTTTCTAAGAAGATAAATTACCTGGAGGAATGTGAGAGTTTCAGAAACCAGCTAAGGATGACCATACATTGATAAAGCGGAAGAAAACACAATATTGGAGTAAACTATTAAGAAATAGCAAAACAGATGGTAAGAGCTTCTACAGTATATTAAAAGGAAGAGAATAGTAAAAGTAATCGTGGGTCCGTTAGAGGCTGAGACAGTTGAAATTACAATGGGGAATAAGGAAATGGCTGAGACGTTAAACAAATATTTTGTATCTATCTTCAGAGTAAAAGGCACAAAAAGCATACCAAAATGGTAGGGAGCCAAGGGTCTAAATATCGTGAGGAACTTAAACTAATTAATATTAGTAAAGAAACATTACTGGATAAATTAATGGGACTGAAATACGACTAATCCCGTCCACCTGATGGCCCACATCATACGGCTTTAAAAGAGGTGGCCACAGAGATAGTGGATGCATTGGTTCTGATCTTCCCTAGATTTTGGAACGGTCCCATTGGATTGGAAAGTACCAAATGTAACACCGCTACTCAAGAAATGAAGTAGAGAGAAAACAGGGAACTGCAAGTCAGTTAGTCGTCATAAAATGCTGGAATACATTATTAAGTAAATGAACACAGGGCACTTAGAAAGTCATAATATGAAAAGGCACAGTCAACATGGTTTTATGAAAGGGAAATAGTGTTTAACAAATTAATCAGAGTGTTTTGAGGATGTAACTAACAGGGTAGTTAATTGCTAACCAGTGGATGTAGTATATCTGGGTTTCCAAAAGGCAGTCGAGAAGATGCCACATAAAACGTTGCAAGGCAAGATAAGGGTTCATGGGTTTGGGGGTAACATATTTTCGTGGATGGAGGATTGGTTCACCAACAGAAAACTGAGAGGAGGGATAAACGGGTCATTTTCCATTTGGCAGGTTGTAACTAGTGGGGTGTCGCAAGGATGAGTGTTTGGGCCTCAGCTATTCACAAGCTATCTCAATGACTTAGATGAAGGGGTTGAGTACAATGTATCCAAGTTTGCTAAGGATACAAAGCTAGGGGGAATGTAAGCTCTAAGGAGGACACAAAGAGCTTTCAAACGGATATAGACAGGTTAGGTGAAAGGGTAATAAGGTGTTAGACGGTGCATAATGTGGGGAAATGTGAGGTTATTCACTTTGGTAGGAATATTAGAAAAGCAGAATATTTTTTTGAATGTTGAGACCCTATTGATATGTTTGTGTTCTGAAAAAAATAGGTCTCCTCGTGCAGGAAATACAGAAGGTTAGCATGGAGGAACAGCAAACAATTAAGAAGGCAAATGGCATGTTGTTCGTTATTGCTAGTGGGTTGGAGTACACGAGTGAGGAGGTCTTACTACAATTGTACAGGGCTTTGGTGAGACCAAACCTGGAGTACTGTGTACAGTTTCGGCCTCATTATCTGAGAAAGGACATACAGGCCTCAGCGGTGGCGCAACGAAGGTCCACTAGATTGATTCCTGGCATGGGCGGGTTGTCCTATCAGGGGAGATTGAGTGAATTGGGCCGATACTCTCTGGAGTTTAGAAGTATGAGAGGTGATCTCATTGAAACATATAAGATTCTGAGGTGGTTGACAAGATTGATGCTGAGAGGTTGTTTCCCCTGGCTGGAGAGTCCAGAACTAGGGGGCATAGTCTCAGGGTAAGGGGTAGGCCATTCAAGACTGAGATGACTAATTTTTACCCTCAGAGGGTTGTGAATCTTTAGAATTCTCTGCCCCAGAGGGCTGTGGATTCTGAGTCATTGAGTATATTCAAGACTGAGATAGATAGATTTTTGAACTCTAGGGGAATCAAAGGCTATGAGGACGAGGCGGGACAGTGGAGTTGCGGTCGAAGATCAGCCATGCTTATATTGAATGGCAGAGCAGGCACAAGGAACCGTGTAGCCTACTCCTGCCCCAAATTCTTATGTTCTTACCACGCTCCCCACGGGCTGTTAGACCCTGCGCCCCAATACCACCACAACACACAAACTCTCAATGCTACTAAACCGCCATCCAAACACTGTTTGACTTCCAGCCATCCCAGATCACCAGCCTCCCACCGGTGTTCCTAGAACCTTATTTTCCATTGCTTCAAGAACCAAGAAAACCCTCCACCAAGTACTCACAGACCCCGGAAAGACACCTGGAAATACTCGCAGCTCACGTCTCAGTAACGCTTGATCCTGTGTCAACAGCGTTGGTTGGTTTTACATTGCGGATCACACTTTACGCGTGAAGTTTTCAATCTCCATTAACGCGACAGTCGTTGACGCCCGGGAACTTTATGACCGGTTTCTGCTCTGCATGCAGTGACAGGATCGGTCCACACGGTGCCACTGTGGAGCAGCAGTGAACGCTGGGAGAGGTTTACAATCCTGCACTCGGCTCCGAGTAAGAGCCATGCTGGAATGTCACTGTGCGAGAAAAGAACTGAGGAAAATCATCAGACTTTATTTGTATTTTACCGTGTTTATTAATCTTTTACTTTGCCTCTCCAGATAAGAATATTGTTTGCACTGTCACTTGGTCCAGTTGTTATGTCGGGACACTGGGCAACCAATTACCCTATAAATAGCAATGAGATAAATGACCAGTGCAGCTGTTTTAGTGATGCTGTTTAGGGGATAAATATTGGCCAGGATATGGGAGAACTCCTCTGCTCTTCTTCCAATGGTGCCATGGGGTTTCTTATGTCCATTTGAGCGAGCAGATGGGGCGAACTTGGTTTAACGTCTCATCTGAAAGAGGTGAGCTCTGACAGTGCAGCACTCTCTCAGCACGGCACTGGAATGCCAGCCTGGATTTTATACTCAAGTATCAGGAGTGGGACTTGAATCTGAAACTACAACCTTCTCACACAGAGGGAGTGGAGTTGAGTGGTCGGGAATTCAATGTGCTGGGATCAACGGGAAAGAGGTTGGTGTTATGGAGATAATTAATGTGGAGGAGGCATGAGAGAATTGTACGGGCAACTGCGGAAAGATGCGCTGGGAGTGTACAGTTGTTAAGAGTGGAGGGAATGGGCGGGAGACGGTTAGCTGGGGATCGAAGGAACGGGAGAAAGCAACGACATCCGCTCAGAAGAAGTTCCCGATCTTGGAGATAAGGAAATCCATGAGCTGGTTGACTGTTCTCGGGATGTATTTCGTGAGTTGAAAGAAGGCTGCCCACCGCATATCTAATATGAACACATTTTAAATGAACCATTCCCGTGTGATGATTCCCCACCCGTGCTGTGTGAATGCGGGTTTTTCTCTCAGTTTTCTCCCCTTGTCTCCTGCTGCTGGTGCCTCGTGCTGGGTCCGGTCCCCCTGCACCGGAGGAAGCCACGCCTCCTCTCCGTGACCTCCCCATGGTCGCCATTCTTCATGTTTGGCTCGGGATAATAAGACTGGACAGACTATTCGCCAAGTAGAGCGGGGAGTCTGAGCTGAGACTGATCCCGTCTCCAGCCCATACTCACACACGGGACCTTTCCAGCAGGTGGGTCCCCGGATACTGATTGGGAAATTTCAATCTTTATGTTGACAATTTAACAGGGAGACTCGGACTGAAACTAACACCCAATATGTTGCCTCAGCTCAAATCTCTTAACTGAGCATCAATGGGTGCCGAAGCCAACACTGTCCGGCGTGTGATGGCCAGTTCCTGCATTTACATATCAGCCTACAAATTCATCTCTGGCGGTGGCGCAAAACAGGCGGTAACGGGTCAGCTGCCCGTTAAACGCTGCACCTGATACTCAGTCCCACAATGGAATGAATATCAGGCGCTGGATATAACGTGCTGCCGATCCGATACCACCCGTTAAACGCTGCACCTGTTACTCAGTCCCATAATGGAATGAATATCCGGCACTGCAGAAAACGGGCGGCCGATCTGATACCACCCTTTAAACGCTGCACCTAATACTCAGACCCACAATGGAATGCATATTAGGCGCTGCAGACAATGGGTGTCCCATCCGATACCGCCCGTTTCGCGCCAACGCCCATGACGAATTTCTAGGCCCTCCAGTTTAAAATATATATAGGTTCTGAAGAATTTTGAAGGAAAACTCCAGAAAGCTGCAATGTGATTCTAATATTCAGATAATAATGCAGATATTTGGTGTTTTGATTCATTCTCAGGATGTGGGTGTCGCTGTCAAGGCCGGTATTTATTCTCCCTCTCTAGTTGCCCTTCAGAAGGTGGTGCTGGGCATTCTTCTTGCACCCCTGTGCTCCGTGTGTTGAAGGTACTCCCACAGTGGAGTTCCACGACTTTGACTCAGCGCAACGAAAGGACGGCGATATATTCCCCTGTCAGAATGGTGAGTGACTTGAGGAAAGTTTGAGGTGATTGTGTTCCCATACGCCTGCTGCGCTTGCCCTTTCCAGGTGATAGAGGTCGAGGGTTTGGGAGGTGCTGTCGAAGAAGTCTTGGCGAGTTGCTGCAGTGCATCTTGTAGATTCTACGTACTGCAGCCACGGTACACCAGTGGTGGAGGGAGTGGATGTTTAAGATCGTGGATGGGGTGCCAATCAAGCGGGCTGCTTTGTCCTGGATAGTGTCGAGCTTCTTGAGTTGTTGGAGCTGCACTCATCCAGGCAAATGTAGCGTATTCGATCACACTCCTTACTTGTGCCTTGCAGATGGTGGAGATTCTTTGCGGGGCTGGAGGTGAGACACTCACTGCAGAACATCCAGCCTCTGACCTGTGCTTGTAGCCATGGCATTTAAGCGGCTGGTCCGGTTGAGTATCTGATCAATGATGATCCTCAGCATGGTGATGGTGGAAGTTTCGACGTTAGTATGCCATTGAATGTCAAGGGGAGGTGGTTAGATTCTTGCTTGTTGGAGATAGTCATTGCCTGCCACAAATGTGGCGCGAATGTTACCTACCACTTAACAGCCCAAGCCTGAATGTCGTCCAGATCTTGCTGCATGCGGGCATGGACTGCTTCATTATCTGAGGAGTTGTAAACCACGCTGTACACTGTGCGGTTATCAGCGAACATCCCCACTTCTGACCTAATAATGGAGGCAAAGTCATTGATGAGGCAGCTGAACATAGCTGGGCCTAGCACACTGCCCTGAGGAACTCCTGCAGAGAGTTCCAGATTTTCACTACCCTTTGTGTGAAGAAGTGTTTCCTGAATTCAACCGTTAATGGCCTCACTCTAATTGTTAGCTTCGGCCCCGTTTTTCTGGATTCTTCAGCAGAGGAAATTATTTCTTGCTAACTAGATTATTGAATCCTTTAATCATATTAAACACCCAAATTATTTCACCCCTTGCTCATCTATACGAAGTCTGTGCAATCTGTTCTCAATATTTGACACTTTTAACCCCGTATCATTCTGGCGAATGTGTGCTGCACCCCCTCCAAGCACAATCTATCCTTCCTGAGGTGCGGTGCCCAGAACTGGTCAGGGTCTAGGGACTGAATGGCCTGCTCCTGTTCTTATGTTGATATGCATGTGGTGCAGTGTTGTAGCTTCGCCAGCTTGGTGCCTTATGTTTAGATGATACTTTTCGGCAGCCTTTTCAACAGTTCCCGTTGAACCAGGGTTGGTTACCTGACTTGATGGTGAAGGAGGAGTGAGGCGTATGCCGGGACTTGAGTGACAGATTGTGGTGGAATATAATTTTGCTTCTGCTGATGGCTCACAGCGCCTCATGTGTGCCGAGTTTTGAGCTTCTACATCTGTTCTTGATCTATCCCACATAGCACGGTGGTAGTGTCGTGCAACAAAATGAAGGGGGTTGTCAGTGTGAAGACGGGACTTTGTCTCCACGAGGACGGTGCAGTGGTCATTCCCACCAATGCTGTCATGGAAAGATACATCTGTGAAAGATAGATTAGTGAGGACGAGTTCGAGTAGGTTATTCTCCCGTGTTGGCTCTCACCACCAGCACAATCTGGCAGATATGACCTTCAGGACACGGTCAACTTGGCCAGCGGTGGTACTAACGAGCCACTCTTGGTGATGGACATTCAAATCCACTCACCCACAGTATATTCTGTGCCCTTGCTAACGTCAGTGTTTCTTCCGGTGATACGACAGCAAAATACGGCGGATGCTGTCCCCGACATCTCCTCCTACCTCCAACTGGACCATGACCCCACTACCAAACATCAAACCACCGTTTCCAAGACTGTCACTGAACTCATCTACTCTGGAGATCTTCCCCCCCCACAGCCACCAAACTCATAGTTCTCCAACCCCGCACAGCCCGCCCCTACCTCCTTCCTAAGATCCACAAACAGGACTGCCCTGGTAGACCCATCGTTTGAGCCTGTTCATGCCCCATGGAACTTTTCTCTTCCTATCTCGACTCTACGTTTGCTCCCCTTGTCCAGGCTCTTCCCACCTACATCTGCAACTCTTCTGATGCCCTCTGCCACTTTAACAGTTTACAATTTCCTGGCCCCAACCGCCTCGTTTTCACCATGGACATACAATCCCTCTACACATCCATCCCCCACCAGGATGGCCTGAGGGCGCTCTGCTTCTTCCTTGAAAAGAGGCCCAACCAGTCCCCATCCACCACTTTTCTCCTCCGCCTGGCTGAACTTGTTCTCATATTGAACAACTTCTCCTTTGACTCCACTCATTTTCTCCAAATTAAAGATGTTGCTATGGGTACCTGCATGGGTCCTAGCTATGCCTGCCTTTTTGTGGGATATGCGGAACACTCTTTGATCCAGTCCTACTCGGGTCCCCTCCGTCACCTCTTTTTCTGCTACATTGATGACTGTATCACTGCCGTTTCCTGCTCTCGCCCTGAAATAGGCAATTTCATTCACTTTGCCTCCAATTTCCACCCTTCCCTCACCTTCACATGGTCCATCTTCGACTCTTCCCTTTCCTTCCTCGACTTCTCCATCTCCATCTCTGGGGATAGGTTATTGACCAACATTCCCTACAAGCCCACTGACTCCCACAGCTACCTGGACTACACTTCCTCCAACCCAGCCTCCTGTAAGGACTCAATTCCATTCTCCCAGTGTCTCCATCTCCACCGCATCTGCTCTGATGATGCCACCTTCCACACCATTGCTTCCAACATGTCTTCCTTTTTCCACAAACGAGGATTCCCTTCTAAGGTGGTTGACATGACCCTCGATCAGGTCCACTCTATCTCCCGCACTTCAGCCTTCACCCCTGCCCCTCCCTCCTGGAACCACGATAGGGTTCCCCTTGTACTCCACATTCAACGAATCATCCTCCACCATTTCCGCCAGCTCCAATATGATCCCACCACCAAACGCATCTTCACCTCCCCTCTCCCTTCAGCATTCCGTAGTGACTGCTCTCTCCTAGGCAGCCTAGTCTACTCTTCTATCACCCCCAACATCCCTTCCCCTTTGCCCGGCACCTTCCCATGCAAGTGCAGGAGATGCAGCACCTGCCCATATACCTCCCCCCTTCCCATTCTCCAGGGCCCCAAACACCCCTTCCAGGTGAAACAGCGATTTACTTGTGCTTCTTGCAATCTAGTATACTTTATTCGCTGCTCACGATGTGGTCTCCTGTACGTTGGGGAGAACAAACGCATTTGGGTGAATGCTTTGCAGAATACCTCCATTCAGTCCGTAAGGGTGACCCCGGTCATCCGGTCACCTGTCATTTGAATTCACCGTTCCATTCCAACTCAGACCTCACCATCTGTGGCCACTTGCATTGTTCCACGGAAGCTCACCGTAAACTCGAGGAACAGCACCTCATCTTCCCATTAGGCACTTTACAGCCTTCCAGACACAATATCGAGTTTAACAACTTCAGATCATAACCTCGGCCCCTATTATATTTTTTCTCCACACTGTTGGTTTGTGACTTTTCCTTTTTTCTCTCTCTCTCCCACATGGCAGCTGTCTTTCACTCTGCCAGCGCATTGCACACTTCATTTAGAGCCATTTACCTATCCTATGACTATCTTGTCTCACCTTGAATATCTCTTAATGTATCTTCTTTCATCCCCTCCCCCATTTCCCAACCCCCTCTGCCTTTTGTTTCATTTCCTGCCTTTTCTCTCAGTTCTGTAGAAGGGTTTCGACCCGAAACTTTGACTCTATTTCTCTCTCCACGGATGTTACCTGGCCTGCTGAATTTTTCCAGCATTTTCTCTTGTTATTTTTCTTCCAGTGATGTTGAACATGGAGGAGCACTGATTCGTCAGCTGAGGGTGGGTGGTGGGTGGCAATTAGCAGGAGGTTGCATTGCCCATGTTTCAGCAGAAGGAATGCGCTGTCAAGGGATACAGCGTTAACACCCTGACTGTACACCACTGTACCCAGATCTGTGTTGGGTCTGTCCTACTGGTGGGACAGGACATACCCAAGGATGGTGATGAAGGAGTTTTGGACCTTGGCTGAAAGGTATGCTTCTGAGAGAATGAGCAAGTCTGTGAGGCAGCTCTCCCAGCTTTGGCACTGGTCCCCAGATGTTAGTGAGGAGGAATTTGCAGAGTGGGCCGGGCTGGGTGTGCCTTTGTCATCTTAGAATTCAATGCCGAGGTCGCAGCACAATGGTCCATCCGGTGATATTATTTTGTTTCTTTCCAGCTGTTTGATACAACTACCTGGGTTGCTAGGCCACTTCAGAGGGCAGTTATGAGTCAACCACGTTAGTGTGGGATTAGAGTCACATGTAGGCCAGGCCGGGTAAGGAAAGCAGGTTTCCTTCCCTAAAGGACATAAAGTTTCCCTTTAACACCATGTGACCTCGATTTTATCCATTCTATTGCACAAGGTAACATAAGGGTAAAATCGACTGCATTAACTTGTTTGTTCAATAATTGTAAGTAACATTTAGCTGATGTAACTAACGTAAATGGGGATGTCACCAATCTAGTTTGTTCAGTTACTGTAACTAACATTAATGGTGATGTCATCTAATTTTGTCTCTTGGCGTTTGACAACTGGTATAATAAGGAATCCTTTGAATGTCGAACAGAGCACGTGTGGGATCCCAAACAGACATTGCTGCTTCTCACAGAAAATGCACTCCCTGCCTAGAGGCCGAGTGTATGCCGTTTACGACACTGCCCTTGCAGCTATCACTGTTCCAGGTACAGTATTGCAGTAAGTTATTCATTATCTAATTAAATGTTAGCCTTTATCTCAAGGCGGCTGGAATACTAAATCTCTGCTTAGCCTGCATCTGAAGAATTGCGGTCAGTTCTGGGCACCGCAGCTCAGGAAGGATTTATTGGTCTTGGAGGGGGCGCAGCCCAGATTCACCAGAATGATACTGGGCTGGGAGGGTTAAATTATGAGGACAGGTTGCATAAACGTGGTTTGTATTCCTGAGTATAGAAAAGTAGTGCGTGTTTAAGATGATGAAATGATTTGTTGGGGTAGATGGGGTCGATTTTCATTAAGCTGTCGGGAAGGAGGCGGTACTACAACTTTCGGGTTTTAGTCGTGCCTACATCGACGTCCGGCCAATCCACGCGATTTTCCCTTGATTGAACTCGTTGAGCCCGCCCAGCGGGCTCAGCAGGCCAATTAAGGGGGCAACAGGTGACGTCACAGACTGAAATTTCATCTGTCAAGAGGTCTTGACAGATAAAATATCAGTATTTCACAGCTTTTTGGAGCTGTCAAACACTGGCAGTCTGACTTCTAACCCGAGTCCTTCTCCACAGACTCAGTTAGAACTCACACCGGCAATGAAAGCTGAAGGCTGTCACATTTGACAGCTTGCAGCCATTTTGCTTTCAGTGCAGGCTGAGTGCTGGACTCCCGAAACCCAGAGGAAGAAAGGCTGTTATGGTAAGTACATGTAATTTAAACTTCTTTACACACTTTAGACACACCAAACACATTTACCTTTGCACTCATGCACCCATCACTCACCTGAACACCGACATGACCACCCCTCCAAGTCCTTCAACCAGATGGCACATCTGCTCTAACCTGGCATGGTTTGGAGCCATCGGGAATCCCACACGACACCCCTCAAAATAGGGATTAGGCTAAAAACTGCCTGTTAACTACCTGTTAACAGGCAGTTAATTGGCACTAATCCCTTCCTGCCTCGTGTGGGCGGGTGCCATTGCGGGGCGGGTACCCGCCTCCTCTGAAACTTATGAGGAGGCGGGTTTTGGGCGGGATAGTGTCGTGACCCCCGAATTCGGGATTTTTGCCCCCGGCCCACTTTAAAGCCAGCCTCACGGCACACTGAAAATCTAGGCATTTTTTCCCTCTGGTGGGCAAGTCCAAAAGACGGCGCATGACCTTAAAATTAGAGCCAGGCCATTCAGCGTCGATATCAGGAAGCACTTCAATTCGGCACTTTACAGCGTTCCGGACTAAACACTGAGTTCAGCAATTTCACAGCATAACCTCTCTCCCCATTTATCGGACAGCAGGTGCTGATTCTGCTATTGCCCTTTACTCCTCCTCTAGACACATCTTTTGCTTCTTTACTTGTCCCATTGCCAGCGCCTTTTGTATTGCACCATCATCCCTTTTGTCATTTGATCTCTCCAGCATTCCATTCTATCACAGACCTTCCCTTTTGTTCTTTCCTCCTATCCCCACTTCCCTGCCTCGGTACTTGCTTAATCCTGTTAGGGGGTCACATCAGTACAAGACTCCACAATCTTTGTTTCATTGGTGTAATATTCATTTTAAATTTGTTTTGCATTTTATTCTATTTGTTACTGTGTTTATTGTGTGTTTTTAATTCATTATCTTAAATCTATATGTGTTACTTAATCATTCATTTTATTCAACATTACACATGCGACTCTATTAACTTATTTGAAATTCCCATGTATTTTAATGGTTGTTGTTTCACAATGAAATGTAGTATTACTTTTCATTCTCCCGTGGTCTCTATTGTGTCTCAGCTCCAGCTTGGATATTTATATCAGTTCTCATCACTACAGCTATGAAAGCTAGGACGTAGGATCATAGCAGCAGGACTTGGCCATTAAACCCAGCGAGCCTGTTCTGCCATACAATGAGATAATGTCTGATCTGTAGAAACTTCATAAAATTTCGCTCAATATATGACTTCTGCTAGGAGTCTATATTCTGTAACATTTCGTCTCCCTCTGTCTCTCTTTACAGTTAATTTAGTGGCGAAATTGATCCTGTCCCAAGGAAGGTGCAGTCTCTCCAGATGTGTCACTCGATAACTGGTGTCCATGGTGGGGACGGATCTCCTGGTCATTATCAGTGCTGTGATATTAAACCGGATTCCTAGTATTTATTTTCCAGGTAACTTCCTGGCCATCGCTGCTTTAATTTATGCATCTAGAGACAGTTCTGTCTGGTTAACAGTCGCTTTCACCTTTGATCAAATTGGGGCCATCTGTTGCCAGAAGCTGAAAACAAAATATTGCACCGAGAAAACGGCGGCCGTGGTTATAGGAACGGTCTCTGCGCTGGGCTGTTTAGTCAATATTCCCTGGTACTCTTTACACGAACCCATCATCATAATTGATAATGTCCCGTGGAATTGTAGACTGAAGGAAATCCGTTATACTTCTCTGTTATGGGCAGCTTTTCAATGAAGTGACTATATTTTAACCCCGGGTCTCCAGTTCCTCTTGATTCTTCTGCTCAAAGCTCTCACCGTCAGACACATTCAAGCAGCCAGTAGAGCCCGCAGGAGACTCTGGGCCCACAGCAATGGAGAGAATCAGAATGTCCCAGAGATGGACAGCCGGAGAAAGTCCATCGTCTTACTCTTCGCCATCTCGGGAAATTTTATACTGTTGTGGATGGTGTATGTTGAATAGATCTTTTAAGATCAATTTACAAATTATTATAAAATCAATGGTTTCAGTGACCCCAAATTTATGCTTCAGTTGTTGAGCTGCTGCACAAACACATTTATTTATTCCAAGACTCAGAGCAAATTCAGGGAGGAGTTCAAGAGTATGGTGAAATATCTGCTGAATCTAATAGGTAAATTAATTAAAGAAAGAAAAACATAAGTTCCACCAATAAATATCTATTATCAGAATTGACCTAGCCTGCTTTAAATTTGGTGAAGCTTTATTTTTCCACCGCTTGGAATGGATTGATGTAAACAGGAAACATTTTCCTTTTTGTTGGCATACAAAAATCACCATTTATATTAATGTAAGGAAAAGATTCAAACAATGGAATGAGTAGTGTGGTTTTGTGCAATAGAGCAGGAGAACATACATCCCAATTTACTTACAGGTGATCTTCCTGTACCAGAGACAAAAACATCCCAATTTACTGACAGGTGACCTTACTGCAGCAGAAAAACACACATCCCAATTTACTGACAGGTGACCTTACTGCAGCAGAAAAACACACATCCCAATTTACTGACAGGTGATCTTCTTGTACCAGAGAGACAAACATCCCAATTTACTGACAGGTGACCTTCCTGTACCAGAGACACAAACATCCCAATTTATTGACAGGTGACGTTCCTGTACCAGAAACACAAACAGCCCAATTGATTGACAGGTGACATTCCTGTACCAGAAACACAAAGACCCCAATCTATTGACAGGTGACCTTCCTGTACCAGAGACACAAACATCCCAATTTACAGATAGGTGACCTTCCTGCACCAGAGACACAAATATCCCAATTTACTGACAGGTGACCTTCCTGCACCAGAGAGAAAAACATCCCAATTTACTGACAGGTGACCTTCCTATGCCAGAGACACAAACATCCCAATTTACTGACAGGTGTCCTTCCTGTGCCAGAGGCACAATCATCCGAATTTACTGACAGATGACTTTCCTGTACCAGAGACACAAAAATCCCAATTTACTGACAGGTATCCTAAGCTAGCAGTGACACAAACATTCTAATTTGCTGTCAATTTTCCTTGCTGTCCCAATGATACAGACATTACTATCCACTGACATGTGAGCATTAATTCCTTAGTGACAAGAGCTTTGCAGGTGTTGGGCCTTGATTTTCTCTGCGAGTCGGTAATCTTCGTGAGAGCATGAACTCAACGTCTATCACAGGTTGTTGCACGTCTCGCTCTACTATAATGTCGTTATTTAATTTTATTGCATTAAGTGGTAGCTGCTTATTAAATCTGGAATAAGTTTGTTAATTTCCTATTGTTGTTTAAATCCTGTGCACCTTTTCTGGCATTGAGCAATCCATTGATCTGGGATCTCTGTGTGGCATCATCGTTCATGGTCCCTCTGACTGGGATTAGTTTGGGATTGACACCGCACTATCGGGAGAAAGTGTAACCATGGCGATACATCAGGATTGATCCAGGCCTTTGGGGAGAGTATTGGGGCAGAGGGATGAGTTTGGGATTCATACAGGAATATGGGGATGAAGCAGGACCTTGTGAATAGTTTGAGATTGAAAAACGGCTTTGTGGAGAGCTTGGAAATTGAGATTGGTTTTGGATTGCTAAGGGGAGAGAGCATGGCAATGCGGTTCTGTTTGGATTGATATAGGGCCATGGGTAGAGAGTGGGGTAATCGGATTCGTTTTGAGATTTATACAGGGCTGTGTGTAGAGTGCGCAAGTGTGATTAATTTGGGATTGATACAGGACTATGGGGACAGAGTGGGCAGTAAAATTAGTTTGGAACTGCTACAGGGCTATAAGGAGAAAGCAGGACATTGAGGTTATGGTTACATTGCTAGAGGGCTAGAGAGAGAGAGAACGGAACAATGGGAACTGTTTTGGATTGATCTATGACGAAAACTAATCTCACCGTTCGCTTTGGAATTTCCTGAGGTCCGAAAGAGCTTTACAGCCAATGAAGTACTAGTGAAGTACACTCACTGTTGTAATATAGGTATTGCAGCAGACAATTTACGCAAATTAGTTGAAAGACACTGATTTAGGAACTTTGATAACTATGCCTGTCGCTTATATTAACTGAAACAATTGATCCTTTGCAAATATCCTCAAAATAACAACCCGAAATCAGATTAGTATTAACAGTGATACAATACAAATATCAACAGGAATCACCAAACACAAGTCTGATTCTAATTCTACACAGGTCGCTGCCTGTCCACGAGTCAGTGCAATGCAGAGACAACATTGTATATAGTTAGAGTAACACATTGCGGATGTGGGGACAGAGATACTGATTTAAATGTAAACTGTTTAGGACATTGAGCTTGGGGAACTCTTTTTACACAAAGGATTGTGAGGCTGTGTGACTCCCTATCAGAGGTAGTGACTGAAGCAGAGACCGTGTTAATATTGAATAATAAATTAGAGGGGTGGTTGAAGGGAAGGGTTAAAGAGGTAAGGGAACAGGGTGGGTACATGGGATTAGGATAAACACCACCAGTGTACTAATGAATCCAAATAACCTATTTCACTGCCATAAACTCCATGGCCTAGAAATTCGTCTCGGTGATGGCGCAAAATGGGCAGTAACGGATTGCCCGCCTCAATTCTGCCTCCATCTGTAAGTGGCAGCAACATGTTATTGGTAAATTCGAAAATAATTGTCTCCAACACAATCTTACATGTAAGATTATGGAAGAAACAAATTTAAAAGGGCTAGAAATTCGGCTCGGGCATTGGCGCAATACGAGCGGTATCTGATCGGTCACCCGCTTACATAGCGCCTGATATTCAGTTCTATTGCAGTCAATGAAATTGAATATCAAGCGCTGCATATAACGGGCGACCGATCCGACACCGCCCGCTTTTCACCACCGCCTGAGACGAATTTCTAGGCCAAAGAATATAAAAGAATCCCAAGTGTGGGAGTTATCTGATACAAAGAGCATTGGGATGAAATTAGTCTTGGGCTGGAGCGCAAAACGGGCGGTAGTGTTTCTGCCGCCCATTTTTCCCCTGGGTAGACACTGGACAAGGGGAGAAAAAATAGAGTCGAGATAGGAAGAGATAAGTTCCATGGTGCAAGAACAGGCTGAAACGATGGGTCTACCAGGGCAGCCCTGTTTGTGGATGTTGGGAACGAGGTAGAAGCGGGCTGTGCGAGGTTGGGGAACTTTGAGTTTGGCAGCCATGGAGGGAAGATCTGCAGAGGAGATGATGTCAGTGACAGTCTTGGAAATGGTGGATTGATGTTCAGTCGTGGGGTCATGGTCCAGGTGGAGGTAAGAGGAGGTGTTGGAGAGTTGGTTTTCAGTCTCTGCTAGATAGAGGGTGGTTTGCCAAACAACAACAGCACCACCCTTGTCAGCAGGATTAAAGACAATGTTGGGGTTGTATCTGAGACAATGGAGTGCTGCAAGTTCAGAGGGGGGTAGACTGGAGTGAATGAGGAGAGCAGGGAAACTGAGACGGCCAATGCCACGCCGGTAGTTTGCAATTAAAAAATCTTGAGTGGTTAACCTGTTTCTCTCTCAACAGATGCTGCCTGGCCTGATGAGTATTTCCAGAATTTTGTTTTTATTTCAGATTTCCAGCATCTGCAGTATTTTGCTGTTGTATTTTTTAAATGTGATGAGCGTTTCTGCCTCTCCATCCTTTCAGGCAGCAAGATCCCGGACCCCCCGCCACCCTCTGCATGAAAAAGGTTTGCTCAACTCCCCTCTAATTGTTCTAGGATTTACTTTAAATCATTGCCCATTGCTTATTGACCTCTCTGCTATGGTTAATAGGAGCTTCCTATCCACTAAATCTAGGCCATTCATATATTTATACACGTCAATCAAGACTCCCCTCAAACTCCTCTATTCCACAGAAAACAACCCCAGCCAATCCAATCTTCCCTCGTAGCTAAAATTCTCCAGTCCTGACAACATCCTCGTAAATCTTACCTGTACCTTCTCTAACGCAATCACATCGTTCCTGTAACTGTGACCAGCACTGCAGGCAGTACTCTAGCTGTGACCTAACTAATGTTTTATACAGTTCCAGCATAAGCTCCCTGCTCTTTCTCTATGCCTCGGCTAACAGAGAAAAGTATCCCGTAAGACTTCGTAACCACCTTATCTACCTGTCCTGCTACCTTCAGGGATCAGTGGACATGCACTCCAACATAAGAACATAAGAACATAAGAAATAGGAGCAGGAGAAGGCCATACGCCCCCTCGGGCCTGCTCCGCCATTCAATAGGATCATGGCTGGTCTGAAACTAGACTCATGTCCACTTCCCTGCCCTCTCCCCGTATCCCCTAATTCCCTTATCTGCTAGGACAATGTCTATCTCCATTTTAAATTTATTTAATGTTGCAGCTTCCACAGCTCTCTGGGGTAGCAAATTCCATAGATTTACTACCCTCTGAGTGAAGAAGTTTCTCCTCATCTCAGTTTTGAAAGGGCAGCCCCTTATTCTAAGATTATGCCCCCTAGTTCTAGTCTCACCCATCAGTGGAAACGTCCTCATCACATCCACCATATCAAGCCCCCTCACAAACCTATATGTTTCGATAAGATCGCCTCTCATTCTTCTGAACTCCAATGAGTAGAGTCCCAACCTATTCAACCTTTCCTCATACATCAACCCCCTCATCTCTGGAATCAACCGAGTGAACCTTCTCTGAACCGCCTCGAGAGCAAGTATATCTTTTCTTAAATATGGAAACCAAAACTGCACGCAGTATTCCAGGTGTGGCCTCACCAATACCCTGTATAACTGCAGCAAGACTTCCCTGTTTTTATACTCCAACCCCCCTGCAATAAAAGCCAAGATTCCATTGGCCTTCCTGATCACCTGCTGCACCTGCATACTAACTTTTTGTGTTTCATGTACCAGGACCCCCAGAACCCTTTGTACTGTAGCACTTTGCAGTTTCTCTCCATTTAGATAATAACTTGCTCTTTGATTTTTTCTGCCAAAGTGCATAACCTCACACTTTCCAACATTATATTGCATCTGCCAAATCACTGCCCACTCACTTAGAACATAAGAACATAAGAGCATAAGAAATAGGAGCAGGAGTAGGCCAATGGACCCCTCGAGCCTGCTCCGCCATTCAATAAGACCATGGCTGATCTGATCCTAACCGCCAATCCACTATCACAGAACCATCTCCTGAATCTAACAGAATTAGACGCACGAAATAGGAGCAGGATCAGGCTACACGGCCCCTGGGCCCACTCCGCTACCCACAGGGCCATGATCGATCCGAACCTAGACTCATGTCCAAATTCCTGACGCTCCCCATAACCCTTAATTCCCTTTACTTCTAGGAAACTGTCTATTTCTGTTTTAAATTTATGTAATGATGTAGCTTCTACAGCTTTTTGGGGCAGCATATTCCATGGACCTACCACCCTCTGCGTGAAGTAGTTCCTCCTCATCTCAGTTTTGAAAGAGCAGCCCCTTATTCTAAGACTATGCCCCCTAGTTCTAGTTTCACCAATCATCGGGAACATCTTCCCCGCATCCACCCGATCCAACCCCTTCACAATCTTATATGTTTCAATAAGATCACCTCTCATTCTTCTGAACTCCAATGAGTAGAGTCCCAATCTACTCAACCTCTCCTCACATGTCCATCCCCTCATCCCCGGGATTAACCGAGTGAAACTTCTTTGCACTGACTCGAGAGCAAGTATGTCCTTTCTTAAGTATGGACACCAAAACGGTACGCAGTATTCCAGGTGCGGTCTCAACAATACCTTGTACAACTGAAGCAATACCTCCCTATTTTTATATTCTATCCCCCAGCAATGAAAGCCACCATTCCATTGGCCTTCTTAATCACTTGCTGCACCTGCATACTAACCTTTTGAGTTTCGTGCACCAGGGCCCCCAGATCCCTTTGAACTTCAGTACTTTCCAGTTTCTTGCCATTAAGATAATAACTTGCTCTACGACTTTTCCTGCCAAAGTGCATAACCTCACACTTTCCAGTATTGTATTCCATCTGCCAAATCTCTGCCCACTTACTTAGCCTGTCGATGTCCCCTTGCAGGTTTTTTATGTCCTCCTCACTCACTACTTTCCCTCCCATCTTAGTATCATCTGCAAACTTTGATATGTTACACTCGGTCCCCTCCTCCAAATCGTTAATATAGATTGTAAAGAGTTGGGGACCCAGAACTGACCCCTGCGGAACACCACTAGTTACTGATTGCCAGCCCAAGGACGAACCATTTATCCCAACTCTTTGTTTTCTGTTAGATAGCGAATCTTCCACACATGCCAGTATATTACCCTCAATCCCGTGATTTTTTTTATCTTGATCAGTAATCGTTTGATTGGAACCTTGTCACATGCCTTTTGGAAGTCCAAATACACTCCATCCACTGGTTCCCCTATATCCACCCTGTATGTTACATCCTCAAAGAATTCGAGCAAATTTGTCAAACATAACTTCCCCTTCGTAAAACCATGCTGACTCTGTCCTATTAAATTATGTTTATCCAAATGCTCTGATACTGTTTCCTTAATAATGGACTCCAACATTTTGCCAACCACAGATGTTAGGCTAACTGGTCTATAGTTTCCAGCTTTTTGTCTACTTCCCTCCTTAAATAAGGGTGTTACATTAGCAGTTTTCCAATCTGCCGGGACCTTTCCTGAGTCCAGGGACTTCTGGAAAATGATCACCAATGCATCCACAATCCCTACCGCCACTTCTCTCAAGACCCTAGGATGTAGGCCATCAGGTCCGGGGGATTTATCCGCCTTAAGTCACATTATTTTACTGAGTAACATCTCTTTAGTGATTTTAATCGTGTTTAGCTCCTCCCCCGCAATTGCCCCCTGTTTGACCAGTGTTGGGATATTTTTAGTGTCCTCTAATGTAAAGACTGAAAGAAAATATCTGTTCAGCAACTTTGCCATCTCCATGTTCCCCACCACTAGTTTCCCGGTCCCATCCTCTAAGGGACCAACGTTCACTTTAGCCACCCTTTTTCTTTTTACATAGCTGTCGAAACTCTTGCTATCTGTTTTTATATTTTTTGCTAGTTTACTTTCATAATCTATCTTCCCTTTCTTAATTAATCTTTTAGTTATTGTTTGCTGGCTTTTAAATGCTTCCCAATCTTTTATCCTCTCACTAGATTTGGCTAATGTATATGCCCTTGTTTTCGGTCGAATACTATCCTCTATTACTTTACTAAGCCACGGATGGCTGTTTTTTCTTTATCTCCCCTTTTTCCTCAGTGGAATATATTTATCTTGAAAGATGTGAAATATCTCCTTGAATGTAGACCACTGCTCTTGTACCGTCTTACACTTTAATCTGTTTTCCCAGTCCACTTTAGTCAATTCCACTCTCATACCTTCATAGTTTCCTTTATTTAAGCTTAGTACGCTGGTTTGAGATCCAACTCTCTCACTCTCAAACTGAATTTGGAATTCAACCATATTATGGTCACTCATTCCAAGGGGATCGTTTACCAGGACATTTTTTATTAATCCTGTCTCATTACACAGGACCAGATCTAAGATTGCCTGCCCCCTGGTTGGTTCAGTTACATACTGCTCAAGGAACCCATCCCTTATACACTCTATGAACTCTTCCTCAATGCTGCCATGCCCAATTTGTTCCTCTAAACGCCTCAGTATCCTACCATTAGTCGTGCATTCCCTTCCCTTGCTAGCCCTCTCCAAATGCATTACCTGACACTTCTCCTGATTGAATTCCATTTGCCACATTTCTGCCCATTGATATCTTCATGCAGTCTACAGCTAGCTTCCTCAAAATGAACAACACGGACTATTTGCTGGAGGCTGAGTCCAAGGAAAGCTCAAAGAAACGATAGCGATGGCAGACTGTGTTGCAGTTATCTCAGATGGGTGATCAAATGTACGAGGGGAGGGCATCATAAACTACATCGTCTCCACTCCTCTCCCAGTGTTCTTCAAGAGCACAGACACGAAGGACAACAGACACACAGGCACATACATTGCTGATGAGCTGAAAGCGATCATCAACGATCTTGGATCACAAAAGGTCTTTGCAGTAGTTACTGACAATGCTGCGAATATGAAAGCTGCTTGGGCTCAAGTGGAGGAGGCCTACCCTCATATTACGTCTATTGGGTGCGCAGCTCATTGGGCTTAACCTGCTCCTCAAGGACATCATGGGTTTGAGAACCATGGAAGAACTGTACAAGAGAGCCAAGCATGTTGTTAAGTATGTCAGGGGAAAACAGGTAGTTGCAGCAACCTACAACTCCAAGCAAATGACAAAGAACAAGAACACCACACTGAAGCTGCCCAACAACACTAGATGGGGTGGTGTTGTCATAATGTATAACAGCCTTCTGGAGGCTAAGGAGTCGCTGCAAGAAATGGCAATATCCCAGTCTGGGGATATGGAATCCACCATCAAGAAAATACTGCTGGATGATGTGTTTTGGGAGAGAGTGGTTAGCAACCTTAAACAACTCTCACCAGTAGCATCTGCAATAGCTCAGATTGTAGGAGGATGACGCTGTCTTGTCAGATGTTCTCAGGCTTTTTACTGATTTAAAAGAACAAATCAGTATTGCCCTATCGGCATCCATGCTGCTCAAAGCAGAGGAGAAGGCAATTGTTCAATTCATACAGACGCGTCAAGAATTTTGTGTCAAGCCGATTCATGCTGCAGCTTACATGCTGGACCCAAAGCATGTTGGGAGACCAATACTTTCTGGAGAACAGATCAACAGCGCTTACAGTGTGATTTCTACCCTCTCACACCATCTCAATCTGGATGTGGGCAAAGTTCTGGGAAGTCTGGCAGAGTTCTCTACCAAGCAAGGTCTTTGGAATGGGGATGGGATATGGGAATCATGCAAGCATATCAGTGCACATACCTGGTGGAAGGGACTTTGTGCATCTGAGGCCCTGTCACCTATTGCATCGGTGATACTCCAAATCCCACCTTCATCAGCGGCCTCTGAACGAAACTGGTCACTTTTTGGGAATGCACATACAAAGGTGCGGAACAGGCTGACTAGCAAGAGAGTGGAGAAACTGGTGGCTATCCGGGCAAACCTACAACTTATTGAGCCAGATACAGAAGTGTCCACCACACAGCTAGACACTGACACAGAGGAGGAAATGGACACGTCAGAGCCAGAGTCAAAGAATCAGGAGGAGCAATGAGGAGTAGAAGACTCAGAAGACTCATGAGTAGAAGACTCAAAGGGACAAAATAAGGACAAATTACAGGCTAAATAAGCTGACGCTCTTTTTATTTTATTTTAGATGGATCTTTTTTGTGGGGGTTCAATAAAGTTCAAAATTATAACCTAAATAAAGTTTTGAAAGCCTGTTTTTATTTGCATGGAACAGCATGTCTATTTTGACGACAAAGATAATATAAGGGTCAGAGACAAAAACCATCAGTGTGCAAAAAAACTCAAAATTCCCATAAATTCCCATAAATTGGCGAAAGTTCCCATGGAAAGTTTCCTCTTTTAAAAATTCCCAGAATTTTGCAACCCTAGTTGTATCATCTTCCAACTTATTAATCTTGCCCCCTACATTGAAGTATAAATTATTGATGTACATCACAAAAAGCTAGTGACCCAGTACTGAGCCCTGCGTTACCCCACTGGAAACAGCCTTATGGCCACAAAAACTCCCCTCAACCATTACTGGGAATTAGATTCTGTCCTTGGATTCAATAATAACGCTGCACATTTTACCCAGAATTCAATCAGCGAGTTCATATTGATCTCAGTCTAAAGAATAAGTTCCCTGTTTTTCTCTTCCTTACAGTGAACTTGGTGACGGTTCTGATCCTGTCTCGGGGAAGGTGCGGTCTCTCCAAATGTGTCACCCGTTACTTGGTGTCCATGGCAGCGGCAGCTGTACTGGTCATTATCACTGATCTAATATCCAGGCAGATTCCCAATCGTTAAGAGGCTCAGTTTCAGTTCATGTGGAAGATTAAAGTGTGTAATATCCATGCAATCCTGCTTTAAGCAGTCACAGACTTTTCTTTCTGGTTCACGGTCACTTTCACCTTTGATCAATTTCTGGTCACTTGTTGCCAGAAGCTGAAAATAAAATATTGCAATGACAAAATGGCGGCTGTGGTTCTAGGAACAGTGAGTGTGCTGTTCTGTGTAAAGAACACTTTCTGATACTTTATGTATGGAGGACAATATTGGATTTCTAATTCTCGTTGGTTCTGTTATGTAACAAGGTATGTTGCTTATTCACAGGTGTGGACAGTAATTGAATCCTTCATTATATTTTAACACCATTTATTCCATTTGTTCTGATTCTGCTGCTCAATGCGTTAACTGTCAGACATGTAGAGCAGAGTCCGGAGGAGACTCCGAGCCCACAGCAGTGGGGAGTGTTCCAGTGACCCAGAGATGGAGAAGCGAAGAAAATCCATCATTTTACTGTTGGTTATATCTGGGAATTTTATCCTTATGGGCAGTGTTCCTGCTGTTTTCTATGTGGAGACGATTGTAAGTGTTCGATTTGCTTCCTGGGGCTCTAACTCAATATTTACAGGAACTTCAGCTGTTTCATCAATGACCTTCCCTCCATCATAAGGTCAGAAGTGGGGATGTTCGCTGATGATTGCACACTGTTCAGCACCATTCGAGGCTCGTCAGATACTGACGCAGTCCGTGTCGATATGCAGCAAGACCTGGACAACATTCAGACTTGGGCTGAAAGTGGGAAGTAACATTCGCACCACACAGGTGCCAGGCAATGACCATCTCCAACAAGCGAGACTCTAACCGTCTCACCTTGACATTCAATGGCATTACCATCGCTGAATCCCCCACTATCAACATCCTGGGGGTTACCATTGATCAGAAACTGAACTGGACCAGCCATATAAATACTGTGGCTACAAGAGCAGGCCAGAGGCTGGGAATTCTGCGGCGAGTGTCTCACCTCCTGACTCCCCAAAGCCTTTCCACCATCTACAAGGCACAAGTCAGGAGTGTGATGGAATACTCGCCACTTGACTGGATGAGTGCAGCTCCAACAACACTCAAGAAGCTCGACACCATTAAGGTAAAGCAGCCCGCTTGATTGGCACTCCATCCGCCACCTTCAACATTCAATCCCTCCACCACCAGCGCACTGTGGCTGCAGTGTGTACCATCTACAAGATGCACTGCAGCAACTCGCCAAAGCTCCATCAACAGCACCTTCCAAACCCGTGACCTCTACCACTTAGAAGGACAAGGGCAGCAGACGCATGCGAACATCACCACCTACAAGTTCCCCTCCAAGTCACACACCATCCTGATTTGGACCTGTATCGCCGTTCCTTCACTGTCGCTGGGCCAAAATCCTGGAACTCCCTTCCTAACAGCATTGTGGGTATACCTACACTATATAGACTACAACGGTTCAAGAAGGTGGCTCACCACCATCTTCTCAAGGCAATTAGGGATGGGCACTAAATGCAGGCCAACCAGCCAGCGACGCCCACATCCCATCAATGAATAAAAAAAACCAAACTGATATTTAAACATAGAAACATAGAAACATAGAACATAGGAGCAGGATCAGGCCATTAGGCCCTTTGCGCTTGCTCCGCCATTCAATGAGATCATGGCTGATCATTCAAATTCAGTACCCTGTCCCTGCCTTCTCCCCATATCCCTTGATCCCTTCAGCCTGACGAAATATATCCAACTCTTTCTTGAATATATTTAATGAACTGGCCTCCACCGCCCTCTGTGGCAGAGAATTCCACAGGTTCACCACTCTCTGGGTGAAGAAATTCCTCCTCATTCCAGTCCTAAATGGCTTACCCCTTATCCTTAGACTATGACCCCTGGTTCTGGACTCCCCGGCCATCAGAAACATCCTTCCTGCATGTAGTATGTCCAGGCCTGACAGAATTTTATAGGTTTCGATGAAATCCCCTCCCAACCTTCTAAACTCCAGTGAGTATAAGCCCAATCGACACAATCTCTCCTCATGCGTCATTCCTGCCTTCCCAGGTATCAGCCTGGTGAATCTTCGCTACACTCCTTCCATGGCAAGAACGTCCTTCCTCAGGTAAGGTGACCAAAACTGCACACAATACTCAAGGTGCGGTCTCATCAAGGCCCTGTACAACTGTAGCAAGACATCCTTGTTCCTGTACTCGAACCCTCTTGCTACGAAGGCCAACATACCATTTGCCTTCTTAACCGCCTGCTGCACCTGCATGCTTACCTTCAGCGACTGGTGCACACGAACACCCAGGTCTCTTTGCACTTCCCCTTCTCCCAATCTATTGCCATTCAAATAATAATCTGCCTTCCTGTTTTTGCCACCAAAGTGGATAAACTCACATTTATCGGCATTATTGTGCATTTGCATTGTTTCTGCCCAAGCACCGAACCTGTCCAAATCGTACTGCAGTTTCACGACATCCTCCTCACAGCATACCCTCCCACCCAGCTTTGTGTCGTCTGGAAAGTTGGAGATATTACATCCAATTCCCTCGTCCAGATCATTAATATATATTGTGAACAGCTGGGGTCCTAGGACCGATCCTTGCGGTACCCCACTAGTCACTGCCTGCCACTCGGAAAACGACCCGTTTATTCCAACTCTTTGCTTTCTGTCCACCAACCAGTTCTCTATCCAAGTCAATACCTTGTCCCCAATCCAATGTGCCTTAATTTTGCACGCTAATCTCTTATGTGGGACCTTATCGAAAGTCTTCTGTAAGTCCAAATCCACCACATCCACTGGTTCTCCCTTATCTATTTTAACAGTTACATCCTCAAAAAATTCCAGTAGTTTAGTCAAGCATGATTTACCTTTTGTAAATCCGTGTTGACTTTGTCCAATCCGGTCACTGTTTTCCAAGTGCTCAGCTATTACATCTTTTATAATAGACTCTAGCATTTCCCCACTACCGTAGTCAGGCTTACCGGTCTATAATTCCGTGCTTTTTCTCTACCTCTTTTTTTGAATAGTGGGGTAACATTAGCTACCCTCCAATCCATGGATACTGTTCCAGAGTCTATCGAGTTCTGGAAGATGACCAGCAATGCATCTACTATTTCTAGGACCCTGGGATATAGATTATCAGGCCCTGGGGATTCAACTCCTGAGTTGTTGCACCAACACGTGTATTTATGCTGTGACCCAGACTAAATTCAGAGAGGATTTGAAGAATGTGGTGAAATATCCCTTTTCTGTAATTGTTAAATTCATTAAATGATGAGAGGTATGTGCAAAATCACAACATGTTGGTCTGGTGTTCTGCTCAATCCCCTCATCTCCGTGAGACACACACAGTGAGGCCTGTTTCCGTCTTTCAGCGCCTGGATTCAGTGACTAACAGGAACGGTAGAGGTGGGGTCTCCGCGGACATCAGTCCCGCTGGATTCCTGCTCGTTTTTAGACCTGCTGAGTCCTCTGGTGCGGCCTGGGGCGGGTTTATGAAGCTGCCAATCGCCAGATTCGAGTTTTATGTGTTTACCCAAAGGGGGAGGCGCGGGGAAGGTCGCTCTTTCAGTTGACAGCCCACGGGCGGCCGGGCCACTCAGACCCCAGCACCCTCAGTGAAACCTCAGGGGAAATAGCCTGGGACCAACCTGCAGCCGGGGAGGGAGGTTTTAAAAGGCACAAATGTCAGCACAGCGAGAGCGGAGCCAGCGACCGAGAGTGGCGGGGAGCAAAGGAGAGATTTCACAAGACAGCAGCTCCGTGCTTGGATGGTGTGTATTACCGTTTTTTGCTTTAAAATCTCGGAAGTGAATTTAAACTAAGAACTTGGAATATATAACTATAACTTTATTAAATCAATAAATTAAACTAGATTAACTAATTAGTTAGTACAACTAAAAACTTTGAGTGAATAAAAAGCTTAACCAATTAAATCTATAACACAAAGTTAGATTGCGATGGCAGAGCTGGTGGTATGTCCCAACTGCAGCCTATGGGATTGGAGGAGACACTTGAGATCCCGGGAAGCCACATCTGCAGTAAGTTTCTGCAACTCGGGGAACTTTGGCTCAGGTTTGTTGAGCTGTAGTCCGAGCTGCAGGCATTACAATGCATCAGGGCGTGGGAGGCTTGCCTAGGCAATTCGATTCACGAGTCAGTGACACCACCTTGGTCAGGTTGTTATTTCGGTTTGGTTAGTGGTCAGGAACAGGAGGATGAGACTGCGAGTCAAGCAACTGTGGCTACACAGAATGTAGTGATGTAGGTGCCTCAGCCTTGGACCTTGTTAACAGATAAGAGATACTTCCTGCCTGTATGACTGGGAACAAAGAATGCAGATGGAATGGACAATTTGATCACGGCACTATGGTACAGGAAACCATTCAAGTGGGGGGAATATGAAGGTAGTGTTAGGTGTTAATATAGTCAGGGGGATAAATACATCACTGTCCCGAAGGCTGTGTTGCCTGCCCGGTGCCATGGCTAAGGATATTCCCTCGCAGCTAGAAAATAACTTGGAGCATGAGGGGAAGGATTCAGTAGTCGTGGCTCATGTAGGAACTGATGACATAGTTAGAACTAGGAATGAGGGTCTGCTGAGAGAGTTTGACGAGCTGGGGTCCAAATTAATCAGCAGAACCTCAAAGGTAATAATCTCTGGATTACTCCCTGAGGCACTCGCAACTTGGCATAGGATCAATCACATCAGAAAGTTAAATGCGTGACACAAAGTTTGGTGTGCGAGACAGTCATTACGTTTCATGAGGCACTAGTACCATTAATGGAAAGGAGGAAGCTGTTCCATTGGAAGGAGCTCCACGTAAACCAGACTGGGATTATTGTCCTGGTGAATTAAATAACTAGGGCTGTAAAAAGAGCTTTTATCGAAAGAGGGGTTGAGGGTTCATGTGAGGGGCAATGTATGAATCTCAAGATATATTCAAAGTCATAGAGTAGTCTAACGATTTGAGTAAAGATAGGCAGAGGGAGACGGGAAGGGACAGAAAGGTTAACGGAAATAGTGCATCCAAGAATAAGGGCTAATCAGGGAAAATGGTAAACCGTTAAAATTAAGGCTCTTTATCTGAATGCATGAAGCATTTACAACGAAATAGAGGCAGTTATGGTACAAATAGAGATAAATGCGTTTAATCTAATAGCCATTGCATAGATGTGAGGTATAGAGGTAAACAAGTATGATTTGATTGGGATTACAGAAACGTGGCTGCAGGGTGGGCAAGGCTGGGAACTTAACATCCAGGGATATACAATATTTAGGAAGGATCGGCAAAAAGGTAGGGGAGGTGGGGTAGCATTGCTGGTAAAGGAGGGGATTAATGCAATGGAAAGGAAGGATATTAACTCGGATGAAACGGAATCTGTATGGGTAGAAATGAGAAATAGCAAGGGGAGGAAAACGTTAGTGGGTGTGATATATAGGCCTCCAAATAGTAATATGGAGGTGAGGGAATGCATAAAAAGGGAAATTAGAGAAGCGTGTGATAAGAGCACAGCTGTCATCATGGGTGACTTTAATTTACATATTGATTGGACTACCCAAACGAGTAAAAATTCTGAGGAGGAGGAATTCCTGGAATGTTTTCGGGACGGTTATCTGGACCAATATGTCGAGGAGCCGACTCGAGATCAGGCCATTTTAGACTGGGTATTGTGCAATGAGAAGGGACTTATCAGCAATCTTCTTGTACGAGGCCCCTTGGGTCAGAGCGATCATAATATGATCGAGCTCTCTGTCGAGATGGAGAGTGGGGAAGTTGAATCAGAGACTAGGGTCCAGAACTTAAATAAAGGGAATTATGAGGGTATGAGATGGAAATTGGGTAAGATTGATTGGGTGGTGTTTCTGGGGGGATTGACAGTGGATAGACAATGGCAAGCATTCAAAGATAGAATGGAAGAATTCCAGAACATGTTTATACCGGTTTGGCACAAAAATAAACCTAAAAAGGTGACTCAACCGTGGATAACGAGGGAAATTAGGGACAGCATAAAATAAAAAAAAAGGGCATATCAACTGGCAAAAAAAAGCACCAGACCGGAAGATTGGGGGCAGTACAAGATACAGCAAAAGAGGACAAAGGGATTAATCAGGAAGGGGAAAATAGAATACGAAAGTAAACTTGCAGCAAACATAAAGACAGACTGCAAAAGCTTTTATCGGTATATCAGGAGGAAAAGACTGGTAAAATCCCAAGTCGGTCCCTTGCAGTCCGATTCGGGAGAATATATAATGGAGAATAAGGAAATGATAGACCAATTAAACTCATACTTTGGTTCTGTATTCACAAAGGAGGACACAAATAACCTCCCAGGAATATCGGCAAACATAGGGACTAATGAGAGGGAGGAGCTGACAGAAATTAGTATCTCTAGGGATATGGTGCTGGGTAAGTTGAGGGGACTGAAGGCCGACAAATCCCCGGGGCCTGATAAACTACATCCTAGGGTACTTAAGGAGGTGGCCCTGGAGATAGCAGATGCTCTAAGGATCATCTTCCGGAACTCCATTGACTCGGGAACAGTACCCGTGGATTGGAGGGTAGCTAATGTTACCCCAATATTTAAAAAGGGGGGTAGGGAGAAAGCAGGGAATTATAGACCAGTAAGCCTTACATCGGTTGTGGGCAGAATGCTAGAGTCCATTATTAAGGATAAAATAGCGGAGCACTTGACAAATGGGGAAAGGATCGGACAGAGTCAACATGGATTTACAAAGGGTAAATCGTGTTTGACTAATCTGCTGGAATTTTTTGAGGAAGTAACTGGTAAAATAGATGGGGGAGAGCCAGTGGATGTGGTGTACCTTGACTTCCAGAAAGCCTTCGATAAGGTTCCACACAAAAGATTATCATGCAAAATTAAGGCTCATGGGATTGGGGGCAAAGTATTAACGTGGATAGAGAACTGGCTGGCGGATAGAAAACAGAGAGTTGGAATAAACGGCTCGTTTTTGGAGTGGCAGGCAGTGACCAGCGGGGTGCCGCAAGGATCTGTCCTGGGACCCCAGCTGTTCACAATATATATAAATGATCTGGATCAGGGAATTGGATGCAATATTTCCAAATTCGCTGACGACACTAAACTAGGAGGAGGGGTGGGCTCTGATGAGGATGTCAGTAGGCTACAGTGCGATTTGGACAGGTTGGGGGAATGGGCGGATACGTGGCAGATGCACTATAATGTGGATAAATGCGAGGTTATCCACTTTGGGGGTAAAAACAGGAGGGTAGATTATTATCTAAATGGCAATAGATTGGGAGATGGGGAAGTGCAGAGGGACCTGGGTGTTCTTGTGCACCAGTCACTGAAGGAGAGCATGCAGGTGCAACAGGCGATTAAGAAGGCAAATGGTATGTTGGCCTTCATATCAAGGGGGTTCGAGTATAGGAATAGGGATACCTTACTACAGCTGTACAAGGTGCTGGTGAGACTGCATCTGGAGTATTGTGTACAGTTTTGGTCGCCCCATCTGCGGAAGGATGTTCTTGCCATGGAAAGAGTGCAACGGCGATTCACCAGGCTGATACCTGGAATGGCGGGAATGACCTACGAAGAGAGATTAAATAGTTTGGGCTTGTACTCACTGGAGTTTAGAAGATTGAGAGGGGATCTCATCGAAACATATAAAATTATGGCAGGCCTGGACAGGCTGAATTCAGAGAGAATGTTTCCAATGGCCGGGGAGCACAGAACCAGGGGCCACAGTCTAAAAATAGCGGGCAAATCATTTAAAACAGAGATGAGGAAGAATTTCTTCACTCAAAGAGTGGTGAGCCTGTGGAATTCCCTGCCACAGAGGGCTGCAAAGGCTAATTCAATAAATATTTTCAAGAGAGAATTGGATATATTTCTGAAGGCTAAGGGGATTAAGGGTTACGAAGAAAAGGCGGGGGCGGGGTACTGAACTGGTAAGATCAGCTATGATCTCAGACGAAGATCAGCCATGATCTCATTGAATGGCGGAGCAGGCTCGAAGGGCCGAATGGCCTACTCCTGTTCCTATCTCTATGTTTCTATGTTTCTATATGTGGTTGCAAGGTGACCAAGGATGGATCTAAATATTCCAGTGTCGCAGAGCCACCAAAGGACTCAGATCATTTGTATATAATTCCTTTAACAGCATGTTAGCTGCAGCCTGAGTCTGTATCTTTATTTATGCTGTTTAACTGTACAGAGCGTGGTTACTTTAACAGCGTGGCTAAAACGTGATGACGTCACGCCGTTCATCACGTGATTCCCCACTGGCAGGAAAATGTGATGACGTCATGACGTCAGTCAGGGGACTTGAGGGCCATTCCTCGTGGAGCCTCCAAAGAGAGCAGACCTACATTCGATGTTACCCTGCAGTTTCTTGTTAATACCTGTTTGTTTCATTAAAGTTCGTTTTGTTTGATCGCCTGAGTAGAACTCAGTCTTTTAGTTAGGAAACCACGTTCCTACATTGGTGACCCCGACTTTCGTGAACGGTTTTCGCGGATGATCTTCAGCATGGAAACGAATGCCGTGACTCTAATGCCGTGACTCTAAAACTGCCACAGTTCTGGGAGCAACAACCAGCCGCGTGATTTATCCAGGCTGAAGCCCAGTTCGCCATCAGGAACATTGTCGTGGATCAGACCCGTTATTACTACGTGGTCTCCACCCTCGATAGCGCCACTGCCTCGTGGATCATCATCCTGCTCGGTAGTCTTCCTACTGACCGCAAGTATGATACATTAAAGGCGCGGTTGCTTCAAGTCTTCAGGCTATCGAAGTCAGAACGCGCTCGCTGGCTCCTCGCTATGCCCGGCCTCGGGGACACCAAACCATCCGAGCTCATGAGCCAGTTGCTCACGCTCTTAGGTGCCAAACCGGAATGATTCCTCTTCCAGGAGCTATTCCTCTACCAACTGCCGGAGGAGGTATAGGCTGCGCTCGCCAGGTCCGAGGTCACGGACTGCGCTGAGCTTGCTGCCAAAGCAGATAAGATTTCCACACTAACCCAGCATGCTGCGCTGCCGCGGGATGCCCATCCCCCACAGATGCAGCTCCAGCTCCTCTTGCAGCGGGCTGGTGCTCCTACCACTCCCGTTTTGGCGCGAAAGCACGACGCTGCCACTCTCCCTGCAGCTTTTCACCCAAAAATAAAACAAAACTCCTGCAGCATTCCTGGCGAAGGAGGACCGGGTCTGACGGGCGCTCCACATCTGTGATGGCCATCGGATCTTCGGGGAAACTTCTTTACATCACCGATTCCCTATCAGGTCGACATTTCCTTTGTGACACCGGGATGCAGTGTAGCATCCTACCTGCGTCGAATCTCGATATGCAAGCTGGGGACCACGGCTTTTCCCTCGTGGCGGCTAATGGCGCAGCCATTCGAACTTTCCGAAAGTGGCGGGTCCAAGTGTTTTTCAGCGGTCAGCACTTCCATTGGGATTTCGTCATGGCCACAGTCTCGCAGGCCATTCTAGGGGCGGATTTTCTATGTGCCAACGGCCTCCTCGTCGATGTCCGGCACCGCCGGTTAAACAACACGGCCACCTTCCACTCGATTCCGTGCCACCACGGTGCTACTATGTTGCGCACTATCGTCTGCGTGTTCCCATCTCTGGATGACTTCACTCGGCTCCTCGGAGAGTTCCCGGAGCTGACCAGGCCCACTTTAACCTCCTCGGCTGTGAAGCATGATGTTGAACATCATATCACCACTACTGGCTCCCCGGTTTATGCACGGGCTAGAAGGCTTGAACCCGGCAAGCTCGTGGCTGTGAAAGTGGAGTTCAACACAATGGAGCGGCTGGGGATTATTTGCCGGTCGAATAGTCCCTAGTCTTCGCCTCTCCACATTGTTCCGAAACCGGGCAGCGGCTTGCGGCCATGCAGTTACAACCGACGCCTGAATGATGCCACTACTCCTGTTCGGCACCCGATCCTGCATATTCAGGTTTTCTCAGCCCATTTGGTGGGAAATTCCATCTTTTCAAATGTCGACCTCGTCCGGGGTATCACCAGGTTCCCATGCACCCGCAAGACGTTGCGAAAACCTCAGTCATCACCTCTTTCGGCCTTTTTGAGTTCCTGCACATGCTTTTTGGCTTGAAGAATGCAGCACAGGCTTTCCAGCGCTTGATGGACTATGTGCTCGAGACCTAAACTTCATCTTCATCTACCTCGATGATATTCTCATCACCAGCGCTAGCAAGGAAGAGCACATCTGCCATTTGCATACCCTCTTTACATGCCTCAGTCAGCATGGTTTGATCATCAACCTGGCCAAGTGCCAGTTCGGACTGCAGCGGATCGATTTCTTAGGACACCGCATAACATCAGATGGCGCCGCCCCCTTACTGATGAAGGTGGAAGCTGTTACCTCTTTCCCGTGCCCACGAACCGTCAAGGTCCTGCAAGAGTTCCTGGGGATGGTCAATTTCTATCACTGATTCATCCCTAAGGTGGCTCAGCTTATGCAGCCTTTGTACGGGGCCCTCAAGGGCAAGTCCGGTAAGGACCCAATCAGCTGGACAGCCGAGATGGACCAGGCATTCGTCAACACAAAGAGCACCTTGGCCAATGCAACCATGCTGGCGCAGCCACTTCCAGGTGCCACCATCGCCCTTACCACAGATGCATCAGACTATGCCATCAGCGCAGTGCAGGAGCAGTGGGTGAACGGCATGTGGCAACTGCTGGTGTGTTTCAGCTGTCAACGACGGCAAAATGAAAGAAAATACAGCACTTTTGATCAGGAGTTGCACCCTTTTTCGAGTCATTTGCCATTTCAGGTTCTTATTAGAAGGACGCCCCTTCAAGGCTTTTGTCGACCACAAGCCTCTAATGGCCAAGACCGCCGAACTGTAGTCAGCTCGTCAGCAATGTCACCTGACATTTATTTCTGAAATTACCACGGACATTCAACATGTGTCTGGTAGAGACAACCTGGTAGTGGATTGCCTGTCCCACGCGATGGTCCATGCAGTTCACCTTGGGATTGATTACGCCCTCATGGCTGCAGATCAGGCCTCGGACCCAGAGGCCCAATCACACAGAACCATCCCCTCTAGTTTACAGGCGACCGACGTCAGTTTCCAGGCTGCAGGCACCATGCTCCTTTGCGATATCTCAATGGGCGTTCCCCAACCTATCGTGCTAGTCGCCTGGCGCCGGAAGGTGTTTGACGCCATACACGGGTTGTCACACCCTGATATGAAGGCTTCACAATGGCTAATGTCGACGAAGTTCGTCTGGAAGGGTAAGCACCTTGATCTCCATGACTGGGCCAACACCTGCGTGGTCTGCTAGAAGGCCAAGGTCCAGCATCATGTAAAAGCTCCAGTGGCTACGTTCGCTGTTCCGGAGCGTCGTTTCGACCACATGCATGTGGACCTTGTGGGGCCACTTCTGCCTTCCCATGTTTATATGCATCTTCTCACCATGGTGGACTGCACCACTAGGTGGCCAGAGGCAATACCTTTGATTTCCACCACTTCAGCAGACATCGCTAGAGCTTTCATCTCCTGTTGGGTTGCTCATTTCGGGGTACCGGCGGACATCTCCTCTGATCGTGGGCCACAATTTTCCTCAGAGCTCTGGAACGCTGTAGCTCAGGGGCTTGGCACCAAAATTCATCGCACCACTGCCTATCATCCACAGGCAAACGGCCTGTGCGAGTGATTCCACAGCTTACTAAAAGCCGCCCTACGGGCCAGTCTTCAAGGTACGAAATGGGTGGACAGACTCCAATGGGTCCTTTTGGGTCTTTGTACAGCACCCAAAGAAGACCTACAATCGTCCTCGGTAGAACTCGTTTGTGGCCAACCGCTCCGAGTACCAGGGGTTTTCCTCCCTTCTCCCACAGAGCCATGGTCCGCCTCCCAGCAACTTGTCAGCCACCAGGAAGTGGCCAGATGCTTTTCTCCGGTGCCTGCATCAAATCACGGCCTTCCGAGCCCCCACATGCCAGAGGAGCTGAAGAACGCCGAGCACATATTTATCCGCCATGACGTTCACTGGGATCCGCTCAAACCCCCTTACACTGGTCCTTTCTGCATAATCGAATCAGGAGACAAATCCTTTTTGGTTGACATTGGAGGAAAGCTGGATCACATTTCGGTGGACCGGTTGAAGCCAGCTCACTTGGACCTGGACCGCCCAGTCATCATCGCTCAACCACCAAAATGTGGCCGACCGCCCGCAGTCACTGTGCCAGAGCAACCACAGCCACCCGCCAGCTCGACCACACTTGCCGCGCCAGCTCAACCACAACTGCCCGCCAGTTCGACCACCATCCATCAGCTTCCTCTGCAGGGTTACCGAAGTCACTGGGACAGATTGGTCAGCCCTCCTCGACACCTCACTTTTGCTGTTAAAGACAATTCTGGGGGGGCGCATGTGGCAGAGCCAACAAAGGACTCAGATCGTTTGTATATAGTTCCTTTAACAACATATTAGCTGCAGCCTGAGTCTGTATCTTTTTTTATGCTGTTGAACTGTGCAGAGCGTGGTTAAATTAACAGCGTGGCTAAAACATGATGACGTCACGCCGTTCATCACGTGATTCCCCACTAGCGGGAAAACGTGGTGACATCATGACGTCAGCCACTGGGCTGCAGGGGCAGTCCCCGTGAAGCCTCCAAAGAGAGCAGACCAACATTCGATGTTATCCTGCAGTTTCTTGTTAAAACCTGTTTGTTTCATTAAAGTTTGTTTTATTTGATCACCTGAGTAGAACTCAGTCTTTTAGTTAGGAACCCATGTTCCTACACCAGCACATTTAATATTTCGAAAAAATGGGCAGAATGGAAAAAGAGGGTGGGTAGCATTGTTAATAAAGGATGATATGAGGACTATAGCAAGGAAGCCTCTTTGCTTGGAAGATCTGGAATTAGAACCAGTATGGGCGGCGATCAGAATAACAAAGGCAGAAAACACTGGACAGAAGTTTATAGGCCCCCCAAGGATGGAATCCACTCGAGACTGTTTCCTGGAACAATACATCGTCGAACCAACCACGGAAGAGGTTATTTCAGATCTTGTTTTGTGTCATGAGAGAATGGTAATCAGTATTCGCATAGTAAGGGATATTCTGGGGAAGAGCGATCATAATATGATAGGATGTTACATGGAGTTTGGGAATGACGCACCTAAGCACGAAACTAGAAACCTAATCTTAAATAAAGCCAATTAGAAAGGTATGAGGGGCCTGTTGGCTAAAGTAGAGTGGAAAATTACATTAAAAGTTATGATGGTAGATGATCAATAGTTAACATTTAAACAAATATTTCAGATTTCTCAACAAATGCATATTCCAGTGAGAAATTAATATCCACTGGATTAATGATCCATCCGTGGCTAACTAAAGATGTTACGGATAGTTGTCGGTTAATAAAGAGGCTGATAATATTGCTAAGAAGAGTAGTGGGCCTGAGGCTTGGGAGAGTTTTATAAACCATCAAAAGATGACCAAAAATCGATAAAGAGGGAGAAAATCAAATTTGAGAGCAAACCAGCAAAAATATAAAAACAGATTGTAAGAGCTTCAACAAGTATGTAAAAAGAAAGAGAGTAGCAAAAGTAAACGTGGAGTCTGAGACTGCAGCAGTTATAATGCTGAAGATGGAAATGGCAGCGAGTTTGAACAAATATTTTGGCCTAGAAATTCGACTGGGGCAGTCGTGCAAATGTAACACTGCTATTCAAAAAAGGAGGGAGAGCAAAAAGAGTGATCTACAGGCCACATAGCCTGAAAGTGAAATCGTGTTTGGCAAATCTATTAGCGTTTTTGAGGATGTAACCAATAGGGTGGATAAAGGGGAGCCAGTGGATTTCGTTTATTTCGATTTCCAAAAGGCATCTGATAAGGTGCCACACGAAAGGTTGTTGCACAACATAAGGGCACTTAGGTTGTGGGTAATATATTAGCAAGAATAGAAGCCTGATTAAAGGACAGAAAACGGAAAGTAAGAATAAACGGTTCATTTTCAGATTGGCGGGCTGTTAATAGCGGGGTGCCGTTAGAATCAATGCTGAGGCCTCAGCTATTTACAATCTATATTAGTGACTTAGATGAAGGGACCGAGTGCAACATATACAGGTTTGCTAACGATACAAATCTAAAGGTGCGAATGTAAGCTGTGAGGACAAAAAGGCCTAAAAATGCTCTCATTACTCCAGGGCCTGGAAATTCCTTTAGAGCAGCAATAAATGAGACATGGTCCAGTATAATATAAACAGAGTCACGGTCTAGCGTAATATAAATAGAGGCAAGAATTTCTGCCATAATAAGTGAGACTGGAGCTAATGTAATAAACCGAGCCACGGTCTAATGTAATATACACAACAACATGGTCTAGTGCAGTAATAATTGAGGAAGGGTCTAGGATAATACAAAGAGGGACAGTGTCTAGTGCAAAGATAACTAAGACAAGGCCAAGTATAATATACACAGGGAGAGGGTCTAGTGTAATATAAACAGAGACAGGGTCTAGTGTAATATAAACAGCGACAGGGTCTACTGTAATATAAACAGAGACACGGTCTAGTGTAATATAAAGAGAGACAGAGTATAGAGTAATTTAAACAGAGACAGGGTCCAGTGTAATATAAACAGGGACAGGGTCTAGTGTAATATAAACAGAGACAGGGTCTAGTGTAATATAAACAGAGACAGAGTCTAGTGTGATTTAAACAGAGTCAGGGTCTAGTGTAATTTAAACAGAGACAGAGTCTAGTGTAATTTAAACGCATACACAATTTGCACTCTGCCAATTAATCCGCACACACTTCATGTCCCTGCTCTCAGACTGTCGGGGTCATGTTTAGTTTTCTATCCACTCTTTTTCAAAAAGCTCTGATCGTTGAAGGGTGTCACTTTCCATTGGTGCAATGCCTGTTTAATTGTATTTTGAAATGTTAGAATTGTTAGGACTGAAATGGTTAACTTGATCTGTTTGTTTAACGACTGTAATTAATGTCACTTCCCAGGGAATCTGCTCGTCCCTCTGGAGTTTATACTCTAATATAAATAAGTTGCTCTTTTGAATTCTCTACTCCATTCATTCCGTGGGAGCGGTGCCCCGAGCACTGATCTCCCGCCAAAAGTGGAACCATGTTTCGGGATTTCCCACTAACTCTTCGGGTGCTGTGGGCAATCTGGGACGTACAAAAGATTTACTACCCCATCATCGCTGCCGCTGGTGTTCCCAGTAAGTCCAACTATTAACATCGTGAAGCATGTTTAAATGTATTACTGTTGTTCTGTGTTTCCCATTATCTTCCCCAGCCTCAGATAATCGATGTTCCTGATATGTCCAACTATTAACTCCATGCACCATTTTAACTGTGTTACTGTTCCTGTGACTCCCATTTCCTGCCACCGTCTCAGGTCGCTGATGTTCATAGAATCATAGAAACTGACAGTACAGAAGGAGGCCATTCGGTCCCTTGCACCTGTACCTGTCTCTGTTAAAGAGCAGTCATGCTCAGTCCCACATTCCCGCTTTTTACCGGTAATCCTGTAAGTTCCTCATCCTCAAGTTGGTGTCCAACACATGTTTAAAATTGTTTACAGAATCATTTCCACCAGCTATTCAGGTGGGGCGATCCCGATCACGACATGTTCCTGGGAAGTAACTGTTGGTTCAGTAATGCTGTTTATGATGAAGGGACATGAAAGCTTAGCGCGCCTGAAATATCTGTTGCTGTTACATATTTTACCCTGGTTCCCACCCACTGATCTGAAATCAGTTAACTCCTCTCTTTAAACAGTGAGCCAAGAAATGCTACATGGAAGCATTAAGGGTTTTCCACTTCATCACCAACAGTAATGTCTACTCTTCTCTGCAGGTAGTAATTCTCTGGACCATATCTGTTTGATTGTTACTGTTGTGGTGATTTAGATAATTTCCCCGCTGTTGGTTGTGTCCCATGTATCCCTCTTGGTGTGCGGTATTGGAAGGTGTCTGTCTTGATGTGTTTGTTACACAGTCGCCTGTTCACTGGTCTGAGTTTAATGGACAATGCGGCCTCACTCCTGCCATCTGTTTAACAATATTTGAGAGTTTACTGTACTTTGATTCTTTAACACCAGCCTGATGCCGGAACTGTGCATTTCCATTAGATCAGAAATGTGTCTTCAGGAAGATTTTATATTCAATATTCTGCATACAGTTCAATAGGTAGAGCAGTAGCGATCTGACAGAGAGTCCAGAAATACACAGAAATGTTTGAGAAAAATCGGCAGCTCCACTTCACTATCTGACTTTCCACCATCGCCTACTTCACACTCCTCCCATTGGTTGAGGATGTTTAAGACAGGATTACAAGTTTGTTACATTTGTTCCAGTAATATAGTCAATTAATCGTATTTCCAAAAACTTAATATTAATCATTACTCTGACACGCCAGTGTAAAGCCATGCGGGTCTTGCACAGTTCAGGGGGTCTCTCAGTGAGGTGCAACCTGACTTTGGATAATCTCCTGTGTCCTTTCCATCATCAATTGGAAACCCGCACAATTCACGTTAATAAGCGATTATTTGTTTCATTGTAATTCATTCTAAGGAAGTATATTGGTAAAGTATTGGGAAATCCGCTGTAAATTAATTGCAATATATATATGAACTGAAAGTAATAATTTTAACTTAAAATAATGCATTAGATTTACACCACGTTTTATCTTATCTGCATGAAAAATAATACGTTTTTGACATTTACACACATGAAGTAGAGAGAACTTGGAGAAAAATCAGCCGCAATTTTTCACACAGCAGCTGGTAACTAGTTTGGTTGATGTTGTCTGGTGCGGGAATGTTGGCAATGACACCGAGAGCTCCATGTTCTTCCTGAAATAGTCCCAACTTTATTATCCCATGAATGAGAAGAGCGGGCCAAGGCAATCCCGGGAAGGAGGGCACCTCTGAGCAGTGCTAACCCGCTGAAGCCCAGGAATGGGGCTTGAACCCATGAGCTTCACACTCAACACGAGCCGAACTGACTCTGAATGAATGCAATGACTGAGTTTTTAATACAATTATTTGTAATACTGATTTGTATGTAATATATTTTCTTTCCTCTCCCTCCACTTCCTCTGTTCCAAGCGCAGGTCCAATATCGTCACCTAAGACCTACATATGCTCTGCTCTGCTTTTTTCTACTGCTGCTCACCCACAGTCTTGCTGGAGGAGGCCGCTTCATTCATCTCGCTCCTTGTTCATCTCCACCTTCTAGTCCCGGGAGCACCCGGATAATGTAATGTCTTCCCATCTACTGCGTGTGTGTTTTTGTTATTTTACCTCTTTCTTTTCGCTACCCTGTTCTGAAACTGCTGAACCTTTGGACCCAGGGCTACGAGGGTACAAACGCCTTCACCAAGAGAACATAGACAGAGTCCATAGTAGGTATCAGAACCCCATTAAAGCTGTTCTCATCTCACTGCCACACCTGTTCACCTTCCAGTCGGTGTTGGTTGCCAGTGATCAGAATGAACATCCTTGCCCCATTTCCCACCAGGATGCTACAGCACTGGGACACCTGTAGTAGTGAACGGCCAATTCTGCACAGGCTTTCGTCCAAACCTGGAAATTGTGGGTCATTTTTGCCTCCAGCTACAACAGGGTGTTGTTATCGACCAGATCCACCAGTAATCTCCCTCACAGGAATGGTTTTTCATTTAATTTTCTGTAGATCCTTTTATTCATTGTGTTTAATTTTATTCTTTCAATTTTTTATTTCACATCTTGTTTCTGCTTTTATTGTAAAACCTGCCTCCAGCAGAAAGCCCTGTCACAGTTAAAATAATCAGTCTCTATACCTGGATGTACTAGCAACACTTCTAATTTCAGACCGAACTCCACCGGGTTGCTGCTTCTGTTGGAGCTTGATGTATAATTTCTGTTTTATAAACTTCCTTACAGTGAACTTGGTGACGATTGTGATCCTGTCTCGAGGAAGGTGCGGTCTCTCCAAATGTGTCACTCGTTACCTGGTTTCCATGGCAGCGGCAGATCTTCTGGTCATTATAATTGACGTGATACTCAGGCAGATTCCCATTGCTCACGCTGCACAATTCGTTTTTGTGCTGAACATTAAAGTGTGTAATATCCACGCCGTCCTGCTGTACGCAGTCACAGACTGTTCTGTCTGGTTCACAGTCGCTTTCACCTTTGATAGATTTGTGGCCATTTGTTGCCAAAATCTGAAAACAAAATATTGCACCGAGAAAACCGCGGCTGTGGTTCTAGGAACAGTGACTGTGCTGTTTTGTTTGCAAAACATTTTTTGGTACTTTATGTACACAAGTGACTATTTACTGTATAACATACCTTGGTTTTGCACTATATTAGACAGTGTTTTGTTTTCACGGGTATGGGCAGCAATAGAATCTCTTCATTTTATTTTAACACCATTTGTTCCTTTTGTTTTTATTCTGCTGCTCAATGCTTTAACCGTCAGACACATTTTCGTGGCCAACAGAGCACGCAAGAGACTCCGGGCCGACAGCAGTGGGGAGAGTCCCAGCGACCCAGAGATGGAGAAGCGAAGGAAATCCATCATTTTACTGTTTGTTATATCCGCAAATTTTATCCTTTTATGGGTGATGTTTTTGGTGAATTCAATCTACTTGCGCATAAATGCAATGTATAATAATGTGACTATTAGTACTTCGGATGTCCTACAACAAATTGGATTCATGCTTCAACTGTTGAGTTCTTGCACAAACACTTGTATTTATGCCGTGACTCAGGCTAAATTCAGAGAGGAGTTGAAGACTGTGGTGAAATTTCCCATCATTCTAATTGCTAAATTAATGTAAAATTTCGAGAAGAAATGAAAACTGTCCACCTGCCGCCTGAAATACTAAACAAAATTTATAAAGTGTCCCTGAAACACTTACTAATTTGATGTTAATTTAAATATATTTGCAACATTTTGTACTTTGTGCAGCAACTTGTTATAAAACAGGCAGCTGCACAGGTATTGCACTAAACAGTTTACCAACATTTTAAAATGTTAATAAAACAAGACAATCTGCTTGTGCGTTATCCGTGCTTATGTTGATGGCCCTCCATTTACACGAACTGTGCCCATAAAATGCCACAGAGAAAGATCCTGTGATCTCGTTTACAGGAAGCACCCAGCTGATCATTACCGTCTGCGAGGATCCATGGTCGTTGCTCTGTCTGGAATCCATTAGTACAATAGGTGCAGCAATGTGGGCTGCTAACAATAGGCTGGGATCGATGGCCGTTGCTCTGTGTGGATTCCATTAGTTCAATAGGTGGAGCAATGCGGGCCGCTAACAATAGGCTGGGATCTGTGGTCCTTGCTCTGTGTGGATTCCATTAGTTCAATAGGTGGAGCAATGAGGGCCGCTAACTATAGGCTGGGATCCATCGTCGTTGCCCTGTGTGGCTGTCATTATTTCAATAGGTGGAGCAAGGCGGGCCGATAACAATAGGCTGGGAGTCGTGGTCGTTGCCCTGTGTGGGTGCCATTAGTTCAATAGGTGGATCAATGCAGGCCGCTAACAATAGTTGCAAACAATGCTGTGCAATGGTTTCATTTATGAATCAATGTTGGCTTCATGTCATTGGAGATGGACGGGAAACATATTTAGAAACGCAAACACATCCTAACACTAAAACATTACTCTAGGTTGTTAGGTTTTATGTCAGACTTTTCTGTCAACTTTTAAGGGTTATAAATGCCAAGGTCCAGATTTTAATTAATTAGAATTGATTACCAGATTTAATATAAGCAAAATCTTGTCATTAAGAAAATAATGAGACTAAAGTTAGACAAATCTTCAGTTCCTGATGGTTTCCCCCGCACGATATTAACAGAAGTATGTGAGGAAATTGTAGATGTTTTAGCCATGTTCTTCCAAAATTCACCTGAGCCAGAAATGCCCCATGGATTGGGTCCATGCCCACGTCACTCCATTAGTGAAGAAGGGTAGCGGAGACAAAATCGGAAATTATAGGCCTATTAGTCTAAGGTCTATTGTAGAGAAGTTATTAGAATCTGTTATTAGGGACAGAGTGATTGGGCACAGACAGATGTGAACTGGTCAGAGAGAGCCACCATAGATTTGTACTGGGCAAGGCATTTCGAATGAACCAAGTTAATTTTTATTAAATAGAACTAACATAGTAGATAATGGAGTGTCTAAGGATATTATTTATGTGGTCTTCCAGAAGGCATTGGATCAGGTTATAAGAGACGATTAACAAAAATGAGAGTGAATGGAATTGGAGGCAACCTATTGACATGGGTAGGGAATTGGTTCAGAGGTAGGAGACAGAGTGTAGGGTTAATGCGTATGCTGACAGGTTGGCAGGATGTGGCTAGTTGTGCCCCAAGAGATCAGTACAGGGGCTTTTCAAACTACTCATAAATGACTTAGATGATAGAGAGCCGTATATCAAAGGTTGTTGAAGACACCAAGTTAGGTGGCACTGTAAATAGTGTAGGTGGGAGCAGAAAGTTGCAAAGGGACATTGAGAAATAAGCTGAATGGGAAAAACTGTGTCAGCTGGAGTTCAATGTGCGGAAGTGTGAGGTCATCCACTTTGGCCCTCAGAAAGATAGATCAGAGTGTTTGATAAAATGGGAAATTAGGAACTGTGGATGAACGGAGAGATTTAGGTGTCCAAGTAGAGAAAGCTCTAAAAGTTCGTAGTCAAGCACAAAAATCTAATTTAAATGTTAGTGGAATGGTCGCCTTTTTATCAAAGGGGCTATAATTGAAAGGAATGGAAGTTCTGTTCCAGCTGTGCAGAGCCCTGGTCAGACCGAATCTGCGGCACTGCAGTCAGCTCTGGGCACCGAACCTTAGGACAGGATAAGTGGCCTTGGAGGGGGAGCAGCGCAGATTCAGCAGAATGGTACTTGGGCTAAAAGGGTTACATTATGAAAACAGTTTGCATATTATATTCCGTTTAGTATAGAATATGAAGGGTTTATCTAATTAAGAAATTAAAGGTGATTAAAAGAATTGATAAGTGGATGGGTCATAGTCATAGAGTTATAGAGTTATAAAGCACAGAAAGAGGCCCTTCGGCCCATCGTGTCTGCACCGGCCATCAAGCCCTGTCAATTCTAATCCCATTTTCCAGCACTTGGTCCGTAACCTTGTATGCTATGGCGTTTCAAGTGCTCATCTAAATGCTTCTTGAATATTGTGAGGGTTTCTGCCTCTACCGCCCTTTCAGGCAGAGTTCCAGATTCCAAACAACCTCTGGGTGAAAAAGTTTTTCCTCCAACCTCCTCTAAACATCCTGCCCCTTAACTTGAACTTATGCCCCCTGGTTATTGAACCCTCTGCTAAGGGGAAAAGTTCTTTCCTATCTATCCTATCTATGCCCCTCATAATTTTGTACACTTCAATCAGGTCCCCCCTCAGCCTGCTCTGCTCTAAGGCAAACAACCCCAGCCTGTCCAGTCTCTCTTAATAGCTGAAGCGCCCCAGCCCAGGTAATACCCTGATGAATCTCCTCTGCACCCTCACCAATGCAATCACATCCCTCGTATAGCGTGGCGACCAGAACTGCACAGTGTATTCCAGCTGTGGCCAAACTACAGTTTTGTACAGCTCCATCATAACCTCCCTGCTCTTATATTCTATGCCTCGGCTAATGAAGGCAAGTATCCCATATGCCTTTTGAACTACCTTATCTACCTGTCCTGCTGCCTTCAGGGATCTATCTACATGCACACCAAGATCCCTCTGATCCTCTGTCCTTCCTATGGTCCTACCATTCATTGTGTATTCTCGTGCCTTGTTGGTCCTCCCAAAATGCATCACTTCACAATTTTCAGGGTAAAATTCCATTTGCCACTGTTCTGCCCATCTAACAATAACGTCTATATCGTCCTGTAGCCTGCGGCTTACCGCCTCGCACTTTACCACTTCACCAATGTTTGTGTCATCTGTGAACGTACTGATCATACCTCCTACATTCATCTCTAAATCATCAATGTACACTACAAACAGCAAAGGACCCAGCACCGATCCCCGTGGTACGCCACTGGACACAGGCTGCCAGTCACAAAAACAACATTCGACCATCACCCTCTGCCTCCTACCACTAAATCAATTTTGGATCCAATGTTCCAAATTGCCCTGAATATCTTATCTCCTTGACCAGCCTCCCAAGTGGGACTTTGTCACATGCCTTACTGAAGTTCATGTAGACTACATCAACTGCACCACCCTCATCCAAACACCTAATCACCCCCTCTAAAAATTCAATCAAATTGTTCAGACATGATCTCCCCCTGACAAAGCCATGCTGACTATCCCTGATTAATCCCTGCCTCTCCAAGTGGGGAATAATTCTGTCCTTCAGAATCTTTTCCAAAATTTTCCCTGTTAGGCTCACTGGCCTGTAGTTCCCTGGTTTATCCCTACTACTCTTCTTGGGCAATGGTACTACGCTAGCTGTCCTCCAGTCCTCTGGTACCTCCCCTGTGGACAGGGAGGTTCAGGAAATTTGTGTCAGGGCCCCTGAAATTCTCCCTCGCCTCACACAGCAGCTTGGGACACATCCCGTCAGGGCCTGGGGATTTATCCACTTTAAGCCCACTGAAACCGCTAGTACCTCCTCCCTCTCAATACTAATTTGTTCAAGTATATCACAATCCCCCTGCTTGATTTCTATGCCTACATCGTCCTTCTCCACAGCGAACACAGATGCAAAATATTCATTTAAAACCTCATCTACATCCTCTGGCTCTACACAGATTGCCACCGTGGTCCTTAATGGGCCCTACTCATTCCCTGGTTATCCTCTTGCCCTTAATATACTTATAAAACACCTTGGGATTTTCCTTTATTTTGTCCGCCAGTGTTTTTTCATGCCCCCTCTTCGTTCTCCTAATTTCTTTTTTAAGTACACCCTGCATTTTCGATACTCCTCTAGGGCTTCCACTCTTTTCAGTCATTTGTATCTACCAAAAGCCTCCATTTTTTTTCCTAATACATCCTTGTACATCCCTTGACAGCCAAGGTTCCCTGGGTTTGTTCGTCCCACCCTTGACCTTTATGGGAACATGTTGGCGTTGTACTCTCTCTATTTCCTTTCTGAAAGGCTCCCACTGCTCTGATGTGGATTTTCCTACAAGTAGCTGATCCCAGTCCACTTTGGCCAGATCCTGCCTTATCATATTAAAATCGGCCTTCTCCCAATTCAGAACCTTTATTTCCGGTCCATCGTTGTCCTTTTCTATGTCTACCTTAAATCTCACCGAATTATGGTCACTTTCACCAAAATGCTCTCCTACTGACACTTCTACCACTTGCCCGGCTACATACCCTAGAATTAGGTCCAGTAACGCCCCCTCTCTTGTAGGACTTTCTACATGCTGGCTCTAAAAGCTCTCCTGGATGCACTTTAAGAATTCCGTACCCTTTAAGCCTTTCACACTCTGGCTATCCCAGTTAATATTGGGCCAGTTGAAATCTCCTACTGTTATTACCCTATTATTTCTACACTTCTCTGAGATTTCCCTACATATCTGTTCCTCTATCTCCCCCTGACAGTTTGCGGGCCTATAGTACACTCCCAGCAAAGTGCTTGCCCCCTTTCTGTTTTTATGTTCTACCCATATGGCCTCATTAGAGGAATCTGCTAAGATATAATTTCTCCTTACCGCAGTAATTGACTCCTTGATTAATATTGCGACACCCCCTCCTCTTTTACACCCCCCTCTCTCTCGCCTGAAGATTCTATACCAGGAATTTTGAGCTGCCAGTTCTGCCCCTCCCTCACCCATGCCTCTGTGATAGCAACAATATCATACACCCAGGTGTTCATTAACACCTTCAATTCATCTGGTCTAGCAATTCATCTCGGGTGGTGACGCAGAACGGGCGGTATTGGATCGAGCGCCTGTTGTCCACAGCACCTGATATTCAGCCCCATTCACTGAAACATAGAAACATAGAAGACAGGAGCAGGAGCAGGCCATTCGGCCCTCCGAGCCTGCTCCACCATTCAATGAGATCATGGCTGATCATCCAATTTCAGTGCCCTGTCCCTGCCTTCTCCACATATCGCTTGACCCCTTTAGCCTCAAGAAATATACCCAACTCGTTCTTGAATATATTTAATGAACTGGCCTCAATTGCCTTCTGTGGTAGAGAATTCCACAGATTCACCACTCTCTGGGTGAAGAAATTCCTCCTCATTTCAGTCCTAAATGGCTTACCCCTTATCCTTAGACTATGACCCCTGGTTCTGGACTCCCCGGCCATCAGAAACATCCTTCCTACATCTAGTCTGTCCAGACCTGACAGAATTTTATAGGTTTCAATGAGATCCCCTCTCATCATATTTGCAGCAAATATAAGGCGCTGCATTTAACGGGTGGCTGATCCGATCCGATCCCGTTTATTTCTCCGGGTGACTCCTGGAAGGTGTCCAATAAGGTAGATTAACACAGCGCTCACTGTTTTTAAGAGAAGTCCTCAGAGAATTTCCAGAATAAATGTTGATAGGCTGTTGGTGAAGTCTTGACGAAGTTTCCTAGAAAGTCTCCCGATGTGTTTCAATAATCCTCTTCAAAGCTCCAGCATCAAGTGGACAGTAAAAGACGATGTGCCTTTAAACAGCGCTCCAAATCTTCAGCAACTACTCGTTTACTCCCAGTCAGCTGGTCGCTGTTCGGAGAGGGCGTCAGGTCCAGCGCCGGCCACCAGAATATCGTGCCGCCTCATTAATGAGCACCAGCAGGCAAGTTAAGTGTCAATTAGCTGCTTAATGACCCTCCGTCGGCCGTTCATAGCGCAAGCTTCAACTCCTTGACCAAGATGGCGTCTTTCGCTTAAGGCGGGCTAAACCAGCGTTCCAGTTTAAGGCCCAGCCTGGCCACCTCGGAGGCTGTTTAGCGCCTAAGTTATCCGGGGAAAATCGCCCCCCACCCCATATCCCTTCTTATGAACTTTTAATTAGGTCACGATGTCGTTCCGTCCTTCCGACGGGGGTGGCACTGCAGCACCCCAGGTTTCCATTTCCCGACTCCACAGCTCATAATTTAGACAGATTCCGCTGCTCTAATCAACTGATTCCCAAAGTGTAGAAAATGTGGCGACTTCGTTTCAACTCCCTATGTGCAACAACGCGGGAGATCATGTTGTAATAATATAAAATCACAGTGCCATTTATAAAAACAGCAAGATATGTCAGTTTAAAATGGGAACTGGACAACATCTGTCCACCCTGGCCCGATTAACTTCGCCCTCTAACCCTGCTTCACCCGAAGACCACACCTGGTCTTACCTCCCCTATCTAACACTACCAGATGTTGACTGTTATTCCCTACAACCAATATTTCTCAAGCAAGTACTCAGTCCCATTTTCCAGGGAAAACGCTATCAACTGGCTGTACCTGGAATCCGAACATGATGCCCCGTAGTTCTAAATTCCCCTACTAGTGAGAAGAGTTCTGTTATGTTATCTGTGACTTCCTTAATTACTCGAGCATTTCGATCAAACCGTCACAGAATCTCATTTCCACACATTTTAGTAGAAATTAACTCGGTCTCTCTACTCAGTCCATTTATCCGTCTTATCACGCTGGTGATTTTTCGCCTGACTTTCTCCGAGGTGAGTATCTCCTTGCTAAGGTTAGTGCCCCACATTGAAAACAACATGATCTAATAATAGCAAAATTGTATGTAATCACATGTAACTGTTTCATAGCAATCAGCAAGTACAAGAAAAATATATTCAGCAGTGACACAGACCCTGACCCCGAAACACAGTATCGGACCAAGAAGATGGAGCTTCACACGGCATCTAACGCATGTTTTTATTTCCCTGGGAGTGTTTGATAACATGAGAACATGCAAAATAGAAGCAGGAATAGGCCATATGGCACCTCGAGCCTGCTCCACCATTCAATAAGATCATAGCTGATCTTCAATTTCAAAACCACTTTCCTGCTCGATCCCCATATCGCTTGATTCCCTTTGATTCCAAAAATCTGTCGATCTCAGCCTTGAATATACTCAACGACTCAGCATCCACAGTCCTCTGGGCTAGAGAATTCATAAGATTGACAATCCTCTGAGCCCAGAAATTTCTCCTCCTCTCAGTCTTAAATGGCCAACCCCTCATCCTGAGACTATGCCCCTAGTTCTAGACACCCCAGCCAGGGGAAATACTTCTCAGCATCTACTCTCTCAAGCCCCCTCAGAAAATTGTATGTGTCCATGTTCCTTCTTCTAAATTCCAGAGAGTATAGGCACAATCTACTCAATCTCTCCTCATATGACAATCCTCTCATCCCAGGAATCAATCTAGTGAAGTTCTGTTGCACCCCCCTATAAAGCAAATATATCTATCTTTACATACGGAGAACAAAACTGTATACAGTACTCCAGGTGTGGTCCCGCCATGGCCCTGTACAATTGCAGCAGACTTCCTTACAAACTCCCTTCCTAATTGCATGCTGTTAACTTCCATGCAGGTACAGCATGAGATTTTAAATAACTATTTTGGCTCGGACTTCACGGTAGAAGACACTAAAGACATCCCAATAATAATAGATAATCAAGTGGCGATAGGGAGGGAGGAACTTAAAACAATCTCTGTCGACAAAAAAAGTACTAGGCAAACTAACGTGGCTAAAGGCCAACAAGTCCCCTGGACCCGATGGCCTGCATCCTAGGGTCTTGAAATAAGTGGCTGCAGAGATAATGGATGCGTTGGTTGTAATCCAACAAAATTCTCTGGATTCTGGAAAGGTCTCAGCGGATTGGAAAAACGCAAATGTAACGCTGCTGTTCAGGAAAGGAGGGAGACAGAAAGCAGGACACTATAGGCCAGTTAGCCTAACATCTGGCATTGGGGAAATGCTGGAATACATTATTAAGGAGGTAACAGCAGGACATTCAGAAAATCATAAGACAATCAAGCAGAGTCTACATGGTTTTATGAAAGGGAAATCGTGTTTGACAAATTTGGTAGAGCTCTTTTAGGATGTAACAAACGGGGTGAAAAAGGGGAACCAGTAGATTTAGTGTATTTGGATTTCCAGAAGTCATTCGATAAGGTGCCACATAAAAGATTACTGCACAAGATAAGAGCGCACGGGGTTGGGGGTAAAATATTGGTGGATTGGGGATTGGCTACTAATAGAAAACAGACAGTCGGGATAAATGGGTTATTTTCTGGTTGGCAATCAGTAATTAGTGGGGTGCCACAGGGATCAGTGCAGTGGTCTCAGCTGTTTACAATCTATATTAATGACTTGGATGAAGGGTCCGAGTGTACTGTAGCCAAAGTTACTGATGATACAAAGATCGGTTGGTTAGCAAGTTGTGAGGAGGACAGAAAGTGTCTACCAATGGATATAGATAGGTTAAGTGAGTGGGCAACAATTTGGCAGATGGAGTGTAATGTGGGAAATGTGAGGTTATCCACTTTGGAAGGAAGAATGAAGAAGCAAATTATTATTTAAATGGTGTGAGACTACAAAATGCTGCGGTACAAAGGGACCTGGTGGTCCCAGGACATGCAACTCAAAAAGTTAACATGCAGGTACAGCAAATAATTAGGATGGGTAATGGAATGTTGGCCTTTATTGCAAGGGGTATGGAATATAAGAGTAGTGAAGTTTAGATGCAACTTTACAGGGCACTGGTGAGACCGCAAATGGAGTACTGCATACAGTTTTGGTATCCATACTTAAGGAAGGATATACTTGCATTTGGAGGCAGCGCCGAGAAGTTTTACTAGGTTGATTCCTGGGATGAAGCGGTTGACGCATGACGAAAGATTGAGCAGCTTGGGCCTATACTCATTGGAGCTGAGATGAATGAGAGGTGATCTTATTGAAACATATAAGGTTCTGAGGGGGATTGACAGGGTGGATGCTGAGAGGATGTTTCCCTTAGTGGGCGTCTCTAGAACTAGGGGGCATAATTTCAGAATAAGGGGTCGCCCATTTAAGACAGAGATGAGGAGGAATTTCTTTTGTCAGAGGATCGTGAATCTTTGGAATTCTCTACCCCAGAGAGCTGTGGAGTTGGAGTCATTGAATATATTCAAGGCGGAGACTGACAGACATTTGAACTATAAGGGAGTCAAGGGGCATGGGAAGAGAGCGGGAAAGTGGTGTTGAGGCCAAGATTACTTTAGCCAACTCTTATTGAATGGCGGAGCAGGCTCCTGGGGCCGGCTGGCCTACTCCTGCTCCTGTTTCTTATGTTCATACGTTCTTATGTTATTTCTCTGTTTCGTGTACAAGTAAGCCAAATCCCGCTGAACGCCAACATTTAATATTTTCTCGCCAGGTAAAAAATATTTTGCTTTTAGATTTTTCCTACCAAAGAGGATTGGTTAAAGGACAGAAAACAAAGAGAGTAAATCAGTAATTTTCAGGTTGAAAGGCTGTTACTGATGCGGTGCCACAGTTAGTTTCCATATAAATTAATGAATTAGGTGAAGGGATTATCTACCCTGCTAATTATGTCCTTAAAAGGATCTAATAAATTTTTCAAACACGATTTCCCTTTCATGAAACCATGTTCACTCTGCCCAATCATGTTATGATTGTCTCAGTGTCCTGATACCACTTTGTTAAAAATGGATTCCAGCATCTTCCCGATGACTGAAGTCAGGCTAACTGGTCAGTAGTTCCCTGTTTTCTCTCTCCCTTTTTTCTGGCGTAGCGGTGTTATATTTTCTATCTTTCAATCCACTGGGACCCTTCCAGAATGTAGGCAATTTTGGAAAATTTCTACTAACGCATTCATTATCTCTGCAGTCACCTCTTTGAGGACCCTAGAATCTGGACCATTATGTACAGGGGATTTGATGGATTTTAGTCCCATTAATTTACCCTGTACTTTTTCTTTACTAATATTAATTACTTTAAGTTCCTCACTCTCAGTAGACGATTGGCCCCCCACTATGTCTGGTCTGTTTTTTGTGTCTGTTATGGTGAAGACAGATACAAAATATTTTTAACGTTACTGCCATTTCCTGATTCCTCACTATAAGTTCTGCAGTCTCAGCCTCTAAGGGACCTATGCTTACTTCCGCCACTCTCTTCCTTTTTATATACTTGTAGAAGCTCTTACAATCTGTTTGTACTTTCTCCCTCTTTACCAAGGTTTTGGCCAACATTGCTGTTTTTTATAACTCGCTCAATTCTCAGGTTTACTACACTTCATGGCAACGTTATAAACCTCTTTTAATCTAATATTTTCCTTATCCTCCTAAGTTAGTCACGGATGGATCACTTTTCCCGTGATGTTTATGTATCTTAATGAAATGTATTTTCGTTGAGAATTATGAAATATTTCTTTAAATGTTCACCATTGCTTATCTACTGTCATATCTTTTAATCAATTTTCTGAAGCTACCTTTGTTAACTCGCCCCTTGTACCTTTGTTATTGGCTTTATTTAAGTTTAAGACTCTTATTTCGGACTTTAGTCCGTCATTCTTGAACTCAATGTGAAATGATGTTATGTTGTGGTCACTCTTCACCAGAGGATCCCTTACTATGAGATTATTAATTAACCCTGTCTCATTACACAAGACAAGATCTAAAATAACCTCTTCACTGGTTGGTTCCACGGCGTATTGTTCTAGGAACCTCTCTCTCGAGTGAATTCCATGAACTCCTCTTCAAAACTACTTTTGCCAGTTTGATTTGTCGAGTCTATATGAAGATTAATGTCCCCCACGATTATTGCATTACCTTTGTTAGAAGCTTCTTTTCTTTCTTGATGAATACTCTGTCCAACGGTAAAGCTACTCTTCGGGGGGCCGACAACCTACTCCCACCAATGTTTTCTGTGCCTTGATATTTCTTGTTTCCACCCATACTGATTCTACTTCCTGGTCTTCTGATCCAAGATCCATCCACAGTACTGTCCATATGTCATCCTTTATTATCAGTGCTACACGCCCTCATTTTCCATTTTGTCTGGCTTTTCGGAACATCAAGTACCCTGGAATATTTAGTTCCCAACGTTGGTTAATCTGCAATCAATGCTTTGTAAACCCATTTATCACTATTGTGTCATTAATTCCTCTATCATGTTACAAATGCTTCGTGCATTCAGGTAAAGCATTTTAATATTAACCTTTTACCTTTTCCCCCTGATTTGACTGCATTCACTGATTCACTATTATGGTTAAACTCTCTGTCCCTGCTGTCACACTCTGCTTATCTTTATCCAAATGGCTACACTGCTCTATCGACTTGAATTTTCTCTTTAGATTTTGTACGTTTCCCCTCACCTGACTCCTCCCCCTTTTAGTTTAAAGCCCTATCTACAGCCTCAGTTGTTCAATTCGCTGGAACATTGATCACAGCCCGGTTTAATTGGGGACTTTAATTTACAATAAATTAAGTATTTTAAACAAAAATTTTATTTTTGAAAAAAATTAATTCAAGTTTTTAACGGGGCTAAAAATAAACTTACCTTTCTTTAAACTATTTTTCAATGAAAAATCAGTGGAAACATTTTCTTAAACTTCTTTCAACTCTTATCCTGGTAAAAGCAGGACTTATGCTTGCTTTTACCAGGTGCAAGAATTGTAACTGTTTTCTGCTGGCAGAGGGTCTTCAAAAAGCGGAACTCTCCACCCACAAAGGCCCTTATCCTGGGCAGGCAGAGGATCTATCAAGAACTTTCTTGACAGATCGGAAATGCTGGTTTCCAGCGCATGTGCAGTGCATGCCTGAAACCGGCATTTCTGATGTCCCTACAGCTGAGTACACAGCGCATACAGACCCGTACAGATCGGAACTTCTGCACCATAGTTTTTAGTATTTTGACTTATTACTTGATCTAGTTTAAGTTGTAGGTAGATTAAATTAAATAGTCACCGGGTACACGAAAGACTACAAGTATTGGAGGCACAAGCAGTACCGCCTGCCTCCTCTGCACCGAACTCCCACTCTCACTAAATTCCCACGTTTAATCTCTGTTTATGATGCACTCCACTTATGACAACTCTGTTCGTCCATTCTTTGCCTCAGCAGATGAATTATACATTTCTGCACGTTTTCTAGCCAAATTCTCTGTTGTTCATGTCAGGCCCAGCAGCCTGGTCAGATTTGACATCCTACCAGACAGTTCTAATTTCCGATTAAACTTTGTCAATTTCAAATTTAGCTTTATCACAGTCATTACTACCGCCGTGATCCACTAAGACAGCCACTAAACACGCTGAGCTGAATTATACTGAATGTAGCCGGGATCAATTAGACCAGTCAACACTCGATGTAAGCGTCCAGATTAGGACCTGTCCACACTGAATGTAACTCTGTTGTACTAGACCTGTCTACACTGAATGTAACTGTGTTGAACTGGACCTGTCCACACTGAATGTAAATGTGTGGAACTGGACCTGTCCACATTGAATATTACTGTGATGAACTGGACCCATCCACACTGAATGTAACTGTGGTGAACTGGACCTGTCCACGTTGAATGTAAATGTGTTGAACTGGTCCTGTCCATACTGAATGTAAATGTGTAGAACTGGACCTGTCCACACTGAATGTAACATTGTGGAACTGGTCCTGTCCACACTGAATGTAAATGTGTTGAACTGGACCTGTCCACACTGAATGTAAATGTGCAGAACTGGACCTGTCCACACTGAAGGTAACATTTTGGAACTGGACATGTCCACACTGAATGCAAATGAGTTGAACTAAACCTGTCCACACTGAATGTAAATGTGTGGACCTGGACCTGTCCACACTGAATATTACTGTGATGAACTGGACCTATCCACACTGAATGTAACTGTGGTGAACTAGACCTGTCCACATTGAAGGTAACTGTGTGGAAATGGACCTGTCCACACAGAATGTAACTGTGGTGAACTGGACCTGTCCACATTGAAGGCAACAGTGCTGAGCTGGACCGGTCCACACTGAAGGTAACTGTGTTGAACTGGACCTGCCCACACTGAATGTAATTGTGCTGAACTGGACCTGCCCACACTTAATGTAACCGTGCTGAACTGAAGCAGTCCACACTGAATGTAGCTGTGCTGAACTGGACCTCTCCACACTGAATGTAACTCAGCTGAATTGGACCTGTCCACACTGAATCTAACTGTCTTGAACTGGACCTGTCCACACTGAATGTAACTGTGCTGAATTGGACCTGTCCACACTTAATGTAACCATACTGAATTGGACCAGTCCACAATTAATGTAACTCTGCTGAACAGGACCTGTCCACACTGAATGTAGCTGCGCTGAACTGGACCTGTCCACACTGAAATTAACCTTGCTTAAATGAAGCTGTCCACAATGTATGCACAGACAGTGGGTGCACACTCCCAGAGGAATTTGGAGAAAACTTACACGGACTGGAGCTGGATAATGACTAGCAGCAAGAACTTGGAAGCGTTTTTTGGCTGCAGGACCAGTGTTTCTCTGTGCAGTTCGACCTTGTGCTGAGACCTCTGAATGAAAAAAAGTATCAAGGATCATCCTGTAATCTCTGGGTATTTCACTTCAGAGTCGGGTCAGGATTATTGAAAGACATTCTATTCCATCAAAACATCAACACCATCCTGGCAGCGGCTGTACTAATCTGTTTGTTTCAATTACTGTAATTAATATAAAAGATCAAGCCATTTGATTATCTCCCTGGGGCCTGACATCAGGTATAAATGTGACAATCTGTGAGTGTAGTGCAGAGCTTCTGAGAGAAACGTACGGGTCACCAAAATGTCAGGTGTTTGCCCTTTACTATCCCGTCATTGCAGCTATCGGCGTTCCAGGAAAGTATTGGAGTCAGTTACTAGTTATGGGAATCATTGGTGAACTGTATCACTGCTCCTATTTACCGGGAATGCTTCTCCCCTTTAACTGTGTCATTTCCACCATGTCACGGTATTTTTTATCCCCTATAACTGAAGAATACCTTCTCTTTAACGGAATCACAACCTAATTTGTGTGCCTGGTTCTCCAATGTTTGATTTAATGTGTTTTCCACAGAGCAGCCTCTTCAGTGGTACCAGTCCATTTGCACCAAGTGAGTTTTTATTGAAATTCAACAGCATACATCGCTGCACTGTGAATGGTATTATCACAATATTATAAATGTGTCCATATATTTCCTATTGTGTTATTGATATTTCACTGTGAGTGTTATTTTCACAATTATAACTGTGGCGATATGTTTCCTATTTTCTTATTGGTATTGCCCTCTGATTGTTATTATATATTTCCTATTGTGATATTGATATGTCAATGTAAGTGGTATTATCACACTGTTATAACTGTGTACCTATATTTCCTATTGTGATATTGATATTTCACTGTGAGTGGTATCACACTGTTATAAATGTGTACATATATTTCCTATTGTCTTATTGGTATTTTACTGTGAGCGGTGTTATCATCATTATTATATTTGTGTACATATATTTACTAAATTAAAAGAGAAAGTGCTGGAAATATTCCGCAGGTCAGACAGCAACTGTAGAGAGAGAAACAGAGTTAACGTTTCAGGTCGATGACCCTTCGTCAGAACTGGAAAGTGTTGGAGATGTATCAGGTGTTTAAGCAAGTGTAGGGTAAGGGAGAGGGAGGAGGAGAGGAACCAACAAATGGGAAGTTCTCTGATAGGCTGGAAGGCAGGAGAGGTTAAGAGACTAAAGGGATGATGGTGCAATGCTAAAGGACAAGGTAATGGGACAATTTAAGTAATAAAAGATGACTCTAGATGAAGTGTCAATGGCAATGGCAGGTGATCAACCGCTGCCATGTGAAAGAGTGAAAAAACGATGGAGCCGAGGTTATGGTTTGAAATTGTTGAACTCGATGTTGAGTTCAGAAGGCTGTAAAGTGCCTAATCGAAAGATGAGGTGCTGTTCCTCGAGCTTACGTTGAGCTTCATTGGAACAGTATAAGAGGCCGAGCACGGAGAGATCAGAGTGGGAGTGGAGTGGAGAATTAAAGTGACAGGCGACCAGAAGATCGGGTTCACCCTTAAGGACTGAACCGAGGTTCTCCACAAATCTGCGTTTGGTTTCCCCAATGCAGAGGAGACCGCATCATGAGCAGTGAATACAGTATCTTAAATTGTAAGAACTACAAGTAAATCGCTGTTTCACCTGGAAGGAGTCTTTGGGACCCTGGACAGTGTTGTTATTGTTTTATTGGTATTTCACTGTGACTGGTATTGTCACACTATTATAACTGTGTACATAAAATTCCTATTGTGTTATTGGTATTTCACTGATTTGTATTATCACACTATTATAGCTCTGTACATATATTTCCTATTGTGTTCTTGATAGTTCACTGTGAGTGGTATCACACTATTATAATTGTGTACATATATTTCCTATTGTGTTATTGGTATTTCAATGTGAGAGGTATTATCACAGTATTACAACTGTGCACATATAATTCCTATTGTGTTCTTGGTATTTGAATGTGAGAAGTATTATCACACAATTACAACTGTGTACTTATATTTCCTATTGTGTTCTTGGTGTTTCACTGTGAGTGGTATTTCACACTGTTATGATGTTGTGAATATATTTAATTGTACTTCTTGCAGTTTAGTATACTGTATTCGCTGCTCACGATGTGGTCTCCTCTACATTGGGGATTCCAGATGCAGATCGGGTGATCACATTTCTGAACTGCTGTGTTCAGTCCTCAATCGTGACCCTGAGCTTGTTAGTCTAATTCTCCATCCCTCTCCCAATTTGACCTCTCTGCCCTCGCCCTCCAAAACTTTTTAAATGAAGCTCAACGGAAGCTCGAGGAACAGCACATCATCTTTCGATTTGGCACTTTACAAACTTTTGGCCTCAACACTGAATTCAACAATTTCAGATCATAACCACAGCTCCCGTTTTTTTCTGACAACAGCTGTTGTTAATGATTCTTCTGTTGCCATTTATGCCTCCTCTCGACCCATATTTTGTGTTTGTACTTGTCCCATTAGCAACCCTTTTTTGCTTTGCATCATCATCCCTTTTGTCTTTTAATCTCTCCTGCCTTCCACCATATCACAGATCTTCCCTTTTGTTCTTTCCTCCCCTCACCCTTTTCCCTGCCCTAAACTTGCTTAAAAACAGTTAAATCTCTAACTTTATCAAGTTCTGATAAAATTAATCACCCTGAAATTTTAACGCTGTTTCTCTTTCCACTGATGCTGCCTGAAATGCTGAGTATTTCCACAATTTTTTGTTTCTATTTCAGGTTTCCAGCATCTGCAGTATTTTGTTTTGGTACATGTATTTCCTATTGTGTTATTGGCGCTGTACTGGGAGCCGTATTATCAACAATAACAGGCTGCATTTATATAGCGCCTTTAACATATTAAAATTATTCCCAGGAACGTTATCAAACAAAATTTCACACCGAGCCACACAAGGAGGTGTTCGCACAAAAAAAGCTTGGGCAAAAAGGTAATTTTAAGGAGCGTTTTAAAGAAGGAGATAGAGGGAAAACTCTCGGAGTGATGTAGGGTTGGGGAGGTTACAGAGATAGGGAGGAGCAAAGCTATGCAACAATTTGGAAACAAGGATGAGAATTTAAAATCGAGGTGCTGCTGGACTCTGAGCTAATGGAGGTCAGCGAGCACAGGGATGATGGGTGGACGAGACTTTCTGCGAGTTAGACAGTTGGCAGCGGAGAATTGGATGAGCTCAAGTTTATGGAGGGTAGAAGATGAGATGCCGGCAAGGACAGCAGTGGAATAGTCATGTCTAGAAGCTAGAAAGGCATGGATGAGGGTTGCAACAGCTGATGCTCTGAGGCAGGGACAGAGAGAGGCAATGTTACTGAGGAGGAAGTAGGTGGCCTTAATGATGGAGCGAATATGTGGTTTGAAGCTCAATTTAGGGGCAAATAGGGCACCAAGGTTGCAAACGGTCTGGCTCAGCCACATGCTGCCACTCGGAGATATCATCCAAAAACACAGCGTCAGGTTCCACGTACATGCGGACAACAACCAGCTCTACCTCGCCACCACCTCTCTCGACCCCTCCACTGCCTCCGATTTGCCACACTGCCTTGGAGAGGGATGAAGTCACTGGCTAACAAACAGAGTTTGTGGTGGGACCGAATGCAATGGCTTCGGACTACCCAATATTTAGTTGAAGGAAATTTCTGCTTATCATGTGCTGGATGTCGGACAAGCAGTGTGACAAATCAGAAACAGTGGAGTGGTCGAGAGAGGTAGATCTGGGTGTCGTCAGGGTATACGTGGCACCTGACTCTGTGTTTTTCGATAATATCACTGAGGGGAAGCATGAAGATGAGAAATAGGAGGGAGTCAAGGATAGATCCAACAGGGATTCCAGAGGTAAGGGTGCGGGAGCAGGAAGAGAACCCATTGCAGGTGACTCTCTGGCTACGAATGGCAGTTCCACCCAGCTGGGTGATGGACGAAAGTCGTTGGAGGAGGACGGTGTGGTCGCCCGTGTCAAAGGCTGCAGACGTTTCGAGGAGGACGAGGAAGGATAGTTTACGTAGAAACATAGAAAAATAGAAGATAGAAGCAGGAGTAGGCCATTCGGCCCCTCAAGCCCGTTCTGCTATTAATGAGATCATGGCTGATCATCCAAATTCAGTACTCTGTCCCTGCTTTCTCCCCATATTCCTTGATCCCTTTAGCCTTAAGAATTATACCTAACTCATTCTTGAATATATTTAATATGTTGGCCTCAACTGCCTTCTGTGGTAGAGAATTCCACAGGTTCACCACTCTCTGGGTGAAGAAATTCCTCCTCATCTCTGTCCTAAATGGCTTACCCCTTATCCTTAGATTGTGACCCCTAGTTCTGGACTCCTCCGCCATCGGCCACAGACACATAAGGTGTCATTTGTGACTTTGATAAGAGCTGTTTCAGTGAAATTATAACGGTGTACAAATATTTCCAATTATATTATTGGTATTTTACTGTGGGTGACTTATTACACTTTTATCACAGTGTACATGGAGTTCTACTGTGTTACTGACACTGTCTCTGTGGGTGAATTATCATACTGTTATCAATGTGTACTTGTATTGCTATTGTGTTAATGACACTGTCACTGTGGGTGAATTATCACACTGTTATCACTGTGTACATGTAGTTCTAGTGTGTTATTAACACAGTCACTGTGGATGAATTATCACACTGTTATCATGGTGTACATGGAGTTTTATTGTCTTACTGACACTGTCACTGTGGGTGAATTATCACAGTGTTATCACTGTGCACATGTAGTTCTATTGTGTACCGCATGTTGCACTGTGAATGACATCTATCTCTGTTAAATTTGTGTAGATACTGTATCACTGCTCCTTAGACCTGCCAATGCCTTGAGTTTAAGCAGACTTTGCTAAGTGGCAGAAAAAGTCTTTTAAGTGCATTTACTGAATTTTAGTGAGTAAAAAACTGAATTATTTGAAGTAAGTTTAATTTTTTAGGGTAAATTAAGCTGTTGGGGAGTTGAAACCGGAAGTAGAATCCGGGTATAAAAAGGGGCGGGCTTAGAGCTGCAGGCTAAGTGCAATCGCATTGAGTTTAAGCAGACTTTGCTAAGTGGCAGAGTTCGAGCAAGTGGGAGGTGAGGGGGTGCTTGTTGCTCTGTTTTGTTTCCCTCTCTCAGGCTAATCCAACACTGTGGACGTGGAGCAGTGAGACAACTCAACCGGATAGGTCCCCCAGAGAGCTTCCACGAGGGAGGTTGGTGATCAACTGGTTGGTAGGTTCTCTTCCTTCTCTTCTATACCTTTAAGTTGGTAAGTCCGATTAAATAGTGGTGTAATATTATCATCTATATCGGGGCAGAGGGTCTTCATAACTAAAAATAAGAAATTTAATGAATTACACAGATATGGGTGAACAGCTGATGTGTCACTGTTGCAAAATGTGGGAGCTGGTGGACCCCATTGAGGCTCACGGTGATTACATTTGCGATAAGTGTTTGCTGCTAGAGGAACTCAAGCTCCATGTTAAAGAGCTTGAGACCGAACTTCAGACACTGCGACACATCAGGGAGGGGGAGAAGTTCCTGGACTCTATGTTTCAGGAGGTGGACACACCTATGAAGTTAATTACTGCACATGTAGTCCGTGGTCAGTGACAGGATGATGTGACTACGAGTGAGGAAGGTGCAGGGATCCAGGATGTAGTGTTGAAGGAGCCGCAGCCCTTGCTCTTGTCAAGCAGGATTGAGGTTCTTACTCCCTGTGAGGGCAGGATCGGGGACTGCAGGGTGAATGAGCAACCTGGCCACAGCACCGTGGTGCAGGGGTCCATTCAAGTGGAGGGAGAAAAAGAAATGCTGTAGTGGTAGGGGATAGTATCATTAAGGAGATAGATAGGGTTCTCTGCAGTCAAGAGCGGGAGTCCCGAAGGCTGTGTTGCCTGCCCGGTGCCAGGGTTAAGGACATCTCTTCTGGGCTGGAAAGAAACTTGGAGTGGGAGGGGGAGGATCCAGTTGTCGTGGTCCATGTTGGTACAAACGACATAGATAGGACAAGGAAGATGGTTCTGTTAAAGGAGTATGAGCAGCTAGGGGTCAAATTAAAAAGACAGAACCTCAAGGGTAATAATCTGTGGGTTATTACCTGAGCCACGAGCAAATTTGGCTAGGATAAATAAAATTAAAGAGTTAAATGCGTGGCTCAAAGTCTGGTGTGGGAGAAATGGGTTTTGCTTTTGGGACACTGGCACCAGTACTGGGACAGGAGGGAGCTGTTCTGTTGGGACGGACTCCACTTGGCCAGTGCTGGGACTAGAGTCCTGGCGAATAATATAACTAGGGCTGTAGAGAGGGCTTTAAACTAATTAGTGGGGGGTAGGTTTCTAGAGAGCAAATAACAGAAATGACAACGGAGAAGATCATAGACTTAGGTAGCAGTGGGGAAATTAAAAAACAGAACGTGTCAGGAAGGGACAGAAGGTATGGAGTAAAAGGTAAAGTAGTAAAAGGGGAAAAAACAGGAACTAAGTGTCACAAAACATATTTGAAAGTTCTTTATCGGAATGCACGTAGCATTCATAACAAAATGAATGAGTTAACGTCACAAATAATTACATATGGGTATGATCTTGTGGCTATTACAGAAACATGGCTGCAGGGTGACCATGACTGGGAATTAAACATACCAGGTTCTTTAACAATCAGGAAGGACAGGCAGGAAGGGAGGGGAGGTGGGGTGGCTATATTAATAAAGGAAGGAATCACTATAATACAGAGAAATTATATTGGGTCAAAGGAGCAGGATAGTGAAACAGTTTGGGTAGAGATAAGGAATAATAAGGGGGAAAAAAACTATTGTGCGTAGTCTATAGGCCTCCGAGCAGTTGCAACTCTGTTGGACAGAGTATTAATCAGGAAATAGTTGAGGCTTGTAATAAGGGAACAGCTATAATTATGGGGGATTTTAACTATCATATTAACTGGACAAATCAAATTGGGCAGAGCAGCCTTGAGGATGAGTTCATTGAGTGTATTAGGGATGGGTTTCTTGAGCAGTATGTAAATGAACCGACCAGGGGGCAAGCATCCTTAGATTTGGTCCTGTGTAATGAGACAGGACAAATTAAATATGTCCTAGTAAAGGATCCCCTTGGAATGAGTGACCATATCATGGTTGAATTCAATATTTAAGTAGAGGGTGAGAAGGTTTGATCTCTAGCAAGCATGCTGAGCTTGAATAAAGGAGACTGTGAAGGTATGAGAGCGGAATTGATTAGAGTGGACTGGGAAAATAGATTAAAGGGTAAGGCGGTACATGATCATTGGTGCACATTTAAGGAGTTATTTTACAACTTCCAAAAAATATATATTCCACTGAGGAAAAAAGGGTATAAAATAAAATATAGCCATCCGTGGCTAATTAAAGTAATTAAGGATAGTATCCGACTAAAACAAGGGCATATAAGGTAGCAAAATCTAGTGGGAGGATAGAAGATTGGGAAGTCTTTAAAAGACAGCAAAAAATAACTAAAAGATTGATTAAGAAAGGGAAGATAGATTATGAAAGTAAATTAGCAAAACATATAAAAAAGGATAGCAATAGTTTCTATAGTTATATAAAAAGAAAAAGTTTGGCTAAAGTAAATGTTGGTCCCTTAGAGGATGAGACTGGAAAATTAATGGTGGGAAATATGGAGATGGCAATAACGCTGAACAAAAATTTTTTGTATCAGTCATTACGGTAGAGGACATTAAGAATATCCCAACACTGGACAAACAGGGGGCTCTAGGGGGAGAGGAGCTAAATACGATTAAAATCACGAAGGAAGTGGTACTTGGTAAAATAATGGGACTTAAGCCGGATAAATCCCCTGGACCTGATGGCTTACATCCTAGGGTCTTGAGGGAAGTGACGGTAGGGATTGTGGGTGCATTGGCAATAATTTTCAAAACTCCCTGGACTCAGCAAAGGTCCCAGCAGATTGGAAAACTGCTCATGTAACACCCTTATTTAAAAAGGGTAGTAGGCAGAAGGCTGGAAACTATAGACCTGTTAGCCTAACATCTGTGGTTGGTAATATGTTAGAGTCCATTATTAAGGAGACAGTAACGGGACATTTGGATAAACATAATTTAATAGGACAAACTCAGCATGGTTTCATGAAGGGGAAGTCATGTTTGACAAATTTGCTTGAGTTCTTTGAGGAAGTAAAATACAGGGTAGATAAAGGAGAACCAGTGGACGTAGTGTATTTAGACTTCCAAAAGGCATTTGACAAGGTGCCACACAAAAGATTATTGCTCAAGATAAAAAATCACGGGATTGGGGGTAATATTCTGGCGTGGGTGGAGCATTGGCTTTCTAACAGAAAGCAGAGAGTTGGGATAAATGGTTCATTCTCAGACTGGCAATCAGTAACTAGTGGTGTTCCGCAGGGGTCAGTGCTGGGTCCCCAAATCTTTACAATCTATATTAACGATTTGGAGGAAGGGGCCGAGTGTAACATATCAAAGTTTGCAGATGATACAAAGATGGGAGGGAACGTAGTGAGTGAGGAGGACATAAAAAACCTGCAAAGTGACATAGACAGGCTAAGTAAGTGGGCAGAGTTTTGGCAGATGGAATACAATACTGGAAAGTGTGAGGTTCTGCACTTTGGCAGGAAAAATCATAGAGCAAGTTATTATCTGAATGGCAAGAAACTGGAAAGTACTGTAGTACAAAGGGATCTGGGTGTCCTGGTGCACGAAACTCAAAAAGTTAGTATGCACAAGTGATCAAGTTAGTATACACAAGTGATCAAGAAGGCCAATGGAATGTTGGCTTTTATTGCTAGGGGGCTAGAATATAAAAACAGGGGGTTATTGCTTCAGTTGTACAAGGTATTGTTGAGCCCGCACCTGGAACACTGCATACAGTTTTGGTGTCCATACTTAAGAAAAGACATACTTGCTCTCGAGTCAGTACAAAGAAGGTTCACTAAGTTAATCCCGGGGATGAGGGGGTGGTCATATGAGGAGTGGTTGAATAGATTGGGACTCTACTCATTGGAGTTCAGAAGAATGAGAGGCGATCTTATTGAAACATATAAGATTGAGAAGGGGCTTGATCGGCTGGAAGCGGTGAGGATGTTCCCAATGATGGGTGAAACTAGAACTAGGGGGCAAAATCTTAAAATAAGGGGCTGCTCTTTCAAAAGTGAGATGAGGAGAAACTTCTTCATTCAGAGTGTGGTAGCTTTGTGGAATTTGCTGCCCCAATTTTTAATTAAATTTAAAACAGAAATAGATCGTTTCCTAGAAGTAAAGGAAATTAAGGGTTACGGGGAGCGGGCAGGAAATTGGACATGAGTCTAGGTTCGGAATGGTCATGGCCCTGTGGGTAGTGGAACGGGCCCAGGGGCCTTGTAGCCTCGTTCTGCTCCTACTTCTTGTGTTCTAATTCTGTGTTAGTTTTCAGGAGATGGCTTTATTCCTGTTCCTGGCTGGGGTGGAGATCGCCTTTACAGAAGGTAAGTACTGTAGAAAATATAGGGACAGAGTGATCTCCTGGAAGAGTTTCGATCGCCTAGATGGGTCGGTGAGGAATTTCCCAGATTTTTTCTCCCAAATTTGCCATTGGGTTTTTTAGCTGGTTTTTCGCCTCTCCCGGGAGATCACATGGGTTCGGGTGGGATGGAGAGTGATAGAAGATTTGAGGTTAGGATCAGATCAGCCATGATCTTATTGAATTGTGGAGCAGGCTCGAGGGGCCGATTGGCCTACTCCTGCTCCTATTTCTTGTATTCTTGTGTCTCGTACTGTTCTCGTCCCCGTTCTTTACTCCACATTGATTGAGGGCGCATAACTGATGGCATCTCTCGGATCTGAGTCGCAACATTGTAAGTTGAAGGTCCAGTTTATGACTAAGCCCATAGTTTATCCTGACAGCGCAGTGCAGTGCTGAGGGGCGCTGCATTATGGGAGGGGCCTTTCTCTGGTGGAACAGAAGGTCACTAACCAGAAACACTAACTCTGTTCTCTCTTCACAGACGCAGCCTGAGCTGTGAGTGTTTCCAGCATTGTCTGCTCTCTCTCTCTTTCTCTATCTCAATCGGTTATTCACTGACTATCTGTCTGTCTCTTTTAGAGCTAATTTGGCAGTGATTGTGATCCTGTCCCGAGGAAGGTGCGGTCTCTCCAGATGTATCACTTACTACCTGGTATCCATGGCGGGGACGGATCTCCTGGTCATTATCACGGCTGTGCGATGGAACCGGATTGTAGGTATTTATTTCCCATTCAGTTTCCTGTCCATCACTCCGGTCTGTAGTCTCAAGCTTGCGCTAATTTATGGACTCATAGAAAGTTCTGTCTGGGTAACGGTTGCTTTTACCTTTGATCAACTTGTAGCTATTAATTGCCAGAAGCTGAAAACAACATATTTCACCGAGATAACGGCGGCAGGGGTTCTAGGAACGGCCTGTATAATGAGCTGTGCTAGAAACATCCCTTGGTACTTTATGTATGAGCCTTTTTTTATCATTAACGATGTATCTTGGCTCTGCAGCTTTAAGTAATGGTCCAGAAATTCGGATCTCCACAGGTGAGTACGCGCTGGGTACTCACCCGTAGGCCCAACGAAAGTGCTGGTTTTGTGCATGCACTGCGCATGCGTGGGAAACCGGAACTTCCAAAGGAAGGGGTTCAGAGGTCAAACGCATGTGCCGGGGAGGCAGTGCCTGCGCCTGGAACTTACTTTTTTTTGCACGTTTCTCCGGGAGGGTAAGTCTCCAACAGTTACACATTTAAGAAGCAGGCACAAGGCCTGCTTTTAATAAGGTAAGTGGTGGATTAATTGAAATTAAAACATTTTTCCGCAGGTTTATTATTTTTAAATACTTTAATGAAAGATAAGTTTATTTTTAGCCCCGTTAGAAAAATGTAATTATTTTTTTCAAAAATTTAAATTGGCCCAGAAAATTGACTCGGGGGCTCCCCGCGGGTGCAAGCCACCGACCTCACTTACATTGCGCGCTGTGGGCTCTGGGCTCCCATGGAATTCCGCTCCGGGGCCTGAACCAGCTGCTGGCGCGCTGTGTTTGCGTGTCCCAGGGGCGTAGTTAGTGCGATACGTCCCCTGGGATCACGTGAGCCATGCGCTGCCAATCAGAGGAGGGAAAAGCCCATTCATAAGATTGACGGGAAGACCTGTCTAAAATTATGAATATACGGGCCCCAAAATAACAGTAAACCTTGAAATAAATTTTAAAAATATCACACTTTTTAAATAAACTATAAATTACATTAAATAACTATTTTAAACAATAATTTAAATATTTGAAAAAAATGCTTTTATGAAAAAATGGGGCTTAAAATAAACTTACCTTGCTTTAAAGTATTTAAAAATAATAAACCTGTGGAAAAAATGTTTTAATTTTAATTAATTGACCACTTACCTTTTAAAATGCAGGCCTTACGCCTGGTTTTTACATTTCTAAAATCTAAAGACATACCTTCACGGAAAAACCTGTAAAAAAACGTAAGTTCAAAGTGCACGCGCAGACTCCCGCATGCATGCGTTCGACCTCTGAACCCATTTGTTCAGAGGAACGGAAGTGCCGGTTTCCCATGCATGCGCAGTGCATGCAAGAAACCAGCACTTCCATTGGGTCCACGCATGAGTACCCCATGCGCACTCACGCGTTGGGACCCGAATTTCTGGCCATTATTGTTTAAAATAGTTGTTTTATGTAATATATAGTTATATTTTAAAAATGTGAACTAAAAAAAAAAAATTAAATTTTAGATATGTTTGGGGCTTATAGTATTTATAGTTTTGACAGCTCTTCCTGTCAAATTTATGAATGGGCACTCACTGCTACCACTGGCTCTCCATGGCCCATGTGATCCCAGGGGCACTTTGAATTAACTGCGCCCCTGGGATACGCAAGTACTGCGCACCGCCAGTTGGAGGAGGCCCAGGATCGGAATCCTACGTGGGCCCACAGCACAATGGCTGGCATGGTAGGTAAGTGCAGGTATAAGTGGGAATCCTCCGACCCGAATTTCTAGGCCATTAATATGTTATAGCTCACCTGCATCGGTCGCATATGACTGGCTTCATCATATTTTAACCCCATGCCTCCCATTCATTCTGATTTTGCAGCTCAATGCTCTGACCGTCAGACACATTCGAGCGGCCAATAGAATTCACAGGAGACTCCGGGCTCACAGCAATGGGGAGAATCAGACTACCCAGAGATGGCGAGCCAGAGAAAGCCCACGGTCTTACTCTTCTGTATCTCGGGCAGTTTCATGATGTTATATTTTTTGTATCTTTTATCTTTCTTCTTTGTCCAGATTGCGAGCGTTACATGTTTCAGAGGTTCTGGTTTCAAGGAATCAAATGTTATTCTGGAGGAAAGTGGATGTATGCTTGAACTTTTGAGTTCCTGTGTCAACCCGTTAATTTATGCAGGGACCCAGAGTAAATTGAGGCAGGCAATAAAGGATGGGGTGAAATATGCAATGAATTTAATTGCTAAATTATTTAAATGATGAAAATAGTAAAGTATAGCATGGATTTTACCTTATATTCCATGCTGTGCTCTTCTTTTCTGTGTCAGGCACGGCCTCCCCTCCCAGATACACAGTCACTCATTCTAAGACCCTTACCCAATGAGAATTTAAGAATTTATAAGGAACACTGCATCAGCGCACAATTCAGTGTTGTAACCCGTTCTCAGTTAGTTTCCAGTTCTCTTGTCGGTGCTGACTCAGACCTGGTACATTCCCACCAGCCCCGAGGGCCCTGGAGTATCTCTACATGCATGCGGAGTCTGACCTCTGATCTGTCATTGCATATCAATCTTAACTTTTTAATGAAGAGACCCAAAATCCCTCCTGGGAATGGTTTGGATCTTGAGTGTTGGATACGCTCTGAAATAGGAGCACGCGCTGACCCCACGCATTGTTCCCCACTCACTGGGCACCACCCCACAGCCACACTCCTGTGTCCAGAAACACAGGAACAGAGGAATTGCTGGAGGATAAAGAAAACGACTATCGAGATCACTTTTTACTCTTTTCAGTTTTCAGTTATGACGACACCCCCAGTGTCATTAAACAAAATAAAATTAATCTAAACAATAATCACCAAAATCATAAAAATAGGAAATTGATCAAATTAAATGAGATGATCATCTTCACTATTGACTATGCACTCCAGTCTAGTTCAATTTCTATCATCCTAGTAGTCCCATGATACACCGATAAGAGCTGTTGAAAATTCACAGCAGTCAATCTCTATCAATTAGTCTACAACAGACCCAGAGATGAGCCGGGCTTTTTGGTGAGGTAACAGAAAGGGTTGATGACGGCAATGCTGTTGATGTGGTGTACATGGACTTCCAAAAGGCGTTTGATAAAGTGCAACATAATCGGCTTTCCAGCAAAGTTGGATCCCATGGAATAAAGAGGATAGTGGCAGCATGGATACCAAATTGGCAAAGTGACAGGAAACAGAGAGTAGTGGTGAACGTTTCTTTTTTGGACTGGAGGAAGGTACACAGTTGTGTTCCCCAGGGGTCAGTACTAGTACCACTGCTTTTCTTGATATATATTAATGGCATAGACTTGGGTGTGAAGGGCAAAATTGATAATGTGCAGATGACATAATACTTAGAAGTATAGTGAACAGTGAGGAGAGTGATAGACTTCAAGAGGACAGAGACAGGCTGGTGGAATGGGCGGACACATGGCAGGTGACATTTAATGCAGAAAAGTGCGAAGTGATGCATTTTGGTAGGAAGAAGGAGGAGAGACAATATAAGCTAAAAGGTAGAATCATAAAGGGTGTGCATGAACAGAGATATCAGTGGGTATATGTGCATAAATCGTTGAAGTTGGCAGGGCAGGTTAAGAAAGCGGTTAAAAAAGTGTACTGCATCTTGGGCTTCATAAATAGAGGCGCAGAGTACGAAAGTAAGGAAGTTATGATAAAACTTTATGAAACATTGGTTGGGCCTCAACTGGACTAGTGTGTCCAATTCTGGGGAACGAACTTTAGGAAGGATGTGAAGGCCTTAGAGAGGGTGCAGAAAAAAATTAAAAGAATGGTTCCAAGGATGAGTGACTTGGGTTACTGGATAGCCTCGAGAAGCTGGGTTGTTTTCCTTAGAACAGAGAAGGTTGAGAGGAGATTTGATAGAGGTTTTCAAAATCAAGAGGGGTCTAGACAGAGCAGAGAGATAAACTGTTCTGATTGACAGAAGGGCCGAGAACCAGAGGACACAGGTTTAAGGTGATTGGCAGAAGAATCAAAGGCGACATGAGAAAAAACATATTTATGCAGTGACTGGTTAGGATCTGAAATGTGCTGCCTGAAAGGGTGGTGGGGCAGATTCAATCGTGGCTTTCAAAAGGGAATTGGATAAGGGAAAAAAATTGAAGGGCTGTGGGGGAAGGACGGGGGAGTGGGACCAGCTGAAGTGCTCTTTCAGAGAGCTCTGCAAGGGCTCCATGGGCTGCATGGACTCCTTCTGTGCTGTAACCATTCTATGATTCTATTTTATGTTTCTGTGAAAACCCCAGATGTGGAGAGCTTTAGGAAACATGGGCAAGAACTTCGGGTCACCATGGGTGAGAACATGCTGGGTACTCATGTGTAGGCCCAACGAAAGTGCCAGTTTCGTGCATGCACTGAACATGCGCGGGAAACCGGAACTTCCATTCCCTAACAGGAAGGGGTTCACAGGTCGAACGCACGTGCTGGAGAGGCAGCGCATACACCTGGAAGTTCCGTACTTTTTTGCAAGTTTCTCTGGGAGGGTAAGTCTCCAGGAGCTACGCTTTTATAAAACAGTCACAAGGCCTGCTTTTAACAACGTAAGTGGCGAATCAAGTAAACTTTAAAAACAATTTCCACAGGTTTATTACTTTTAAATACTTTAAAGAAAGGTAAGTTTATTTTTAGCCCCATTAGAAACTGTAATTAATTTCTTCAAAAATTTAAATTATTGTTTAAAATGAGTTATTTTATGTAATTTATAGTCATTTTAAAAATGTGATTTTTAAAAAAATAGTTGGGCCTAGAAATTTGGTGGCGCCCAGTCTCACCAGGGCGCCGGAAGTACCACCCCGGAAGGAGTCACGAGCGCCCACCGGAAAATCAGTTTGAGCGCCCCAAACGGAAGCGCAGCGCTACACGAGGAGCCCCGCATCCGTCTTGGGGTGCTGCAACTGAAGTTCGGAGCACAACATGCCGAAGCACCACACACGGCGGCTGGAGCATTGCGGTACTGCAGGCCTTCCTCCCCTTCTTAAAGGGCAGGTGCCTGCTGCAGTGCAATCTAAGATCGCGAGTGCTGGCAAATGATCCCGGCACCGAGGAGAAGTGCCGGGCTCTTAGAAGGCAGCCGGCACAATGCCTGGGTGGGTGCTCAGGAGGTTGAGGACGGCTGCATGAAGAGGTGCTGGCAGGTGGCCAGCAAAAAAAATGGCCGCCCGCACCGCAGCACCTCTACCGCCGCAGGTAGGCCCCACTCATCCGGTCGCAAATTGCAACCTGCGTTACAGCAGGGGACGCTACCAAATTTCACGATCAGGGTGGTAGCGGGACGCTGCGCACACTGATGATGTCATCGGTGGCGGCACAGCGCTAATGGCTAGCGCCACAATTAGCGCCCCGCTAAATTTCGCGGGAGGCTTGGCCAGTGGCGCTAAACCTACTAAGTGCCCTCTTTGGCCGCTAAATGCTGGCGCAGCCCACCGAATTTCTAGGCCTTGAAGTTTTAGTTATGTTTTGGGGCCGAATGGTAATCATAGATTTGACAGGACTTCTTGTTAAATCTATGAATACAGATTCCCTGCTATCATTGGCTCTCCATGGACCACGTGATCCCAGGGGACGCTTCGAACTAACTGCGCCCCTGGGATATGCAAGCACTGCATGGCGGCAGTTGGAGCAGGCCCAGGATCGGAATCCCATGCGGGCCCACAGCACAACGGCCGGCGTGCTAGGTAAGTGCAAGTCGGACGCTTGCACCCGCGGGAAGACTCCGACCCGAATTTTTGGGCCCATAGGTCCAAAATCACCTCTTCCTCCCGAGCACGCTGCACTTTCCACATGTCATGTCTCTAATTATTCACATTCTGTATCCCAAAGTATTATTCTAGGAATGATGTCTATTTAATTTGCATTTGAATGAATCAAAACCAACTGCTTCCACCATCTCTCTAGGCAGCCTGTCCCACAGATTGACCACTCACTCACTGAAATACTGTTTCAGCAGATTGGGTTTGAATTGAATCCCTTCAAGCGAGGCCGTATCCTCTGCTTCTACAGTCTGGGCAAGGTGAAATAACTTGTCATGCTCTACGTTATCTGCTCCCTTTAGAATCCTAAAAACAGCAATCAGATCACCTCTCGACATTCTCTTTTCCAGTGAGAACTTGCTCAATTTACACAATCGCTCCTCACAATCCAATCCCTCCATCCTCCAGTAATTCTGGTCACTCTCTTCCATGTCCGTTCACTAGCTGCAATACCCCGTGTTGTCCAGAGCTGTACACGGTAATGTGAGCCCGGTTGCACCAATGATTTGTAAAGTGGGGCAGGATTGCCAAGCTTTCTCCGTCCAATATTGACATTTTAATACAGCCCAACGTCTGATTTGCTTTACGCTTTGTTGCAATAGCTTCAATTTATCGTCAATAAGACCCCCAGATCTCTTTAATTTTCCAGGAGATTAATATTTTTTCATTTAAGTGATTGTCCCTTCCTGGATTACTTGCCTCCATGTGACGCAGTTTGTCTTTCTCGACATTGAATGACATCTGTCGCCTGACTACCCAATTCCCAGGTATTTAAATCCTCCTGTAGCTTATCCTCTTCAGCTTTGCAGTCTGCCACCTGCACCAGCTTTATTTCATCTGAAATTGTTGCCATTGTTCATGTGACTCCTAGCTCCAAATCATTTATAAAGATAGTGAAAAAAAGGTACAGACCAGATCTCTGTGGACCCCATTGGTAATATTCTCCCAGTCTGATGGCAATCCCTGTATCACTGCTCTCTGGGTTCAATCGGTGTACTATTTACACATCCCTTGTAAAATATTCCCAAAGATTCTCACGATCTTTCTTTCCAGTCCCATCCTTTCCAGCGGATGTGTATAAAAGGCCTGATTGAAGCCAAGTCCACCTCACCCACTGCTTTACCCCTGTCCAGCTCCTTTGTCACACTCTCGAAGGGAACTAGTGAACTAGATTGGCAAGAGATTCTGGTTAGATTTTAGGATGACATTTCTATCCAGATGCTCCATGATCTTATCTTTAATCAGGGTTTCCATGACTTTACCCACAATGGACCTCTAACTCACTGGTCTTTAGTTTCCTCTTACGTTTGCTACCTTTTTTCTTTAAAAATATAGATATAGCATCTGCCTTTCTCCGGTCCCCAGCACCTCTCCAGCATTCAATAATTTCTCCCAGATTTAGGCTGGAGTTCCTGCAATTTTCTTTTCTATCTCCACAAGGATCCTCGGATGAATCTTCCCCGGCAGCTGAGATTGATTCAACAAAAACAACAACTTGTATTTATATAGCGCCTTTAACGTAGTAAAACGTCCCAAGGCACTGCACAGGAGTATTTTAAGACAAAAAAAAATTGACACCGATCCACATAAGGATAAATTAGGGCAGGTGACCAAAAGCTTGGTCAAAGAGGTAGGTATTCAGGAGCGTCTTAAAGGAGGAAATAGAGGTAGCGAGGTGGACAGGTTTTGACAGGGAATTCCAGAGCTTAGGGCCTAGGCAACAGAAGGCACAACGAACAAAGGTTGAGCAATTATAATCAGCGATCCTCAAGAGGGCAGAATTAGAGGAGCGCAGATATCTCGGTGGTTTGTGGGACTGAAAGAGATTACAGAGATAGGAAGGGGCGAGGCCATGGAGTGATTTGTAAAAAGGGACGAGAATTTTGAAATTGAGGCCCTGCTTAAACGGGAGCCAATGTAGGTCAGCCAGCACAGGGGTGATGGGAGAATGAGACTTGGTGCGAGTTACAGACAGCCGAGTTTTGGATGACCTCAAGATTATGTAGGGTGGAAAGTGGGAGGCCAGCCAGGAGCGCGTTGCAATAATCAAGTCTAGAGGTAACAAAGGCATGAATGAGGGTTTCAGCAGCAGATGAGCTGAGGCAAGGGCAGTGATGGGCGTTGTTACGGAGGTGGAAGTAAGCTGTCTTTGTTATTCATCTTAAGATTGTACAGCTGTTCGTCAACCATGCTGGTGGTAATGTGAATAGTGCCACAACTTACCACTAAAAAACCTTCTAGTTCCCATTTCCAGTTGAAATAAATTATCATAGCAATCCTTTTTAGAAACTAAGGCAAAAAACTTATTCACCCTTTTGCAGCCTGCGTCAACTCAGTTATCATGTGTATGTAGCATCAAATATCCTGTGCATTTACATCAGTTATCATGTGTACGTAGCATCAGTTATCATGTGTATGTAGCATCAGTTATCATGTGTATGGAGCATCAGTTATCATGTGTATGTAGCATCAGTTAGCATGTTTATGTATCATCAGTTATCATGTGTATGGAGCATCAGTTATCATGTGTATGTAACATCAGTTATCATGTGTATGGAGCATCAGTTATCATGTGTATATAGCATCAGTTATCATGTGTATGTAGCATCAGATATTATGTGTATGTAGCATCAGTTATCGTGTGTATGGAGCATCAGTTATCATGTGTATGTAGCATCAGTTATCATGTGTACGGAACATCAGTTATCATGTGCGTATAGTGTCTGTTATCATGTGTGTATAGAATCAGTTATCATTTGTATGTAGCATCAGTTATCATGTGTATGGAGCATCAGCTATCATGTGTATATAGTATTTCTTATCATGTGTGTGTGGAATCGGTTATCATGTGTATGTAGCATCAGTTTTCATGTGTATGCAACATCAGTCATCATGTGTATGTAGCATCAGTTATCATGTGTATGTAGAATCAGTTATCATGTGTATGCAGAATCACTCATTATGTGTATGCAGCAACAGTTATAATGTGTCTGTAGCATCAATCATCATGTGTGTGTAGCATCAGTTATCATGTGTCTGTAGCATCAGTCATCATGTGTATGTAGCATCAGTGGTCATGTGTGTACAGCATCAGTCGTCATGTGTATGTAGCATCAGTTTTCATATGTCTGAAGCATCAGTCATCATGTGTATAATCTTCAGTTATCATGTGTATGTAGCATCAGTTATCATGTGTATGGAGCATCGGTTATCATCTTATAATATCTGTTATCATGTGTATTGTGTCTCAAGGGGTTTTATACCCTTACCTATATAACAATTAAGAAGGACTCCGGGGTGGAGAGTTTAGTTAACAGCCATTTTATTTACAATGTGCTTCTTCACTCAATGCACTACATTTCCCATAGTGCATTGCAAATCACCACTACGGCATCCCATGTGGGACAATTCTAATACACATTCAAAATACACAACATATTTCCTCCCCCTTAAAGTAGAATGTCCACAAAACAGAATAACTGAAAATGACTATAACTTGGAAGAGAGGGCAGACTGCCTCTACATTCCGCAAACCCTGGAGATTATTCTGCCCCATGCACACAGGTTAGCACTAACTGTAACTAAGGCGCTCTGGAGGCTGCCTTTCTCTTTGGGGTTAACGCCTAGTCTCAGGAGCAGGCTCTGGCTGGCTCTCCCATGATCCTGCAGGCGTGGCGTCCTCCCTCGATGGCACAAGAGTGGATGGTGCCACCGTCTAAGGGTCGAACGACCAGTCCCTGCTGGAGCCCCCAGCAGGTCCTTGATCCTCTGTTTCTTGGGTTACCTGTGGCGGCTGTCTTGGCAGTAACTGGTCTACATGCCATCTCCATGTTTGATCGTCTCCGGTGCGGACGCGGTATGAAATGGGGCCCATCTTTTGAATGGCCATAGCTGGGACCCACTGCTCTGGGGTGGTGTAGTTACATGCGAGGACTTTGTCCCCCACCAAAAAGTGTCATTCTTTGGACCTCTGAGCTCGTCTGCTGACTTGATCCTGCTGATTGGCGTGCACCACTGCTTCTGTGGACGTTGGCCTCAGCAGGTCAAGGCGTGTCCGTAGCTGCCTTCCCATGAGTAGGTAAGCAGGAGATGCTCCAGTCGTAGCATGAGGTGTGTTTCGGTATTTCAGCAAGAAAGCATTCAGGCACTGCTTTAGAGGAGCATCACTCCTTGCCGCTTTCAATGCGCATTTCAGTGTTCTGACAACTCTCTCCGCCAATCCATTCATGGATGGATGATAAGGCGCGGAGAATGTGTGCTGGATTCCATTGCTCTTGAGGAACTCTTCCATCTCCTGGGATGTAAACTGTGTTCCATTGTCGGTTACGATCTGCTCCAGCAGACCAAATCGCCCGAACATCTCTCTCAGAGTCTCGATGGATTTCTCCGTAGTGGTAGTGGACATTACTGCAACCTCCGGCCATTTGGAATGGGAGTCCACCACGACCAGGAAGATTACTCCTACCACTGGTCCCGCGAAGTCCTGATGGATCCGTTGCCATGGTGTCACTGGCCATTCCCATGGATGCAGTGGCGCTGCTCTTGGTGTATCCTTGGTTGTCTCGCATGATGGGCATGATTTCGCTTCAACTTCAATTTCATGATCCAGACCGGACCACCAGAAGTAGCTTTGTGCCAGCTCCTTCATCCGGACAATACCACAATGTCCTGAGTGCAGCTCGTTGAGGACATGTTTCTGCAACTTTGGTGGTATGATCACTTGCATGCCGCAAAGGAGGCATCCTGATGTGACAGACAAGTCCTTCCCTCTTGACAGGTAAGGTAGGAGCTCAGGTAGTGCGTCTGACACCCGTGGTCCGTCTCCTCGCATCACCCGATCCAGCACCTTGGATAGTGTAGGGTCCACTCTGGTCTCTTTCTTGACCTGCCAGGCCATGACAGAGGCACTGCTTACCATGTCAAAGTAGAAAATCTTCTGCTCACAGCCTTCAGAGGGCACAGGCAGCAGAAGTCTTGACAATCCGTCCGCATTGCCATGTGCTGCTGAACTCTGGTATTTGATGTTGTAATTGTGAGCGCTTTACATCAGCGCCCAGCTCTGCATCCTGCACGCTGCCAGGGTGAGTATTCCTGTGTGTGGACCAAAGATCGATGTCAGAGGACGATGATCCGTCAGCAAGGTGAATTTCCTTCCGAACAAGTAGTGATGGAACTTTTTGATTCCAAAGATGATGCCCAAAGCCTCTTTTTCGATCTGCGGGTATTTCACCTCCACCTTGCTCAGGGACCTTGACGCAAATGCAATCAGCTTCTCTTCACCTGAGGGAAAGGTGCGGGACACGACCGCACCGACGCCATAAGGCGATGTGTCACAGGCCAGCTCAATCTGCAACGATGGGTCTAAGTGCATCTACACTCTGGGGTCAGTCAAAGCTGCTTTGGCTTGCTTGAATGCAGCTTTGCACTCCTTCGTCCACGCCCAGGCCTTGCCCTGACACAGCAACTCATGTAATGGCTTTAACAGTGATGCCAGCTGTGGAATAAACTTTCCGCAATAGTTCAGGAGACCTAAGAATGACCGCAGCTGACCGACATTTGTAGGTGCAGGAGCGTCGGCAATGGCTTTCACTTTCGACGGTGCTGTGTGCAGGCCATCCGCGTCGATGACATGGCCTAGGTACTCCACTGATGGCTTGAAAAATTCGCATTTGTCCTTGTGAACGCGTAAGCCATACTCTTCAAGTCTTCCCAGTGTCTTCGTCAGGTTCTGCAGATGCTCGTTGTCGTCCTTTCCTGTGACAAGGACATCGTTGAGATAACATTGTACCCCTGGAATGCCGCTTAAGATCTGGTCCATAGCCCGCTGAAACAATGCTGGTGCTGACGTTATACCATAAGGTAGGTGGCACTACCTGTAGAGACCCTTGTGGATGGTGATGGTGAGTTACTTCTGTGAGTCCTCTTCTACATGCTTCTGCAAGTAGGCTTGGCATAGATCAATCTTGCCAAACTTCTGACCACCTGCTAGACCCGCGAAAAGATCTTCAATGATGGGGAGGGGGTGCTGTTCAGCTGAGAGCACAGGATTCACTGTTACTTTGAAATCTCCACATAAGCGAACTGCGCCATCACTCTTCATCACTGGTACCACAGGCGTGGCCCACTCACTGTGCGAAACCGGCACCAGGACCTCTATCTTGACCAGACGCTCCAGGTCAGCCTCCACCTTTGGTCTGAGGGCATAGGGAACGTTCCTGGCCTTCAGGAATCGTGGCTGGCTGTCAGGCTTCACCTTGAGATTGACCGGAATCCCCTTCATACTCCCCAATTCTCCATCAAAGACAGCCGCATGCTTTGTCAACACTGCCGCTAGCCCCGCCTCTTCGACTGACACCGCATTCACTTTTTTACGATCCAGATGAATTTTCTCCAACCATGGCCTGCCCATCAGGGATGGGTAGTCACCCTTGAGCATGTAAACTGGCAGCATCACGGTTTGTCCATTAAGCTTCACCTTGACCTCCGTCTTACCCAGCATTGGGACTGTTTCCCCAGTGTAGGTCTTTAAGATGAGCTTGGCCGGCGTCATTGATAGGTGGTTCAGTTTACTTTGAATAACTTCTCTGAAATCAAGGAGAAAGCGGCCCCCGTATCCAGCTCCATTTTGACTGGTATTCCCTCTAGTAGTGGCGTGACTCCATAGCCTGATGAGCCTCCATTCACCATTAACACATGGAGATTCAGCTCCCCATCAGAGCCTGTGTCACTGTCTTCCTGTTCTTGTTTCACCATGTGTAGGTTTTTCTTTTTAGAACGCCAGTTGGATGTGTTTTCTTGTTTGTTTTTGTGTGTCTCTATGTAGGATTGTTTGCTATGCTCTTTACACACACGTTCAATGTGTCCTTTCTTTTCACATTTCCGACAGGTCAGGTCTTTACACCAGCAGTCAGATGGCTGATGACCTGACCTTCCACATCTGTAAAACTCTCTGGCGCCCCTTGCATGCTTATCCGTTGTAGCTGCTAACCTTTGCACTCTTGTTGCAGCCCCCAACAGCTGTGCATCTTTAGCTGCTAACTCCATAGACACAGCGAGCTCCACTGCTGATTTAAGCATCAGTTTGTCAGTCGTGAGCAAGCGCTTCTGTGTTGCTTCACATCTTAATCCACACACAAACCTATCACGGACAGTGTCATTTAGAGTTTCACCAAACTCACAATGCTCAGTTAGCTTCTTTAGCACTGCAACATATTCGGCTATGGACTCACCCTCCCCTTGGTTTCGTTTGTGAAACCTGAACCTCTCGGCAATCAGCAGCGGCTTTGGTGCGAAATGTGTTTCCAAAACTTCCACAATCTGATCATATGTCTTAGCGCCGGGCTTATCCGGGAGCATCAAACTCCGTAACAAGCCAAATGTTTTTGCTCCAATCACACTGAGGAACGTCGCCACTTTCACATCATCATTAATGCCATTTGCAGTCACAAAAAATCCAAAACGCTCTCTATAAGCACTCCATTTCTCCGCCATTTCATCAAATGGTCCAAACGCTCCGGTTAGCATAGCCATTTTGTTTTCTTTTTTTTTATTCTTTACAGTCCTTTTCCTCCACTTTTTTATTTTACTTTTACAGTCCGTTTTCCTCCACTTCGTTTCACTGTATCGTTACTCGCCCCCTTCTTATTTGTGTAACACATGAACCGCCACCTTTACGAGGTGATTGCATCTGCAACTAAACTGCGGGCGCGCCATTAAGAAAAGACAGGAACTTCTTACTTTAAACATCGCCGATTCCAGTGCAAAGTGATGCACAAGTCTGTCGTCCTCATCGCCAGTTTTATTGTGTCTCAAGGGGTTTTATACCCTTAACTATGTAACAATTAAAAAGGACTCCGGGGTGGAGAGTTTAGTTAACGGCCATTTTATTTACAATGTGCGTCTTCACTCAATGCAGTACATTTGCCATAATGCACTGCAAATCATGACTACGTATCCCATGTGGGACAATTCTAATACACATTCAAAATACACAACAATGTGTGTGTAGAATCAGTTATCATGTGTACGGAGCATCAGTTATCATGTGTATGGAGCATCAGTTATCATGTGTATATAGTATCTCTTATCATGTGTGTGTAGAATCAGCTATCATGTTTATGCAGCATCAGTCATTATTTGTATGTAGCATCAGTTATCATGTATCTGTAGCATCAGTCATCATGTGAATGTAGCATCAGTCATCATGTGTATGTAGCATCAGTCACCATGTGTATGCAGCATCAGTTATCATGTGTCTGTAGCATCAGTCATCATGTGTATGTAGCATCAGTTATCATGTGTCTGTAGCATCAGTTATCAGGCCCTCATCAGATCACACTTCCACTGGCCCCACTTTATTCATCGTTTCACTTTTTCCCTTAATGCAACAAAACAACAATTAATTACCTTCCCTTCTGTTGCCATTTTCAACTCGAAATTTTTCAGTGCCACCTTAATGCCCTTTTTACATTCCAGGCGTGCGTTTTGTATTGATTCCATCTGCACTATTTAACTGTGCCACCTAACATTGCTGTCAGTAATCTTGGATATATGGCTCGCTATTCCTTCATCTCCAGGGATGCCTTTTGGTATTGAATTCAACTTAATTCTGTGCTATTTTCTTTCATGACTTTAAATGCTTGATTTATTTCGTTGTATTCATAACTTTCAGGGTCAGGGTTGCACGCAAGTCCTCCCAGCATATCAAGGTGCAGTCACTAGGGAGGTGTGTATATTTGTTAGTGCAAAGACAAATTCATTAATAATGCCGGAGAATTGCATAATTGATTAAAATATTTTTTCAACCACTCATTGACTTATAATGTAAATTCATTAAGACAATATGTGATTGATTTGAATCTGTCTTCACAAAAGAGGATTAGTCTGCCAATGTCGCAGAGGAGGATGGAGCAATTGTACAGGATAAAATTAGATGAATAGTTAGACAGTGACCAAAGTAGAAAGTCATTCGGTCCAGATGGGATGCATCCTAGTTGATGAGGGGAGGGAGGGTGGAAATAGCGGATGCCCTGGCCAAAAATGTTCAACCTTGCTTGGATACAGGAGTGGTGCCAAAAGATGGGAGGGTGCAAATGTAACACTGCTGTTCAAAACAAGGGATTGGATTTATCCATTAACTGCAGGCCAGTCAGCCTAATATCGGTGGCAGGAAAAGTTCTCGTGAGCAAAATCCGCGACAACATTAATTATCATTTGGAAGACCATGGGTTATACATGGATTTGTTAAATGGAGAGAGTTGATGAAGTTACTGCTGTTGATGTGTAAATGGACTTTCAAAAGGTGTTTAGTAAAACGCATTGTTTGCAATATACAAGCACTTGGGATTAAACAGGCAGCGCCAGAATGGACACAGACTTGGCTCAGAGACAGAAAGCAGAGAGTAGTGATGAATGGTTATTTTTCAGACTAGAGGAAAGTATACGGTGGTGTCCCCCAGGGGTCGGTTTTAGGGACACTTCTCCATTTGATATGTACTATTAACCAGGACTTAGGTGTAGGAGCCATAGTTTCAAAGGTTGTAGCTAAAACAACACTAGGAAATATTGTAAAATGTGAGGAGGATCGTAGCAGATTTCAGGAGGACATAGACAGACTGGTGAAATGGTGCAGCGTGAAGTCATGCATCTTGACCGAAAGAATTAGGAGAACCAGTATTATATAAATGCTACAATTTAAAGGGACTGCAGGAACAGAGACACCTGAGGGTGTATGGACACACATCTTTGAAGGAGGCAGGACAAGTTGATAAGGCTGTTAAAAAGCATACAGAAACCTGGGCTTTATATATAGAGGCATAGTGAACAAAAACAAGGAAGTTATGAAAACTTTATCAATGACTGGTCAGGCTATTCAAAGCCAAGGTTGAAGCTGACCCATTACCAATTGATTTACGTGAAGTTTGTCCAGAATACTAAACAGTCCTGGATATGATTAATATCAGCGAAATTCAAACCCCTGCAGACACATGTAAGCTCGCTGGTGTGTCACAATTGGCATCATGACTAAATCCCTCTCCACCGAGGGAACATTTCAATGGTTTCTGCCCCCTGTGAGGATACTGGAGTGTGAGCGATGGGAGGACTTGTTCAATTCTTTCCCACAGGCGAAGCAGGTGAACGGCGTCATCCCGATGTGAGTTTCAAGCTGGGACTGGTAATTGAACCCCTGCCCACAGTCCCCACATTTCCCCTGATTCTCTATGGTGTAGGTGTACTTGCGTCTCTCCAGGTTGGAAAATCGGTTGAAGCCTCGTCCACACACAGAACACATGTACGGTTTCTCCCCACTATGAATGGTGCGATGTTTTTTTCTGGCTGTGCGACTGGTTAAAGCTCTTTCCACAATCAATACATGGAACACTCTCACGTGAGTGTGTGTGTCTCGATGATTTTTCCAGTCACGCTGATATTCCCCTCCATCCCCTCCCCTGAATTTGCTGACTCTGGCTTTGTTCAGTTCTACATTCACTGGTTCCTTTCCCTCTCCGGCCTGGAAGCTGCTGGTTCTGGTTGGGCTCAGTTCTACACTCACTGGTTCCCCATGCTCTGCTCCACCGAAGCAGCTGACTCTGGCTGGGTTCAGTGCTACCCTCACTGGTTCCCCTCCCTCTCCTCACCTGAAGGTGCTGACTCGCCCACTCCCAATCTCTCTCTCTCACTCCCAACCTCTCTCTCTCTCACACTACAATTCTCTCTCTCTCTCACACTCCCAGTCTCTCTCTCTCACACTCCCAATGTCTCTCTCTCATACTCCCAATCTCACTCTCTCACACTCCCATTCTCTCTCTCTCTCTCACACTCCCAATCTCTCTCTCTCTCACACACTCCCAGTCTCTCTCTCTCACACTCCCAATCTCTCTCTCACACACCCCCAATCTCTCTCTCTCTCACCCCTAGTCTCTCTCTCTCTCACTCCCAATCTCTCTCTCACACACTCCCAATCTCTCTGTCACACTCCCAATCTCTCTCTCACACTCCCAATCTCTCTCTCTCTCACACCACAATTCTCTCTCTCACACTCCCAGTGTCTCTCTCTCACACTCCCAATGTCTCTCTCTCACACTCCCAATTTCTCTCTCTCACACTCCCATTCTCTCTCTCTCTCACACTCCCAGTCTCTCACTCTCACACTCCCAATGTCTCTCTCTCACACTTCCAATCTCTCTCTCTCACACTCCCATTCTCTATCTTTCTCTCACACTCCCAATCTCTCTCTCTCTCACCCGCAGTCTCTCTCTCTCTCACTCCCAATCTCTCTCTCACACACACTCCCAATCTCTCTGTCACAATCCCAATCTCTCTCTGACACTCCCAATCTCTCTCTCTCTCACACTACAATTCTCTCTCTCTCACACTCCCAGTCTCTCTCTCTCTCACACTCCCAATGTCTCTCCCTCACACTCCCAATCTCTCTCTCTCACACTTCCAATCTTTCTCTCACACTCCCAGACTCTCTCTCTCTCACACAACCAATCTCTCTCTCTCACACTCCCAATCTCTCTCTCTCACACCCCCAATCTCACTCTCTCTCTCTCACTCCCAATCTCTCTCTCTCACACACTCCCAATCTCTCTCTCACACTCCCAGTCTCTCTCTCTCACACTCCCAATCTCTCTCTCTCACACCCCCAATCTCTCTCTCTCTCACTCCCAGTCTCTCTCTCTCACTCCCAATCTCTCTCTCTCTCACAATCCCAATCTCTCTGTCACACTCCCAATCTCTCTCTCTCACACTCCCAATCTCTCTCTCTCTCACACACCCAATGTCTTTCTCTCTCACGCTCCCAACCTCTCTCTCACACACCCAATCTCTCTCTCTGACACTCCCAATCTCTCTCACTCACACTCCCAATCTCTCTCTCTGACAATCCCAATGTCTCTCTCTCTCACACTCCCAATCTCTCTCTCTCACACTCCCAATCTCTCTCTCTCTCGCACACACATTCTCTCTCTCTCTCACACTCCCAATCTCTCTCTCTCACACTCCCAATCTCTCTCTCACACTCCCAATCTCTCACACACCCAATCTCTCTCTCTCTCACACACCCAATCTCTCTCTCACACTCCCAATCTCTCTCTCTCTCACACCACAATTCTCTCTCTCACACTCCCAGTGTCTCTCTCTCTCACACTCCCAATGTCTCTCTCTCACACTTCCAATTTCTCTCTCTCACTCCCCCATTCTCTCTCTCTCACACTCCCAGTCACTCTCTCTCTCAAACTCCCAATGTCTCTCCCTCTCTCACACTCCCAATGTCTCTCCCTCACACTCCCAATCTCTCTCTCTCACACTTCCAATCTTTCTCTCACACTCCCAGACTCTCTCTCTCTCACACAACCAATCTCTCTCTCTCACATTCCCAATCTCTCTCTCTCACACCCCCAATCTCACTCTCTCTCTCTCACTCCCAATCTCTCTCTCTCACACACTCCCAATCTCTCTCTCACACTCCCAGTCTCTCTCTCTCACACTCCCAATCTCTCTCTCTCACACCCCCAATCTCTCTCTCTCTCAATCCCAGTCTCTCTCTCTCTCACTCCCAATCTCTCTCTCTCTCACACTCCCAATCTCTCTGTCACACACCCAATCTCTCTCTCTGACACTCCCAATCTCTCTCTCTCTCACAAACCCAATGTCTTTCTCTCTCACGCTCCCAACCTCTCTCTCACACACCCAATATCTCTCTCTGACACTCCCAATCCCTCTCTCTCACACTCCCAAACTCTCTCTCTGACACTCCCAATGTCTCTCTCTCTCACACTCCCAATCTCTCTCTCTCACACTTCCAATCTCTCTCTCTCTCTCGCACACACATTCTCTCTCTCTCTCACACTCCCAATCTCTCTCTCTCACACTCCCAATCTCTCTCTCACACTCCCAATCTCTCACACACCCAATCCATCCCTCTCTCACACACCCAATCTCTCTCTCACACTCCCAATCTCTCTCTCTCACACCACAATTCTCTCTCTCACACTCCCAGTGTCTCTCTCTCTCACACTCCCAATGTCTCTCTCTCACACTTCCAATTTCTCTCTCTCACTCCCCATTCTCTCTCTCTCACACTCCCAGTCTCTCTCCCTCTCAAACTCCCAATGTCTCTCACTCTCACACTCCCAATCTCTCTCTCTCTCACACTCCCAATCTCTATCTCTCTTCCAATCTTTCTCTCACACTCCCAGACTCTCTCTCTCTCACACAACCAATCTCTCTCTCTCACACTCCCAATCTCTCTCTCTCACACCCCCAATCTCACTCTCTCTCTCTCACTCCCAATCTCTCTCTCTCACACACTCCCAATCTCTCTCTCACACTCCCAGTCTCTCTCTCTCACACTCCCAATCTCTCTCTCACACCCCCAATCTCTCTCTCTCTCACTCCCAGTCTCTCTCTCTCTCACTCCCAATCTCTCTCACTCTCACACTCCCAATCTCTCTGTCACACTCCCAATCTCTCTCTCTCACACTCCCAATCTCTCTCTCTCTCACACACCCAATGTCTTTCTCTCTCACGCTCCCAACCTCTCTCTCACACACCCAATCTCTCTCTCTGACACTCCCAATCCCTCTCTCTCACACTCCCAATCTCTCTGTCTGACACTCCCAATGTCTCTCTCTCTCACACTCCCAATCTCTCTCTCTCACACTCCCAATCTCTCTCTCTCTCTCGCACACACATTCTCTCTCTCTCTCACACTCCCAATCTCTCTCTCTCACACTCCCAATCTCTCTCTCACACTCCCAATCTCTCACACACCCAATCTCTCTCTCTCTCACACACCCAATCTCTCTCTCACACTCCCAATCTCTCTCTCTCTCACACCACAATTCTCTCTCTCACACTCCCAGTGTCTCTCTCTCTCACACTCCCAATGTCTCTCTCTCACACTTCCAATTTCTCTCTCTCACTCCCCCATTTTCTCTCTCACACTCCCAGTCTCTCTCCCTCTCACACTCCCAATGTCTCTCACTCTCACACTCCCAATCTCTCTCTCTCTCACACTCCCAATCTCTATCATTCTCACTCCCAATCTCTCTCACTCTCACACTCCCAAACTCTCTCTCTCTCACACTCCCAATCTGTACTTCTCACACTCCCAATCAATCTCTCTCTCACACTCCCAGTCTCTCTCTCTCTCACACTCCAAGTCTCTCTCTCTCTCACACTCCCAGTCTCTCTCTCTCACACACTCCCAGTCTCTCTCTCTCACACACTCCCAATCTCTCTCTCTCACACTCCCAATCTCTCTCTCTCAAACACTCCCAATCTCTATCTCTCTCACACTCCCAATCTCTCTCTCTCTCTCACACTCCCAATGTCTCTCTCTCTCACACTCCCAATCTCTCTCTCTCACACTCCCAATCACTCTGTCTCTCACACTCCCAATCTCTCTCTCTCACACTCCCAATCTCTCTCTCTCACACCCCCAATCTCACTCTCTCTCTCTCACTCCCAATCTCTCTCTCTCACACACTCCCAATCTCTCTCTCACACTCCCAGTCTCTCTCTCTCACACCCCCAATCTCTCTCTCTCTCACTCCCAGTCTCTCTCTCTCTCACTCCCAATCTCTCTCTCTCTCACACTCCCAATCTCTCTGTCACACTCCCAATCTCTCTCTCTCACACTCCCAATCTCTCTCTCTCTCACACACCCAATGTCTTTCTCTCTCACGCTCCCAACCTCTCTCTCACACAGCCAATCTCTCTCTCTGACACTCCCAATCTCTCTCTCTCACACTCCCAATCTCTCTCTCTGACACTCCCAATGCCTCTCTCTCTCACACTCCCAATCTCTCTCTCTCACACTCCCAATCTCTCTCTCTCTCGCACACACATTCTCTCTCTCTCTCACACTCCCAATCTCTCTCTCTCACATTCCCAATCTCTCTCTCACACTCCCAATCTCTCAAACACCCAATCTCTCTCTCTCTCACACACCCAATCTCTCTCTCTCACACTCCCAATCTCTCTCTCTCTCACACCACAATTCTCTCTCTCACACTCCCAGTGTCTCTCTCTCTCACACTCCCAATGTCTCTCTCTCACACTTCCAATTTCTCTCTCTCACTCCCCCATTCTCTCTCTCTCACACTCCCAGTCTCTCTCTCTCTCACACTCCCAATGTCTCTCCCTCACACTCCCAATCTCTCTCTCTCACACTTCCAATCTTTCTCTCACACTCCCAGACTCTCTCTCTCTCACACAACCAATCTCTCTCTCTCACACTCCCAATCTCTCTCTCTCACACCCCCAATGTCACTCTCTCTCTCTCACTCCCAATCTCTCTCTCTCACACACTCCCAATCTCTTTCTCACACTCCCAGTCTCTCTCTCTCACACTCCCAATCTCTCTCTCTCACACCCCCAATCTCTCTCTCTCTCACTCCCAGTCTCTCTCTCTCTCACTCCCAATCTCTCTCTCTCTCACACTCCCAATCTCTCTGTCACATTCCCAATCTCTCTCTCTGACACTCCCAATCTCTCTCTCTCTCACACACCCAATGTCTTTCTCTCTCACGCTCCCAACCTCTCTCTCACACACCCAATCTCTCTCTCTGACACTCCCAATCCCTCTCTCTCACACTCCCAATCTCTCTCTCTGACACTCCCAATGTCTCTCTCTCTCACACTCCCAATCTCTCTCTCACACTCCCAATCTCTCTCTCACACTCCCAATCTCTCTCTCTCTTACTCCCAATCTCTTTCTCTCACACTCCCAATCTCTCTCTCTCTCACACTCCCAATCTCTCTCTCTCTCACACTCCCAATCTCTCTCTCTCTCTCACAGTCCCAGTCTCTCTCTCTCTCACACTCCCAGTCTCACGCTCTTTCACACTTCCAGTCTCTCCCTCTCACACACTCCCAGTCTCTCTCTCTCTCACCCTCCGAATCTCTCACACTCCCATTCTCTCTCTCTCACACACTCCCAATCTCTCTCTCTCTCTCACACTCCCAATCTCTCTCGCTCTCGGTCCAGTCTCTCTCTCTCTCACACTCCCAGTCGCTCTGTCTCACACTCCCAATCTCTCTCTCACACACCCCCAATCTCTCTCTCTCTCACTCCCAGTCTCTCTCTCTCTCACTCCCAATCTCTCTCTCTCTCTCACACTCCCAAACTCTCTCGCTCTCACTCCCAGTCTCTCGCTCTCTCTTAATCCCAATCACTCTCTCTCACACCCCCAATCTCTCTCTCTCTCACTCCCAGTCTCTCTCTCTCTCACTCCCAATCTCTCTCTCTCTCACACTCCCAATCTCTCTGTCACACGCCCAATCTCTCTCTCTCACACTCCCAATCTCTCTCTCACACACCCAATCTCTCTCTCTCACACTCCCAATCTCTCTCTGTCACACCCCCAATCTCACTCTCTCTCTCTCACTCCCAGTCTCTCTCTCTCTCACTCCCAATCTCTCTCTCTCTCACACTCCCAATCTCTCTGTCACACTCCCAATCTCTCTCTCTCACACTCCCAATCTCTCTCTCTCTCACACACCCAATGTCTTTCTCTCTCACGCTCCCAACCTCTCTCTCACACACCCAATCTCTCTCTCTGACACTTCCAATCTCTCTCTCTCACACTCCCAATCTCTCTCTCTGACACTCCCAATGCCTCTCTCTCTCACACTCCCAATCTCTCTTTCTCACACTCACAATCTCTCTCTCTCTCGCACACACATTCTCTCTCTCTCTCACACTCCCAATCTCTCTCTCTCACATTCCCAATCTCTCTCTCACACTCCCAATCTCTCACACACCCAATCTCTCTCTCTCTCACACACCCAATCTCTCTCTCACACTCCCAATCTCTCTCTCTCTCACACCACAATTCTCTCTCTCACACTCCCAGTGTCTCTCTCTCTCACACTCCCAATGTCTCTCTCTCACACTTCCAATTTCTCTCTCTCACTCCCCCATTCTCTCTCTCTCACACTCCCAGTCTCTCTCTCTCTCACACTCCCAATGTCTCTCCCTCACACTCCCAATCTCTCTCTCTCACACTTCCAATCTTTCTCTCACACTCCCAGATTCTCTCTCTCTCACACAACCAATCTCTCTCTCTCACACTCCCAATCTCTCTCTCTCACATCCCCAATCTCACTCTCTCTCTCTCACTCCCAATCTCTCTCTCTCACACACTCCCAATCTCTCTCTCACACTCCCAGTCTCTCTCTCTCACACTCCCAATCTCTCTCTCTCACTACCAGTCTCTCTCTCTCTCACTCCCAATCTCTCTCTCTCTCACACTCCCAATCTCTCTCTCTCTCACACACCCAATGTCTTTCTCTCTCACGCTCCCAACCTCTCTCTCACACACCCAATCTCTCTCTCTGACACTCCCAATCCCTCTCTCTCACACTCCGAATCTCTCTCTCTGACACTCCCAATGTCTCTCTCTCTCACACTCCCAATCTCTCTCTCACACTCCCAATCTCTCTCTCTCTCACACTCCCAATCTCTCTCTCTCTCTCACAGTCCCAGTCTCTCTCTCTCTCACACTCCCAGTCTCTCGCTCTTTCACACTTCCAGTCTCTCCCTCTCACACACTCCCAGTCTCTCTCTCTCTCACCCTCCCAATCTCTCACACTCCCATTCTCTCTCTCTCACACACTCCCAATCTCTCTCTCTCTCTCACACTCCCTATCTCTCTCGCTCTCGGTCCAGTCTCTCTCTCTCTCACACTCCCAGTCGCTCTGTCTCACACTCCCAATCTCTCTCTCTCTCACCCCCAATCTCTCTCTCTCTCACTCCCAGTCTCTCTCTCTCTCACTCCCAATCTCTCTCTCTCTCTCACACTCCCAAACTCTCTCGCTCTCACTCCCAGTCTCTCGCTCCCTCTTAATCCCAATCACTCACTCTCACACCCCCAATCTCTCTCTCTCTCACTCCCAGTCTCTCTCTCTCTCACTCCCAATCTCTCTCTCTCTCACACTCCCAATCTCTCTGTCACACGCCCAATCTCTCTCTCTCACACTCCCAATCTCTCTCTCTCTCACACACCCAATCTCTCTCTCTCTCACACTCGCAATCTCTCTCTCACACACCCAATCTCTCTCTCTGACACTGCCAATCTCTCTCTCTCTCACACTCCCAATCTCTCTCTCTGACACTCCCAATCTGTCTCTCTCTCACACTCCCAATCTCTCCCTCTCGCACTCCCAATCTCTCTCACTCAAACAGCCAATCTCTCTCACTCTCTCACTCCCAATCACTAACTCACTCACACTCCCAATCTCTCTCTCTCACACTCCCAATCTCTCTCTCTCACTCCCAGTCTCTCACTCTCACACTCCCAATCTCTCTCTCACACTCCCAATCTCTCTCTCTCTCACTCCCTATCTCTCTCACTCTCACACTCCCAATCTCTCTCTCTCTCACACTCCCAATCTCTACTTCTCACACTCTCAATCAACCTCTCTGTCACACTCCCAGTCTCTCTCTCTCACACTCCCAATGTCTCTCTCTCACACTCCCAATCTCTCTCTCTCACACTCCCATTCTCTCTCTCTCTCACACTCCCAACCTCTCTCTGTCTCTCACACTCCCAATCTCACTCGCTCTCACTCCCAGTCTCTCGCTCTCTCACACTCCCAGTCTCCCTATCTCACACTCTCTATCTCTCTCTCTCACACCCCCAATCTCTCTCTCTCTCACTCCCAGCCTCTCTCTCACACGCCCAATCACTCTCTCTCTCACACTCCCAGTCTCTCTCTCTCACACTCCCAATCTCTCTCACTCTCACACTCCCAATCTCTCTGTCACACTTCCAATCTCTCTCTCTCAGACTCCCATTCTCTCTCTCTCTCTCACACTCCCAATCTCTCTCTCTCTCTCACACTCCCAATCTCTCTTGCTCTCACCTCCAGTCTCTCTCTCTCTCACACTCCCAGTCTCCCTCTCTCACACTCCCAATCTCTCTCACTCTCACACTCCCAATCTCTCTCTCACACTCCAATTCTCTCTCTCTCACCCTCCCAATCTCTCTCTCTCACACTCCCAATCTCTCTCTCTCTCCCTCAGTCTCTCTCACTCACACTCCCAATCTCTCTCTCACACTCCCAATCTCTATCTCTCTCACTCCCAATCTCTCTCACTCTCACACTCCCAATCTCTCTCTCTCTCACACTCCCAATCTCTATTTCTCACACTCCCAATCAATCTCTCTCTCACACTCCCAGTCTCTCTCTCTCTCACACTCCACGTCTCCCTCTCTCACACACTCCCAATCTCTCTCTCTCACACTCCCAATCTCTCTCTCTCACACACTCCCAATCTCTATCTCTCTCACAGTCCCAATCTCTCTCTCTCTCTCACACTCCCAATGTCTCTCTCTCTCACACTCCCAATCTCTCTCTCTCACACTCCCAATCTCTCTCTCAGTTCAGTTCAGTTCAGTTCAAATGCTTTATTGGCATGAAAGTTTACAGAGAACCATATTGCCAAAGCTTACATAGCAAAAAGGTACAGTTTTCCAACATTCTGTAGGTGTCAATCGATTTGACATTTGTTGGGTATATACAATATTACTTTTAAACAATATTAATTTTAAACAGTCTTTCTACTTCATTTGGTACGTTCAATATTAATTTTAAACAGTCTTACTTTTAAACAGTCCTCAGGTTGTGACATGTTGTTACATATTTAGCCCCAAGTTATGGTCTGTCTCCTTCTCCTAGGACTAATCTCAATTTTGACAGATCATCCAATTCCTTGAAATCTGGGGTTGTTTGGCTTAGCTTGTTGAATAATATGTTTCTTGATGTGTTGAATTTTTCGCATTTTAGGAGGAAATGCATTTCTGTTTCAACCTCGCCAGCCAGACATTGATCGCATATTCTATTCTCTCTAGGCTGCCAGGATTTCTTGTATCTGCCTTTTTCAATTTCCAGTTGGTGGTCGCTTAGTCTGTACCTGGTGAGGGTCTGTCTCTGTTTTGTGTCTCTGATGGTCGTGAGGTAGTCTGCCAGTTTATATTCTCTTTTTAGGGCCCGGTAAGATTCTAATCTGCTTTGGCTTTCGGTTATTTTGTTCCAATGTTCCAGGTAGGTTTCTTTGCATTTTTTAATGATTTGGTTCACTCGGATTGGTGTTTGGACGGCTGTGTTGGTCTGGGGCTGGTCAGGGTCCGGCTGAGTACTTAGTTTCAGTAGCAGCTGACTCAGGGGACTCTTTTCTGGGTTTAGCTCTTGGGTGTGAAAGGCTTTGAAATGAAGGGTGTCTGGGGAGCTAGATTTGAGGTGATTTAGGAAGTTTAGTGCTCGTTTTTGGATGTTTATTATCAGTGGGTATCTGCCTAGTTCGGCTCTGCATGCATTTGTTGGCGTTTTTCTTTGGGTGCGAAGGATGCTTCGGCAGAATTCTGCATGTAGGTCTTCTATTGTGTGTTTTTCCCATTTAGTGTAGCTTTGGTGATTTAGCGGGCCCCATACTTCACTACCGTACAGTGCAATGGGCAGGATTATGCTGTCAAAAATTTTGAGCCAGATTTTGATTGGGATTTGGATGTTGTAGAATTTTCTTTTTATTGCATCTAGGGCTCTTCGGGCTTTTTCTTTTAGTGCATTCACTGCTATGCTGAAGCTCCCTGATGCTGTAATAGTTAGACCAAGGTAGGTGTAGCTCATAGTGTGTCCTATAGTGGTATCACTGAGGGTAAACTGGTATTTGTTTTCCTGACATCTGGGTCTTTTCTGAAAAATCATGATGTTGGTTTTCTTTAGATTTACTGTTAGAGCCCAATTTTGGCAGTATTTGTCGAGTAGGTCTAGTTGTTGCTGTAATCCCTGTTCTGTGGGAGACAGCAGAACCAGGTCGTCCACATAGAACAGGGACTTCACTTCTCCATCCAGGAGACGGAGACCTGGTGACTCGCTTTGCTCCAGCATGTCTGCTAATTCATTTATGTATATGTTGAACAGGGTCGGGCTCAAATTGCAGCCCTGCCGGACGCCTCTTCTCTGGGTGAAGAAATCGGTGCGTTTGTCTCCAATTTGGACCCCGCATTTGTTTTTCAGATACATTGATTTAATAAGGTCATAGACTTTGCCCCCTATTCCACACTGAAGAAGTTTATAATAGAGCCCTTCGTGCCATATAGAGTCAAAGGCTTTCTTGAAGTCGATGAAACAGGCGAATATTTTCCCATTTTTTGTTTGGTGTTTATGTTTTTCAATGAGGGTGTGAAGGGTATAGATATGGTCGGCGGTGCGGTGTTTTGGAAGAAAGCCTATTTGGTTTTTTCTGAGGATATTATGTTTGTTAAGAAAATCAAGTAATCTACTATTTAGAATACTGCAGAATAACTTCCCTAGACAACTGTTGACACAGATGCCGCAGTAGTTATTTGGGTCTGATTTGTTTCCACTTTTATATATGGGGGAGATTAGTCCTTGGCACCAGATATCGGGAAAACAGCCTGAGCGTAATATGATGTTGAATAGTTTGAGTATCGCACCCTGCATCTCCATATTGCTGAACTTTAGCATTTCATTTTTGATGTTGTCTGGGCCACAGGCTTTCTTTAGGTGGAGAGATTTTGTTTTTGTGGCCAGTTCTTTCCATGTGATTGGGGAGTCTAGAGGGTTTTGGTTGTCTTTAATTGTTGCTTCTAATGTGTGGAGTTTTTCTGTGACCTGATGTTGACTTGGGTTTGTTTTGTTTTTTGGGATGTCTTTGTAGAGGTTTTCAAAATGTGTTCTCCAGATGTCGCCATCTTGGATTGGTAATGCTTGCAATTGTGTTGTACTCAGGTTATTCCACATTTCCCAGAATTGTTTTGGATTGGTGGAGTTTTCAATTTCTTCGAGTATTTTGTGGGTATAGTTTTGTGTTTTGTTCCTAATGGTGTGTTTATATCTTTTGAGGGTTTCATTGTATCTAGTACGTAGGTCCGGATTGTTTGGTTGCCGATGCTTTTGGTTTGATATTTTTCTCAGGTCTTTTCTGGCATTTTTGCATTCGTGGTCAAACCATTTCATATTTTTATTTTTTCTTTTGTGATGCTTCCTCTTCTGTTTCACGAGGTCGGCTTTTACAGCTGCCTCATGGAAGATCATATTTATATCCTCTATGGCCGTGTTTACACCATCTCTGGTGATCTCATATAGATTTTCTTTAAATTTTGAAATTTTACTTGTGAGATCAGGTGAATTTAGTGCTGTGATGAATTTATCTCCACTGTCTGGGGCCCATCTGTATGTCTGGTTTATTTTATGTAGCTTACTGTGTTCCTTTTTTGTGTCTGTAGTTTGGGCAGAAAGTTTAAGGTACACATTTATTTGGTTATGGTCTGAGAGGGGGGATTGCTGCCTGACAGTGAATGCGTTGATATCGCAGGGGTCCAGGTCAGTGATTGTATAGTCCACCACACTAGACCCAAGAGTTGAGGAGTATGTGAGTCTCCCTAGGGAGTCCCCTCTGAACCTACCATTAACTATGTACAGGCCTAAGGCTCGGCAGAGTTGCACTACCTCCCTACCGCTTTTATTTATTTCACGATCAAGGTTGTTCCGATTTGCGATGGCTGGTGTGACATCTAAAGGGGTCTGGCCAAACACATGGTTGTTTCCCTGTGGGTCTATGAAGTCAGGTTCACAACCGGTCCTTGCATTTAGGTCCCCACATATTATCACCTTTCCTTGGGCCTGGAAATGGCTGATTTCCATGTGGAGAGTATCAAATAACTCCTCTTCGAAATATGGCGAATCTATTGGAGGTATGTAGATCGCACATAAGTAAACATATTTTTTTGCTATTCCTATATTTTTATCTAGTTTTAGCCATACGTGTGATTTCCCCTGTTTTACCGGTGAGATGTGTTTGTCCAGTTCTCCCTTATACCACACCAATATTCCCCCGGAGGTTCTGCCCTTGCGTGTTTTAGTGTTCTTTACTGAGGGCACAATGATTTCATGGTACATTGGAGGACAGTGGGTCGGCATGTCCTTTTGGCACCATGTTTCTGTTAACACAATTATATCAATGTCTTTTATAGCTTTTAGGAATTCAGGGTCTGTACTCTTCATCCCAAAAGTTGAGGAGCGGAGGCCCTGGATATTCCAGCAGCTTATGTGGAAAGAACGCATTTATATAGTTCAATAAAACGAAATAAAATGGACCTATTTTGTGGGATGAGTGTGGAAACACTATTTTCCATAATGCTAAGTGATGATTTAGTATAAATTTCATGAGGCATGCACATATATCTATCTAATAATAGTAATAATACTGATAAGATAACAATAATGATAATGATAAATAACAATATTAATAATTTCTCCGGCTTTCTATCAGGCTGTTCAGCATCGTCATGATCTTTCTCAGTTCTTGGTCTACAGTCTGTGGTCTAGAGGGGGGTCTTGGGTCAGGTATAAAAGCACCGTTCTGTTGTCGGTTTTGTAAAGGGGGGTGGGGGACATTGGTGGTCCTGTTTGGGCTCCCAATGGTAGGGGGGGTGGGAGGGCTGCGTCTTTTGGCAGTGCTTATGAGGTTTCTTGCGAAGACCCACATCCGCTGTTTGAGTAGATGTATTTCGTCATAGAGGTCCCTTGTGTTGATGTTTGGATGATGGGCCAGGGAGACGTTGGGGAGGACAGAACATCTCGTGTCGATCTCCCTGTTGGTGTTGTGGATTATATAGGCTGGGGTGTCCTTTCTGGGCAGTAGTGTGGAGATCACGATCCGCGCCTCGGGGAATTCCCTGCTGGCCTTTTCTGCCATCCTGCTCACCGCCCAAGCCGTGCCTTCCTGTAGAGTGCGTAGGTCGTTCGTGCCTGTGTGGATCACAATCCATTTGGGGCTTCCAAGGGATTCTTTGTTCAGGATCTTCATTGCTTGGCCTGTGTTGCTGCACCATTTTTTCAGGACTTGATGGTCTGGGAACAGCCTCTGGGGGTCCAGAAACTTTCCGTTGGAGTCGGTCAGCAGGACCGCCTGAGGGGCTGGTTTTTCAGACTGGGTAACAGTAGTCTGGGTAGGACTCGCCTGGTGGCTGGTTGTTGGCTGGGTTTCTGGGATATGTTGTGTGGCAGGAGCGGGGTTTGGGGCTTTCGGTGTGTCCTCGTTTGGGGGGGTATCTGTCGGTTTTTGTGTTCCTGTGTGTGAGGACTGGGTAGCAGTAGTCTGGGCATGACTCGACTGAGGGCTGGTTGGAGCAGGGTTTGTGGCTTTCGGTGTGTCTTCGTGTGGGGTGGCATCCGGCGGGTTCTGTGTCCTTGTGTGTGTTGTTTTTGTGTCCTCAGGTTTTTGGGCCTTAAGAGGTTTGTGTTGCCTGCTGAGCCTTTCTACGGTCTCCTTCATTTTGTTTAGTTGAGTACGGAGTTCTTTGATCTCATTTCTTTGCTCCTCTATGGTCTTTCTCAGCTTGTGGATGGTGGACTCGTGTTCCGTTTTTAGCTGTTTGAATTCCTCCTTCAAATTCTTGGCCAGTGTTTCTCTGTATTCGTTGAAATCAAGTTCTAGTTTGGCCAGGTTCTCTTTCATCATTTTGTTTTCGTTGAGAGGTGTGGGGGGGGTGGAGATGTACAGGGAGGTGTTTTCCTCTGCTGGTCTCTCTTCTTCTTCCTCCACTTGGCTCTCCTCATCCTCTGTTCGACTCTCTTTTGCTTCCTGTCCATTGGTCCTCTTTGTGTCTGTCTTAGTTTTCAACTGGGGGAATTCCTTTTCGAAGGTGTCCAGATTTTCCACATTCCCCTGTATCATGATCTTTCTATTTTTGTTGTAGTAGCTTATGGTTAGCAGGGGGTCATCTTTATCTAGGTTTCCATCTTTACATATTTTCAGTCTGCCTCCACTGCCAATACCTTCACTGGAGACGTATGTGTAGTGTTTTTGTAAAGTCTCCTTCCAGGAGGTGACGTATTCGGTGTAGAATATGAGGTTGTTCTTCAGCTTAGTCCCTTTGTGTGTGGTATAGTCCACGTAGAGGATTTCTGGGTTATTTTTTAGTGTTGTGTACTTGTATTTTTCCTTTGCTTTATTTTTTGTGCATTGCTCAGGATATATCATTTCCCTGCTCATTGTAGTCGTTTGTTTTTTGTCTCAGATCGATAACTTTTTTTTTTCTCTTTTTTGTGTCGTGTTCCACCTTCGCCCACTTTTAGGTCCAAAATTGGGAGTTTTTCAGGGGTTCATCTTTGATATAGCTGCTCTTAAAGGTTTATCTTTCTCTTTTTCTCACAGGCTCTTGGTTCGGGTAGTTTATCGTTTCTCTCGGGTTTCTATTCCTTTTCCTCGAGGGTTTGTTGTTCTTTTTTCAGGTTTTTTTTTTTTTTTTTTCCAGCTAAATTTAAATAAAATTAAACTTTTTCCGAACTAACTTTAACTAAAATGAAACTTAGGTAGAGTTAGGTAAAACTTATTTCTCCGGCTTTTTCTCTCCAGCTGGTGTTTCCTCTCCTCTCTCTCTCTCTCACGCTCTCTCGCTCCATCTCTCTCTCTCTAGGTGCAGTTACCTCTCTTTGCTCCTTTTCTCCTTTCAGCCGTTTCCCTTCGTTCAAATTTCGCGCTCTCAGCTCTCAGCGCTCTCTCCGGGCTTCTGCCCTGGCCCCAGCCCCTCGGCTCGGCTGTGCTGTCCCGGCCCGGTGTTTGTCCGAGTTTCTCCGACCCCGGAGTTTCTCGGGTTTCAGGCCCCGGGCTTGCTCGCTCTCCAGGCCCGACCCGATCCGGCACCCCTATCTCTCCACTCGCCTCTTTGACTGGCTCGGGCCGCTCCTCCCGGTCTGGGTCTACTCCTGTTGCTGCTCGCTCTCCTTCTCTCCGGTGCCTCGCTCGGCCCGGTTCCTCGGGCTTTTCTCCGGCTTCAGGCTCCGTGCTCCGGTTGCTGCTCGGGCTCTGCTCTCTCTCTCTCCCTGTTTTGGAGTTCTCTCTCTCTGTTCCCGGTTTCTCTCTCTCTGTTCCCGGGTTTTCCTGCGCTGTCTCTCTCTCTCTGTCTCTGTCTCTCTCTCTCTCTGTCTCTCTCTCTCTCTCTCTGTCTCTGTCTCTCTCTCTCTCCAATTCCAATTCCAATTAAAATGCTTTATTGGCATGAAAGTTTACAGAGAACCATATTGCCAAAGCTTACATAGCAAAAAGGTACAGTTTTCCAACATTCTGTAGGTGTCAATCGATTTGACATTTGTTGGGTACATACAATATTACTTTTAAACAATATTAATTTTAAACAGTCTTTGTACTTCATTTGGTACGTTCAATATTAATTTTAAACAGTCTTAATTTTAAACAGTCCTCAGGTTGTGACATGTTGTTACATATTTGGCCCCAAGGTATGGTCTGTCTCCTTCTCCTAGGACTAATCTCAATTTTGACAGATCATCCAATTCCTTGAAATCTGGGGTTGTTTGGCTTAGCTTGTTGAATAATATGTTTCTTGATGTGTTGAATTTTTCGCATTTTAGGAGGAAATGCATTTCTGTTTCAACCTCGCCAGCCAGACATTGATCGCATATTCTATTCTCTCTAGGCTGCCAGGATTTCTTGTATCTGCCTTTTTCAATTTCCAGTTGGTGGTCGCTTAGTCTGTACCTGGTGAGGGTCTGTCTCTGTTTTGTGTCTCTGATGGTCGTGAGGTAGTCTGCCAGTTTATATTCTCTTTTTAGGGCCCGGTAACATTCTAATCTGCTTTGGCTTTCGGTTATTTTGTTCCAATGTTCCAGGTAGGTTTCTTTGCATTTTTTAATGATTTGGTTCACTCGGATTGGTGTTTGGGCGGCTGTGTTGGTCTGGGGCTGGTCAGGGTCCGGCTGAGTACTTAGTTTCCGTAGCAGCTGACTCAGGGGACTCTTTTCTGGGTTTAGCTCTTGGGTCTGAAAGGCTTTGAAATGAAGGGTGTCTGGGGAGCTAGATTTGAGGTGATTTAGGAAGTTTAGTGCTCGTTTTTGGATGTTTATTATCAGTGGGTATCTGCCTAGTTCGGCTCTGCATGCATTTGTTGGCGTTTTCCTTTGGGTGCGAAGGATGCTTCGGCAGAATTCTGCATGTAGGGCTTCTATTGTATGTTTTTCCCATTTAGTGTAGCTTTGGTGATTTAGCGGGCCCCATACTTCACTACCGTACAGTGCAATGGGCAGGATTATGCTGTCAAATATTTTGAGCCAGATTTTGATTGGGATTTGGATGTTGTAGAATTTTCTTTTTATTGCATATAGGGCTCTTCGGGCTTTTTCTTTTAGTGCATTCACTGCTATGCTGAAGCTCCCTGATGCTGTAATAGTTAGACCAAGGTAGGTGTAGCTCATAGTGTGTCCTATAGTGGTATCACTGAGGGTAAACTGGTATTTGTTTTCCTGACATCTGGGCCTTTTTTGAAAAATCATGATGTTGGTTTTCTTTAGATTTACTGTTAGAGCCCAATTTTGGCAGTATTTGTCGAGTAGGTCTAGTTGTTGCTGTAATCCCTGTTCTGTGGGAGACAGCAGAACCAGGTCGTCCGCATAGAACAGGGATTTCACTTCTCCATCTAGGAGACGGAGACCTGGTGACTCGCTTTGCTCCAGCATGTCTGCTAATTCATTTATGTATATGTTGAACAGGGTCGGGCTCAAATTGCAGCCCTGCCGGACGCCTCTTCTCTGGGTGAAGAAATCGGTGCGTTTGTCTCCAATTTTGACCCCGCATTTGTTTTTCAGATACATTGATTTAATAAGGTCATAGACTTTGCCCCCTATTCCACATTGAAGAAGTTTATAATAGAGCCCTTCGTGCCATATAGAGTCAAAGGCTTTCTTGAAGTCGATGAAACAGGCGAATATTTTCCCATTTTTTGTTTGGTGTATATGTTTTTCAATGAGGGTGTGAAGGGTATAGATATGGTCGGCGGTGCGGTGTTTTGGAAGAAAGCCTATTTGGTTTTTTCTGAGGATATTATGTTTGTTAAGAAAATCAAGTAATCTACTATTTAGAATACTGCAGAATAACTTCCCTAGACAACTGTTGACACAGATGCCGCGGTAGTTATTTGGGTCTGATTTGTTTCCGCTTTTATATATGGGGGAGATTAGTCCTTGGCACCAGATATCGGGAAAACAGCCTGAACGTAATATGATGTTGAATAATTTGAGTACCGCACCCTGCATCTCCATATTGCTGAACTTGAGCATTTCATTTTTGATGTTGTCTGGGCCACAGGCTTTCTTTAGGTGGAGAGATTTTGTTTTTGTGGCCATTTCTTTCCATGTGATTGGGGAGTCTAGAGGGTTTTGGTTGTCTTTGATTGTTGCTTCTAATGTGTGGAGTTTTTCTGTGACCTGATGTTGACTTGGGTTTGTTTCGTTTATTGGGATGTCTTTGTAGAGGTTTTCAAAATGTGTTCTCCAGATGTCGCCATCTTGGATTGGTAATGCTTGCAATTGTGTTGTACTCAGGTTATTCCACATTTCCCAGAATTGTTTTGGGTTGGTGGAGTTTTCAATTTCTTCTAGTATTTTGTGGGTATAGTTTTGTGTTTTGTTCCTAATGGTGTGTTTATATCTTTTGAGGGTTTCATTGTATCTAGTACGTAGGTCCGGATTGTTTGGTTGGCGATGCTTTTGGTTTGATATTTTTCTCAGGTCTTTTCTGGCATTTTTGCATTCGTGGTCAAACCATTTCTTATTTTTATTTTGTCTTTTGTGACTCTTCCTCTTCTGTTTCACGAGGTCGGCTTTTACAGCTGCCTCATGAAAGATCATATTTATATCCTCTATGGCCATGTTTACCCCATCTCTCTCTCTCTTGTCTGCGGCGATGTGTTGATGTCTTCCCTCCTCCGGTAGGCTGGGACGCTCGTGACGATTGGAAGGACGTCCTCTCCGGTGGGGAGAAGCAGCGGATGGGGATGGCTCGTATGTTTTACCACCGGTCTCCCTCTCTCACACTCCCAATCTCTCTCTCTCACCCCCCCAATCTCTCTCTCTCTCACTCCCAGTCTCTCTCTCTCTCACACACCCAATGTCTTTCTCTCTCACGCTCCCAACCTCTCTCTCACACAACCAATCAGTTCAGTTCAGTTCAGTTCAGTTCAAATGCTTTATTGGCATGAAAGTTTACAGAGAACCATATTGCCAAAGCTTACATAGCAAAAAGGTACAGTTTTCCAACATTCTGTAGGTGTCAATCGATTTGACATTTGTTGGGTATATACAATATTACTTTTAAACAATATTAATTTTAAACAGTCTTTCTACTTCATTTGGTACGTTCAATATTAATTTTAAACAGTCTTACTTTTAAACAGTCCTCAGGTTGTGACATGTTGTTACATATTTAGCCCCAAGGTATGGTCTGTCTCCTTCTCCTAGGACTAATCTCAATTTTGACAGATCATCCAATTCCTTGAAATCTGGGGTTGTTTGGCTTAGCTTGTTGAATAATATGTTTCTTGATGTGTTGAATTTTTCGCATTTTAGGAGGAAATGCATTTCTGTTTCAACCTCGCCAGCCAGACATTGATCGCATATTCTATTCTCTCTAGGCTGCCAGGATTTCTTGTATCTGCCTTTTTCAATTTCCAGTTGGTGGTCGCTTAGTCTGTACCTGGTGAGGGTCTGTCTCTGTTTTGTGTCTCTGATGGTCGTGAGGTAGTCTGCCAGTTTATATTCTCTTTTTAGGGCCCGGTAACATTCTAATCTGCTTTGGCTTTCGGTTATTTTGTTCCAATGTTCCAGGTAGGTTTCTTTGCATTTTTTAATGATTTGGTTCACTCGGATTGGTGTTTGGACGGCTGTGTTGGTCTGGGGCTGGTCAGGGTCCGGCTGAGTACTTAGTTTCAGTAGCAGCTGACTCAGGGGACTCTTTTCTGGGTTTAGCTCTTGGGTCTGAAAGGCTTTGAAATGAAGGGTGTCTGGGGAGCTAGATTTGAGGTGATTTAGGAAGTTTAGTGCTCGTTTTTGGATGTTTATTATCAGTGGGTATCTGCCTAGTTCGGCTCTGCATGCATTTGTTGGCGTTTTTCTTTGGGTGCGAAGGATGCTTCGGCAGAATTCTGCATGTAGGGCTTCCAGTGTGTGTTTTTCCCATTTAGTGTAGCTTTGGTGACTCTCTCTCTGACACTCCCAATCTCTCTCTTTCACACTCCCAATCTCTCTGTCTGACACTCCCAATGTCTCTCTCTCTCACACTCCCAATCTCTCTCTCTCACACTCCCAATCTCTCTCTCTCTCGCACACACATTCTCTCTCTCTCGCACACTCCCAATCTCTCTCTCTCACACTCCCAATCTCTCTCTCACACTCCCAATCTCTCACACACCCAATCTCTCTCTCTCTCACACACCCAATCTCTCTCTCACACTCCCAATCTCTCTCTCTCTCACACCACAATTCTCTCTCTCACACTCCCAGTCTCTCTCTCTCTCACACTCCCAATGTCTCTCTCTCACACTTCCAATTTCTCTCTCTCACTCCCCCATTCTCTCTCTCTCACACTCCCAGTCTCTCTCTCTCTCACACTCCCAATGTCTCTCCCTCACACTCCCAATCTCTCTCTCTCACACTTCCAATCTTTCTCTCACACTCCCAGACTCTCTCTCTCTCACACAACCAATCTCTCTCTCTCACACTCCCAATCTCTCTCTCTCTCTCACACTCCCAGTCTCTCTCTCTCACACTCCCAATCTCTCTCTCACACACCCCCAATCTCTCTCTCTCTCACCCCTAGTCTCTCTCTCTCTCACTCCCAATCTCTCTCTCACACACTCCCAATCTCTCTGTCACACTCCCAATCTCTCTCTCACACTCCCAATCTCTCTCTCTCTCACACCACAATTCTCTCTCTCACACTCCCAGTGTCTCTCTCTCACACTCCCAATGTCTCTCTCTCACACTCCCAATTTCTCTCTCTCACACTCCCATTCTCTCTCTCTCTCACACTCCCAGTCTCTCTCCCTCTCACACTCCCAATGTCTCTCTCTCACACTCCCAATCTCTCTCTCTCACACTCCCATTCTCTATCTTTCTCTCACACTCCCAATCTCTGTCTCTCTCACCCGCAGTCTCTCTCTCTCTCACTCCCAATCTCTCTCTCACACACACTCCCAATCTCTCTGTCGCAATCCCAATCTCTCTCTGACACTCCCAATCTCTCTCTCTCTCACACTACAATTCTCTCTCTCTCACACTCCCAGTCTCTCTCTCTCTCACACTCCCAATGTCTCTCCCTCACACTCCCAATCTCTCTCTCTCACACTTCCAATCTTTCTCTCACACTCCCAGACTCTCTCTCTCTCACACAACCAATCTCTCTCTCTCACACTCCCAATCTCTCTCTCTCACACCCCCAATCTCACTCTTTCTCTCTCACTCCCAATCTCTCTCTCTCACACACTCCCAATCTCTCTCTCACACTCCCAGTCTCTCTCTCTCACACTCCCAATCTCTCTCTCTCACACCCCCAATCTCTCTCTCTCTCACTCCCAGTCTCTCCAATTCCAATTTCCAATTCCAATTAAAATGCTTTATTGGCATGAAAGTTTACAGAGAACCATATTGCCAAAGCTTACATTGCAAAAAGGTACAGTTTTCCAACATTCTGTAGGTGTCAATCGATTTGACATTTGTTGGGTACATACAATATTACTTTTAAACAATATTAATTTTAAACAGTCTTTGTACTTCATTTGGTACGTTCAATATTAATTTTAAACAGTCTTAATTTTAAACAGTCCTCAGGTTGTGACATGTTGTTACATATTTGGCCCCAAGGTATGGTCTGTCTCCTTCTCCTAGGACTAATCTCAATTTTGACAGATCATCCAATTCCTTGAAATCTGGGGTTGTTTGGCTTAGCTTGTTGAATAATATGTTTCTTGATGTGTTTAATTTTTCGCATTTTAGGAGGAAATGCATTTCTGTTTCAACCTCGCCAGCCAGACATTGATCGCATATTCTATTCTCTCTAGGCTGCCAGGATTTCTTGTATCTGCCTTTTTCAATTTCCAGTTGGTGGTCGCTTAGTCTGTACCTGGTGAGGGTCTGTCTCTGTTTTGTGTCTCTGATGGTCGTGAGGTAGTCTGCCAGTTTATATTCTCTTTTTAGGGCCCGGTAACATTCTAATCTGCTTTGGCTTTCGGTTATTTTGTTCCAATGTTCCAGGTAGGTTTCTTTGCATTTTTTAATGATTTGGTTCACTCGGATTGGTGTTTGGACGGCTGTGTTGGTCTGGGGCTGGTCAGGGTCCGGCTGAGTACTTAGTTTCAGTAGCAGCTGACTCAGGGGACTCTTTTCTGGGTTTAGCTCTTGGGTCTGAAAGGCTTTGAAATGAAGGGTGTCTGGGGAGCTAGATTTGAGGTGATTTAGGAAGTTTAGTGCTCGTTTTTGGATGTTTATTATCAGTGGGTATCTGCCTAGTTCGGCTCTGCATGCATTTGTTGGCGTTTTTCTTTGGGTGCGAAGGATGCTTCGGCAGAATTCTGCATGTAGGGCTTCCAGTGTGTGTTTTTCCCATTTAGTGTAGCTTTGGTGACTCTCTCTCTGACACTCCCAATCTCTCTCTTTCACACTCCCAATCTCTCTGTCTGACACTCCCAATGTCTCTCTCTCTCACACTCCCAATCTCTCTCTCTCACACTCCCAATCTCTCTCTCTCTCGCACACACATTCTCTCTCTCTCGCACACTCCCAATCTCTCTCTCTCACACTCCCAATCTCTCTCTCACACTCCCAATCTCTCACACACCCAATCTCTCTCTCTCTCACACACCCAATCTCTCTCTCACACTCCCAATCTCTCTCTCTCTCACACCACAATTCTCTCTCTCACACTCCCAGTCTCTCTCTCTCTCACACTCCCAATGTCTCTCTCTCACACTTCCAATTTCTCTCTCTCACTCCCCCATTCTCTCTCTCTCACACTCCCAGTCTCTCTCTCTCTCACACTCCCAATGTCTCTCCCTCACACTCCCAATCTCTCTCTCTCACACTTCCAATCTTTCTCTCACACTCCCAGACTCTCTCTCTCTCACACAACCAATCTCTCTCTCTCACACTCCCAATCTCTCTCTCTCTCTCACACTCCCAGTCTCTCTCTCTCACACTCCCAATCTCTCTCTCACACACCCCCAATCTCTCTCTCTCTCACCCCTAGTCTCTCTCTCTCTCACTCCCAATCTCTCTCTCACACACTCCCAATCTCTCTGTCACACTCCCAATCTCTCTCTCACACTCCCAATCTCTCTCTCTCTCACACCACAATTCTCTCTCTCACACTCCCAGTGTCTCTCTCTCACACTCCCAATGTCTCTCTCTCACACTCCCAATTTCTCTCTCTCACACTCCCATTCTCTCTCTCTCTCACACTCCCAGTCTCTCTCCCTCTCACACTCCCAATGTCTCTCTCTCACACTCCCAATCTCTCTCTCTCACACTCCCATTCTCTATCTTTCTCTCACACTCCCAATCTCTGTCTCTCTCACCCGCAGTCTCTCTCTCTCTCACTCCCAATCTCTCTCTCACACACACTCCCAATCTCTCTGTCGCAATCCCAATCTCTCTCTGACACTCCCAATCTCTCTCTCTCTCACACTACAATTCTCTCTCTCTCACACTCCCAGTCTCTCTCTCTCTCACACTCCCAATGTCTCTCCCTCACACTCCCAATCTCTCTCTCTCACACTTCCAATCTTTCTCTCACACTCCCAGACTCTCTCTCTCTCACACAACCAATCTCTCTCTCTCACACTCCCAATCTCTCTCTCTCACACCCCCAATCTCACTCTTTCTCTCTCACTCCCAATCTCTCTCTCTCACACACTCCCAATCTCTCTCTCACACTCCCAGTCTCTCTCTCTCACACTCCCAATCTCTCTCTCTCACACCCCCAATCTCTCTCTCTCTCACTCCCAGTCTCTCCAATTCCAATTTCCAATTCCAATTAAAATGCTTTATTGGCATGAAAGTTTACAGAGAACCATATTGCCAAAGCTTACATAGCAAAAAGGTACAGTTTTCCAACATTCTGTAGGTGTCAATCGATTTGACATTTGTTGGGTACATACAATATTACTTTTAAACAATATTAATTTTAAACAGTCTTTGTACTTCATTTGGTACGTTCAATATTAATTTTAAACAGTCTTAATTTTAAACAGTCCTCAGGTTGTGACATGTTGTTACATATTTGGCCCCAAGGTATGGTCTGTCTCCTTCTCCTAGGACTAATCTCAATTTTGACAGATCATCCAATTCCTTGAAATCTGGGGTTGTTTGGCTTAGCTTGTTGAATAATATGTTTCTTGATGTGTTTAATTTTTCGCATTTTAGGAGGAAATGCATTTCTGTTTCAACCTCGCCAGCCAGACATTGATCGCATATTCTATTCTCTCTAGGCTGCCAGGATTTCTTGTATCTGCCTTTTTCAATTTCCAGTTGGTGGTCGCTTAGTCTGTACCTGGTGAGGGTCTGTCTCTGTTTTGTGTCTCTGATGGTCGTGAGGTAGTCTGCCAGTTTATATTCTCTTTTTAGGGCCCGGTAACATTCTAATCTGCTTTGGCTTTCGGTTATTTTGTTCCAATGTTCCAGGTAGGTTTCTTTGCATTTTTTAATGATTTGGTTCACTCGGATTGGTGTTTGGACGGCTGTGTTGGTCTGGGGCTGGTCAGGGTCCGGCTGAGTACTTAGTTTCCGTAGCAGCTGACTCAGGGGACTCTTTTCTGGGTTTAGCTCTTGGGTCTGAAAGGCTTTGAAATGAAGGGTGTCTGGGGAGCTAGATTTGAGGTGATTTAGGAAGTTTAGTGCTCGTTTTTGGATGTTTATTATCAGTGGGTATCTGCCTAGTTCGGCTCTGCATGCATTTGTTGGCGTTTTTCTTTGGGTGCGAAGGATGCTTCGGCAGAATTCTGCATGTAGGGCTTCTATTGTATGTTTTTCCCATTTAGTGTAGCTTTGGTGATTTAGCGGGCCTCATACTTCACTACCGTACAGTGCAATGGGCAGGATTATGCTGTCAAATATTTTGAGCCAGATTTTGATTGGGATTTGGATGTTGTAGAATTTTCTTTTTATTGCATATAGGGCTCTTCGGGCTTTTTCTTTTAGTGCATTCACTGCTATGCTGAAGCTCCCTGATGCTGTAATAGTTAGACCAAGGTAGGTGTAGCTCATAGTGTGTCCTATAGTGATATCACTGAGGGTAAACTGGTATTTGTATCCTGACATCTGGGCCTTTTTTGAAAAATCATGATGTTGGTTTTCTTTAGATTTACTGTTAGAGCCCAATTTTGGCAGTATTTGTCGAGTAGGTCTAGTTGTTGCTGTAATCCCTGTTCTGTGGGAGACAGCAGAACCAGGTCGTCCGCATAGAACAGGGATTTCACTTCTCCATCCAGGAGACGGAGACCTGGTGACTCGCTTTGCTCCAGCATGTCTGCTAATTCATTTATGTATATGTTGAACAGGGTCGGGCTCAAATTGCAGCCCTGCCGGACGCCTCTTCTCTGGGTGAAGAAATCGGTGCGTTTGTCTCCAATTTTGACCCCGCATTTGTTTTTCAGATACATTGATTTAATAAGGTCATAGACTTTGCCCCCTATTCCACATTGAAGAAGTTTATAATAGAGCCCTTCGTGCCATATAGAGTCAAAGGCTTTCTTGAAGTCGATGAAACAGGCGAATATTTTCCCATTTTTTGTTTGGTGTATATGTTTTTCAATGAGGGTGTGAAGGGTATAGATATGGTCGGCGGTGCGGTGTTTTGGAAGAAAGCCTATTTGTTTTTTTCTGAGGATATTATGTTTGTTAAGAAAATCAAGTAATCTACTATTTAGAATACTGCAGAATAACTTCCCTAGACAACTGTTGACACAGATGCCGCGGTAGTTATTTGGGTCTGATTTGTTTCCGCTTTTATATATGGGGGAGATTAGTCCTTGGCACCAGATATCGGGAAAACAGCCTGAACGTAATATGATGTTGAATAATTTGAGTACCGCACCCTGCATCTCCATATTGCTGAACTTGAGCATTTCATTTTTGATGTTGTCTGGGCCACAGGCTTTCTTTAGGTGGAGAGATTTTGTTTTTGTGGCCATTTCTTTCCATGTGATTGGGGAGTCTAGAGGGTTTTGGTTGTCTTTGATTGTTGCTTCTAATGTGTGGAGTTTTTCTGTGACCTGATGTTGACTTGGGTTTGTTTCGTTTATTGGGATGTCTTTGTAGAGGTTTTCAAAATGTGTTCTCCAGAGGTCCTCTCTCTCACTCCCAATCTCTCTCTCTCTCACACTCCCAATCTCTCTGTCACACTCCCAATCTCTCTCTCTCTCACACACCCAATGTCTTTCTCTCTCACGCTCCCAACCTCTCTCTCACACACCCAATCTCTCTCTCTGACACTCCCAATCCCTGTCTCTCACACTCCCAATCTCTCTCTCTGACACTCCCAATGTCTCTCTCTCTCACACTCCCAATCTCTCTCTCTCACACTCCCAATCTCTCTCTCTCTCTCGCACACACATTCTCTCTCTCTCTCACACTCCCAATCTCTCTCTCTCACACTCCCAATCTCTCTCTCACACTCCCAATCTCTCACACACCCAATCTCTCTCTCTCTCACACACCCAATCTCTCTCTCACACTCCCAATCTCTCTCTCTCTCACACCACAATTCTCTCTCTCACACTCCCAGTGTCTCTCTCTCTCACACTCCCAATGTCTCACTCTCACACTTCCAATTTCTCTCTCTCACTCCCCCATTCTCTCTCTCTCACACTCCCAGTCTCTCTCCCTCTCACACTCCCAATGTCTCTCACTCTCACACTCCCAATCTCTCTCTCTCTCACACTCCCAATCTCTATCTCTCTCACTCCCAATCTCTCTCACTCTCACACTCCCAATCTCTCTCTCTCTCACACTCCCAATCTGTACTTCTCACACTCCCAATCAATCTCTCTCTCACACTCCCAGTCTCTCTCTCTCTCACACTCCAAGTCTCTCTCTCTCTCACACTCCCAGTCTCTCTCTCTCACACACTCCCAGTCTCTCTCTCTCACACACTCCCAATCTCTCTCTCTCACACTCCCAATCTCTCTCTCTCACACACTCCCAATCTCTATCTCTCTCACACTCCCAATCTCACTCTCTCTCTCACACTCCCAATGTCTCTCTCTCTCACACGCCCAATCTCTCTCTCTCTCACACTCCCAATCACTCTGTCTCTCACACTCCCAATCTCTCTCTCTCACACTCCCAATCTCTCTCTCTCACACCCCCAATCTCACTCTCTCTCTCTCACTCCCAATCTCTCTCTCTCACACACTCCCAATCTCTCTCTCACACTCCCAGTCTCTCTCTCTCACACCCCCAATCTCTCTCTCTCTCACTCCCAGTCTCTCTCTCTCTCACTCCCAATCTCTCTCTCTCTCACACTCCCAATCTCTCTGTCACACTCCCAATCTCTCTCTCTCACACTCCCAATCTCTCTCTCTCTCACACACCCAATGTCTTTCTCTCTCACGCTCCCAACCTCTCTCTCACACACCCAATCTCTCTCTCTGACACTCCCAATCTCTCTCTCTCACACTCCCAATCTCTCTCTCTGACACTCCCAATGCCTCTCTCTCTCACACTCCCAATCTCTCTCTCTCACACTCCCAATCTCTCTCTCTCTCGCACACACATTCTCTCTCTCTCTCACACTCCCAATCTCTCTCTCTCACATTCCCAATCTCTCTCTCACACTCCCAATCTCTCACACACCCAATCTCTCTCTCTCTCACACACCCAATCTCTCTCTCACACTCCCAATCTCTCTCTCTCTCACACCACAATTCTCTCTCTCACACTCCCAGTGTCTCTCTCTCTCACACTCCCAATGTCTCTCTCTCACACTTCCAATTTCTCTCTCTCACTCCCCCATTCTCTCTCTCTCACACTCCCAGTCTCTCTCTCTCTCACACTCCCAATGTCTCTCCCTCACACTCCCAATCTCTCTCTCTCACACTTCCAATCTTTCTCTCACACTCCCAGAATCTCTCTCTCTCACACAACCAATCTCTCTCTCTCACACTCCCAATCTCTCTCTCTCACACCCCCAATCTCACTCTCTCTCTCTCACTCCCAATCTCTCTCTCTCACACACTCCCAATCTCTCTCTCACACTCCCAGTCTCTCTCTCTCACACTCCCAATCTCTCTCTCTCACACCCCCAATCTCTCTCTCTCTCACTCCCAGTCTCTCTCTCTCTCACCCTCAATCTCTCTCTCTCTCACACTCCCAATCTCTCTGTCACACTCCCAATCTCTCTCTCTGAGACTCCCAATCTCTCTCTCTCTCACACACCCAATGTCTTTCTCTCTCACGCTCCCAACCTCTCTCTCACACACCCAATCTCTCTCTCTGACACTCCCAATCCCTCTCTCTCACACTCCCAATCTCTCTCTCTGACACTCCCAATGTCTCTCTCTCTCACACTCCCAATCTCTCTCTCACACTCCCAATCTCTCTCTCACACTCCCAAACTCTCTCTCTCTTACTCCCAATCTCTTTCTCTCACACTCCTAATTTCTCTCTCTCTCACACTCCCAATCTCTCTCTCTCTCACACTCCCAATCTCTCTCTCTCTCTCACAGTCCCAGTCTCTCTCTCTCTCACACTCCCAGTCTCTCGCTCTTTCACACTTCCAGTCTCTCCCTCTCACACACTCCCAGTCTCTCTCTCTCTCACCCTCCCAATCTCTCACACTCCCATTCCCTCTCTCTCACACACTCCCAATCTCTCTCTCTCTCTCACACTCCCAATCTCTCTCGCTCTCGGTCCAGTCTCTCTCTCTCTCACACTCCCAGTCGCTCTGTCTCACACTCCCAATCTCTCTCTCTCACACCCCCAATCTCTCTCTCTCTCACTCCCAGTCTCTCTCCCTCTCACACTCCCAATGTCTCTCTCTCACACTCCCAATCAGTTCAGTTCAGTTCAGTTCAAATGCTTTATTGGCATGAAAGTTTACAGAGAACCATATTGCCAAAGCTTACATTGCAAAAAGGTACAGTTTTCCAACATTCTGTAGGTGTCAATCGATTTGACATTTGTTGGGTATATACAATATTACTTTTAAACAATATTAATTTTAAACAGTCTTTCTACTTCATTTGGTACGTTCAATATTAATTTTAAACAGTCTTACTTTTAAACAGTCCTCAGGTTGTGACATGTTGTTACATATTTAGCCCCAAGGTATGGTCTGTCTCCTTCTCCTAGGACTAATCTCAATTTTGACAGATCATCCAATTCCTTGAAATCTGGGGTTGTTTGGCTTAGCTTGTTGAATAATATGTTTCTTGATGTGTTGAATTTTTCGCATTTTAGGAGGAAATGCATTTCTGTTTCAACCTCGCCAGCCAGACATTGATCGCATATTCTATTCTCTCTAGGCTGCCAGGATTTCTTGTATCTGCCTTTTTCAATTTCCAGTTGGTGGTCGCTTAGTCTGTACCTGGTGAGGGTCTGTCTCTGTTTTGTGTCTCTGATGGTCGTGAGGTAGTCTGCCAGTTTATATTCTCTTTTTAGGGCCCGGTAACATTCTAATCTGCTTTGGCTTTCGGTTATTTTGTTCCAATGTTCCAGGTAGGTTTCTTTGCATTTTTTAATGATTTGGTTCACTCGGATTGGTGTTTGGACGGCTGTGTTGGTCTGGGGCTGGTCAGGGTCCGGCTGAGTACTTAGTTTCAGTAGCAGCTGACTCAGGGGACTCTTTTCTGGGTTTAGCTCTTGGGTCTGAAAGGCTTTGAAATGAAGGGTGTCTGGGGAGCTAGATTTGAGGTGATTTAGGAAGTTTAGTGCTCGTTTTTGGATGTTTATTATCAGTGGGTATCTGCCTAGTTCGGCTCTGCATGCATTTGTTGGCGTTTTTCTTTGGGTGCGAAGGATGCTTCGGCAGAATTCTGCATGTAGGGCTTCTATTGTGTGTTTTTCCCATTTAGTGTAGCTTTGGTGATTTAGCGGGCCCCATACTTCACTACCGTACAGTGCAATGGGCAGGATTATGCTGTCAAAAATTTTGAGCCAGATTTTGATTGGGATTTGGATGTTGTAGAATTTTCTTTTTATTGCATATAGGGCTCTTCGGGCTTTTTCTTTTAGTGCATTCACTGCTATGCTGAAGCTCCCTGATGCTGTAATAGTTAGACCAAGGTAGGTGTAGCTCATAGTGTGTCCTATAGTGGTATCACTGAGGGTAAACTGGTATTTGTTTTCCTGACATCTGGGTCTTTTCTGAAAAATCATGATGTTGGTTTTCTTTAGATTTACTGTTAGAGCCCAATTTTGGCAGTATTTGTCGAGTAGGTCTAGTTGTTGCTGTAATCCCTGTTCTGTGGGAGACAGCAGAACCAGGTCGTCCGCATAGAACAGGGACTTCACTTCTCCATCCAGGAGACGGAGACCTGGTGACTCGCTTTTCTCCAGCATGTCTGCTAATTCATTTATGTATATGTTGAACAGGGTCGGGCTCAAATTGCAGCCCTGCCGGACGCCTCTTCTCTGGGTGAAGAAATCGGTGCGTTTGTCTCCAATTTTGACCCCGCATTTGTTTTTCAGATACATTGATTTAATAAGGTCATAGACTTTGCCCCCTATTCCACACTGAAGAAGTTTATAATAGAGCCCTTCGTGCCATATAGAGTCAAAGGCTTTCTTGATGTCGATGAAACAGGCGAATATTTTCCCATTTTTTGTTTGGTGTTTATGTTTTTCAATGAGGGTGTGAAGGGTATAGATATGGTCGGCGGTGCGGTGTTTTGGAAGAAAGCCTATTTGGTTTTTTCTGAGGATATTATGTTTGTTAAGAAAATCAAGTAATCTACTATTTAGAATACTGCAGAATAACTTCCCTAGACAACTGTTGACACAGATGCCGCGGTAGTTATTTGGGTCTGATTTGTTTCCACTTTTATATATGGGGGAGATTAGTCCTTGGCACCAGATATCGGGAAAACAGCCTGAGCGTAATATGATGTTGAATAGTTTGAGTATCGCACCTTGCATCTCCATATTGCTGAACTTTAGCATTTCATTTTTGATGTTGTCTGGGCCACAGGCTTTCTTTAGGTGGAGAGATTTTGTTTTTGTGGCCAGTTCTTTCCATGTGATTGGGGAGTCTAGAGGGTTTTGGTTGTCTTTAACTGTTGCTTCTAATGTGTGGAGTTTTTCTGTGACCTGATGTTGACTTGGGTTTGTTTTGTTTTTTGGGATGTCTTTGTAGAGGTTTTCAAAATGTGTTCTCCAGATGTCGCCATCTTGGATTGGTAATGCTTGCAATTGTGTTGTACTCAGGTTATTCCACATTTCCCAGAATTGTTTTGGATTGGTGGAGTTTTCAATTTCTTCGAGTATTTTGTGGGTATAGTTTTGTGTTTTGTTCCTAATGGTGTGTTTATATCTTTTGAGGGTTTCATTGTATCTAGTACGTAGGTCCGGATTGTTTGGTTGCCGATGCTTTTGGTTTGATATTTTTCTCAGGTCTTTTCTGGCATTTTTGCATTCGTGGTCAAACCATTTCATATTTTTATTTTGTCTTTTGTGATGCTTCCTCTTCTGTTTCACGAGGTCGGCTTTTACAGCTGCCTCATGGAAGATCATATTTATATCCTCTATGGCCGTGTTTACACCATCTCTGGTGATCTCATATAGATTTTCTTTAAATTTTGAAATTTTACTTGTGAGATCAGGTGAATTTAGTGCTGTGATGAATTTATCTCCACTGTCTGGGGCCCATCTGTATGTCTGGTTTATTTTATGTAGCTTACTGTGTTCCTTTTTTGTGTCTGTAGTTTGGGCAGAAAGTTTAAGGTACACATTTATTTGGTTATGGTCTGAGAGGGGGGATTGCTGCCTGACAGTGAATGCGTTGATATCGCAGGGGTCCAGGTCAGTGATTGTATAGTCCACCACACTAGACCCAAGAGTTGAGGAGTATGTGAGTCTCCCTAGGGAGTCCCCTCTGAACCTACCATTAACTATGTACAGGCCTAAGGCTCGGCAGAGTTGCACTACCTCCCTACCGCTTTTATTTATTTCACGATCAAGGTTGTTCCGATTTGCGATGGCTGGTGTGACATCTAAAGGGGTCTGGCCAAACACATGGTTGTTTCCCTGTGGGTCTATGAAGTCAGGTTCACAACCGGTCCTTGCATTTAGGTCCCCACATATTATCACCTTTCCTTGGGCCTGGAAATGGCTGATTTCCATGTGGAGAGTATCAAATAACTCCTCTTCGAAATATGGCGAATCTATTGGAGGTATGTAGATCGCACATAAGTAAACATCTTTTTTTGCTATTCCTATATTTTTATCTAGTTTTAGCCATACGTGTGATTTCCCCTGTTTTACCGGTGAGATGTGTTTGTCCAGTTCTCCCTTATACCACACCAATATTCCCCCGGAGGTTCTGCCCTTGCGTGTTTTAGTGTTCTTTACTGAGGGCACAATGATTTCATGGTACATTGGAGGACAGTGGGTCGGCATGTCCTTTTGGCACCATGTTTCTGTTAACACAATTATATCAATGTCTTTTATAGCTTTTAGGAATTCAGGGTCTGTACTCTTCATCCCAAAAGTTGAGGAGCGGAGGCCCTGGATATTCCAGCAGCTTATGTGGAAAGAACGCATTTATATAGTTCAATAAAACGAAATAAAATGGACCTATTTTGTGGGATGAGTGTGGAAACACTATTTTCTATAATGCTAAGTGATGATTTAGTATAAATTTCATGAGGCATGCACATATATCTATCTAATAATAGTAATAATACTGATAAGATAACAATAATGATAATGATAAATAACAATATTAATAATTTCTCCGGCTTTCTATCAGGCTGTTCAGCATCGTCATGATCTTTCTCAGTTCTTGGTCTACAGTCTGTGGTCTAGAGGGGGGTCTTGGGTCAGGTATAAAAGCACGGTTCTGTTGTCGGTTTTGTAAAGGGGGGTGGGGGACATTGGTGGTCCTGTTTGGGCTCCCAATGGTAGGGGGGGTGGGAGGGCTGCGTCTTTTGGCAGTGTTTATGAGGTTTCTTGCGAAGACCCACATCCGCTGTTTGAGTAGATGTATTTCGTCATAGAGGTCCCTTGTGTTGATGTTTGGATGATGGGCCAGGGAGACGTTGGGGAGGACAGAACATCTCCTCTCTCACACTCCCATTCTCTATCTTTCTCTCACACTCCCAATCTCTCTCTCTCTCACCCGCAGTCTCTCTCTCTCTCACTCCCAATCTCTCTCTCACACACACTCCCAATCTCTCTGTCGCAATCCCAATCTCTCTCTGACACTCCCAATCTCTCTCTCTCTCACACAACAATTCTCTCTCTCTCACACTCCCAGTCTCTCTCTCTCTCACACAACCAATCTCTCTCTCTCACACTCCCAATCTCTCTCTCTCTCTCACACTCCCAGTCTCTCTCTCTCACACTCCCAATCTCTCTCTTACACACCCTCAATCTCTCTCTCTCTCACCCCTAGTCTCTCTCTCTCTCACTCCCAACCTCTCTCTCACACACTCCCAATCTCTCTGTCACACTCCCAATCTCTCTCTCACACTCCCAATCTCTCTCTCTCTCACACCACAATTCTCTCTCTCACACTCCCAGTGTCTCTCTCTCACACTCCCAATGTCTCTCTCTCACACTCCCAATTTCTCTCTCTCACACTCCCATTCTCTCTCTCTCTCACACTCCCAGTCTCTCTCCCTCTCACACTCCCAATGTCTCTCTCTCACACTCCCAATCTCTCTCTCTCACACTCCCATTCTCTATCTTTCTCTCACACTCCCAATCTCTCTCTCTCTCACCCGCAGTCTCTCTCTCTCTCACTCCCAATCTCTCTCTCACACACACTCCCAATCTCTCTGTCGCAATCCCAATCTCTCTCTGACACTCCCAATCTCTCTCTCTCTCACACTACAATTCTCTCTCTCTCACACTCCCAGTCTCTCTCTCTCTCACACTCCCAATGTCTCTCCCTCACACTCCCAATCTCTCTCTCTCACACTTCCAATCTTTCTCTCACACTCCCAGACTCTCTCTCTCTCACACAACCAATCTCTCTCTCTCACACTCCCAATCTCTCTCTCTCACACCCCCAATCTCACTTTCTCTCTCTCACTCCCAATCTCTCTCTCTCACACACTCCCAATCTCTCTCTCACACTCCCAGTCTCTCTCTCTCACACTCCCAATCTCTCTCTCTCACACCCCCAATCTCTCTCTCTCTCACTCCCAGTCTCTCTCTCTCTCACTCCCAATCTCTCTCTCTCTCACACTCCCAATCTTTCTGTCACACTCCCAATCTCTCTCTCTCTCACACGCCCAATGTCTTTCTCTCTCACGCTCCCAACCTCTCTCTCACACACCCAATCTCTCTCTCTGACACTCCCAATCCCTCTCTCTCACACTCCCAATCTCTCTCTCTGACACTCCCAATGTCTCTCTCTCTCACACTCCCAATCTCTCTCTCTCACACTCCCAATCTCTCTCTCTCTCTCGCACACACATTCTCTCTCTCTCTCACACTCCCAATCTCTCTCTCTCACACTCCCAATCTCTCTCTCACACTCCCAATCTCTCACACACCCAATCTCTCTCTCTCTCACACACCCAATCTCTCTCTCACACTCCCAATCTCTCTCTCTCTCACACCACAATTCTCTCTCTCACACTCCCAGTGTCTCTCTCTCTCACACTCCCAATGTCTCTCTCTCACACTTCCAATTTCTCTCTCTCACTCCCCCATTCTCTCTCTCTCACACTCCCAGTCTCTCTCCCTCTCACACTCCCAATGTCTCTCACTCTCACACTCCCAATCTCTCTCTCTCTCACACTCCCAATCTCTATCTCTCTCACTCCCAATCTCTCTCACTCTCACACTCCCAATCTCTCTCTCTCTCAAACTCCCAATCTGTACTTCTCACACTCCCAATCAATCTCTCTCTCACACTCCCAGTCTCTCTCTCTCTCACACTCCAAGTCTCTCTCTCTCTCACACTCCCAGTCTCTCTCTCTCACACACTCACAGTCTCTCTCTCTCACACACTCCCAATCTCTCTCTCTCACACTCCCAATCTCTCTCTCTCACACACTCCCAATCTCTATCTCTCTCACACTCCCAATCTCACTCTCTCTCTCACACTCCCAATGTCTCTCTCTCTCACACGCCCAATCTCTCTCTCTCTCACACTCCCAATCACTCTGTCTCTCACACTCCCAATCTCTCTCTCTCACACTCCCAATCTCTCTCTCTCACACCCCCAATCTCACTCTCTCTCTCTCACTCCCAATCTCTCTCTCTCACACACTCCCAATCTCTCTCTCACACTCCCAGTCTCTCTCTCTCACACCCCCAATCTCTCTCTCTCTCACTCCCAGTCTCTCTCTCTCTCACTCCCAATCTCTCTCTCTCTCACACTCCCAATCTCTCTGTCACACTCCCAATCTCTCTCTCTCACACTCCCAATCTCTCTCTCTCTCACACACCCAATGTCTTTCTCTCTCACGCTCCCAACCTCTCTCTCACACACCCAATCTCTCTCTCTGACACTCCCAATCTCTCTCTCTCACACTCCCAATCTCTCTCTCTGACACTCCCAATGCCTCTCTCTCTCACACTCCCAATCTCTCTCTCTCACACTCCCAATCTCTCTCTCTCTCGCACACACATTCTCTCTCTCTCTCACACTCCCAATCTCTCTCTCTCACATTCCCAATCTCTCTCTCACACTCCCAATCTCTCACACACCCAATCTCTCTCTCTCTCACACACCCAATCACTCTCTCACACTCCCAATCTCTCTCTCTCTCACACCACAATTCTCTCTCTCACACTCCCAGTGTCTCTCTCTCTCACACTCCCAATGTCTCTCTCTCACACTTCCAATTTCTCTCTCTCACTCCCCCATTCTCTCTCTCTCACACTCCCAGTCTCTCTCTCTCTCACACTCCCAATGTCTCTCCCTCACACTCCCAATCTCTCTCTCTCACACTTCCAATCTTTCTCTCACACTCCCAGAATCTCTCTCTCTCACACAACCAATCTCTCTCTCTCACACTCCCAATCTCTCTCTCTCACACCCCCAATCTCACTCTCTCTCTCTCACTCCCAATCTCTCTCTCTCACACACTCCCAATCTCTCTCTCACACTCCCAGTCTCTCTCTCTGACACTCCCAATCTCTCTCTCTCACACCCCCAATCTCTCTCTCTCTCACTCCCAGTCTCTCTCTCTCTCACCCTCAATCTCTCTCTCTCTCACACTCCCAATCTCTCTGTCACACTCCCAATCTCTCTCTCTGACACTCCCAATCTCTCTCTCTCTCACACACCCAATGTCTTTCTCTCTCACGCTCCCAACCTCTCTCTCACACACCCAATCTCTCTCTCTGACACTCCCAATCCCTCTCTCTCACACTCCCAATCTCTCTCTCTGACACTCCCAATGTCTCTCTCTCTCACACTCCCAATCTCTCTCTCACACTCCCAATCTCTCTCTCACACTCCCAAACTCTCTCTCTCTTACTCCCAATCTCTTTCTCTCACACTCCTAATCTCTCTCTCTCTCACACTCCCAATCACTCTCTCTCTCACACTCCCAATCTCTCTCTCTCTCTCACAGTCCCAGTCTCTCTCTCTCTCACACTCCCAGTCTCTCGCTCTTTCACACTTCCAGTCTCTCTCTCTCACACACTCCCAGTCTCTCTCTCTCTCACCCTCCCAATCTCTCACATACCATTCCCTCTCTCTCACACACTCCCAATCTCTCTCTCTCTCTCACACTCCCAATCTCTCTCGCTCTCGGTCCAGTCTCTCTCTCTGTCACACTCCCAGTCGCTCTGTCTCACACTCCCAATCTCTCTCTCTCACACCCCCAATCTCTCTCTCTCTCACTCCCAGTCTCTCTCTCTCTCACTCCCAATCTCTCTCTCTCTCTCACACTCCCAAACTCTCTCGCTCTCACTCCCAGTCTCTCGCTCTCTCTTAATCCCAATCACTCTCTCTCACACCCCCAATCTCTCTCTCTCTCACTCCCAGTCTCTCTCTCTCTCACTCCCAATCTCTCTCTCTCTCACACTCCCAATCTCTCTGTCACACGCCCAATCTCTCTCTCTCACACTCCCAATCTCTCTCTCTCTCACACACCCAATCTCTCTCTCTCACACTCGCAATCTCTCTCTCACACACCCAATCTCTCTCTCTGACACTGCCAATCTCTCTCTCTCTCACTCTCCCAATCTCTCTCTCTGACACTCCCAATCTGTCTCTCTCTCACACTCCCAATCTCTCCCTCTCGCACTCCCAATATCTCTCACTCAAACAGCCAATCTCTCTCACTCTCTCACTCCCAATCACTAACTCACTCACACTCCCAATCTCTCTCTCTCACACTCCCAATCTCTCTCTCTCACTCCCAGTCTCTCTCTCTCACACTCCCAATCTCTCTCTCACACTCCCAATCTCTCTCTCTCTCACTCCCTATCTCTCTCACTCTCACACTCCCAATCTCTCTCTCTCTCACACTCCCAATCTCTACTTCTCACACTCCCAATCATCCTCTCTCTCACACTCCCAGTCTCTCTCTCTCACACTCCCAATGTCTCTCTCTCACACTCCCAATCTCTCTCTCTCACACTCCCATTCTCTCTCTCTCTCACACTTTCAACCTCTCTCTGTCTCTCACACTCCCAATCTCACTCGCTCTCACTCCCAGTCTCTCGCTCTCTCACACTCCCAGTCTCCCTCTCTCACACTCCCTATCTCTCTCTCTCACACCCCCAATCTCTCTCTCTCTCACTCCCAGCCTCTCTCTCACACGCCCAATCTCTCTCTCTCTCACACTCCCAGTCTCTCTCTCTCACACTCCCAATCTCTCTCACTCTCACACTCCCAATCTCTCTGTCACACTTCCAATCTCTCTCTCTCAGACTCCCATTCTCTCTCTCTCTCTCACACTCCAAGTCTCTCTCTCTCACACACTCCCAATCTCTCTCACTCACACTCCCAATCTCTCTCTCTCACACACTCCCAATCTCTATCTCTCTCACAGTCCCAATCTCTCTCTCTCTCTCTCTCACTCCCAATGTCTCTCTCTCTCACACTCCCAATCTCTCTCTCTCTCACACTCTCAATCACTCTGTCTCTCACACTCCCAATCTCTCTCTCTCACACTCCCAATCTCTCTCTCTCACACCCCCAATCTCACTCTCTCTCTCTCACTCCCAATCTCTCTCTCTCACACACTCCCAATCTCTCTCTCACACTCCCAGTCTCTCTCTCTCACACTCCCAATCTCTCTCTCTCACACCCCCAATCTCTCTCTCTCTCACTCCCAGTCTCTCTCTCTCTCACTCCCAATCTCTCTCTCTCTCACACTCCCAATCTCTCTGTCACTCTCCCGATTTCTCTCTCTCACACTCCCAATCTCTCTCTCTCTCACACACCCAATGTCTTTCTCTCTCACGCTCCCAACCTCTCTCTCACACACCCAATCTCTCTCTCTGACACTCCCAATCTCTCTCTCTCACACTCCCAATCTCTCTGTCTGACACTCCCAATGTCTCTCTCTCTCACACTCCCAATCTCTCTCTCTCACACTCCCAATCTCTCTCTCTCTCGCACATACATTCTCTCTCTCTCTCACACTCCCAATCTCTCTCTCTCACACTCCCAATCTCTCTCTCACACTCCCAATCTCTCACACACCCAATCTCTCTCTCTCTCACACACCCAATCTCTCTCTCACACTCCCAATCTCTCTCTCTCTCACACCACAATTCTCTCTCTCACACTACCAGTGTCTCTCTCTCTCACACTCCCAATGTCTCTCTCTCACACTTCCAATTTCTCTCTCTCACTCCCCCATTCTCTCTCTCTCACACTCCCATTCTCTCTCTCTCTCACACTCCCAACCTCTCTCTGTCTCTCACACTCCCAATCTCACTCGCTCTCACTCCCAGGCTCTCTCTCTCTCACACTCCCAGTCTCCCTCTCTCACACTCCCTATCTCTCTCTCTCACACCCCCAATCTCTCTCTCTCTCACTCCCAGCCTCTCTCTCACACGCCCAATCTCTCTCTCTCTCACACTCCCAGTCTCTCTCTCTCACACTCCCAATCTCTCTCACTCTCACACTCCCAATCTCTCTGTCACACTTCCAATCTCTCTCTCTCAGACTCCCATTCTCTCTCTCTCTCTCACACTCCAAGTCTCTCTCACTTACACACTCCCAATCTCTCTCACTCACACTCCCAATCTCTCTCTCTCACACACTCCCAATCTCTATCTCTCTCACACTCCCAATCACTCTCTCTCTCTCTCTCACTCCCAATGTCTCTCTCTCTCACACTCCCAATCTCTCTCTCTCTCACACTCCCAATCACTCTGTCTCTCACACTCCCTATCTCTCTCTCTCACACTCCCAATCTCTCTCTCTCACACCCCCAATCTCACTCTCTCTCTCTCACTCCCAATCTCTCTCTCTCACATACTCCCAATCTCTCTCTCACACTCCCAGTCTCTCTCTCTCACACTCCCAATCTCTCTCTCTCACACCCCCAATCTCTCTCTCTCTCACTCCCAGTCTCTCTCTCTCTCACTCCCAATCTCTCTCTCTCTCACACTCCCAATCTCTCTGTCACTCTCCCGATCTCTCTCTCTCACACTCCCAATCTCTCTCTCTCTCACACACCCAATGTCTTTCTCTCTCACGCTCCCAACCTCTCTCTCACACACCCAATCTCTCTCTCTGACACTCCCAATCTCTCTCTCTCACACTCCCAATCTCTCTGTCTGACACTCCCAATGTCTCTCTCTCTCACACTCCCAATCTCTCTCTCTCACACTCCCAATCTCTCTCTCTCTCGCACACACATTCTCTCTCTCTCTCACACTCCCAATCTCTCTCTCTCACACTCCCAATCTCTCTCTCACACTCCCAATCTCTCTCTCTCACACTCCCAATCTCTCTCTCACACTCCCAATCTCTCACACACCCAATCTCTCTCTCTCTCACACACCCAATCTCTCTCTCACACTCCCAATCTCTCTCTCTCTCACACCACAATTCTCTCTCTCACACTCCCAGTGTCTCTCTCTCTCACACTCCCAATGTCTCTCTCTCACACTTCCAATTTCTCTCTCTCACTCCCCCATTCTCTCTCTCTCACACTCCCAGTCTCTCTCTCTCTCACACTCCCAATGTCTCTCCCTCACACTCCCAATCTCTCTCTCTCACACTTCCAATCTTTCTCTCACACTCCCAGACTCTCTCTCTCTCACACAACCAATCTCTCTCTCTCACACTCCCAATCTCTCTCTCTCACACCCCCAATCTCACTCTCTCTCTCTCACTCCCAATCTCTCTCTCTCACACACTCCCAATCTCTCTCTCACACTCCCAGTCTCTCTCTCTCACACTCCCAATCTCTCTCTCTCACACCCCCAATCTCTCTCTCTCTCACTCCCAGTCTCTCTCTCTCTCACTCTCAATCTCTCTCTCTCTCACACTCCCAATCTCTCTGTCACACTCCCAATCTCTCTCTCTGACACTCCCAATCTCTCTCTCTCTCACACACCCAATGTCTTTCTCTCTCACGCTCCCAACCTCTCTCTCACACACCCAATCTCTCTCTCTGACACTCCCAATCCCTCTCTCTCACACTCCCAATCTCTCTCTCTGACACTCCCAATGTCTCTCTCTCTCACACTCCCAATCAGTTCAGTTCAGTTCAGTTCAAATGCTTTATTGGCATGAAAGTTTACAGAGAACCATATTGCCAAAGCTTACATTGCAAAAAGGTACAGTTTTCCAACATTCTGTAGGTGTCAATCGATTTGACATTTGTTGGGTATATACAATATTACTTTTAAACAATATTAATTTTAAACAGTCTTTCTACTTCATTTGGTACGTTCAATATTAATTTTAAACAGTCTTACTTTTAAACAGTCCTCAGGTTGTGACATGTTGTTACATATTTAGCCCCAAGGTATGGTCTGTCTCCTTCTCCTAGGACTAATCACAATTTTGACAGATCATCCAATTCCTTGAAATCTGGGGTTGTTTGGCTTAGCTTGTTGAATAATATGTTTCTTGATGTGTTGAATTTTTCGCATTTTAGGAGGAAATGCATTTCTGTTTCAACCTCGCCAGCCAGACATTGATCGCATATTCTATTCTCTCTAGGCTGCCAGGATTTCTTGTATCTGCCTTTTTCAATTTCCAGTTGGTGGTCGCTTAGTCTGCATCTGGTGAGGGTCTGTCTCTGTTTTGTGTCTCTGATGGTCGTGAGGAAGTCTGCCTGTTTATATTCTCTTTTTAGGGCCCGGTAACATTCTAATCTGCTTTGGCTTTCGGTTATTTTGTTCCAATGTTCCAGGTAGGTTTCTTTGCATTTTTTAATGATTTGGTTCACTCGGATTGGTGTTTGGACGGCTGTGTTGGTCTGGGGCTGGTCAGGGTCCGGCTGAGTACTTAGTTTCAGTAGCAGCTGACTCAGGGGACGCTTTTCTGGGTTTAGCTCTTGGGTCTGAAAGGCTTTGAAATGAAGGGTGTCTGGGGAGCTAGATTTGAGGTGATTTAGGAGGTTTAGTGCTCGTTTTTGGATGTTTATTATCAGTGGGTATCTGCCTAGTTCGGCTCTGCATGCATTTGTTGGCGTTTTTCTTTGGGTGCGAAGGATGCTTCTCTCTCTCACACTCCCAATCTCTCTCTCACACTCCCAAACTCTCTTCCTCTTACTCCCAATCTCTTTCTCTCACACTCCCAATCTCTCTCTCTCTCACACTCCCAATCTCTCTCTCTCTCACACTCCCAATCTCTCTCTCTCTCTCACAGTCCCAGTCTCTCTCTCTCTCACACTCCCAGTCTCTCGCTCTTTCACACTTCCAGTCTCTCCCTCTCACACACTCCCAGTCTCTCTCTCTCTCACCCTCCCAATCTCTCACACTCCCATTCCCTCTCTCTCACACACTCCCAATCTCTCTCTCTCTCTCACACTCCCAATCTCTCTCCCTCTCAGTCCAGTCTCTCTCTCTCTCACACTCCCAGTCGCTCTGTCTCACACTCCCAATCTCTCTCTCTCACACCACCAATCTCTCTCTCTCTCACTCCCAGTCTCTCTCTCTCTCACTCCCAATCTCTCTCTCTATCTCACACTCCCAAACTCTCTCGCTCTCACTCCCAGTCTCTCGCTCTCTCTCAATCCCAATCACTCTCTCTCACACCCCCAATCTCTCTCTCTCTCACTCCCAGTCTCTCTCTCTCTCACTCCCAATCTCTCTCTCTCGCACACTCCCAATCTCTCTGTCACACGCCCAATCTCTCTCTCTCACACTCCCAATCTCTCTCTGTCTCACACACCCAATCTCTCTCTCTCTCACACTCGCAATCTCTCTCTCACACACCCAATCTCTCTCTCTGACACTGCCAATGTCTCTCTCTCTCACACTCCCAATCTCTCTCTCTGACACTCCCAATCTGTCTCTCTCTCACACTCCCAATCTCTCCCTCTCGCACTCCCAATCTCTCTCACTCAAACAGCCAATCTCTCTCACTCTCTCACTCCCAATCACTAACTCACTCACACTCCCAATCTCTCTCTCTCACACTCCCAATCTCTCTCTCTCACTCCCAGTCTCTCTCTCTCACACTCCCAATCTCTCTCTCTCACACTCCCTATCTCTCTCACTCTCACACTCCCAATCTCTCTCTCTCTCACACTCCCAATCTCTACTTCTCACACTCCCAATCATCCTCTCTCTCACACTCCCAGTCTCTCTCTCTCACACTCCCAATGTCTCTCTCAAACTCCCAATCTCTCTCTCTCACACTCCCATTCTCTCTCTCTCTCACACTCCCAACCTCTCTCTGTCTCTCACACTCCCAATCTCACTCGCTCTCACTCCCAGTCTCTCGCTCTCTCACACTCCCAGTCTCCCTCTCTCACACTCCCTATCTCTCTCTCTCACACCCCCAATCTCTCTCTCTCTCACTCCCAGCCTCTCTCTCACACGCCCAATCTCTCTCTCTCTCACACTCCCAGTCTCTCTCTCTCACACTCCCAATCTCTCTCACTCTCACACTCCCAATCTCTCTGTCACACTTCCAATCTCTCTCTCTCAGACTCCCATTCTCTCTCTCTCTCTCACACTCCAAGTCTCTCTCTCTCACACTCTCCCAATCTCTCTCTCTCACACTCCCAATCTCTCTCTCTCACACACTCCCAATCTTTATCTCTCTCACAGTCCCAATCACTCTCTCTCTCTCACACTCCCAATGTCTCTCTCTCTCACACTCCCAATCTCTCTCTCTCTCACACTCCCAATCACTCTGTCTCTCACACTCCCAATCTCTCTCTCTCACACTCCCAATCTCTCTCTCTCACACCCCCAATCTCACTCTCTCTCTCTCACTCCCAATCTCTCTCTCTCACACACTCCCAATCTCTCTCTCACACTCCCAGTCTGTCTCTCTCACACTCCCAATCTCTCTCTCTCACACCCCCAATCTCTCTCTCTCTCACTCCCAGTCTCTCTCTCTCTCACTCCCAATCTCTCTCTCTCTCACACTCCCAATCTCTCTCTCACACTCCCAAACTCTCTCTCTCTTACTCCCAATCTCTTTCTCTCACACTCCCAATCTCTCTCTCTCTCACACTCCCAATCTCTCTCTCTCTCACACTCCCAATCTCTCTCTCTCTCTCACAGTCCCAGTCTCTCTCTCTCTCACACTCCCAGTCTCTCGCTCTTTCACACTTCCAGTCTCTCCCTCTCACACACTCCCAGTCTCTCTCTCTCTCACCCTCCCAATCTATCACACTCCCATTCCCTCTCTCTCACACACTCCCAATCTCTCTCTCTCTCTCACACTCCCAATCTCTCTCCCTCTCAGTCCAGTCTCTCTCTCTCTCACACTCCCAGTCGCTCTGTCTCACACTCCCAATCTCTCTCTCTCACACCACCAATCTCTCTCTCTCTCACTCCCAGTCTCTCTCTCTCTCACTCCCAATCTCTCTCTCTATCTCACACTCCCAAACTCTCTCGCTCTCACTCCCAGTCTCTCGCTCTCTCTCAATCCCAATCACTCTCTCTCACACCCCCAATCTCTCTCTCTCTCACTCCCAGTCTCTCTCTCTCTCACTCCCAATCTCTCTCTCTCGCACACTCCCAATCTCTCTGTCACACGCCCAATCTCTCTCTCTCACACTCCCAATCTCTCTCTGTCTCACACACCCAATCTCTCTCTCTCTCACACTCGCAATCTCTCTCTCACACACCCAATCTCTCTCTCTGACACTGCCAATGTCTCTCTCTCTCACACTCCCAATCTCTCTCTCTGACACTCCCAATCTGTCTCTCTCTCACACTCCCAATCTCTCCCTCTCGCACTCCCAATCTCTCTCACTCAAACAGCCAATCTCTCTCACTCTCTCACTCCCAATCACTAACTCACTCACACTCCCAATCTCTCTCTCTCACACTCCCAATCTCTCTCTCTCACTCCCAGTCTCTCTCTCTCACACTCCCAATCTCTCTCTCACACTCCCAATCTCTCTCTCTCTCACTCCCTATCTCTCTCACTCTCACACTCCCAATCTCTCTCTCTCTCACACTCCCAATCTCTACTTCTCACACTCCCAATCATCCTCTCTCTCACACTCCCAGTCTCTCTCTCTCACACTCCCAATGTCTCTCTCAAACTCCCAATCTCTCTCTCTCACACTCCCATTCTCTCTCTCTCTCACACTCCCAACCTCTCTCTGTCTCTCACACTCCCAATCTCAGTCGCTCTCACTCCCAGTCTCTCGCTCTCTCACACTCCCAGTCTCCCTCTCTCACACTCCCTATCTCTCTCTCTCACACCCCCAATCTCTCTCTCTCTCACTCCCAGCCTCTCTCTCACACGCCCAATCTCTCTCTCTCTCACACTCCCAGTCTCTCTCTCTCACACTCCCAATCTCTCTCACTCTCACACTCCCAATCTCTCTGTCACACTTCCAATCTCTCTCTCTCAGACTCCCATTCTCTCTCTCTCTCTCACACTCCAAGTCTCTCTCTCTCACACTCTCCCAATCTCTCTCTCTCACACTCCCAATCTCTCTCTCTCACACACTCCCAATCTCTATCTCTCTCACAGTCCCAATCACTCTCTCTCTCTCACACTCCCAATGTCTCTCTCTCTCACACTCCCAATCTCTCTCTCTCTCACACTCCCAATCACTCTGTCTCTCACACTCCCAATCTCTCTCTCTCACACTCCCAATCTCTTTCTCTCACACCCCCAATCTCACTCTCTCTCTCTCACTCCCAATCTCTCTCTCTCACACACTCCCAATCTCTCTCTCACACTCCCAGTCTGTCTCTCTCACACTCCCAATCTCTCTCTCTCACACCCCCAATCTCTCTCTCTCTCACTCCCAGTCTCTCTCTCTCTCACTCCCAATCTCTCTCTCTCTCACACTCCCAATCTCTCTGTCACTCTCCCGATCTCTCTCTCTCACACTCCCAATCTCTCTCTCTCTCACACACCCAATGTCTTTCTCTCTCACGCTCCCAACCTCTCTCTCACACACCCAATCTCTCTCTCTGACACTCCCAATCTCTCTCTCTCACACTCCCAATCTCTCTGTCTGACACTCCCAATGTCTCTCTCTCTCACACTCCCAATCTCTCTCTCTCACACTCCCAATCTCTCTCTCTCTCGCACACACATTCTCTCTCTCTCTCACACTCCCAATCTCTCTCTCTCACACTCCCAATCTCTCTCTCACACTCCCAATCTCTCACACACCCAATCTCTCTCTCTCACACACCCAATCTCTCTCTCACACTCCCAATCTCTCTCTCTCTCACACCACAATTCTCTCTCTCACACTCCCAGTGTCTCTCTCTCTCACACTCCCAATGTCTCTCTCTCACACTTCCAATTTCTCTCTCTCACTCCCCCATTCTCTCTCTCTCACACTCCCAGTCTCTCTCTCTCTCACACTCCCAATGTCTCTCCCTCACACTCCCAAACTCTCTCTCTCACACTTCCAATCTTTCTCTCACACTCCCAGACTCTCTCTCTCTCACACAACCAATCTCTCTCTCTCACACTCCCAATCTCTCTCTCTCACACCCCCAATCTCACTCTCTCTCTGACACTCCCAATCTCTCTCTCTCACACACCCAATGTCTTTCTCTCTCACGCTCCCAACCTCTCTCTCACACACACAATCTCTCCCTCTGACACTCCCAATCCCTCTCTCTCACACTCCCAATCTCTCTGTCTGACACTCCCAATGTCTCTCTCTCTCACACTCCCAATCTCTCTCTCTCACACTCCCAATCTCTCTCTCTCTCTCGCACACACATTCTCTCTCTCTCTCACACTCCCAATCTCTCTCTCTCACACTCCCAATCTCTCTCTCACACTCCCAATCTCTCACACACCCAATCTCTCTCTCTCTCCCACACCCAATCTATCTCTCACACTCCCAATCTCTCTCTCTCTCACACCACAACTCTCTCTCACACTCCCAGTGTCTCTCTCTCTCACACTCCCAATGTCTCTCTCTCACACTTCCAATTTCTCTCTCTCACTCCCCCATTGTCTCTCTCTCACACTCCCAGTCTCTCTCCCTCTCACACTCCCAATGTGTCTCTCTCTCTCTCCCAATCTCTCTCTCTCACACTCCCATTCTCTATCTCTCTCTCACACTCCCAATCTCTCTCTCTCACTCCCAGTCTCTCTCCCTCAGACTCCCAATCTCTCTCTCTCTTACACTCCCAATCTCTCTCTCACACTCCCAGTCTCTCTCTCTCACACGCCCAATCTCTCTCTCATACTCCCAATCTCTCTCTCTCACATTCACATTCTCTCTCTCTCTCACACTCCCAATCTCTCTCTCTCTCTCACACTCCCAATCTCTCTCGCTCCCACTCCCAGTCTCTCTCTCTCACACTCCCAGTCTCTCTCTCTCACACTCCCAATCTCTTTCTCTCACACCCCCAATCTTTCTCTCTCACTCCCAGTCTCTCTCTCTCTCACTCCCAATCTCCCTCTCTCTCACACTCCCAATCTCTCTGTCACACACCCAATCTCTCTCTCTCACACTCCCAATCTCCCTCTGTCTCACACACCCAATCTCTCTCTCTCCCACACTCCCAATCTCTCTCTCACACACCCAATCTCTCTCTCTGGCGCTCCCAATCTCTCTCTCTCTCACACTCCTTATTTCTCTCTCTGAAACTGCCAATCTCTCTCTCTCTCTCACACTCCCAATCTCTCTCTCTCACACTCCCAATCTCTCTCCCTCACACTCCCAATCTCTCTATCTCACACTTCCAATCTCTCTCTCTCTCACTCCCAGTCTCTCTCTCTCACACTCTCAATCTCCCTCTCACACTTCCAATCTCTCTCTCTCTCTCACTCCCAATCTCTCTCTCTCTCACACTCCCAATCTCTCTCTCTCTCACACGCCCAAACTCTCTCTCTCTCACACTCCCAATCTCTCTCTCCTTCACTCCCAATCTGTCTCTCTCACACAATTCAATCTCTCTCTCTCACACACTCCCAATCTCTCTCTATCTCACACACCCAATCTCTCTCTCTCTCAAACTCCCAATCTCTCTCTCTCACTCCCAGTCTCTCTCCCTCAGACTTCCAGTCTCTCTGTCTCTCACACTCCCAATCTCTCTCTCACACTGCCAGACTCAATTCAATTCAATTCAATTCAAATGCTTTATTGGCATGAAAGTTTACAGAGAACCATATTGCCAAAGCTTACATAGCAAAAAGGTACATTTTCAAACATTCTGTAGGTGTCAATCGATTTGACATTTGTTGGGTACATACAATATTACTTTTAAACAGTATTAATTTTAAACAGTCTTTGTACTTCATTTGGTAGGTTCAATATTAATTTTAAACAGTCTTAATTTCAAACAGTCCTCAGGTTGTGACATGTTGTTACATATTTGTCCCCAAGGTATGGTCTGTCTCCTTCTCCCAGGACTAATCTCAATTTTGACAGGTCATCCAATTCCTTGAAATCTGGGGTTGTTTGGCTTAGCTTGTTGAATAATATGTTTCTTGATGTGTTGAATTTTTCGCATTTTAGGAGGAAATGCATTTCTGTTTCAACCTCGCCGGCCAGACATTGATCGCATATTCTATTCTCTCTAGGCTGCCAGGATTTCTTGTATCTGCCTTTTTCAATTTCCAGTTGGTGGTCGCTTAGTCTGTACCTGGTGAGGGTCTGTCTCTGTTTTGTGTCTCTGATGGTCGTGAGGTAGTCTGCCAGTTTATAATCTCTTTTTAGGGCCCGGTAACATTCTAATCTGCTTTGGCTTTCGGTTATTTTGTTCCAATGTTCCAGGAAGGTTTCTTTGCATTGTTTAATGATTTGGTTCACTCGGATTGGTGTTTGGACGGCTGTGTTGGTCTGGGGCTGGTCAGGGTCCGGCTGAGTCCTTAGTTTCAGTAGCAGCTGACTCAGGGGACTCTTTTCTGGGTTTAGCTCCTGGGTCTGAAAGGCTTTGAAATGAAGGGTGTATGGGGAGCTGGATTTGAGGTGATTTAGGAAGTTTAGTGCTCGTTTTTGGATGTTTATTATCAGTGGGTATCTGCCTAGTTCGGCTCTGCATGCATTTGTTGGCGTTTTTCTTTGGATGCGAAGGATGCTTCGGCAGAATTCTGCATGTAGGGCTTCTATTGTGTGTTTTTCCCATTTAGTGTAGCTTTGGTGATTTAGCGGGCCCCATACTTCACTACCTTACAGTGCAATGGGCAGGATTATGCTGTCAAATATTTTGAGCCAGATTTTGATTGGGATTTGGATGTTGTAGAATTTTCCTTTTATTGCATATAGGGCTCTTCGGGCTTTTTCTTTTAGTGCATTCACTGCTATGCTGAATCTCCCTGATGCTGTAATAGTTAGACCAAGGTAGGTGTAGCTCATAGTGTGTCCTATAGTGGTATCACTGAGGGTAAACTGGTATTTGTTTTCCTGACATCTGGGCCTTTTTTGAAATATCATGATGTTGGTTTTCTTTAGATTTACTGTTAGAGCCCAATTTTGGCAGTATTTGTCGAGTAGGTCTAGTTGTTGCTGTAATCCCTGTTCTGTGGGAGACAGCAGAACCAGGTCGGCCGCATAGAACAGGGATTTCACTTCTCCATCCAGGAGACGGAGACCTGGTGACTCGCTTTGCTCCAGCATGTGTGCTAATTCATTTATGTATATGTTGAACAGGGTCAGGCTCAAATTGCAGCCCTGCCGGACGCCTCTTCTCTGGGTGAAGAAATCGGTGCGTTTGTCTCCAATTTTGACCCCGCATTTGTTTTTCAGATACATTGATTTAATAAGGTCAAAGACTTTGCCCCCTATTCCACACTGAAGAAGTTTATAATAGAGCCCTTCGTGCCATATAGAGTCAAAGGCTTTCTTGAAGTCGATGAAACAGGCGAATATTTTCCCATTTTTTGTTTGGTGTATATGTTTTTCAATGAGGGTGTGAAGGGTATAGATATGGTCGGCGGTGCGGTGTTTTGGAAGAAAGCCTATTTGGTTTTTTCTGAGGATATTATGTTTGTTAAGAAAATCAAGTAATCTACTATTTAGAATACTGCAGAATAATTTCCCCAGACAACTGTTGACACAGATGCCGCGGTAGTTATTTTGGTCTGATTTGTTTCCACTTTTAAATATGGGGGAGATTAGTCCTTGGCACCAGATATCGGGAAAACAGCCTGAACGTAATATGATGTTGAATATTTTGAGTACCGCACCCTGCATCTCCATATTGCTGAACTTGAGCATTTCATTTTTGATGTTGTCTGGGCCACAGGCTTTCTTTAGGTGGAGAGATTTTGTTTTTGTGGCCAGTTCTTTCCATGTGATTGGGGAGTCTAGAGGGTTTTGGTTGTCTTTAATTGTTGCTTCTAATGTGTGGAGTTTTTCTGTGACCTGATGTTGACTTGGGTTTGTTTCGTTTATTGGGGTGTCTTTGTAAAGGTTTTCAAAATGTGTTCTCCAGATGTCGCCATCTTGGATTGGTAATGCTTGCAATTGTGTTGTACTCAGGTTATTCCACATTTCCCAGAATTGTTTTGGATTGGTGGAGTTTTCAATTTCTTCGAGTATTTTGTGGGTATAGTTTTGTGTTTTGTTCCTAATGGTGTGTTTATATCTTTTGAGGGTTTCATTGTATCTAGTACGTAGGTCCGGATTGTTTGGTTGGCGATGCTTTTGGTTTGATATTTTTCTCAGGTCTTTTCTGGCATTTTTGCATTCGTGGTCAAACCATTTCTTATTTTTATTTTGTCTTTTGTGACGCTTCCTCTTCTGTTTCACAATGTCGGCTTTTACAGCTGCCTCATGGAAGATCATATTTATATCCTCTATGGCCATGTTTACACCATCTCTGGTAATCTCGTATGGGTTTTCTTTAAATTTTGATATTTTACTTGTGAGATCAGGTGACTTTAGTGCTGTGATGATTTTTTCTCCACTGTCTGGGGCCCATCTGTATGTCTGGTTTATTTTATGGAGCTAACTGGGTTCCTTTTTTGTGTCTGTAGTTTGGGCAGAAAGTTTAAGGTACATATTTATTTGGTTATGGTCTGAGAGGGGGGATTGCTGCCTGACAGTGAATGAGTTGATATCGCAGGGGTCCAGGTCAGTGATTGTATCGTCCACCACACTAGACCCAAGAGTTGAGGAGTATGTGAGTCTCCCTAGGGAGTCCCCTCTGAACCTACCGTTAACTATGTACAGGCCTAAGGCTCGGCAGAGTTGCACTACCTCCCTACCGCTTTTATTTATTTCACGATCAAGGTTGCTCCGATTTGCGATGGCTGGTGTGACATCTAAAGGGGTCTGGCCAAACACATGGTTGTTTCCCTGTGGGTCTATGAAGTCAGGTTCACAACCGGTCCTTGCATTTAGGTCCCCACATATTATCACCTTTCCTTGGGCCGGGAAATGGCTGATTTCCATGTGGAGAGTATCAAATAACTCCTCTTCGAAATATGGCGATTCTATTGGAGGTATGTAGATCGCACATAAGTAAACATCTTTTTTTGCTATTCCTATATTTTTATCTAGTTTTAGCCATACGTGTGATTTTCCCTGTTTTACCGATGAGATGTGTTTGTCCAGTTCTCCCTTATACCACACCAATATTCCCCCGGAGGTCCTGCCCTTGCGTGTTTTAGTGTTCTTCACTGAGGGCACAATGATTTTATGGAGCATTGGAGGACAGTGGGTCGGCACGTCCTTTTGGCACCATGTTTCTGTTAACACAATTATATCAATGTCTTTTATAGCTTTTAGGAATTCAGGGTTGGTACTCTTCATCCCAAAAGTTGAGGAGCGGAGGCCCTGGATATTCCAGCAGCTTATGTGGAAAGAACGCATTTATATAGTTCAAAAAAACGAAATAAAATGGACATATTTTGTGGGATGAGTGTGGAAACACTATTTTCTATAATGCTAAATGATGATTTAGTATAAATTTCATGAGGCATGCACATATAGCTATCTAATAATAGTAATAATACTGATAAGATAACAATAATGATAATGATAAATAACAATATTGATAATTTAGTGCATTCCTCTCCGGCTTTCTATCAGGCTGTTCATCATCGTCATGATCTTTCTCAGTTCTTGGTCTACAGTCTGTGGTCTAGAGGGGATCTTGGGTCAGGTATAAAAGCACGGTTCTGTTGTTGGTTTTGTATAGCGGGGTGGGGTGCATTGGTGGTCCTGTTTGGGTTAGGGCTCCCAATGGTAGAGGGGGTGGGATGGCTGCGTCTTTTGGCAGTGTTTATGAGGTTTTTTGCGAAGACCCACATCCGCTGTTTGAGTAGATGTATTTCGTCATAGAGGTCCCTTGTGTTGATGTTTGGATGATGGGCCAGGTAGACGTTGGGGAGGACAGAACATCTCTTGTCGATTTCCCTGTTGGCGTTGTGGATTATATGGGCTGGAGTGTCCTTTCTGGGCAGTAGTGTGGAGATCACGATCTGTGTCTCGGGGAATTCCCTGCTGGCCTTTTCCGCCATCTTGCTCATTGCCCTAGCAGTGTCTCCCCGTAGTGTGCGTAGGTCGTTCGTGCCTGTGTGGATCACAATCCATTTGGGGCTACCAAGGGATTCTTTGTTCAGGATCTTCATTGCTTGGTCTGTGTTGCTGCACCATTTTTTCAGGACTTGATGGCCTGGGAACAGCCTCTGGGGGTCCAGAAAATTCCCGCTGGAGTCAGTCAGCAGGACTGCCTGAGGGGCTGGTTTTTCAGACTGGGTAACAGTAGTCTTGGCAAGACTCGACTGATGGCTGTTTGTTGGCTGTGTTTCTGGGATATGTTGTGTGGCAGGAGCAGGGTTTGAGGCTTTCGGTGTGTCCTCGTTTGGGGGGGTATCTGATGGTTTTTGTGTTCCTGTGTGTGAGGACTGGGTAGCCGTAGTCTTGGCATGGCTCGACTGAGGGCTGGTTGTTGGCTGGGTTTCTGGGATAGACTGTGTGGCAAAAGCGGGGTTTGGGGCTTTTGATGTGTTCTCGTGTGGGGTTGCATCCGACGGGTTCTGTGTCCTTGTGTGTGTTGTTTTTGTGTCATCAGGTTTTTGGACCCTAGGAGTTTTGTGTTGCATGCTGAGCCTTTCTACTGCCTCCATAGTTTTGTTTAGCTGAGTATGGAGTTCTTTGATCTCATTTCTTTGTTCCTCTACGGTCTTTCTCAGCTTGTGGATGGTGGACTCGTTTTCCGTTTTCAGCTGTTTGAGTTCCTCCTTCAGATTCTTGGCCTGTGTTTCTCTGTATTCGTTGAAATCGAGTTCTAGTTTGGACAGACTCTCCTTCAGCATTGTATTTGCGTTGAGAGGTGTGTGGGGGGGTGGAGATGGGCAGGGAGGTGATTGCTACTGCTGGTCTCTCTTCTTCTTCCTCCGCTTGGCTCTCCTCATCCTCTGTTCGAATCTCTATTGCCTCCTGTCCATTGGTCCTCTTTGTGGCTGCATTCGTTTTCAACTGGGGGAAATCTTTTTCGAAGGAGTTCAGATTTGCTGCATTCCCCTGTATCATGATCTTTCCTGTTTTGATGTAGTAGCTTATGGTTAACAGGGGGTCATCTTTATCTAGATTTCCATCTTTACATATTTTCAGTCTGCCTCCACTGCCAATACCTTCACTGAAGACGTATGCGTAGTGTTTTTTAAAAGTCTCCTTCCATGAGGGAGTGGAGTCGGTGTAGAATATGAGGTTGTTCTTCGTCTTAATCCCTCTGTGTGTGGTATAGTCAACGGAGAGGACCTCTGGGTTACTTTTTAGTGTTATGTCCTTGTATTTTTCCTTTTTTTATTTTTTGTGTAATGCTCAGGATATGTCATTTCCCTGCTCATTGTAGTCGTTTGTTTTTGTCTCAGATATATAACTTTTTTTCTTATATATTTTTTTTTTTTTTCTTTCGTGTTCCACTTTATCCCACTTTTAGGTCCAAAATTGAAAGTTTTTCAGGGGTTCATCTTTGATATAGTTGCTCTTAAAAGTTTCTCTTTCTCTTTCTTTCACAGGCTCTTGGTTCGGGTAGTTTATCTATTCTCTCGGGTTTCTATTCCTTTTTCTCGTGAGTTTGTTGTTCTTTTTTCAGGTTTTTTCTTTTTTTCGAAATAAATTGAGATAAGATTAAACTATTTTTTTTTGGATCTAAATTTGAATAAAATGAAACTTAGGTAGAATTATTTTTTTTCACAGAATTTTTCACAGAATCACAACAGTGCAGATAGAGGCCATTTTCGGCCCATCGAGCCTGCACCGACACATATCCCACCCGATCCCCATAACCCCTACACCAACACATATCCCACGCTATCCCTGTAACCCCATGTATTTAATCCCCCTAACACTAAGGGTCAATTTATCATAGCCAATCAACCTAACCCGCACATCTTTGGCCTGTGGGAGGAAACCAGAGCACCCGGAGAAAACCCACGCCAACACAGGGAGAATGTGCAAACTCCACACAGACAGTCGCCCGAGGCCGGATACGAACCCAGGTCTCTGGCGCTGTGAGGCAACAATGCTAACCAGTATGCCACCGTGTTTTCCTCTTCCAACTCTCTCACTCGCTCTCCGGGCCTCGGACTCGCTCTCTCTCCTTGCTCCAAATTCGTCCACTCTCCGTTCCTCGGACTCGTTTGCTCTCCGCGCTCCGGGCGGCTCTCCTCGCGTCATCGTGTCTGTCTCAGGCCCCCGGGTTTTTTGACTCACCAGGCTGTTTTCTGCCCTGGTCTCCCGGTCTCCGATCCCGCTGTCTCTGGGCCTCGTGGTCTCGGGTTCAACCTCCCCAGGCCTCTTATTCACTGTCCTGGTTCGGGCCGCTCCTCCCGTTCTCCGACCTCGTGGTCTCTGGGCCTCGTGGTCTCGGGTTCACCCTCCCCAGGTCTCTTACTCGCTTTCCTGGTTCGGGCCGCTCCTCCCGGTCTCCGATCCCGCGGTCTCTGGGCCTCGCGTTCGCCATCCCCAGGCCTCTTACTTGCTGTCCCGGTTCGGGCCGCTCCTCCCGGTCTCTGATCCCGTGGTCTCTGGGTCTCGCGTTCTCGTGTTCGCCCTCCCCAGGCCTCTTACTTGCTGTCCCGGTTCGGGCCGCTCCTCCCGATCTCCGATCCCGCGGTCTCTGGGCCTCGCGTTCTCGGGTTCGCCCTCCCCAGGCCTCTTACTTCTTGTCCCGGTTCGGGCCGCTCCTCCCGGTCTCCGTTCTCGTGGTTCAGGCTCCATGCTGCGGCTGCTGCTCGGGCTCTGTTTCGGTGCCTCGCTAATCCGGGTTTATCTCGATGGCTTTTTCTTTTTTTTTTCTTTTTTCCGGGTTTTTTTTTTTTCCATTGGCGCTCTAGTACTTAATCTAAACTTAACTTAACTTAACTTCAACTAAACTAAACTAAACTGAACTCTCTCACATTCTCTCTTTGACTAAAGTTAACTTTAGCTTTTAGAAGTAGCCTTTTCTACACTTAAAAGATAAAAACCTTAAGAAAATTCAGCAGCCCATCTTCAGCGTGTCTGCTTTCTCCAGGCTCTCTCTCTCGCCTCTCTCTCTCTCTCTCTCTCTCACACACCGAATCAGTCTCTCTCACACCCCCAATCTCACTCTCTCTAACTCACTCGCAATCTCTCCCTCTCATACTCCCAATCTCTCTCTCTGACACTCCCAATCTCTCTCGCTCTCACACACTCCCATTCTCTCTCTCTCACACTCCCAATCTCTCTCTCCACACTCCCAATCTCTCTCTCTCACACTCCCAATCTCTCTCTCTCACTCCCAATCACTCTCTCTCTCACACTCCCAATCTCTCTCTCCCTCATACTCCCAATCTCTCTCTCTCTCACACTCCCAGTCTTTCTCTCTCACACTCCCAATCTCTCTCTCACACCCACAATCTCTCTCTCTCACTCCCAGTCTATCTCTCTCTCACTCCCAATCTCTCTCTCTCTCACACTCCCAATCTCTCTGTCGCACTCCCAATCTCTCTCTCTCACACTCCCAATCTCTCTCTCTCTCAGACACCCAATCTCTCTCTCTCTCACGCTCCCAATCTCTCTCTCACACACCCAATCTCTCTCTCTGACACTCCCAATCTCTGTCTCTCTCACACTCCCAATCTCTCTCTCATACTCCCAATCTCTCTCTCTCACACTCACATTCTCTCTCTCTCTCACACTCCCAATCTCTCTCTCTCTCTCACACTCCCAATCTCTCTCGCTCTCACTCCCAGTCTCTCTCTCTCACACTCCCAGTCTCTCTCTCTCACACTTCCAATCTCTCTCTCTCAAACCCCCAATCTTTCTCTCTCTCACTCCCAGTCTCTCTCTCTCACACTCCCAATCTCTCTGTCACACTCCCAATCTCTCTCTCTCACACTCCCAATCTCCCTCTCTCTCACACACCCAATCTCTCTCTCTCCCGCACTCCCAATCTTTCTCTCACACACCCAATCTCTCTCTCTGGCGCTCCCAATCTCTCTGTCTCTCACACTCCTTATTTCTCTCTCTGAAACTCCCAATCTCTCTCTCTCTCTCACACTCCCAATCTCTCTCTCTCACACTCCCAATCTCTCTCCCTCACACTCCCAAACTCTCTATCTCACACTTCCAATCCAATTCCAATTCCAATTCAAAAGCTTTATTGGCATGAAAGTTTACAGAGAACCATATTGCCAAAGCTTACATAGCAAAAAGGTACAGTTTTCCAACATTCTGTAGGTGTCAATCGATTTGACATTTGTTGGTTCCATACAATATTACTTTTAAACAATATTAATTTTAAACAGTCTTTGTACTTCATTTGGTACGTTCAATATTAATTTTAAACAGTCTTAATTTTAAACAGTCCTCAGGTTGTGACATGTTGTTACATATTTGGCCCCAAGGTATGGTCTGTCTCCTTCTCCTAGGACTAATCTCAATTTTGACAGGTCATCCAATTCCTTGAAATCTGGGGTTGTTTGGCTTAGCTTGTTGAATAATATGTTTCTTGATGTGTTGAATTTTTCGCATTTTAGGAGGAAATGCATCTCTGTTTCAACCTCGCCGGCCAGACATTGATCGCATATTCAATTCTCTCCAGACTGCCAGGATTTCTTGTATCTGCCTTTTTCAATTCCCAGTCTCTCTCTCTCACACTCTCAATCTCTCTCTCACACTCCCAATCTCTCTCTTTCTCTCACTCCCAATCTCTCTCTCTCTCACACTCCCAATCTCTCTCTCTCTCACACTCCCAATCTCTCTCTCTCTCACACTCCCAATCTCTCTCTCTCTCACACTCCCAATCTCTCTCTCTCTCACACTTATATTCTCTCTCTCTGTCACACTCCCAGTCTCTCTCTCTCTCACACTCCCAATCTCTCTATCACACCGCCAATCTCTCTCTCTCACACTCCCAATCTTTCTCTCTCTCTCACACTCCCAATCTCTCTCTCTCTCTCACACTCCCAGTCTCTCTCTCTCACACTCCCAATCTCGCTCTCTCACACCCCCAATCTCTCTCTCTCTCGCACTCCCAATCTCTCTCTCTCTCACACTCCCAATCTCTCTCTCTCTCACACTCCCAATCTCTCTCTCTCTCACACTTATATTCTCTCTCTCTGTCACACTCCCAGTCTCTCTCTCTCTCACACTCCCAATCTCTCTATCACACTGCCAATCTCTCTCTCTCACACCCCCATTCTTTCTCTCTCTCTCACACTCCCAATCTCTCTCTCTCTCTCACACTCCCAGTCTCTCTCTCTCACACTCCCAATCTCGCTCTCTCACACCCCCAATCTCTCTCTCTCTCACCCCCAGTCTCTCTCTCTCTCCCTCACTCCCAATCTCTCTCTCTCACACAATTCAATCTCTCTCTCTCTCACACTCCCAATCTCTCTCTCTCTCACACACCCAATCTCTCTCTCTCTCAAACTCCCAATCTCTCTCTCTCACTCCCAGTCTCTCTCCCTCGGACTTCCAATCTCTCTCTCACACTCCCAGACTCTCTCTCTCACACACCGAATCTCTCTCTCTCACACTCCCAATCTCTCTCTCTCACACCCCCAACCCCCAATCTCACTCTCTCTCTCTCACTCGCAAACTCTCTCTCTCACACTCCCAATCTCTCTCTCTGACACTCCCAATCTCACTCTCCCTCATACTCCCAATCTCTCTCTCTCTCTCACTCCCCGTCTCTCTCTCTCACACTCCCAATCTCTCTCTCTCACTCCCAATCTCTCTCTCTCTCTCACACTCCCAATCTCTCTCTCACTCCCAGTCCAATTCCAATTCCAATCCCAATTCAAATGCTTTATTGGCATGAAAGTTTACAGAGAACCATATTGCCAAAGCTTACATAGCAAAAAGGTACAGTTTTCCAACATTCTGTAGGTGTCAACCGATTTGACATTTGTTGGGTACATACAATATTACTTTTAAACAATATTAATTTTAAACAGTCTTTGTACTTCATTTGGTACGTTCAATATTAATTTTAAACAGTCTTAATTTTAAACAGTCCTCAGGTTGTGACATGTTGTTACATATTTGCCCTCTAGGTATGGTCTGTCTCCTTCTCCTAGGACTAATCTCAATTTTGACAGGTCATCCAATTCCTTGAAATCTGGGGTTGTTTGGCTTAGCTTGTTGAATAATATGTTTCTTGATGTGTTGAATTTTTCGCATTTTAGGAGGAAATGCATCTCTGTTTCAACCTCGCCAGCCAGACATTGATCGCATATTCTATTCTCTCTAGGCTGCCAGGTTTCTTGTATCTGCCTTTTTCAATTTCCAGTTGGTGATCGCTTAGTCTGTACCTGGTGAGGGTCTGTCTCTGTTTTGTGTCTCTGATGGTCGTGAGGTAGTCTGCCAGTTTATATTCTCTTTTTAGGGCCCGGTAACATTCTAATCTGCTTTGGCTTTCGGTTATTTTGTTCCAATGTTCCAGGTAGGTTTCTTTGCATTTTTTAATGATTTGGTTCACTCGGATTGGTGTTTGGACGGCTGTGTTGGTCTGGGGCTGGTCAGGGTCCGGCTGAGTACTTAGTTTCAGTAGCAGCTGACTCAGGGGACTCTTTTCTGGGTTTAGCTCTTGGGTCTGAAAGGCTTTGAAATGAAGGGTGTCTGGGGAGCTAGATTTAAGGTGATTTAGGAAGTTTAGTGCTCGTTTTTGGATGTTTATTATCAGTGGGTATCTGCCTAGTTCGGCTCTGCATGCATTTGTTGGCGTTTTTCTTTGGGTGCGAAGGATGCTTCGGCAGAATTCTGCATGTAGGGCTTCTATTGTGTGTTTTTCCCATTTAGTGTAGCTTTGGTGATTTAGCGGGCCCCATACTTCACTGCCGTACAGTGCAATGGGTAGGATTATGCTGTGAAATATTTTGAGCCAGATTTTGATTGGGATTTGGATGTTGTAGAATTTTCTTCTTATTGCATATAGGGCTCTTCGGGCTTTTTCTTTTAGTGCATTCACTGCTATGCTGAAGCTCCCTGATGCTGTAATAGTTAGACCAAGGTAGGTGTAGCTCATAGTGTGTCCTATAGTGGTATCACTGAGGGTAAACTGGTATTTGTTTTCCTGACATCTGGGCATTTTTTGAAAAATCATGATGTTGGTTTTCTTTAGATTTACTGTTAGAGCCCAATTTTGGCAGTATTTGTCGAGTAGGTCTAGTTGTTGCTGTAATCCCTGTTCTGTGGGAGACAGCAGAACCAGGTCGTCCGCATAGAACAGGGATTTCAGTTCTCCATCAAGGAGACGGAGACCTGGTGACTCGCTTTGCTCCAGCATGTCTGCTAATTCATTTATGTATATGTTGAACAGGGTCGGGCTCAAATTGCAGCCCTGTCGGACGCCTCTTCTCTGGGTGAAGAAATCGGTGCGTTTGTCTCCAATTTTGACCCCGCATTTGTTTTTCAGATACATTGATTTAATAAGGTCATAGACTTTGCCCCCTATTCCACACTGAAGAAATTTTTAATAGATCCCTTCGTGCCATATAGAGTCAAAGGCTTTCTTGAAGTCGATGAAACAGGCGAATATTTTCCCATTTTTTGTTTGGTGTATATGTTTTTCAATGAGGGTGTGAAGGGTATAGATATGGTCGGCGGTGCGGTGTTTTGGAAGAAAGCCTATTTGGTTTTTTCTGAGGATATTATGTTTGTTAAGAAAATCAAGTAATCTACTATTTAGAATACTGCAGAATAACTTCCCTAGACAACTGTTGACACAAATGCCGCGGTAGTTATTTGGGTCTGATTTGTTTCCGCTTTTATATATGGGGGAGATTAGTCCTTGGCACCAGATATCGGGAAAACAGCCTGAACGTAATATGATGTTGAATAATTTGAGTGTCGAACCCTGCATCTCCATATTGCTGAACTTGAGCATTTCATTTTTGATGTTGTCTGGGCCACAGGCTTTCTTTAGGTGGGGAGATTTTGTTTTTGTGGCCAGTTCTTTCCATGTGATTGGGGAGTCTAGAGGGTTTTGGTTGTCTTTAATTGTTGCTTCTAATGTGTGGAGTTTTTCTGTGACCTGATGTTGACTTGGGTTTGTTTCGTTTATTGGGATGTCTTTGCAGAGGTTTTCAAAATGTGTTCTCCAGATGTCGCCATCTTGGATTGGTAATGCTTGCAATTGTGTTGTACTCAGGTTATTCCACATTTCCCAGAATTGTTTTGGATTGGTGGAGTTTTCAATTTCTTCGAGTATTTTGTGGGTATAGTTTTGTGTTTTGCTCCTAATGATGTGTTTATATCTTTTGAGGGTTTCATTGTATCTAGTACGTAGGTCCGGATTGTTTGGTTGCTGATGCTTTTGGTTTGATATTTTTCTCTGGTCTTTTCTGGCATTTTTGCATTCGTGTTCAAATCATTTCTTATTTTTATTTTGTCTTTTGTGACTCTTCCTCTTCTGTTTCACGAGGTCGGCTTTCACAGCTGCCTCATGGAAGATCATATTTATATCCTCTATGGCCATGTTTACACCATCTCTGGTGATCTCATATAGATTTTCTTTAAATTTTGAAATTTTACTTGTGAGATCAGGTGAATTTAGTGCTGTGATGAATTTATCTCCACTGTCTGGGGCCCATCTGTGTGTCTGGTTTATTTTGTGTAGCTTAATGGGTTCCTTTTTTGTGTCTGTAGTTTGGGCAGAAAGTTTAAGGTACACATTTACTTGGTTATGGTCTGAGAGGGGGGATTGCTGCCTGACAGTGAATGCGTTGATATTGCAGGGGTCCAGGTCAGTGATTGTATAATCCACCACACGAGACCCAAGAGTTGAGGAATATGTGAGTCTCCTTAAGGAATCCCCTCTGAACCTTCCGTTAACTATGTACAGGCCTAAGGCTCGGCAGAGTTGCACTACCTCCCTACCGCTTTTATTTATTTCACAATCGAGGTTGTTTCGGTTTGCGATGGCTGGTGTGACATATAGAGGAGTCTGGCCAAACACATGGTTGTTGCCCTGTGGGTCTATGAAGTCAGGTTCACATCCTGTCCTTGCATTTAGGTCCCCACATAGTAGCACCTTTCCTTGGGCCTGGAAATGGCTGATTTCCATGTGGAGAGTGTCAAATATCTCCTCTTCAAAATATGGCGATTTTATTGGAGGTATGTAGATCGCACATAAGTAAACATCGTTTTTTGCTATTCCTATATTTTTATCTAATTTTAGCCATACGTGTGATTTTCCCTGTTTTATCGGTGAGATGTGTTTGTTCAGTTCTCCTTTATACCACACCAGGATTCCCCCGGAGGTTCTGCCCTTGCGTGTCTTAGTGATCTTTACTGAGGGCACAATGATTTCATGGTACATTGGAGGACAGTGGGTCGGCATGTTCTTTTGGCACCATGTTTCTGTTAACACAATTATATCAATGTCTTTTATAGCTTTTAGGAATTCAGGGTCTGTACTCTTCATCCCAAAAGTTGAGGAGCGGAGGCCCTGGATATTCCAGCAGCTTATGTGGAAAGAACGCATTTATATAGTTCAATAAAACGAAATAAAATGGACCTATTTTGTGGGATGCGTGTGGAAACACTATTTTCTATAATGCTAAATGATGATTTAGTATAAATTTCATGAGGCATGCACATATATTTATCTAATAATAGTAATAATACTGATAAGATAACAATAATGATAATGATAAATAACAATATTAATAATTTCTCCAGCTTTCTATCAGGCTTTTCAGCATCGTCATGATCTTTCTCAGTTCTTGGTCTACAGTCTGTGGTCTAGAGGAGGGTCTTGGGTCAGGTATAAAAGCACGGTTCTGTTGTTGGTTTTGTAAAGGGGGGTGGGGGACATTGGTGGTCCTGTTTGGGTTACGGCTCCCAATGGTAGAGGGGGTGGGAGGGCTGCGTCTTTTGCCAGTGTTTATGAGGTTTCTTGCGAAGACCCACATCCGCTGTTTGAGCAGATGTATTTCGTCATAGAGGTCCCTTGTGTTGATGTTTGGATGATGGGACAGGTAATCTCGCAATCTCTCTCTCTCTCACACTCCCAATCTCTCTCTCTCACACTCCCAATCTCTCTCTCTCTCATACTCCCAGTCTCTCTCTCTCTCTCTCACTCCCCGTATCTCTCTCTCACACTCCCAATCTCTCCCTCTCACTCCCAATCTCTCTCTCTCTCACACTCTCAATCTCTCTCTCACTCCCAGCCTCTCTCTCTCTCACACCCCCAATCTCTCTCTCTCTCACTCCCAGTCTCTCTCTCTCTCACTCCCAATCTCTCTTTCTCTCACACTCCCAATCTCTCTGTCGCACTCCCAAACTCTCTCTCTCACACTCCCAATCTCTCTCTCTCTCTCAGACACCCAATCTCTCTCTCTCTCACGCTCCCAATCTCTCTCTCACACACCCAATCTCTCTCTCTGACTCTCCCAATCTCTGTCTCTCTCACACTCCCAATCTCTCTCTCTCTCACACTCACAATCTCTCTCCCTCACACTCCCAATCTCTCTCTCTATCACACACACACTCTCTCTCTCTCTCACTCCCAATCTCTCCCTCTCACTCCCAGTTTCTTGCCCTCAGACTCCCAATCTCTCTATCGCTCACACTCCCATTCTCTCTCTCACACTCCCAGTCTCTCTCTCTCACACCCCTAATCTCACTCTCTCTCTCACACTCCCAATCTCTAACTCACTCACACTCCCAATCACTGTCTCTCACGCTCCCAATCTCTCTCTCTCTCACTCCCAGTCTCTCTCTCTCACACTCCCAATCTCTCTCTCTCACACCCACAATCTCTCTCTCTCTCACTCCCAGTCTCTCTCTCTCTCACACTCCAAATCTCTCTCTCTCCCTCACTCCCAATCTCTCTCTCACACACCCAATCTCTTTCCCTGACACTCCCAATCTCTCTCTCTCTCACACTCCCAATCTTTCTCTCTGACACTCCCTATCTCTCTCTCTCTCTCACACTCCCAACCTCTCTCTCTCACACTCCCAATCACTCTCTCTCGCACTCCCAATCTCTCTCTCTCTCTCACACTCCCAATCACTAACTCACTCACACTCCCAATCTCTCTCACTCACACACACAATCTCTCTCTCTCTCACACTCCCAATCTCTCTCTCTCACACACCCAATCTCAGTCTCTCACTCCCAGTCTCTCACTCTCACACACCCAATCTCTCTCTCTCACAATCCCAATCTCTCTCTCTCACACCCCCAATCTCACTCTCTCACACTCCCAATCTCTCTCTCTCTCACACTCCCAATCTCTCTCTCTGACACTCCCAATCTCTCTCTCTCTCACACTCCCAATCTCTCTCTGACACTCCCAATCTCTCTCTCTCTCACACTCCCAATCTCTCTCTCACAGACGCAATCTCTCTCTCTGACACTCCCAATCTCTCTCTCTCTCACACTGCCAATCTCTCTCTCTGACACTCCCAATCTCTCTCTCTCTCTCACACTCCCAATCTCTCTCTCTCACACTCCCAACATCTCTCTCTCACAAACCCAATCTCTCTCTCTCTCACACTCCCTATCACTAACTCACTCACACTCCCAATCTCTCTCTCTCACACTCCCAATCTCTTTCTCTCTCACTCCCAGTCTCTCTCTCTCACACTCCCAATCTCTCTCTCACACTCCCAATCTCTCTCTCTCTCACTCCCAATCTCTCTCTCTCTCACACTCCCAATCTCTCTCTCTCTCACACTCCCAATCTCTACTTCTCACACTCCCAATCACACTCTCTCTCACACTCCCAATCTCTCTCTCTCTCATACTCCCAGTCTCTCTCTCTCTCACACTCCCAGTCTCTCTCTCTCTCACACTCCCTGTCTTTCTCTCTCACACACTCCCAGTCTCGCTCTCTCACACACTCCCAATCTCGCTCTCTCTCACACTTCCAATCTCTCTCTCTCTCACACTCCCAATCTCTCTCTCTCTCACACTCCTAATCTCTCTCTCTCTCACACTCCCAATGTCTCTCTCTCTAACACTCCCAATCTCTCTCTCTCTCACACTCCCAATCACTCTGTGTCTCACACTCCCAATCTCTCTCTCTCACACTCCCATTCTCTCTCTCTCTCATACTCCCAATTTCTCTCTCTCTCACACTCCCAATCTCTCTCTCTCTCACACTCCCAATCTCTCTCTCTCACTCCCAATCTCTCTCTCTCTCTCACACTCCCAATCTCTCTCTCTCTCATACTCCCAATCTCTCTCTCTCTCTCGCTCCCCGTCTCTCTCTCTCACACTCCCAATCTCTCTCTCTCACTCCCAATCTCTCTCTCTCTCTCACACTCCCAATCTCTCTCTCACTCCCAGTCCAATTCCAATTCCAATCCCAATTCAAATGCTTTATTGGCATGAAAGTTTACAGAGAACCATATTGCCAAAGCTTACATAGCAAAAAGGTACAGTTTTCCAACATTCTGTAGGTGTCAATCGATTTGACATTTGTTGGGTACATACAATATTACTTTTAAACAATATTAATTTTAAACAGTCTTTGCACTTCATTTGGTACGTTCAATATTAATTTTAAACAGTCTTAATTTTAATCAGTCCTCAGGTTGTGACATGTTGTTACATATTTGGCCCCAATGTATGGCCTGTCTCCTTCTCCTCGGACTAATCTCAATTTTGACAGGTCATCCAATTCCTTGAAATCTGGGGTTGTTTGGCTTAGCTTGTTGAATAATATGTTTCTTGATGTGTTGAATTTTTCGCATTTTAGGAGGAAATGCATTTCTGTTTCAACCTCGCCGGCCAGACATTGATCGCATATTCTATTCTCTCTAGGCTGCCAGGATTTCTTGTATCTGCCTTTTTCAATTTCCAGTTGGTGGTCGCTTAGTCTGTACCTGGTGAGGGTCTGTCTCTGTTTTGTGTCTCTGATGGTCGTGAGGTAGTCTGCCAGTTTATATGCACTTTTTAGGGCCCGGTAACATTCTAATCTGCTTTGGCTTTTGGTTATTTTGTTCCAATGTTACAGGTAGGTTTCTTTGCATTGTTTATTGATTTGTTTCACTCGGTATGGTGTTTGGACGGCTGTGTTGGTCTGGGGCTGGTCAGGGTCCGGCTGAGTACTTAGTTTCAGTAGCAGCTGACTCAGGGGACTCTTTTCTGGGTTTAGCTCTTGGGTCTGAAAGGCTTTGAAATGAAGGGTGTCTGTGGAGCTAGATTTGAGGTGATTTAGGAAGTTTAGTGCTCGTCTCTCTCTCTCTCACACCCCCAATCTCACTCTCTCTCTCTCACTCGCAATCTCTCTCTCAGACACTCCCAATCTCTCTCTCTCTCACACTCCCAATCTCTCTCTCTGACACTCCCAATCTCTCTCTCTCTCACACTTCCATTCTCTCTCTCTCACACTCAAAATCTCTCTCTCCACACTCCCAAACACTCTCTCTCTCACACTCCCAATCTCTCACTCTCTCACTCCCAGACTCTCTCTCTCACACTCCCATTCTCTCTCTCACTCCCAATCTCTCTCTCTCTCTCGCTCCCAATCTATCTCTCTCTCACACTCCCAATCTCTCTCTCCCTCATACTCCCAATCTCTCTCTCTCTCACACTCCCAGTCTCTCTCTCTCACACTCCCAATCTCTCCCTCTCACACCCCCAATCTCTCTCTCTCTCAATCCCAGTCTCACTCTCTCTCACTCCCAATATCTCTCTCTCACACTCCCAATCTCTCTCTCACACTCCCAATCTCTCTCTCTCTCAGACACCCAATCTCTCTCTCTCTCACGCTCCCAATCTCTCTCTCACACACCCAATCTCTCTCTCTGACACTCCCAATCTCTGTCTCTCTCACACTCCCAATATCTCTCTCTGACACTCCCAATCTCTCTCTCTCTCACACACTCACAATCTCACTCTCTCACACTCCCAATCTCTCTCTCTCTCACACACACAATCTCTCTCTCTCTCACACTCCCAATCTCTCCCTCTCACTCCCAGTCTCTCTCCCTCAGACACCCAATCTCTCTCTCTCTCACACTCCCAATCTCTCTCTCACACTCCCAGTCTCTCTCTCTCACACACCCAATCTCCCACTCTCACACTCCCAATCTCTCTCTCACACTCCCAGTCTCTCTCTCTCACACACCCAATCTCCCGCTCTCACACTCCCAATCTCTCTCTCTCACACCCCCAATCTCACTCACTCTCTCTCACTCCCAATCTCTCTCTCTCTCTCACACTCCCAGTCTCTCTCTCTCACACCCCCAATCTCTCTCTCTCACACTCCTAATCTCTCTCTCTCTCACACTTCCAATCTCTAACTCACTCACACTCCCAATCTCTCTCTCTCACACTCCCAATCTCTCTCTCTCACTCCCAGTATCTCTCTCTCACACTCCCAATCTCTCTCTCACACACCCAATCTCTCTCCCTGACACTCCCAACCTCTCTCTCTCACACTCCCAATCTCTCTCTCTCACACTCCCAATCTCTCTCTCTCTCTCACACTCCCAATCACTAACTCACTCACACTCCCAATCTCTCTCTCTCACACACACAATCTCTCTCTCTCTCACACTCCCAATCTCTCTCTCACACTCCCAGTCTCTCTCTCTCTCACCCCCAATCTCACTCACTCTCTCACACTCCCAATCTCTAACTCACTCACACTCCCAATCTCTCTCTCTCACGCTCCCAATCTCTCTCTCTCTCACTCCCAGTCTCTCTCTGTCACACTCCCAATCTCTCTCTCTCACACCCACAATCTCTCTCTCTCTCACTCCCAGTCTCTCTCTCTCTCACTCCCAATCTCTCTCTCTCTCACACTCCCAATCTCTCTATCTCTCACACTCCCAATCTCTCTCTCTCACACCCAATCTCTCTCCCTGACACTCCCAATCTCTCTCTCTCTCACACTCCCAATCTTTCTCTCTGACACTCAATTCAATTCAATTCATTTCAATTCAAATGCTTTATTGGCATGAAAGTTTACAGAGAACCATATTGCCAAAGCTTACATAGCAAAAAGGTACAGTTTTCCAACATTCTGTAGGTGTCAATCGATTTGACATTTGTTGGGTACATACAATATTACTTTTAAACAATATTAATTTTAAACAGTCTTTGTACTTCATTTGGTACGTTCAATATTAATTTTAAACAGTCTTAATTTTAAACAGTCCTCAGGTTGTGACATGTTGTTACATATTTGGCCCCAAGGTATGGTCTGTCTCCTTCTCCTAGGACTAATCTCAATTTTGACAGATTATCCAATTCCTTGAAATCTGGGGTTGTTTGGCTTAGCTTGTTGAATAATATGTTTCTTGATGTGTTGAATTTTTCGCATTTTAGGAGGAAATGCATTTCTGTTTCATCCGCGCCAGCCAGACATTGATCGCATATTCTATTCTCTCTAGGCTGCCAGGATTTCTTGTATCTGCCTTTTTCAATTTCCAGTTCGTGGTCGCTTAGTCTGTACCTGGTGAGGGTCTGTCTCTGTTTTGTGTCTCTGATGGTCGTGAGGTAGTCTGCCAGTTTATATTCTCTTTTTAGAGCCCGGTAACATTCTAATCTGCTTTGGCTTTCGGTTATTTTGTTCCAATGTTCCAGGTAGGTTTCTTTGCATTTTTTAATGATTTGGTTCACTCGGATTGGTGTTTGGACGGCTGTGTTGGTCTGGGGCTGGTCAGGGTCCGGCTGAGTACTTAGTTTCAGTAGCAGCTGACTCAGGGGACTCTTTTCTGCGTTTAGCTCTTGGGTCTGAAAGGCTTTGAAATGAAGGGTTTCTGGGGAGCTGGATTTGAGGTGATTTAGGAAGTTTAGTGCTCGTTTTTGGGTGTTTATTATCAGTGGGTATCTGCCTAGTTCGGCTCTGCATGCATTTGTTGGCGTTTTTCTTTGGGTGCGAAGGATGCTTCGGCAGAATTCTGCATGTAGGGCTTCTATTGTGTGCTTTTCCCATTTAGTGTAGCTTTGGTGATTTAGCGGGCCCCATACTTCACTACCGTACAGTGCAATGGGCAGGATTATGCTGTCAAATATTTTGAGCCAGATTTTGATTGGGATTTGGATGTTGTAGAATTTTCTTTTTATTGCATATACGGCTCTTCGGGCTTTTTCTTTTAGTGCATTCACTGCTATGCTGAAGCTCCCTGATGCTGTAATAGTTAGACCAAGGTAGGTGTAGCTCATAGTGTGTCCTATAGTGGTATCACTGAGGGTAAACTGGTATTTGTTTTCCTGACATCTGGGTCTTTTTTGAAAAATCATGATGTTGGTTTTCTTTAGATTTACTGTTAGAGCCCAATTTGGGCAGTATTTGTCGAGTAGGTCTAGTTGTTGCTGTAATCCCTGTTCTGTGGGAGACAGCAGAACCAGGTCGTCCGCATAGAACAGGGATTTCACTTCTCCATCCAGGAGACGGAGACCTGGTGACTCGCTTTGCTCCAGCATGTCTGCTAATTCATTTATGTATATGTTGAACAGGGTCGGGCTCAAATTGCAGCCCTGCCGGACGCCTCTTCTCTGGGTGAAGAAATCGGTGCGTTTGTCTCCAATTTTGACCCCGCATATGTTTTTCAGATACATTGATTTAATAAGGTCATAGACTTTGCCCCCTATTCCACACTGAAGAAGTTTATAATATAGCCCTTCGTGCCATATAGAGTCAAAGGCTTTCTTGAAGTCGATGAAACAGGCGAATATTTTACCATTTTTTGTTTGGTGTATATGTTTTCCAATGAGTGTGTGACGGGTATAGATATGGTCGGCGGTGCGGTGTTTTGGAAGAAAGCCTATTTGGTTTTTTCTGAGGATATTATGTTTGTTAAGAAAATCAAGTAATCTACTATTTAGAATACTGCAGAATAACTTCCCTAGACAACTGTTGACACAGATGCCGCGGTAGTTATTTGGGTCTGATTTGTTTCCACTTTTATATATGGGGGAGATTAGTCCTTGGCACCAGATATCGGGAAAACAGCTTTAATCGTAATATGATGTTGAATAGTTTGAGTATCGCACCCTGCATCTCTATATTGCTGAACTTGAGCATTTCATTTTTGATGTTGTCTGGGCCACCGGCTTTCTTTAGGTGGAGAGATTTTGTTTTTGTGGACAGTTCTTTCCATGTGATTGGGGAGTCTAGAGGGTTTTGGTTGTCTTTAATTGTTGCTTCTAATGTGTGGAGTTTTTCTGTGACCTGATGTTGACTTGGGTTTGTTTCGTTTATTGGGATGTCTTTGTAGAGGTTTTCAAAATGTGTTCTCCAGATGTCGCCATCTTGGATTGGTAATGCTTGCAATTGTGTTGTACTCAGGTTATTCCACATTTCCCAGAATTGTTTTGGATTGGTGGAGTTTTCAATTTCTTCGAGTATTTTGTGGGTATAGTTTTGTGTTTTGTTCCTAATGGTGTGTTTATATCTTTTGAGGGTTTCATTGTATCTAGTACGTAGGTCCGGATTGTTTGGTTGGTGATGCTTTTGGTTTGATACTTTTCTCAGGTCTTTTCTGGCATTTTTGCATTCGTGGTCAAACCATTTCTTATTTTTATTTTGTCTTTTGTGACGCTTCCTCTTCTGTTTCACAAGGTCGGCTTTTACAGCTGCCTCATGGAGGATCATATTTATATCCTCTATGGCTATGTTTACACCATCTCTGGTGATCTCGTATGGGTTTTCTTTAAATTTTGATATTTTACTGGTGAGATCAGGTGACTTTAGTGCTGTGATGAATTTTTCTCCACTGTCTGGGGCCCATCTGTATGTCTGGTTTATTTTATGGAGCTTACTGGGTTCCTTTTTTGTGTCTGTAGTTTGGGCAGAAAGTTTAAGGTACATATTTATTTGGTTATGGTCTGAGAGGGGGGATTGCTGCCTGACAGTGAATGAGTTGATATCGCAGAGGTGCAGGTCAGTGATTGTATAGTCCACCACACTAGACCCAAGAGTTGAGGAGGATGTGAGTCTCCCTAGGGAGTCCCCTCTGAACCTACCGTTAACTATGTACAGGCCTAAGGCTCGGCAGAGTTGCACTACCTCCCTACCGCTTTTATTTATTTCACGATCAAGGTTGTTCCGATTTGCGATGGCTGGTGTGACATCTAAAGTGGTCTGGCCAAACACATGGTTGTTTCCCTGTGGGTCTATGAAGTCAGGTTCACAACCGGTCCTTGCATTTAGGTCCCCACATATTATCACCTTTCCTTGGGCCTGGAAATGTCTCATTTCCATGTGGAGAGTATCAAATAACTCCTCCTCGAAATATGGCGATTCTATTGGAGGTATGTAGATCGCACATAAGTAAACATCTTTTTTTGCAATTCCTATATTTTTATCTAGTTTTAGCCGTACGTGTGATTTTCCCTGTTTTACTGGTGAGATGTGTTTGTCCAGTTCTCCCTTATACCACACCAATATTCCCCCGGAGGTTCTGCCCTTGCGTGTTTTAGTGTTCTTTACTGAGGGCACAATGATTTCATGGTACATTGGAGGACAGTGGGTCGGCACGTCCTTTTGGCACCATGTTTCTGTTAACACAATTATATCAATGTCTTTTATAGCTTTTAGGAATTCAGGGTCTGTACTCTTCATCCCAAAAGTTGAGGAGCGGAGGCCCTGGATATTCCAGCAGCTTATGTGGAAAGAACGCATTTATATAGTTCAATAAAACGAAATAAAATGGACCTATTTTGTGGGATGAGTGTGGAAACATTATTTTCTATAATGCTAAATGATGATTTAGTATAAATTTCATGAGGCATGCACATATATCTATCTAATAATAGTAATAATACTGATAAGATAACAATAATGATGATGATAAATAACAATATTAATAATTTCTCCGGCTTTCTATCAGGCTGTTCAGCATCGTCATGATCTTTCTCAGTTCTTGGTCTACAGTCTGTGGTCTAGAGGGGGGTCTTGGGTCAGGTATAAAAGCACGGTTCTGTTGTTGGTTTTGTAAAGGGGGGTGGGGGCATTGGTGGTCCTGTTTGGGCTCCCAATGGTAGAGGGGGTGGGAGGGCTTCGTCTTTTGGCAGTGTTTATGAGGTTTCTTGCGAAGACCCACATCCGCTGTTTGAGTAGATGTATTTCGTCATAGACGTCCCTTGTGTTGATGTTTGGATGATGGGCCAGGGAGACGTTGGGGAGGACAGAACATCTCGTGTCGATCTCCCTGTTGGTGTTGTGGATTATATCGGCTGGGGTGTCCTTTCTGGGCAGTAGTGTCGAGATCACGATCCGCGCCTCGGGGAATTCCCTGCTGGCCTTTTCCGCCATCCTGCTCACCGCCCTAGCAGTGCCTTCCTGTAGGGTGCGTAGGTCGTTCGTGCCTGTGTGGATCACAATCCATTTGGGGCTTCCAAGGGATTCTTTGTTCAGGATCTTCATTGCTTGGTCCGTGTTGCTGCACCATTTTTTCAGGACTTGATGGTCTGGGAACAGCCTCTGGGGGTCCAGAAACTTTCCGTTGGAGTCGGTCAGCAGGATCGCCTGAGGGGCTGGTTTTTCAGACTGGGTAACAGTAGTCTGGTTAGGACTCGCCTGGTGGCTGGTTGTTGGCTGGGTTTCTGGGATATGTTGTGTGGCAGGAGCGGGGTTTGGGGCTTTCGGTGTGTCATCGTTTGGGGGGGTATCTGTCGGTTTTTGTGTTCCTGTGTGTGAGGACTGGGTAGCAGTAGTCTGGGCATGACTCGACTGAGGGCTGGTTGGAGCGGGGTTTGTGGCTTTCGGTGTGTCTTCGTGTGGGGTGGCATCCGGCGGGTTCTGTGTCCTTGTGTGTGTTTTTGTGTCCTCAGGTTTTTGGACCTTAAGAGGTTTGTGTTGCCTGCTGTGCCTTTCTACGGTCTCCATCGTTTTGTTTTGTTGAGTACGGAGTTCTTTGATCTCATTTCTTTGCTCCTCTATGGTCTTTCTCAGTTTGTGGATGGTGGACTCGTGTTCCGTTTTTAGCTGTTTGAATTCCTCCTTCAAATTCTTGGCCAGTGTTTCTCTGTATTCGTTGAAATCAAGTTCTAGTTTGGCCAGATTCTCTTTCATCATTTTGTTTTCGTTGAGAGGTGTGGGGGGGGTGGAGATGTACAGGGAGGTGTTTTCCTCTGCTGGTCTCTCTTCTTCTTCCTCCACTTGGCTCTCATCATCCTCTGTTCGACTCTCTTTTGTTTCCTGTCCATTGGTCCTCTTTGTGTCTGCCTTAGTTTTCAACTGGGGGAATTCCTTTTCGAAGGAGTCCAGATTTTCCACATTCCCCTGTATCATGATCTTTCTATTTTTGTTGTAGTAGCTTATGGTTAGCAGGGGGTCATCTTTATCTAGGTTTCCATCTTTACATATTTTCAGTCTGCCTCCACTGCCAATACCTTCACTGGAGATGTATGCGTAGTGTTTTTGTAAAGTCTCCTTCCAGGAGGTGACGTATTCGGTGTAGAATATGAGGTTGTTCTTCAGCTTAGTCCCTTTGTGTGTGGTATAGTCAACGTAGAGGATCTCTGGGTTATTTTTTAGTGTTGTGTACTTGTATTTTTCCTTTGCTTTATTTTTTGTGCATTGCTCAGGATATATCATTTCCCTGCTCATTGTAGTCGTTTGTTTTTTGTCTCAGATAGATAACTTTTTTTTCTCTTTTTTGTGTCGTGTTCCACCTTAGCCCACTTTTAGGTCCAAAATTGGGAGTTTTTCAGGGGTTCATCTTTGATATAGCTGCTCTTAAAGGTTTATCTTTCTCTTTCTCTCACAGGCTCTTGGTTCGGGTAGTTTATCGTTTCTCTCGGGTTTCTATTCCTTTTCCTCGCGGGTTTGTTGTTCTTTTTTCAGGTTTTTTTCGAACTAAATTTAAATAAAATTAAACTTTTTCCGAACTAACTTTAACTAAAATGAAACTTAGGTAGAATTAGGTAAAACTTATTTCTCCGGCTTTATTTTTTTATTTTTTTCCTCTTCCGACTCTCTCACTCACTCTCCGGGTCTCGGACTCGCTCTCTCTCTCCGTGCTCCAAACTCGTCCACTCTCCGTGCCCCGGACTCATTCGCTTTCCGCGCTCTGGGCGGATCTCTTCGCGTCGTCGTGTCGGTCTCAGGCCCCCGGGTTTTTTGACTCACCAGGCTGTTTTCTGCCCTGGTCTCCCGGTCTCCATTCCCGCGGTCTCTGGGCCTCGCGTTCTCGGTTCGGGCCGTTCCTCCCGTTCTCCGGCCTTGCGGTCTCGGGTTCGCCCTCCCCAGGCCTCTTATTCGTTTTCCCGGTTCGGGCCGCTCCTCCCGGTCTCCGATCCCGCGGTCTCTGGGCCTCGCTTTCTCAGGTTCACCCTCCCCAGGCCTCTTATTTATTGTCCTGGTTCGGGCTGCTCCTCCCGGTCTCCGGTCTCGCGGTTCAGGCCTCTGTCTCAGTGTGTATCTATGATTCTCTCAGCGCTCTCTCTCGCTGTTTCTCTCTCGCTATTTCTCGCTGTTTCTCTCTCTCGCTGTTTCTCTCGCTGTTTCTCTCTCCCGAGTTACTCGGAGCAGCCGCGAACTCTGCCCAAGTTGGGAGTTGCCGTTCCCGGGACTTGTTGCTGATTTTCGGCTCTCACCTGCTCTCCGCTCCGCTGGTGCCGGGGCCGGGGGTTCGGGTTGGGTCGCTTTCTTGACTCTCTCTCTCTCTGTTCCCGTGACCTCGCTCTCTCTCTCTCTCTGTCCCCGGGCCTTACTGTGTCTCTCTCTCTCTCTCTCTCTCACGCTCCGTCTCTCTCTCTCTCTCTCACACTCCCAATCTCTCTCTCTCTCGCTGTTTCTCTCTCTCGCTGTTTCTCTCTCTCGCTGTTTCTCTCTCTCGCTGTTTCTCTCTCTCACTGTTTCGCTCTCTCTCGCTGTTTCTCTCTCTCGCTGTTTCTCTCTCTCTCGCTGTTTCTCTCTCTCGCTGTTTCTCTCTCTCGCTGTTTCTCTCTCTCGCTGTTTCTCTCTCTCGCTGTTTCTCTCTCTCGCTGTTTCTCTCTCTCGCTGTTTCTCTCTCTCTCGCTGTTTCTCTCTCGATGTTTCTCTCGCTGTTTCTCTCGCTGTTTCTCTCTCCCGCTCGCTGTTTCTCTCTCTCTTGCTGTTTCTCTCTCTCTCGCTGTTTCTCTCTCTCTCGCTGTTTCTCTCTCTTGCTGTTTCTCTCTCTCTTGCTGTTTCTCTCTCTCTCGCTGTTTCTCTCTCTCGCTGTTTCTCTCTCTTGCTGTTTCTCTCGCTGTTTCTCTCGCTGTTTCTCTCTCTCGCTGTTTCTCTCTCTGGCTGTTTCTCTCGCTGTTTCTCTCGCTGTTTCTCTCTCTCTTGCTGTTTCTCTCTCTCTCTCGCTGTTTCTCTCTCGCTGTTTCTCTCTCTCTCGCTGTTTCTCTCTCTCTCGCTGTTTCTCTCCCACTCGCTGTTTCTCTCCCTCTCGCTGTTTCTCTCTCTCTCTCACACTCCCAACCTCTCTCTCTCACACTCCCAATCTCTCTCTCTCGCACTCCCAATCTCTCTCTCTCTCACACTCCCAATCACTAACTCACTCACACTCCCAATCTCTCTCTCTCACACACACAATCTCTCTCTCTCTCACACTCCCAATCTCTCTCTCTCACACCCCCAATCTCACTCTCTCTCACACTCCCAATCTCTAACTCTCTCACAATCCCAATCTCTCTCTCTCACACTCCCAATCTCTCTCTCTCTCACTCCCAGTCTCTCTCTCTCTCACTCCAAATCTCTCTCTCTCACACCCCCAATCTCTCTCTCTCTCACTCCCAGTCTCTGTCTCTCTCACTCCCAATCTCTCTCTCTCTCTCACACTCCCAATCTCTCTGTCACACTCCCAATCTCTCTCTCTCACACTCCCAATCTCTCTCTCGCTCACACACCCAATCTCTCTCTCTCTCATACTCCCAATCTCTCTCTCACACACCCAATCTCTCTCTCTGACACTCCCAATCTCTCTCTCTCTCACACTGCCAATCTCTCTCTCTGACACTCCCAATCGCTCTCTCTCTCTCACACTCCCAATCCCTCTCTCTTACACTCCCAATCTCTCTCTCTCACAAACCCAATCTCTCTCTCTCACACTCCCAATCACTAACTCACTCACACTCCCAATCTCTCTCTCTCACACTCCCAATCTCTTTCTCTCTCACTCCCAGTCTCTCTCTCTCACACTCTCAATCTCTCTCTCACACTCCCAATCTCTCTCTCTCTCACTCCCAATCTCTCTCTCTCTCACACTCCCAATCTCTCTCTCTCTCACACTCCCAATCTCTAATTCTCACACTCCCAATCACTCTCTCTCTCACACTCCCAATCTCTCTCTCTCTCACACTCCCAATCTCTCTCTCTCTCACACTCCCAGTCTCTCTCTCTCTCACACTCCCAGTCTCTCTCTCTCACACACTCCCAGTCTCGCTCTCTCACACACTCCCAATCTCGCTCCCTCTCACAATTCCAATCTCTCTCTCTCACACTCCCAATCTCTCTCTCTCTCACACTCCCAATCTCTCTCTCTCTCTCACACTCCCAATGTCTCTCTCTCTCACACTCCCAATCTCTCTCTCTCTCACTCCCAATCTCTCTCTCTCTCACACTCCCAATCTCTCTCTCTCTCACACTCCCAATCTCTAATTCTCACACTCCCAATCACTCTCTCTCTCACACTCCCAATCTCTCTCTCTCTCACACTCCCAATCTCTCTCTCTCTCACACTCCCAGTCTCTCTCTCTCTCACACTCCCAGTCTCTCTCTCTCACACACTCCCAGTCTCGCTCTCTCACACACTCCCAATCTCGCTCCCTCTCACAATTCCAATCTCTCTCTCTCACACTCCCAATCTCTCTCTCTCTCACACTCCCAATCTCTCTCTCTCTCTCACACTCCCAATGTCTCTCTCTCTCACACTCCCAATCTCTCTCTCTCTCACACTCCCAATCACTCTGTCTCTCACACTCCCAATCTCTCTCTCTCACACTCCCAATCTCTCTCTCTCTCCTACTCCCAATCTCTCTCTCTCTCACACTCCCAATCTCTCTCTCTCTCTCACACTCCCAATCTCTCTCTCTCACACTCCCAATCTCTCTCTCTCTCATACTCCCAATCTCTCTCTCTCTCTCACTCCCCGTCTCTCTCTCTCATACTCCCAATCTCTCTCTCTCACTCCCAATCTCTCTCTCTCTCACACTCCCAATCTCTCTCTCACTCCCAGTCTCTCTCTCTCTCACACCACCAATCTCACTCTCTCTCTCTCACTCGCAATCTCTCTCTCTGACACTCCCAATCTCGCTCTCTCTCACTCTCCCAATCTCTCTCTCTGACACTCCCAATCTCTCTCCCTCTCTCACACTCCCATTCTCTCTCTCTCACACTCAAAGTCTCTCTCTCCACACTCCCAAACTCTCTCTCTCTCACACTCCCAATCTCACTCTCTCTCACTCCCAGTCTCTCTCTCTCACACTCCCAATCTCTCTCTCTCACTCCCAATCTCTCTCTCTCTCTCACTCCCCATCTCTCTCTCTCTCACACTCCCAATCTCTCTCTCCCTCATACTCCCAATCTCTCTCTCTCTCACACTCCCAGTCTCTCACTCTCACACTCCCAATCTCTCTCTCTCTCACCCCCAATCTCTCTCTCTCTCACTCCCAGTCTCTCTCTCTCTCATTCCCAATCTCTCTCTCTCTCACACTCCCAATCTCTCTCTCACACTCCTAATCAGTTCAGTTCAGTTCAGTTCAGTTCAAATGCTTTATTGGCATGAAAGTTTACAGAGAACCATATTGCCAAAGCTTACATAGCAAAAAGGTACAGTTTTCCAACATTCTGTAGGTGTCAATCGATTTGACATTTGTTGGGTATATACAATATTACTTTTAAACAATATTAATTTTAAACAGTCTTTCTACTTCATTTGGTATGTTCAATATTAATTTTAAACAGTCTTACTTTTAAACAGTCCTCAGGTTGTGACATGTTGTTACATATTTAGCCCCAAGGTATGGTCTGTCTCCTTCTCCTAGGACTAATCTCAATTTTGACAGATCATCCAATTCCTTGAAATCTGGGGTTGTTTGGCTTAGCTTGTTGAATAATATGTTTCTTGATGTGTTGAATTTTTCGCATTTTAGGAGGAAATGCATTTCTGTTTCAACCTCGCCAGCCAGACATTGATCGCATATTCTATTCTCTCTAGGCTGCCAGGATTTCTTGTATCTGCCTTTTTCAATTTCCAGTTGGTGGTCGCTTAGTCTGTACCTGGTGAGGGTCTGTCTCTGTTTTGTGTCTCTGATGGTCGTGAGGTAGTCTGCCAGTTTATATTCTCTTTTTAGGGCCCGGTAACATTCTAATCTGCTTTGGCTTTCGGTTATTTTGTTCCAATGTTCCAGGTAGGTTTCTTTGCATTTTTTAATGATTTGGTTCACTCGGATTGGTGTTTGGACGGCTGTGTTGGTCTGGGGCTGGTCAGGGTCCGGCTGAGTACTTAGTTTCAGTAGCAGCTGACTCAGGGGACTCTTTTCTGGGTTTAGCTCTTGGGTCTGAAAGGCTTTGAAATGAAGGGTGTCTGGGGAGCTAGATTTGAGGTGATTTAGGAAGTTTAGTGCTCGTTTTTGGATGTTTATTATCAGTGGGTATCTGCCTAGTTCGGCTCTGCATGCATTTGTTGGCGTTTTTCTTTGGGTGCGAAGGATGCTTCGGCAGAATCTCTCTCTCTCTCAGACACCCGTTCTCTCTCTCTCTCACGCTCCCAATCTCTCTCTCACACAACCAATCTCTCTCCCTGACACTCCCAATCTCTGTCTCTCTCACACTCCCAATCTCTCTCTCTGACACCCCCAATCTCACTCTCTCTCTCTCACTCACAATCTCTCTCTCTCTCACACTCCCCATCTCTCTCTATGACACTCCCAATCTCTCTCTCTCTCACACTCCCAATATCTCTCTCTCACACTCCCAATCTCTCTCTCTCTCTCACACTCCCAGTCTCTCTCTCTCACACTCCCAATCTCTCTCTCTCACACTCCTAATCTCTCTCTCTCTCACACTTCCAATCTCTAACTCACTAACACTCCCAAACTCTCTCTCACACTCCCAATCTCTCTCTCTCTCACTCCCAGTATCTCTCTCACACACTCCCAATCTCTCTCTCACACACCCAATCTCACTCCCTGACACTCCCAATCTCTCTCTCTCTCACACTCCCAATCTTTCTCTCTGACTCTCCCTATCTCTCTCTCTCTCACACTCCCAACCTCTCTCGCTCACACTCCCAATCTCTCTCTCTCACACTCCCAATCTCTCTCTCTCTCACACTCCCAATCACTAACTCACTCACACTCCCAATCTCTCTCTCTCACACACACAATCTCTCTCTCTCTCACACTCCCAATCTCTCTCTCTCACACCCCCTATCTCACTCTCTCTCACTCACTCCCAATCTCTAACTCTCTCACACTCCCAATCTCTCTCTCTCACACTCCCAATCTCTCTCTCTCACTCCCAGTCTCTCTCTCTCTCACTCCCAATCTCTCTCTCTCACACACCAATCTCTCTCTCTCTCACTCCCAGTCTCTATCTCTCTCACTCCCAATCTCTCTCTCTCTCACACTCCCAATCTCTCTGTCACACTCCCAATCTCTCTCTCTCTCACACTCCCAATCTCTCTCTCCCTCATACTCCCAATCTCTCTCTCTCTCACACTCCAAGTCTCTCTCTCTCACACTCCCAATCTCTCTCTCTCTCACCCCCAATCTCTCTCTCTCTCACTCCCAGCCTCTCTCTCTCTCATTCCCAATCTCTCTCTCTCTCACACTCCCAATCTCTCTCTCACACTCCTAATCTCTCTCTCTCTCAGACACCCATTCTCTCTCTCTCTCACGCTCCCAATCTCTCTCTCACACAACCAATCTCTCTCCCTGACACTCCCAATCTCTGTCTCTCTCACACTCCCAATCTCTCTCTCTGACACCCCCAATCTCACTCTCTCTCTCTCACTCACAATCTCTCTCTCTCACACTCCCCATCTCTCTCTATCACACTCCCAATCTCTCTCTCTCTCACACTCCCAATATCTCTCTCTCACACTCCCAATCTCTCTCTCTCTCTCACACTCCCAGTCTCTCTCTCTCACACTCCCAATCTCCCTCTCCCACACTCCTAATCTCTCTCTCTCACACTTCCAATCTCTAACTCACTAACACTCCCAATCTCTCTCTCTCACACTCCCAATCTCTCTCTCTCTCACTCCCAGTATCTCTCTCACACACTCCCAATCTCTCTCTCACACACCCAATCTCTCTCCCTGACACTCCCAATCTCTCTCTCTCTCACACTCCCAATCTTTCTCTCTGACACTCCCTATCTCTCTCTCTCTCTCTCACACTCCCAACCTCTCTCGCTCACACTCCCAATCTCTCTCTCTCACACTCCCAATCTCTCTCTCTCTCACACTCCCAATCACTAACTCACTCACACTCCCAATCTCTCTCTCTCACACACACAATCTCTCTCTCTCTCACACTCCCAATCTCTCTCTCTCACACCCCCTATCTCACTCTCTCTCACTCACTCCCAATCTCTAACTCTCTCACACTCCCAATCTCTTTCTCTCACACTCCCAATCTCTCTCTCTCACTCCCAGTCTCTCTCTCTCTCACTCCCAATCTCTCTCTCTCACACACCAATCTCTCTCTCTCTCACTCCCAGTCTCTATCTCTCTCACTCCCAATCTCTCTCTCTCTCACACTCCCAATCTCTCTGTCACACTCCCAATCTCTCTCTCTCACACTCCCAATCTCTCTCTCTCTCACACACCCAATCTCTCTCTTTCTCACACTCCCAATCTCTCCCTCACACACCCAATCTCTCTCTGTGACACACCCAATCTCTCTCTCACACTGTCAATCTCTCTCTCTGACACTCCCAATCTCTCTCTCTCTCTCACAGTCTCAATCTCTCTCTCTCACACTCCCAATCTCTCTCTCTCACACACCCAATCTCTCTTTCTCTCACACTCCCAATCACTAACTCGCTCACACTCCCAATCTATCTCTCTCTCACACTCCCAATCACTCTCTCTCTCACTCCCAGTCTCTCTCTCTCACACTCCCAATCTCTCTCTCACACTCCCAATTTCTCTCTCTCTCACTCCCAATCTCTCTCTCTCTCACACTCTCAATCTCTCTCTCTCTCACACTCCCAATCTTTACTTCTCACACTCCCAATCACTCTCTCTCTCTCACACTCCCAATCTCTCTCTCTCTCACACTCCCAGTCTCTCTCTCTCTCACACTCCCAGTCTCTCTCTCTCTCACAATCCCAGTCTCTCTCTCTCACACACTCCCAGTCTCGCTCTCTCACACACTCCCAATCTCGCTCTCTCTCACACTTCCAATCTCTCTCTCTCTCACACTCCCAATCTCTCTCTCTCTCACACTCCCAATCTCTCTCTCTCTCTCACACTCCCAATGTCTCTCTCTCTCACACTCCCAATCTCTCTCTCTCTCACACTCCCAATCACTCTGTCTCTCACACTCCCAATCTCTCTCTCTCACACTCCCAATCGCTCTCTCTCTCATACTCCCAATCTCTCTCAGTTCAGTTCACTTCAGTTCAGTTTCAGTTCAAATGCTTTATTGGCATGAAAGTTTACAGAGAACCATATTGCCAAAGCTTACATAGCAAAAAGGTACAGTTTTCCAACATTCTGTAGGTGTCAATCGATTTGACATTTGTTGGGTATATACAATATTACTTTTAAACAATATTAATTTTAAACAGTCTTTCTACTTCATTTGGTATGTTCAATATTAATTTTAAACAGTCTTACTTTTAAACAGTCCTCAGGTTGTGACATGTTGTTACATATTTAGCCCCAAGGTATGGTCTGTCTCCTTCTCCTAGGACTAATCTCAATTTTGACAGATCATCCAATTCCTTGAAATCTGTGGTTGTTTGGCTTAGCTTGTTGAATAATATGTTTCTTGATGTGTTGAATTTTTCGCATTTTAGGAGGAAATGCATTTCTGTTTCAACCTCGCCAGCCAGACATTGATCGCATATTCTATTCTCTCTAGGCTGCCAGGATTTCTTGTATCTGCCTTTTTCAATTTCCAGTTGGTGGTCGCTTAGTCTGTACCTGGTGAGGGTCTGTCTCTGTTTTGTGTCTCTGATGGTCGTGGGGTAGTCTGCCAGTTTATATTCTCTTTTTAGGGCCCGGTAACATTCTAATCTGCTTTGGCTTTCGGTTATTTTGTTCCAATGTTCCAGGTAGGTTTCTTTGCATTTTTTAATGATTTGGTTCGCTCGGATTGGTGTTTGGACGGCTGTGTTGGTCTGGGGCTGGTCAGGGTCCGGCTGAGTACTTAGTTTCAGTAGCAGCTGACTCAGGGGACTCTTTTCTGGGTTTAGCTCTTGTGTCTGAAAGGCTTTGAAATGAAGGGTGTCTGGGGAGCTAGATTTGAGGTGATTTAGGAAGTTTAGTGCTCGTTTTTGGATGTTTATTATCAGTGGGTATCTGCCTAGTTCGGCTCTGCATGCATTTGTTGGCGTTTTTCTTTGGGTGCGAAGGATGCTTCGGCAGAATTCTGCATGTAGGGCTTCTATTGTGTGTTTTTCCCATTTAGTGTAGCTTTGGTGATTTAGCGGGCCCCATACTTCACTACCGTACAGTGCAATGGGCAGGATTATGCTGTCAAAAATTTTGAGCCAGATTTTGATTGGGATTTGGATGTTGTAGAATTTTCTTTTTATTGCATATAGGGCTCTTCGGGCTTTTTCTTTTAGTGCATTCACTGCTATGCTGAAGCTCCCTGATGCTGTAATAGTTAGACCAAGGTAGGTGTAGCTCATAGTGTGTCCTATAGTGGTATCACTGAGGGTAAACTGGTATTTGTTTTCCTGACATCTGGGTCTTTTCTGAAAAATCATGATGTTGGTTTTCTTTAGATTTACTGTTAGAGCCCAATTTTGGCAGTATTTGTCGAGTAGGCCTAGTTGTTGCTGTAATCCCTGTTCTGTGGGAGACAGCAGAACCAGGTCGTCCGCATAGAACAGGGACTTCACTTCTCCATCCAGGAGACGGAGACCTGGTGACTCGCTTTGCTCCAGCATGACTGCTAATTCATTTATGTATATGTTGAACAGGGTCGGGCTCAAATTGCAGCCCTGCCGGACGCCTCTTCTCTGGGTGAAGAAATCGGTGCATTTGTCTCCAATTTTGACCCCGCATTTGTTTTTCAGATACATTGATTTTATAAGGTCATAGACTTTGCCCCCATTCCACATTGAAGAAGTTTATAATAGAGCCCTTCGTGCCATATAGAGTCAAAGGCTTTCTTGAAGTCGATGAAACAGGCGAATATTTTCCCATTTTTTGTTTGGTGTTTATGTTTTTCAATGAGGGTGTGAAGGGTATAGATATGGTCGGCGGTGCGGTGTTTTGGAAGAAAGCCTATTTGGTTTTTTCTGAGGATATTATGTTTGTTAAGAAAATCAAGTAATCTACTATTTAGAATACTGCAGAATAACTTCCCTAGACAACTGTTGACACAGATGCCGCGGTAGTTATTTGGGTCTGATTTGTTTCCACTTTTATATATGGGGGAGATTAGTCCTTGGCACCAGATATCGGGAAAACAGCCTGAGCGTAATATGATGTTGAATAGTTTGAGTATCGCACCCTGCATCTCCATATTGCTGAACTTTAGCATTTCATTTTTGATGTTTTCTGGGCCACAGGCTTTCTTTAGGTGGAGAGATTTTGTTTTTGTGGCCAGTTCTTTCCATGTGATTGGGGAGTCTGGAGGGTTTTGGTTGTCTTTAATTGTTGCTTCTAATGTGTGGAGTTTTTCTGTGACGTGATGTTGACTTGGGTTTGTTTTGTTTATTGGGATGTCTTTGTAGAGGTTTTCAAAATGTGTTCTCCAGATGTCGCCATCTTGGATTGGTAATGCTTGCAATTGTGTTGTACTCAGGTTATTCCACATTTCCCAGAATTGTTTTGGATTGGTGGAGTTTTCAATTTCTTCGAGTATTTTGTGGGTATAGTTTTGTGTTTTGTTCCTAATGGTGTGTTTATATCTTTTGAGGGTTTCATTGTATCTAGTACGTAGGTCCGGATTGTTTGGTTGCCGATGCTTTTGGTTTGATATTTTTCTCAGGTCTTTTCTGGCATTTTTGCATTCGTGGTCAAACCATTTCATATTTTTATTTTGTCTTTTGTGACGCTTCCTCTTCTGTTTCACGAGGTCGGCTTTTACAGCTGCCTCATGGAAGATCATATTTATATCCTCTATGGCCGTGTTTACACCATCTCTGGTGATCTCATATAGATTTTCTTTAAATTTTGAAATTTTACTTGTGAGATCAGGTGAATTTAGTGCTGTGATGAATTTATCTCCACTGTCTGGGGCCCATCTGTATGTCTGGTTTATTTTATGTAGCTTACTGTGTTCCTTTTTTGTGTCTGTAGTTTGGGCAGAAAGTTTAAGGTACACATTTATTTGGTTATGGTCTGAGAGGGGGGATTGCTGCCTGACAGTGAATGCGTTGATATCGCAGGGGTCCAGGTCAGTGATTGTATAGTCCACCACACTAGACCCAAGAGTTGAGGAGTATGTGAGTCTCCCTAGGGAGTCCCCTCTGAACCTACCATTAACTATGTACAGGCCTAAGGCTCGGCAGAGTTGCACTACCTCGTTACCGCTTTTATTTATTTCACGATCAAGGTTGTTCCGATTTGCGATGGCTGGTGTGACATCTAAAGTGGTCTGGCCAAACACATGGTTGTTTCCCTGTGGGTCTATGAAGTCAGGTTCACAACCGGTCCTTGCATTTAGGTCCCCACATATTATCACCTTTCCTTGGGCCTGGAAATGGCTGATTTCCATGTGGAGAGTATCAAATAACTCCTCTTCGAAATATGGCGAATCTATTGGAGGTATGTAGATCGCACATAAGTAAACATCTTTTTTTGCTATTCCTATATTTTTATCTAGTTTTAGCAATACGTGTGATTTCCCCTGTTTTACCGGTGAGATGTGTTTGTCCAGTTCTCCCTTATACCACACCAATATTCCCCCGGAGGTTCTGCCCTTGCGTGTTTTAGTGTTCTGCACTCCCAATCTCTCTCTCTGTCACACTCACAATCTCTCTCTCTCTCATACTCCCAATCTCTCTCTCTCTCTCACTCCCCGTCTCTCTCTCTCACACTCCCAATCTCTCTCTCTCACTCCCAATCTCTCTCTCTGACACTCCCAAACTCTCTCTCTCTCTCACACTCCCATTCTCTCTCTCTCACACTCAAAGTCTCTCTCTCCACACTCCCAAACTCTCTCTCTCTCACACTCCCAATCTCTCTCTCTCTCACTCCCAGTCTCTCTCTCTCACACTCCCAATCTCTCTCTCTCACTCCCAATCTATCTCTCTCTCTCACTCCCAATCGCTCTCTCTCTCACACTCCCAATCTCTCTCTCCCTCATGCTCCCAATCTCTCTCTCTCTCACACTCCCAGTCTCTCTCTCTCACACTCCTAATCTCTCTCTCTCTCACCCCCAATCTCTCTCTCTCTCACTCCCAGTCTCTCTCTCTCTCATTCCCAATCTCTCTCTCTCTCACACTCCCAATCTCTCTCTCACACTCCTAATCTCTCTCTCTCTCAGACACACATTCTCTCTCTCTCTCACGCTCCCAATCTCTCTCTCACACAACCAATCTCTCTCCCTGACACTCCCAATCTCTGTCTCTCTCACACTCCCAATCTGTCTCTCTGACACCCCCAATCTCACTCTCTCTCTCTCACTCACAATCTCTCTCTCTCTCACACTCCCCATCTCTCTCTATGACACTCCCAATCTCTCTCTCTCTCACACTCCCAATATCTCTCTCTCACACTCCCAATCTCTCTCTCTCTCTCACACTCCCAGTCTCTCTCTCTCACACTCCCAATCTCTCTCTCTCACACTCCTAATCTCTCTATCTCTCACACTTCCAATCTCTAACTCACTAACACTCCCAATCTCTCTCTCTCACACTCCCAATCTTTCTCTCTCTCACTCCCAGTATCTCTCTCACACACTCCCAATCTCTCTCTCACACATCCAATCTCTCTCCCTGACACTACCAATCTCTCTCTCTCTCTCACACTCCCAACCTCTCTCGCTCACACTCCCAATCTCTCTCTCTCACACTCCCAATCTCTCTCTCTCTCACACTCCCAATCACTAACTCACTCACACTCCCAATCTCTCTCTCTCACACACACAATCTCTCTCTCTCTCACACTCCCAATCTATCTCTCTCACACCCCCTATCTCACTCTCTCTCACTCACTCCCTATCTCTAACTCTCTCACACTCCCAATCTCTCTCTCTCACACTCCCAATCTCTCTCTCTCTCACTCCCAGTCTCTCTCTCTCTCACTCCCAATCTCTCTCTCTCACACACCAATCTCTCTCTCTCTCACTCCCAGTCTCTATCTCTCTCACTCCCAATCTCTCTCTCTCTCACACTCCCAATCTCTCTGTCACACTCCCAATCTCTCTCTCTCACACTCCCAATCTCTCTCTCTCTCACACACCCAATCTCTCTCTTTCTCACACTCCCAATCTCTCCCTCACACACCCAATCTCTCTCTCTGACACTCCCAATCTCTCTCTCACACTGTCAATCTCTCTCTCTGACACTCCCAATCTCTCTCTCTCTCTCACACTCCCAATCTCTCTCTCTCACACTCCCAATCTCTCTCTCTCACACACCCAATCTCTCTTTCTCTCACACTCCCAATCACTAACTCGCTCACACTCCCAATCTGTCTCTCTCTCACACTCCCAATCTCTCTCTCTCTCACTCCCAGTCTCTCTCTCTCACACTCCCAATCTCTCTCTCACACTCCCAATCTCTCTCTCTCTCACTCCCAATCTCTCTCTCTCTCACACTCTCAATCTCTCTCTCTCTCACACTCCCAATCTCTACTTCTCACACTCCCAATCACTCTCTCTCTCTCACACTCCCAATCTCTCTGTCTCTCACACTCCCAGTCTCTCTCTCTCTCACACTCCCAGTCTCTCTCTCTCTCACAATCCCAGTCTCTCTCTCTCACACACTCCCAGTCTCGCTCTCTCACACACTCCCAATCTCGCTCTCTCTCACACTTCCAATCTCTCTCTCTCTCACACTCCCAATCTCTCTCTCTCTCACACTCCCAATCTCTCTCTCTCTCACACTCCCAATCTCTCTCTCTGTCACACTCCCAATCTCTCTCTATCACACTCCCAATCTCTCTCTCTCTCATACTCCCAATCTCTCTCTCTCTCTCACTCCCCGTCTCTCTCTCTCACACTCCCAATCTCTCTCTCTCACTCCCAATCTCTCTCTCACTCCCAGTCTCTCTCTCTCTCACACCCCCAATCTCACTCTCTCTCTCTCACTCGCAATCTCTCTCTCTGACACTCCCACTCTCTCTCTCTCACACTCAAAATCTCTCTCTCCACACTGCCAATCTCTCTCTCTCTCACACTCCCAATCTCTCCCTCTCTCACTCCCAGACTCTCTCTCTCACACGCCCAATCTCTCTCTCTCACTCCCAATCTCTCTCTCTCTAACTCCCAACCTCTCTCTCTCTCACACTCCCAATCTCTCTCTCCCTCATACTCCCAATCTCTCTCTCTCACACACTCTCAATCTCTCTCTCTCACACTCCCAATCTCTCTCTCTCTCACTCCCAGTCTCTCTCTCTCTCACTCCCAATCTCTCTCTCTCTCACACTCCCAATCTCTCTCTCACACTCCCAATCTCTCTCGCTCTCAGACACCCAATCTCTCTCTCTCTCACGCTCCCAATCTCTCTCTCACACACCCAATCTCTCTCTCTGACACTCCCAATCTCTGTCTCAATCACACTCCCAATATCTCTCTCTGAAACTCCCAATCTCTCTCTCTCTCTCACACACACAATCTCTCTCTCTCACACTCCCAATCTCTGTCTCTCTCACACACACAAGCTCTCTCTCTCTCACACTCCCAATCTCTCCCTCTCACTACCAGTCTCTCTCCCTCAGACTCCCAATCTCTCTCTCTCTCACACTCCCAATCTCTCTTTCACACTCCCAGTCTCTCTCTCTCACACACCCAATCTCCCTCTCTCACACTCCCAATCTCTCTCTCTCACACCCCCAATCTCACTCTCTCTCTCTCACTCCCAATCTCTCTCTCTATCACACTCCCCATCTCTCTCTATGACACTCCCAATCTCTCTCTCTCTCACACTCCCAATATCTCTCTCTGACACTCACAATCTCTCTGTCTCTCTCACACTCCCAGTCTCTCTCTCTCACACTCCCAATCTCTCTCTCGCACACTCCTAATCTCTCTCTCTCTCACACTCCCGATCTCTAACTCACTCACACTCCCAATCTCTCTCTCTCACACTCCCAATCTCTCTCTCTCTCACTCCCAGTCTCTCTCTCTCACACTCCCAATCTCTCTCTCATACTCCCAATCTCTCTCTGTCACACTCCCATTCTCTCTCTCTCTCCCACACTCCCAATCTCTCTCTCTCTCTCACACTCCCAATCTCTCTCGCTCTCACTCCCAGTCTCTCTCTCTCTCACTCCCAATCTCTCCCTCTCACACCCCCAATCAGTTCAGTTCAGTTCAGTTCAAATGCTTTATTGGCATGAAAGTTTACAGAGAACCATATTGCCAAAGCTTACATAGCAAAAAGGTACAGTTTTCCAACATTCTGTAGGTGTCAATCGATTTGACATTTGTTGGGTATATACAATATTACTTTTAAACAATATTAATTTTAAACAGTCTTTCTACTTCATTTGGTACGTTCAATATTAATTTTAAACAGTCTTACTTTTAAACAGTCCTCAGGTTGTGACATGTTGTTACATATTTAGCCCCAAGGTATGGTCTGTCTCCTTCTCCTAGGACTAATCTCAATTTTGACAGATCATCCAATTCCTTGAAATCTGGGGTTGTTTGGCTTAGCTTGTTGAATAATATGTTTCTTGATGTGTTGAATTTTTCGCATTTTAGGAGGAAATGCATTTCTGTTTCAACCTCGCCAGCCAGACATTGATCGCATATTCTATTCTCTCTAGGCTGCCAGGATTTCTTGTATCTGCCTTTTTCAATTTCCAGTTGGTGGTCGCTTAGTCTGTACCTGGTGAGGGTCTGTCTCTGTTTTGTGTCTCTGATGGTCGTGAGGTAGTCTGCCAGTTTATATTCTCTTTTTAGTGCCCGGTAACATTCTAATCTGCTTTGGCTTTCGGTTATTTTGTTCCAATGTTCCAGGTAGATTTCTTTGCATTTTTTAATGATTTGGTTCACTCGGATTGGTGTTTGGACGGCTGTGTTGGTCTGGGGCTGGTCAGGGTCCGGCTGAGTACTTAGTTTCAGTAGCAGCTGACTCAGGGGACTCTTTTCTGGGTTTAGCTCTTGGGTCTGAAAGGCTTTGAAATGAAGGGTGTCTGGGGAGCTAGATTTGAGGTGATTTAGGAAGTTCAGTGCTCGTTTTTGGATGTTTATTATCAGTGGGTATCTGCCTAGTTCGGCTCTGCATGCATTTGTTGGCGTTTTTCTTTGGGTGCGAAGGATGCTTCGGCAGAATTCTGCATGTAGGGCTTCTATTGTGTGTTTTTCCCATTTAGTGTAGCTTTGGTGATTTAGCGGGCCCCATACTTCACTACCGTACAGTGCAATGGGAAGGATTATGCTGTCAAAAATTTTGAGCCAGATTTTGATTGGGATTTGGATGTTGTAGAATTTTCTTTTTATTGCATATACGGCTCTTCGGGCTTTTTCTTTTAGTGCATTCACTGCTATGCTGAAGCTCCCTGATGCTGTAATAGTTAGACCAAGGTAGGTGTAGCTCATAGTGTGTCCTATAGTGGTATCACTGAGGGTAAACTGGTATTTGTTTTCCCGACATCTGGGTCTTTTCTGAAAAATCATGATGTTGGATTTCATTAGATTTACTGTTAGAGCCCAATTTTGGCAGTATTTGTCGAGTAGGTCTAGTTGTTGCTGTAATCCCTGTTCTGTGGGAGACAGCAGAACCAGGTCGTCCGCATAGAACAGGGACTTCACTTCTCCATCTAGGAGACGGAGACCTGGTGACTCGCTTTGCTCCAGCATGTCTGCTAATTCATTTATGTATATGTTGAACAGGGTCGGGCTCAAATTGCAGCCCTGCCGGACGCCTCTTCTCTGGGTGAAGAAATCGGTGCGTTTGTCTCCAATTTTGACCCCGCATTTGTTTTTCAGATACATTGATTTAATAAGGTCATAGACTTTGCCCCCTATTCCACACTGAAGAAGTTTATAATAGAGCCCTTCGTGCCATATAGAGTCAAAGGCTTTCTTGAAGTCGATGAAACAGGCGAATATTTTCCCATTTTTTGTTTGGTGTTTATGTTTTTCGATGAGGGTGTGAAGGGTATAGATATGGTCGGCGGTGCGGTGTTTTGGAAGAAAGCCTATTTGGTTTTTTCTGAGGATATTATGTTTGTTAAGAAAATCAAGTAATCTACTATTTAGAATACTGCAGAATAACTTCCCTAGACAACTGTTGACACAGATGCCACGGTAGTTATTTGGGTCTGATTTGTTTCCACTTTTATATATGGGGGAGATTAGTCCTTGGCACCAGATATCGGGAAAACAGCCTGAACGTAATATGATGTTGAATAGTTTGAGTATCGCACCCTGCATCTCCATATTGCTGAACTTGAGCATTTCATTTGTGATGTTGTCTGGGCCACAGGCTTTCTTTAGGTGCAGAGATTTTGTCTTTGTGGCCAGTTCTTTCCATGTGGTTGGGGAGTCTAGAGGGTTTTGGTTTTCTTTAATTGTTGCTTCTAATGTGTGGAGTTTTTATGTGACCTGATGTTGACTTGGGTTTGTTTCGTTTATTGGGATGTCTTTGCAGAGGTTTTCAAAATGTGTTCTCCAGATGTCGCCATTTTGGATTGGTAATGCTTGCAATTGTGTTGTACTCAGGTTATTCCACATTTCCCAGAATTGTTTTGGATTGGTGGAGTTTTCAATTTCTTCGAGTATTTTGTGGGTATAGTTTTGTGTTTTGTTCCTAATGGTGTGTTTATATCTTTTGAGGGTTTCATTGTATCTAGTACGTAGGTCCGGATTGTTTGGTTGGCGATGCTTTTGGTTTGATATTTTTCTCAGGTCTTTTCTGGCATTTTTGCATTCGTGGTCAAAGCATTTCTTATTTTTATTTTGTCTTTTGTGACGCTTCCTCTTCTGTTTCACAAGGTCGGCTTTTACAGCTGCCTCATGGAAGATCATATTTATATCCTCTATGGCCATGTTTACACCATCTCTGGTGATCTCGTATGGGTTTTCTTTAAATTTTGATATTTTACTTGTGAGATCAGGTGACTTTAGTGCTGTGATGAATTTTTCTCCACTGTCTGGGGCCCATCTGTATGTCTGGTTTATTTTATGGAGCTTACTGGGTTCTTTTTTTGTGTCTGTAGTTTGGGCAGAAAGTTTAAGGTACATATTTATTTGGTTATGGTCTGAGAGGGGGGATTGCTGCCTGACAGTGAATGAATTGATATCGCAGGGGTCCAGGTCAGTGATTGTATAGTCCACCACACTAGACCCAAGAGTTGAGGAGTATGTGAGTCTCCCTAGGGAGTCCCCTCTGAACCTACCGTTATCTATGTACAGGCCTAGGGCTCGGCAGAGTTGCACTACCTCCCTACCGCTTTTATTTATTTCCCGATCAAGGTTGTTCCGATTTGCGATGGCTGGTGTGACATCTAAAGGGGTCTGGCCAAACACATGGTTGTTTCCCTGTGGGTCTATGAAGTCAGATTCACAACCGATCCTTGCATTTAGGTCCCCACATATTATCACCTTTCCTTGGGCCTGGAAATGGCTGATTTCCATGTGGAGAGTATCAAATAACTCCTCTTCGAAATATGGCGATTCTATTGGAGGTATGTAGATCGCTCATAAGTAAACATCTTTTTTTGCTATTCCTATATTTTTATCTAGTTTTAGCCATACGTGTGATTTTCCCTGTTTTACCGGTGAGATGTGTTTGTCCAGTTCTTCCTTATACCACACCAATATTCCCCCGGAGGTTCTGCCCTTGCGTGTTTTAGTGTTCTTTACTGAGGGCACAATGATTTCATGGTACTCTCTCTCTCTCACACACTCCCAATCTCTCTCTCTCACAATCCCAATCTCTCTCTCTCACACTCCCAATCTCTCCCTCTCTCACACTACTATTCTCTCTCTCTCTCACACTCCCAGTCTCTCTCTCTCTCACACTCCCAATGTCTCTCTCTCACACTCCCAATCTCTCTCTCTCACCCTCCCATTCTCTCTCTCTCTCACACTCCCAATCTCTCTCTGTCTCTCACACTCCCAATCTCACTCGCTCTCACTCCCAGTCTCTCTCTCTCTCACACTCCCAGTCTCCCTCTCTCACACTCCCTATCTCTCACTCTCACACCCCCAATCTCTCTCTCTCTCACTCCCAGTCTCTCTCTCACACGCCCAACCTCTCTCTCTCTCACACTCCCAATGTATCTCTCTCACACTCCCTATCTCTCTCTCTCAGACTCCCATTTTCTCTCTCTCTCTCACTCTCCTAATCTCTCTCTCTCTCTCACACTCCCAATCTCTCTTGCTCTCACCCCCAGTCTCTCTCTCTCTCACACTCCCAGTCTCTCTCTCTCACACTCCCAATCTCTCTCTCTCTCACACTCCCAATCTCTCTGTCACACTTCCAATCTCTCTCTCTCAGACTCCCAATCTCTCTCTCTCTCTCACACTCCCAATCTCTCTTGCTCTCACCTCCAGTCTCTCTCTCTCTCACACTCCCAGTCTCTCTCTCTCTCACTCCCAATCTCTCTAACTCTCACAATCCCAATCTCTCTCTTTCACTCCCAGTCTCTCTCCCTCACACTCCCAATCCTTCTCTCTATCACACTCCCAATCTCTCTCTCACACTCCAAGTCTCTCTCTCTCACACTCCCAATCCCTGTCTCTCACACTCCCAATCTCTGTCTCTCACACCCCCAATCTCTCTCTCTCTCTCTCACTCCCAATCTCTCTCTCTCTCACACAACCTATCTCTCTCTCTGACACTCCCAATCTCTCTCTCTCTCACACTCCCAATCTCTCTCCCTGACACTCCCAATCTCTCTCTCTCTCTCACACTCCCAATCTCTGTCTCTCACGCTCCCATCTCTCTCTCTGACACTCCCAAACTCTCTCTCTCACACTCCCAATCTCTAAATCACTCACACTCCCAATCTCTCTCTCACACTCCCAATCTATCTCTCTCTCACTCCCAGTCTCTCTCTCTCACACTCCCAATCTCTCTCTCACACTCCCAATCTCTCTCTCTCTCACTCCCAATCTCTTTCTCTCACACTCCCAATCTCTCTCTCTCTCACACTCACAATCTCTCTCTCTCTCACACTCCCAATCTCTCTCTCTCTCTCACAGTCCCAGTCTCTCTCTCTCTCACACTCCCAGTCTCTCGCTCTTTCACACTCCCTGTCTCTCCCACTGACACACTCCCAGTCTCTCTCTCTCTCACCCTCCCAATCTCTCACACTCCCATTCTCTCTCTCTCACACACTCCCAATCTCTCTCTCTCTCTCACACTCCCAATCTCTCTCGCTCTCGGTCCAGTCTCTCTCTCTCTCACACTCCCAGTCGCTCTGTCTCACACTCCCAATCTCTCTCTCTCACACCCCCAATCTCTCTCTCTCTCACTCCCAGACTCTCTCTCTCTCACTCCCTTTCTCTTTCTCTCTCACACTCCCAATCTCTCTGTCACACTTAAAATCTCTCTCTCTGACACTCCCAATCTCTCTCTCTCTCACACTCCCAATCTCTCTCTCTCACACTCCGAGTCTCTCTCTATCACACTCCCAATCTCTCTCTCTGTCCAATTCCAATTCCAATTCCAATTCCAATTAAAATGCTTTATTGGCATGAAAGTTTACAGAGAACCATATTGCCAAAGCTTACATAGCAAAAAGGTACAGTTTTCCAACATTCTGTAGGTGTCAATCGATTTGACATTTGTTGGGTACATACAATATTACTTTTAAACAATATTAATTTTAAACAGTCTTTGTACTTCATTTGGTACGTTCAATATTAATTTTAAACAGTCTTAATTTTAAACAGTCCTCAGGTTGTGACATGTTGTTACATATTTGGCCCCAAGGTATGGTCTGTCTCCTTCTCCTAGGACTAATCTCAATTTTGACAGATCATCCAATTCCTTGAAATCTGGGGTTGTTTGGCTTAGCTTGTTGAATAATATGTTTCTTGATGTGTTGAATTTTTCGCATTTTAGGAGGAAATGCATTTCTGTTTCAACCTCGCCAGCCAGACATTGATCGCATATTCTATTCTCTCTAGGCTGCCAGGATTTCTTGTATCTGCCTTTTTCAATTTCCAGTTGGTGGTCGCTTAGTCTGTACCTGGTGAGGGTCTGTCTCTGTTTTGTGTCTCTGATGGTCGTGAGGTAGTCTGCCAGTTTATATTCTCTTTTTAGGGCCCGGTAACATTCTAATCTGCTTTGGCTTTCGGTTATTTTGTTCCAATGTTCCAGGTAGGTTTCTTTGCATTTTTTAATGATTTGGTTCACTCGGATTGGTGTTTGGGCGGCTGTGTTGGTCTGGGGCTGGTCAGGGTCCGGCTGAGTACTTAGTTTCCGTAGCAGCTGACTCAGGGGACTCTTTTCTGGGTTTAGCTCTTGGGTCTGAAAGGCTTTGAAATGAAGGGTGTCTGGGGAGCTAGATTTGAGGTGATTTAGGAAGTTTAGTGCTCGTTTTTGGATGTTTATTATCAGTGGGTATCTGCCTAGTTCGGCTCTGCATGCATTTGTTGGCGTTTTCCTTTGGGTGCGAAGGATGCTTCGGCAGAATTCTGCATGTAGGGCTTCTATTGTATGTTTTTCCCATTTAGTGTAGCTTTGGTGATTTAGCGGGCCCCATACTTCACTACCGTACAGTGCAATGGGCAGGATTATGCTGTCAAATATTTTGAGCCAGATTTTGATTGGGATTTGGATGTTGTAGAATTTTCTTTTTATTGCATATAGGGCTCTTCGGGCTTTTTCTTTTAGTGCATTCACTGCTATGCTGAAGCTCCCTGATGCTGTAATAGTTAGACCAAGGTAGGTGTAGCTCATAGTGTGTCCTATAGTGATATCACTGAGGGTAAACTGGTATTTGTTTTCCTGACATCTGGGCCTTTTTTGAAAAATCATGATGTTGCTTTTCTTTAGATTTACTGTTAGAGCCCAATTTTGGCAGTATTTGTCGAGTAGGTCTAGTTGTTGCTGTAATCCCTGTTCTGTGGGAGACAGCAGAACCAGGTCGTCCGCATAGAACAGGGATTTCACTTCTCCATCTAGGAGACGGAGACCTGGTGACTCGCTTTGCTCCAGCATGTCTGCTAATTCATTTATGTATATGTTGAACAGGGTCGGGCTCAAATTGCAGCCCTGCCGGACGCCTCTTCTCTGGGTGAAGAAATCGGTGCGTTTGTCTCCAATTTTGACCCCGCATTTGTTTTTCAGATACATTGATTTAATAAGGTCATAGACTTTGCCCCCTATTCCACATTGAAGAAGTTTATAATAGAGCCCTTCGTGCCATATAGAGTCAAAGGCTTTCTTGAAGTCGATGAAACAGGCGAATATTTTCCCATTTTTTGTTTGGTGTATATGTTTTTCAATGAGGGTGTGAAGGGTATAGATATGGTCGGCGGTGCGGTGTTTTGGAAGAAAGCCTATTTGGTTTTTTCTGAGGATATTATGTTTGTTAAGAAAATCAAGTAATCTACTATTTAGAATACTGCAGAATAACTTCCCTAGACAACTGTTGACACAGATGCCGCGGTAGTTATTTGGGTCTGATTTGTTTCCGCTTTTATATATGGGGGAGATTAGTCCTTGGCACCAGATATCGGGAAAACAGCCTGAACGTAATATGATGTTGAATAATTTGAGTACCGCACCCTGCATCTCCATATTGCTGAACTTGAGCATTTCATTTTTGATGTTGTCTGGGCCACAGGCTTTCTTTAGGTGGAGAGATTTTGTTTTTGTGGCCATTTCTTTCCATGTGATTGGGGAGTCTAGAGGGTTTTGGTTGTCTTTGATTGTTGCTTCTAATGTGTGGAGTTTTTCTGTGACCTGATGTTGACTTGGGTTTGTTTCGTTTATTGGGATGTCTTTGTAGAGGTTTTCAAAATGTGTTCTCCAGATGTCGCCATCTTGGATTGGTAATGCTTGCAATTGTGTTGTACTCAGGTTATTCCACATTTCCCAGAATTGTTTTGGGTTGGTGGAGTTTTCAATTTCTTCTAGTATTTTGTGGGTATAGTTTTGTGTTTTGTTCCTAATGGTGTGTTTATATCTTTTGAGGGTTTCATTGTATCTAGTACGTAGGTCCGGATTGTTTGGTTGGCGATGCTTTTGGTTTGATATTTTTCTCAGGTCTTTTCTGGCATTTTTGCATTCGTGGTCAAACCATTTCTTATTTTTATTTTGTCTTTTGTGACTCTTCCTCTTCTGTTTCACGAGGTCGGCTTTTACAGCTGCCTCATGAAAGATCATATTTATATCCTCTATGGCCATGTTTACCCCATCTCTCTCTCTCTTGTCTGCGGCGATGTGTTGATGTCTTCCCTCCTCCGGTAGGCTGGGACGCTCGTGACGATTGGAAGGACGTCCTCTCCGGTGGGGAGAAGCAGCGGATGGGGATGGCTCGTATGTTTTACCACCGGTCTCCCTCTCTCACACTCCCAATCTCTCTCTCTCACCCCCCCAATCTCTCTCTCTCTCACTCCCAATCTCTCTCTCTCTCACACTCCCAATCTTTCTGTCACACTCCCAATCTCTGTCTCTCACACTCAATCTCTCTCTCTCTCACACACCCTATCTCTCTCCCTCTCGCACTCCCAATCTCTCTGACTCAAACAGCCAATCTCTCTCTCTCTCTCACTCCCAATCACTAACTCACTCACACTCCCAATCTCTCTCTCTCACACTCCCAATCTCTCTCTCTCACTCCCAGTCTCTCTCTCTCACACTCCCAATCTCTCTCTCACACTCCCAATCTCTCTCTCTCTCACTCCCAATCTCTCTCACTCTCACACTCCCAATCTCTCTCTCTCTCACACTCCCAATCTCTACTTCTCACACTCCCAAACTACCTCTCTCTCACACTCCCAGTCTCTCTCTCTCTCACACTCCCAATGTCTCTCTCTCACACTCCCAATCTCTCTCTCTCACACTCCCATTCTCTCTCTCTCTCACACTCCCAACCTCTCTCTGTCTCTCACACTCCCAATCTCACTCGCTCTCACTCCCAGTCTCTCTCTCAATCACACTCCCAGTCTCCCTCTCTCACACTCCCTATCTCTCTCTCTCACACGCCCAATCTCTCTCTCTCTCACTCCCAGCCTCTCTCTCACAAGCCCAATCTCTCTCTCTCTCACACTCCCAGTCTCTCTCTCTCACACTCCCAATCTCTCTCACTCTCACACTCCCAATCTCTCTGTCACACTTCCAATCTCTCTCTCTCAGACTCCCATTCTCTCTCTCTCTCTCAGACTCCCAATCTCTCTCTCTCTCTCACACTCCCAATCTATCTTGCTCTCACCTCCAGTCTCTCTCTCTCTCACACTCCCAGTCTCCCTCTCTCACACTCCCAATCTCTCTCACTCTCACACTCCCAATCACTCTCTCACACTCCAATACTCTCTCTCTCACACTCCCAATCTCTCTCTCTCACACTCCCAATCTCTCTCTCTCACTCGCAGTCTCTCTCTCTCACACTCCCAATCTCTCTCTCACACTCCCAATCTCTATCTCTCTCACTCCCAATCTCTCTCACTCTCACACTCCCAATCTCTCTCTCTCTCACACTCCCAATCTCTACTTCTCACACTCCCAATCAATCTCTCTCTCACACTCCCAGTCTCTCTCTCTCTCACACTCCAAGTCTCTCTCTCTCTCACACTCCCAGTCTCTCTCTCTCACACACTCCCAGTCTCTCTCTCTCACACACTCCCAATCTCTCTCTCTCACACTCCCAATCTCTCTCTCTCACACACTCCCAATCACTATCTCTCTCACACTCCCAATCTCTCTCTCTCTCTCACACTCCCAATGTCTCTCTCTCTCACACTCCCAATCTCTCTCTCTCTCAAACTCCCAATCACCCTGTCTCTCACACTCCCAATCTCTCTCTCTCACTTTCCCAATCTCTCTCTCTCTCATACTCCCAATCTCTCTCTCTCTCACACTCCCAATCACTCTCTCTCTCACACTCCCAATCTCTTTCTCCCTCATACTCCCAATCTCTCTCTCTCCCGCACACTCCCAATCTCTCTCTCTCTCACTCCCAGTCTCTCTCTCTCACACTCCCAATCTCTCTCTCTCACTCCCCATCTCTCTCTCTCTCTCACTCCCAATCTCTCTCTCTCTCACACTCCCAATCTCTCTCTCCCTCATACTGCCAATCTCTCTCTCTCTCACACTCCCAGCCTCTCTCTCTCACACTCCCAATCTCTCTCTCTCACACCACCAATCTCTCTCTCTCTCACTCCCAGTCTCTCTCTCTCTCACTCCCAATCTCTCTCTCTCTCACACTCCCAATCTCTCTCTCACACTCCCAATCTCTCTCTCTGACACTCCCAATCTCTCTCTCTCTCACACTCACAATCTCTCTCTCTCACACACACATTCTCTCTCTCTCTCACACTCCCAATCTCTCCCTCTCACTCCCAGTCTCTCTCCCTCAGACTCCCAATCTCTCTCTCTCTCACACTCCCAGTCTCTCTCTCACACTCCCAGTCTCTCTCTCTCACACACCCAATCTCCCTCTCTCACACTCCCAATCTCTCTCTCTCACACCCCCAATCTCACTCTCTCTCTCTCACTCCCAATCTCTCTCTCTCTCACACTCCCCATCTCTCTCTATGACACTCCCAATCTCTCTCTCTCTCACACTCCCAATATCTCTCTCTGATACTCCCAATCTCTCTCTCTCTCTCACACTCCCAGTCTCTCTCTCTCACAATCCCAATCTCTCTCTAACACTCGTAATCTCTCTCTCTCTCACACTCCCAATCTCTAACTCTCTCACACTCCCAATCTCTCTCTCTCACACTCCCAATCTCTCTCTCTCTCACTCCCAGTCTCTCTCTCTCACACTCCCAATCTCTCTCTCATACTCCCAATCTCTCTCTCTCACACTCCCATTCTCTCTCTCTCTCTCACACTCCCGATCTCTCTCTCTCTCTCACACTCCCAATCTCGCTCGCTCTCACTCCCAGTCTCTCTCTCTCTCACTCCCAATCTCTCTCTCTCACACCCCCAATCTCTCTCTCTCTCACTCCCAGTCTCTCTCTCTCTCACTCCCAATCTCTCTCTCTCTCACACTCCCAATCTCTCTCTCTCTCACACTCCCAATCTCTCTCTCACACACCCAATCTCTCTCCCTGACACTCCCAATCTCTCTCTCTCTCACACTCCCCATCTCCCTCTCTGACACTCCCAATCTCTCTCTCTCTCACACGCCCAACCTCTCTCTCTCACACTCCCAATCTCTCTCTCTCACACTCCCAATCTCTCTCTCTCTCTCACACTCCCAATCACTAACTCACTCACACTCCCAATCTCTCTCTCACACACACACAATCTCTCTCTCTGTCACACTCCCAATCTCTCTCACTCACTCCAGTCTCTCTCCCTCAGACTCCCAATCTCTCTCTCTCTCACACTCCCAATCTCTCTCTCAGACTCCCAGTCTCTCTCTCTCACACACCCAATCTCCCTCTCTCACACTCCCAAACTCTCTCTCTCACACCCGCAATCTCACTCTCTCTCACTCACTCCCAATCTCTCTCTCTCTCACACTCACAATCTCTCTCTCTGACACTCCCAATATATCTCTCTCTCACACTCCCAATCGCTCTCTCTGACACTCCCAATCCCTCTCACACTCCCATTCTCTCTCTCTCTCACACTCCCAGTCTCTCTCTCTCACACACTCCCAGTCACGCTCTCTCACACACTCCCAATCTCTCTCTCTCTCACACTCCCAATCTCTCCCTCTCTCACACTCCCAATCTCTCTCTCTCTCACACTCCCAATCTCCCTCTCTCTCTCACACTCCCAATGTCTCTCTCTCTAACACTCCCAATCTCTCTCTCTCTCACACTCCCAATCACTCTGTCTCTCACACTCCCAATCTCTCTCTCTCACACTCCCAATCTCTCTCTCGCACTCCAAATCTCTCTCTCTCTACCTCCCAATCTCTCTCTCTCTCACACTCCCAATCTCTCTCTCTCACACTCCCAATCTCTCTCTCTCTCTCACACTCCCAATCACTAACTCACACACACTCCCAATCTCTCTCTCACACACACACAATCTCTCTCTCTGTCACACTCCCAATCTCTCTCACTCACTCCAGTCTCTCTCCCTCAGACTCCCAATCTCTCTCTCTCTCACACTCCCAATCTCTCTCTCAGACTCCCAGTCTCTCTCTCTCACACACCCAATCTCCCTCTCTCACACTCCCAAAATCTCTCTCACACCCGCAATCTCACTCTCTCTCACTCACTCCCAATCTCTCTCTCTCTCACACTCACAATCTCTCTCTCTGACACTCCCAATATATCTCTCTCTCACACTCCCAATCGCTCTCTCTGACACTCCCAATCCCTCTCACACTCCCATTCTCTCTCTCTCTCACACTCCCAGTCTCTCTCTCTCACACACTCCCAGTCACGCTCTCTCACACACTCCCAATCTCTCTCTCTCTCACACTCCCAATCTCTCCCTCTCTCACACTCCCAATCTCTCTCTCTCTCACACTCCCAATCTCCCTCTCTCTCTCACACTCCCAATGTCTCTCTCTCTAACACTCCCAATCTCTCTCTCTCTCACACTCCCAATCACTCTGTCTCTCACACTCCCAATCTCTCTCTCTCACACTCCCAATCTCTCTCTCACACTCCAAATCTCTCTCTCTCTACCTCCCAATCTCTCTCTCTCTCACACTCCCAATCTCTCTCTCTCTCACACTCCCAATCTCTACTTCTCACACTCCCAATCACTCTCTCTCTCACACTCCCAATCTCTCTCTGTCTCACACTCCCAGTCTCTCTCTCTCTCACACTCCCAGTCTCTCTCTCTCTCACACTCCCAGTCTCGCTCTCTCACACACTCCCAGTCTCGCTCTCTCACACACTCCCAATCTCTCTCTCTCTCACACTCCCAATCTCTCCCTCTCTCACACTCCCAATCTGTCTCTCTCTTACACTCCCAATCTCCCTCTCTCTCTCACACTCCCAATGTCTCTCTCTCTAACACTCCCAATCTCTCTCTCTCTCACATTCCCAATCACTCTGTCTCTCACACTCCGAATCTCTCTCTCTCACACTACCAATCTCTCTCTCTCTCATACTCCCAATCTCTCTCTCTCTCACACTCCTAATCTCTCTCTCTCTCACACTCACAATCTCTCTCTCTCACACTCACAAACTCTCTCTCTCACCCCAATCTCTCTCTCTCTCACAATCCCAATCTCTCTCACACTCACAATCTCTCTCTCTCTCACTCCCAGTCTCTCTCTCTCACACTCCCAATCTCTCTCTCTCTCACACTCCCAATCTCTCTCTCTCTCAAAACCAATCTCTCTCTCTCTCACACTCCCAATCTCTCCCTCTCACCCCCCCAATCACTCTCCCACACACCCCCAGTCTCTCTCTCTCTCACTTCCAATCTCTCCCTCTCACAGACTCCCAATATCTCTGTCACACTCCCAATCTCTCTCTCACACTCCCAATCTTTCTCCCACACACACCCAATCTCTCTCTCTCTCACACTCCCAATCTCTCTCTCACACTCCCAGTCTCTCACTCTCACACACCCAATCTCTCTCTCTCACACTCCCTGTCTCTCTCTCTCTCACACTCCCAATGTCTCTCTCTCACACTCCCAATCTCTCTCTCTCACACTCCAATTCTCTCTCTCTCTCACACTCCCAATCTCTCTCTAACACTCGTAATCTCTCTCTCTCTCACACTCCCAATCTCTAACTCTCTCACACTCCCAATCTCTCTCTCTCACACTCCCAATCTCTCTCTCTCTCACTCCCAGTCTCTCTCTCTCACACTCCCAATCTCTCTCTCATACTCCCAATCTCTCTCTCTCACACTCCCATTCTCTCTCTCTCTCTCACACTCCCGATCTCTCTCTCTCTCTCACACTCCCAATCTCGCTCGCTCTCACTCCCAGTCTCTCTCTCTCTCACTCCCAATCTCTCTCTCTCACACCCCCAATCTCTCTCTCTCTCACTCCCAGTCTCTCTCTCTCTCACTCCCAATCTCTCTCTCTCTCACACTCCCAATCTCTCTCTCTCTCACACTCCCAATCTCTCTCTCACACACCCAATCTCTCTCCCTGACACTCCCAATCTCTCTCTCTCTCACACTCCCCATCTCCCTCTCTGACACTCCCAATCTCTCTCTCTCTCACACGCCCAACCTCTCTCTCTCACACTCCCAATCTCTCTCTCTCACACTCCCAATCTCTCTCTCTCTCTCACACTCCCAATCACTAACTCACTCACACTCCCAATCTCTCTCTCACACACACACAATCTCTCTCTCTGTCACACTCCCAATCTCTCTCACTCACTCCAGTCTCTCTCCCTCAGACTCCCAATCTCTCTCTCTCTCACACTCCCAATCTCTCTCTCAGACTCCCAGTCTCTCTCTCTCACACACCCAATCTCCCTCTCTCACACTCCCAAACTCTCTCTCTCACACCCGCAATCTCACTCTCTCTCACTCACTCCCAATCTCTCTCTCTCTCACACTCACAATCTCTCTCTCTGACACTCCCAATATATCTCTCTCTCACACTCCCAATCGCTCTCTCTGACACTCCCAATCCCTCTCACACTCCCATTCTCTCTCTCTCTCACACTCCCAGTCTCTCTCTCTCACACACTCCCAGTCACGCTCTCTCACACACTCCCAATCTCTCTCTCTCTCACACTCCCAATCTCTCCCTCTCTCACACTCCCAATCTCTCTCTCTCTCACACTCCCAATCTCCCTCTCTCTCTCACACTCCCAATGTCTCTCTCTCTAACACTCCCAATCTCTCTCTCTCTCACACTCCCAATCACTCTGTCTCTCACACTCCCAATCTCTCTCTCTCACACTCCCAATCTCTCTCTCGCACTCCAAATCTCTCTCTCTCTACCTCCCAATCTCTCTCTCTCTCACACTCCCAATCTCTCTCTCTCACACTCCCAATCTCTCTCTCTCTCTCACACTCCCAATCACTAACTCACACACACTCCCAATCTCTCTCTCACACACACACAATCTCTCTCTCTGTCACACTCCCAATCTCTCTCACTCACTCCAGTCTCTCTCCCTCAGACTCCCAATCTCTCTCTCTCTCACACTCCCAATCTCTCTCTCAGACTCCCAGTCTCTCTCTCTCACACACCCAATCTCCCTCTCTCACACTCCCAAACTCTCTCTCTCACACCCGCAATCTCACTCTCTCTCACTCACTCCCAATCTCTCTCTCTCTCACACTCACAATCTCTCTCTCTGACACTCCCAATATATCTCTCTCTCACACTCCCAATCGCTCTCTCTGACACTCCCAATCCCTCTCACACTCCCATTCTCTCTCTCTCTCACACTCCCAGTCTCTCTCTCTCACACACTCCCAGTCACGCTCTCTCACACACTCCCAATCTCTCTCTCTCTCACACTCCCAATCTCTCCCTCTCTCACACTCCCAATCTCTCTCTCTCTCACACTCCCAATCTCCCTCTCTCTCTCACACTCCCAATGTCTCTCTCTCTAACACTCCCAATCTCTCTCTCTCTCACACTCCCAATCACTCTGTCTCTCACACTCCCAATCTCTCTCTCTCACACTCCCAATCTCTCTCTCACACTCCAAATCTCTCTCTCTCTACCTCCCAATCTCTCTCTCTCTCACACTCCCAATCTCTCTCTCTCTCACACTCCCAATCTCTACTTCTCACACTCCCAATCACTCTCTCTCTCACACTCCCAATCTCTCTCTGTCTCACACTCCCAGTCTCTCTCTCTCTCACACTCCCAGTCTCTCTCTCTCTCACACTCCCAGTCTCGCTCTCTCACACACTCCCAGTCTCGCTCTCTCACACACTCCCAATCTCTCTCTCTCTCACACTCCCAATCTCTCCCTCTCTCACACTCCCAATCTGTCTCTCTCTTACACTCCCAATCTCCCTCTCTCTCTCACACTCCCAATGTCTCTCTCTCTAACACTCCCAATCTCTCTCTCTCTCACATTCCCAATCACTCTGTCTCTCACACTCCGAATCTCTCTCTCTCACACTCCCAATCTCTCTCTCTCTCATACTCCCAATCTCTCTCTCTCTCACACTCCTAATCTCTCTCTCTCTCACACTCACAATCTCTCTCTCTCACACTCACAAACTCTCTCTCTCACCCCAATCTCTCTCTCTCTCACAATCCCAATCTCTCTCACACTCACAATCTCTCTCTCTCTCACTCCCAGTCTCTCTCTCTCACACTCCCAATCTCTCTCTCTCTCACACTCCCAATCTCTCTCTCTCTCAAAACCAATCTCTCTCTCTCTCACACTCCCAATCTCTCCCTCTCACCCCCCCAATCACTCTCCCACACACCCCCAGTCTCTCTCTCTCTCACTTCCAATCTCTCCCTCTCACAGACTCCCAATATCTCTGTCACACTCCCAATCTCTCTCTCACACTCCCAATCTTTCTCCCACACACACCCAATCTCTCTCTCTCTCACACTCCCAATCTCTCTCTCACACTCCCAGTCTCTCACTCTCACACACCCAATCTCTCTCTCTCACACTCCCTGTCTCTCTCTCTCTCACACTCCCAATGTCTCTCTCTCACACTCCCAATCTCTCTCTCTCACACTCCAATTCTCTCTCTCTCTCACACTCCCAATCTCTCTCTGTCTCTCACACTCCCAATCTCTCTCGCTCTCACTCCCAGTCTCTCTCTCTCTCACACTCCCAGTCTCCCTCTCTCACACTCCCTATCTCTCTCTGTCACACCCCCAATCTCTCTCTCTCTCACTCCCAGTCTCTCTCTCACACGCCCAATCTCTCTCTCTCTCATACTCCCAATGTATCTCTCTCACACTCCCAATCTCTCTCCATCAGACTCCCATTCTCTCTCTCCAATTCCGTTTCCAATTCCAAATCAAATGCTTTATTGGCATGAAAGTTGACAGAGAACCATATTGCCAAAGCTTACATAGCAAAAAGGTACAGTTTTCCAACATTCTGTAGGTGTCAATCGATTTGACATTTGTTGGGTACATACAATATTACTTTTAAACAATATTAATTTTAAACAGTCTTTGTACTTCATTTGGTACGTTCAATATTAATTTTAAACAGTCTTAATTTTAAACAGTCCTCAGGTTGTGACATGTTGTTACATATTTGGCCCCAAGGTATGGCCTGTCTCCTTCTCCTAGGACTAATCTCAATTTTGACAGGTCATCCAATTCCTTGAAATCTGGGGTTGTTTGGCTTAGCTTGTTGAATAATATGTTTCTTGATGTGTTGATTTTTTCGCATTTTAGGAGGAAATGCATTTCTGTTTCAACCTCGCCGGCCAGACATTGATCGCATATTCTATTCTCTCTAGGCTGCCAGGATTTCTTGTATCTGCCTTTTTCAATTTCCAGTTGGTGGTCGCTTAGTCTGTACCTGGTGAGGGTCTGTCTCTGTTTTGTGTCTCTGATGGTCGTGAGGTAGTCTGCCAGTTTATATTCTCTTTTTAGGGCCCGGTAACATTCTAATCTGCTTTGGCTTTCGGTTATTTTGTTCCAATGTTCCAGGTACGTTTCTTTGCATTGTTTAATGATTTGGTTCACTCGGATTGGTGTTTGGACGGCTGTGTTGGTCTGGGGCTGGTCAGGGTCCGGCTGAGTACTTATTTTCAGTAGCGGCTGACTCAGGGGACTCTTTTCTGGGTTTAGCTCTTGGGTCTGAAAGGCTTTGAAATGAAGGGTGTCTGGGGAGCTAGATTTGATGTGATTTAGGAAGTTTAGTGCTCGTTTTTGGATGTTTATTATCAGTGGGTATCTGCCTAGTTCGGCTCTGCATGCATTTGTTGGCGTTTTTCTTTGGGTGCGAAGGATGCTTCGGCAGAATTCTGCATGTAGGGCTTCTATTGTGTGTTTTTCCCGTTTAGTGTAGCTTTGGTGATTTAGCGGGCCCTATACTTCACTACCGTACAGTGCAATGGGCAGGATTATGCTGTCAAATATTTTGAGCCAGATTTTGATTGGGATTTGGATGTTGTAGAATTTTCTTTTTATTGCATATAAGGCTCTTCGGGCTTTTTCTTTTAGTGCATTCACTGCTATGCTGAAGCTCCCTGATGCTGTAATAGTTAGACCAAGGTAGGTGTAGCTCATAGTGTGTCCTATAGTGGTTTCACTGAGGGTAAACTGGTATTTGTTTTCCTGACATCTGGGCCTTTTTTATAAAATCATGATGTTGGTTTTCTTTAGATTTACTGTTAGAGCCCAATTTTGGCAGTATTTGTCGAGTAGGTCTAGTTGTTGCTGTAATCCCTGTTCTGTGGGAGACAGCAGAACCAGGTCGTCCGCATAGAACAGGGATTTCACTTCTCCATCCAGGAGACGGAGACCTGGTGACTCGCTTTGCTCCAGCATGTCTGCTAATTCATTTATGTATATGTTGAACAGGGTTGGGCTCAAATTGCAGCCCTGCCGGACGCCTCTTCTCTGGGTGAAGTAATCGGTGCGTTTGTCTCCAATTTTGACCCCGCATTTGTTTTTCAGATACATTGATTTAATAAGGTCATAGACTTTGCCCCCTATTCCACACTGAAGAAGTTTATAATAGAGCCCTTCGTGCCATATAGAGTCAAAGGCTTTCTTGAAGTCGATGAAACAGGCGAATATTTTCCCATTTTTTGTTTGGTGTATATGTTTTTCAATGAGGGTGTGAAGGGTATAGATATGGTCGGCGGTGCGGTGTTTTGGAAGGAAGCCTATTTGGTTTTTTCTGAGGATATTATGTTTGTTAAGAAAATCAAGTAATCTACTATTTAGAATACTGCAGAATAACTTCCCTAGACAACTGTTGACACAGATGCCGTGGTAATTATTTGGGTCTGATTTGTTTCCACTTTTATATATGGAGGAGATTAGTCCTTGGCACCAGATATCGGGAAAACAGCCTGAATGTAATATGATGTTGAATAATTTGAGTACCGCACCCTGCATCTCCATATTGCTGAATTTGAGCATTTCATTTTTGATGTTGTCTGGGCCACAGGCTTTCTTTAGGTGGAGAGATTTTGTTTTTGTGGCCAGTTCTTTCCATGTGATTGGGGAGTCTAGAGGGTTTTGGTTGTCTTTAATTGTTGCTTCTAATGTGTGGAGTTTTTCTGTGACCTGATGTTGACTTGGCTTTGTTTCGTTTATTGGGATGTCTTTGTAGAGGTTTTCAAAATGTGTTCTCCAGATGTCGCCATTTGGATTGGTAATGCTTGCAATTGTGTTGTACTCAGGTTATTCCACATTTCCCAGAATTGTTTTGGATTGGTGGAGTTTTCAATTTCTTCGAATATTTTGTGGGTATAGTTTTGTGTTTTGTTACTAATGGTGTGTTTATATCTTTTGAGGGTTTCATTTTATCTAGTACGTAGGTCCGGATTGTTTGGTTGGCGATGCTTTTGGTTTGATATTTTTCTCAGGTCTTTTCTGGCATTTTTGCATTCGTGGTCAAACCATTTCTTATTTTTATTTTGTCTTTTGTGACGCTTCCTCTTCTGTTTCACAAGGTCGGCTTTTACAGCTGCCTCATGGAAGATCTTATTTATATCCTCTATGGCCATGTTTACACCATCTCTGGTGATCTCGTATGGGTTTTCTTTAAATTTTGATATTTTACTTGTGAGATCAGGTGACTTTAGTGCTGTGATGAATTTTTCTCCACTGTCTGGGGCCCATCTGTATGTCTGGTTTATTTTATGGAGCTTACTGGGTTCCTTTTTTGTGTCTGTAGTTTGGGCAGAAAGTTTAAGGTACATATTTATTAGGTTATGGTCTGAGAGGGGGGATTGCTGCCTGACAGTGAATGAGTTGATATCGCAGGGGTCCAGGTCAGTGATTGTATAGTCCACCACACTAGACCCAAGCGTTGAGGAGTATGTGAGTCTCCCTAGGGAGTCCCCTCTGAACCTACCGTTAACTATGTACAGGCCTAAGGCTGGGCAGAGTTGCACTACCTCCCTACCGCTTTTATTTATTTCACGATCAAGGTTGTTCCGATTTGCGATGGCTGGTGTGACATCTAAAGGGGTCTGGCCAAACACATGGTTGTTTCCCTGTGGGTATATGAAGTCAGGTTCACAACCGGTCCTTGCATTTAGGTCCCCACATATTATCACCTTTCCTTGGGCCTGGAAATGGCTGATTTCCATGTGGAGAGTATCAAATAACTCCTCTTCGAAATATGGCGATTCTATTGGAGGTATGTAGATCGCACATAAGTAAACATCTTTTTTTGCTATTCCCATATTTTTATCTAGTTTTAGCCATACGTGTGATTTTCCCTGTTTTACCGGTGAGATGTGTTTGTCCAGTTCTCCCTTATACCACACCAATATTCCCCCTGAGGTTCTGCCCTTGCGTGTTTTAGTGTTCTTTACTGAGGGCACAATGATTTCATGGTACTCTCTCTCTCTCACACACTCCCAATCTCTCTCTCTCACAATCCCAATCTCTCTCTCTCACACTCCCAATCTCTCCCTCTCTCACACTACTATTCTCTCTCTCTCTCACACTCACAGTCTCTCTCTCTCTCACACTCCCAATGTCTCTCTCTCACACTCCCAATCTCTCTCTCTCACACTCCCATTCTCGCTCTCTCTCACACTCCCAATCTCTCTCTGTCTCTCACACTCCCAATCTCACTCGCTCTCACTCCCAGTCTCTCTCTCTCTCACACTCAGTTCAGTTCAGTTCAGTTCAAATGCTTTATTGGCATGAAAGTTTACAGAGAACCATATTGCCAAAGCTTACATAGCAAAAAGGTACAGTTTTCCAACATTCTGTAGGTGTCAATCGATTTGACATTTGTTGGGTACATACAATATTACTTTTAAACAATATTAATTTTAAACAGTCTTTCTACTTCATTTGGTACGTTCAATATTAATTTTAAACAGTCTTACTTTTAAACAGTCCTCAGGTTGTGACATGTTGTTACATATTTGGCCCCAAGGTATGGTCTGTCTCCTTCTCCTAGGACTAATCTCAATTTTGACAGATCATCCAATTCCTTGAAATCTGGGGTTGTTTGGCTTAGCTTGTTGAATAATATGTTTCTTGATGTGTTGAATTTTTCGCATTTTAGGAGGAAATGCATTTCTGTTTCAACCTCGCCAGCCAGACATTGATCGCATATTCTATTCTCTCTAGGCTGCCAGGATTTCTTGTATCTGCCTTTTTCAATTTCCAGTTGGTGATCGCTTAGTCTGTACCTGGTGAGGGTCTGTCGCTGTTCTGTGTCTCTGATGGTCGTGAGGTAGTCTTCCAGTTTATATTCTCTTTTTAGGGCCCGGTAACATTCTAATCTGCTTTGGCTTTCGGTTATTTTGTTCCAATGTTCCAGGAAGGTTTCTTTGCATTTTTTAATGATTTGGTTCACTCGGATTGGTGTTTGGACGGCTGTGTTGGTCTGGGGCTGGTCAGGGTCCGGCTGAGTACTTAGTTTCAGTAGCAGCAGACTCAGGGGACTCTTTTCTGGGTTTAGCTCTTGGGTCTGAAAGGCTTTGAAATGAAGGGTGTCTGGGGAGCTAGATTTGAGGTGATTTAGGAAGTTTAGTGCTCGTTTTTGGATGTTTATTATCAGTGGGTATCTGCCTAGTTCGGCTCTGCATGCATTTGTTGGCGTTTTTCTTTGGGTGCGAAGGATGCTTCGGCAGAATTCTGCATGTAGGGCTTCTATTGTGTGTTTTTCCCATTTAGTGTAGCTTTGGTGATTTAGCGGGCCCCATACTTCACTACCATACAGTGCAATGTGCAGGATTATGCTGTCAAATATTTTGAGCCAGATTTTGATTGGGATTTGGATGTTGTAGAATTTTCTTTTTATTGCATATAGGTCTCTTCGGGCTTTTTCTTTTAGTGCATTCACTGCTATGCTGAAGCTCCCTGATGCTGTAATAGTTAGACCAAGGTAGGTGTAGCTCATAGTGTGTCCTATAGTGGTATCACTGAGGGTAAACTGGTATTTGTTTTCCTGACATCTGGGTCTTTTCTGAAAAATCATGATGTTGGTTTTCTTTAGATTTACTGTTAGAGCCCAATTCTGGCAGTATTTGTCGAGTAGGTCTAGTTGTTGCTGTAATCCCTGTTCTGTGGGAGACAGCAGAACCAGGTCGTCCGCATAGAACAGGGACTTCACTTCTCCATCCAGGAGACGGAGACCTGGTGACTCGCTTTGCTCCAGCATGTCTGCTAATTCATTTATGTATATGTTGAACAGGGTCGGGCTCAAATTGCAGCCCTGCCGGACGCCTCTTCTCTGGGTGAAGAAATCGGTGCGTTTGTCTCCAATTTTGACCCCGCATTTGTTTTTCAGATACATTGATTTAATAAGGTCATAGACTTTGCCCCCTATTCCACACTGAAGAAGTTTATAATAGAGCCCTTCGTGCCATATAGAGTCAAAGGCTTTCTTGAAGTCGATGAAACAGGCGAAAATTTTCCCAATTTTTGTTTGGTGTTTATGTTTTTCAATGAGGGTGTGAAGGGTATAGATATGGTCGGCGGTGCGGTGTTTTGGAAGAAAGCCTATTTGTTTTTTTCTGAGGATATTATGTTTGTTAAGAAAATCAAGTAATCTACTATTTAGAATACTGCAGAATAACTTCCCTAGACAACTGTTGACACAGATGCCGCGGTAGTTATTTGGGTCTGATTTGTTTCCACTTTTATATATGGGGGAGATTAGTCCTTGGCACCAGATATCGGGAAATCAGCCTGAGCGTAATATGATGTTGAATAGTTTGAGTATCGCACCCTGCATCTCCATATTGCTGAACTTGAGCATTTCATTTTTGATGTTGTCTGGGCCACAGGCTTTCTTTAGGTGGAGAGATTTTGTTTGTGTGGCCAGTTCTTTCCATGTGATTGGGGAGTCTAGAGGGTTTTGGTTGTCTTTAATTGTTGCTTCTAATGTGTGTAGTTTTTCTGTGACCTGATGTTGACTTGGGTTTGTTTTGTTTATTGGGATGTCTTTGTAGAGGTTTTCAAAATGTGTTCTCCAGATGTCGCCATCTTGGATTGGCAATGCTTGCAATTGTGTTGTACTCAGGTTATTCCACATTTCCCAGAATTGTTTTGGATTGGTGGAGTTTTCAATTTCTTCGAGTATTTTGTGGGTATAGTTTTGTGTTTTGTTCCTAATGGTGTGTTTATATCTTTTGAGGGTTTCATTGTATCTAGTACGTAGGTCCGGATTGTTTGGTTGCCGATGCTTTTGGTTTGATATTTTTCTCAGGTCTTTTCTGGCATTTTTGCATTCGTGGTCAAACCATTTCATATTTTTATTTTGTCTTTTGTGACGCTTCCTCTTTGTTTCACGAGGTCGGCTTTTACAGCTGCCTCATGGAAGATCATATTTATATCCTCTATGGCCGTGTTTACACCATCTCTGGTGATCTCATATAGATTTTCTTTAAATTTTGAAATTTTACTTGTGAGATCAGGTGAATTTAGTGCTGTGATGAATTTATCTCCACTGTCTGGGGCCCATCTGTATGTCTGGTTTATTTTATGTAGCTTACTGTGTTCCTTTTTTGTGTCTGTAGTTTGGGCAGAAAGTTTATGGTACACATTTATTTGGTTATGGTCTGAGAGGGGGGATTGCTGCCTGACAGTGAATGCATTGATATCGCAGGGGTCCAGGTCAGTGATTGTATAGTCCACCACACTAGACCCAAGAGTTGAGGAGTATGTGAGTCTCCCTTGGGAGTCCCCTCTGAACCTACCATTAACTATGTACAGGCCTAAGGCTCGGCAGAGTTGCACTACCTCCCTACCGCTTTTATTTATTTCACGATCAAGGTTGTTCCGATTTGCGATGGCTGGTGTGACATCTAAAGGGGTCTGGCCAAACACATGGTTGTTTCCCTGTTGGTCTATGAAGTCAGGTTCACAACCGGTCCTTGCATTTAGGTCCCCACATATTATCACCTTTCCTTGGGCCTGGAAATGGCTGATTTCCATGTGGAGAGTATCAAATAACTCCTCTTCGAAATATGGCGAATCTATTGGAGGTATGTAGATCGCACATAAGTAAACATCTTTTTTTGCTATTCCTATATTTTTATCTAGTTTTAGCCATACGTGTGATTTCCCCTGTTTTACCGGTGAGATGTGTTTGTCCAGTTCTCCCTTATACCACACCAATATTCCCCCGGAGGTTCTGCCCTTGCGTGTTTTAGTGTTCTTTACTGAGGGCACAATGATTTCATGGTACATTGGAGGACAGTGGGTCGGCATGTCCTTTTGGCACCATGTTTCTGTTAACACAATTATATCAATGTCTTTTATAGCTTTTAGGAATTCAGGGTCTGTACTCTTCATCCCAAAAGTTGAGGAGCGGAGGCCCTGGATATTCCAGCAGCTTATGTGGAAAGAACGCATTTATATAGTTCAATAAAACGAAATAAAATGGACCTATTTTGTGGGATGAGTGTGGAAACACTATTTTCTATAATGCTAAATGATGATTTAGTATAAATTTCATGAGGCATGCACATATATCTATCTAATAATAGTAATAATACTGATAAGATAACAATAATGATAATGATAAATAACAATATTAATAATTTCTCCGGCTTTCTATCAGGCTGTTCAGCATCGTCATGATCTTTCTCAGTTCTTGTTCTACAGTCTGTGGTCTAGAGGGGGGTCTTGGGTCAGGTATAAAAGCACGGTTCTGTTGTTGGTTTTGTAAAGGGGGGTGGGGGACATTGGTGGTCCTGTTTGGGCTCCCAATGGTAGAGGGGGTGGGAGGGCTGCGTCTTTTGGCAGTGTTTATGAGGTTTCTTGCGAAGACCCACATCCGCTGTTTGAGTAGATGTATTTCGTCATAGAGGTCCCTTGTGTTGATGTTTGGATGATGGGCCAGGGAGACGTTGGGGAGGACAGAACATCTCGTGTCGATCTCCCTGTTGGTGTTGTGGATTATATAGGCTGGGGTGTCCTTTCTGGGCAGTAGTGTGGAGATCACGATCCGCGCCTCGGGGAATTCCCTGCTGGCCTTTTCTGCCATCCTGCTCACCGCCCAAGCCGTGCCTTCCTGTAGGGTGCGTAGGTCGTTCGTGCCTGTGTGGATCACAATCCATTTGGGGCTTCCAAGGGATTCTTTGTTCAGGATCTTCATTGCTTGGCCTGTGTTGCTGCACCATTTTTTCAGGACTTGATGGTCTGGGAACAGCCTCTGGGGGTCCAGAAACTTTCCGTTGGAGTCGGTCAGCAGGACCGCCTGAGGGGCTGGTTTTTCAGACTGGGTAACAGTAGTCTGGCTAGGGCTCGCCTGGTGGCTGGTTGTTGGCTGAGTTTCTGGGATATGTTGTGTGGCAGGAGCGGAGTTTGGGGCTTTCGGTGTGTCATCGTTTGGGGGGGTATCTGTCGGTTTTTTTGTTCCTGTGTGTGAGGACTGGGTAGCAGTAGTCTGGGCATGACTCGACTGAGGGCTGGTTGGAGCGGGGTTTGTGGCTTTCGGTGTGTCTTCGTGTGGGGTGGCATCCGGCGGGTTCTGTGTCTTTGTGTGTGTTGTTTTTGTGTCCTCAGGTTTTTGGACATTAAGAGGTGTGTGTTGCCTGCTGAGCCTTTCTACGGTCTCCTTCGCTTTGTTTTGTTGAGTACGGAGTACTTTGATCTCATTTCTTTGCTCCTCTATGGTCTTTCTCATCTTGTGGATGGTGGACTCGTATTCCGTTTTTCGCTGTTTGAATTCCTCCTTCAAATTCTTGGCCACTGTTTCTCTGTATTCGTTGAAATCAAGTTCTAGTTTGGCCAGATTCTCTTTCATCATTTTGTTTTCGTTGAGAGGTGTGGGGGGTGGTGGAGATGTGCAGGGAGTTGTTTTCCTCTGCTGGTCTCTCTTCTTCTTCCTCCACTTGGCTCTCATCATCCTCTGTTCGACTCTCTTTTGCTTCCTGTCCATTGGTCCTCTTTGTGTCTGCTTTAGTTTTCAACTGGGGGAATTCATTTTCGAAGGTGTCCAGATTTTCCACATTCCCCTGTATCATGATCTTTCTATTTTTGTTGTAGTAGCTTATGGTTAGCAGGGGGTCATCTTTATCTAGGTTTCCATCTTTACATATTTTCAGTCTGCCTCCACTGCCAATACCTTCACTGGAGACGTATGTGTAGTGTTTTTGTAAAGTCTCCTTCCAGGAGGTGACGTATTCGGTGTAGAATATGAGGTTGTTCTTCAGCTTAGTCCCTTTGTGTGTGGTATTGTCAACGTAGAGGATTTCTGGGTTATTTTTTAGTGTTGTGTACTTGTATTTTTCCTTTGCTTTATTTTTTGTGCATTGCTCAGGATATATCATTTCCCTGCTCATTGTAGTCGTTTGTTTTTTGTCTCAGATAGATAACTTTTTTTTTCTCTTTTTTGTGTCGTGTTCCACCTTAGCCAACTTTTAGGTCCAAAATTGGGAGTTTTTCAGGGGTTCATCTTTGATATAGCTGCTCTTAAAGGTTTATCTTTCTCTTTTTCTCACAGGCTCTTGGTTCGGGTAGTTTATTGTTTCTCTCGGGTTTCTATTCCTTTTCCTCGCGGGTTTGTTGTTCTTTTTTCAGGTTTTTTTTTTTTTTTCCAGCTAAATTTAAATAAAATTAAACTTTTTCCGAACTAACTTTAACTAAAATGAAACTTAGGTAGAGTTAGGTAAAACTTATTTCTCCGGCTTTTTCTCTGCAGCTGCTGTTTCCTCTCCTCTCTCTCTCTCACGCTCTCTCGCTCCGTCTCTCTCTCTCTAGGTGCAGTTACCTCTCTTTGCTCCTTTTCTCCTTTCAGCCGTTTCCCTTCATTCAAATTTCACGTTCTCAGCTCTCAGCTCCCAACGCTCTCTCCGGGCTTCTGCCCTGGCCTCAGCCTCTCGGCTCAGCTGTGCTGTCCCGGCCCCGGTGTTTGTCCGAGTTTCTCCGACCCCGGAGTTTCTCGGGTTTCAGGCCTCGGGCTTGCTCGCTCTCCAGGCCCGACCCGATCCAGCACACCTACCTCTCCACACGCCTCTTTGACTGCTTCGGGCCGCTCCTCCCGGTCTGGGTCTACTCCTGTTGCTGCTCGCTCTCCTTCTCTCCGGTGCCTCGCTCAGCCCGGTTCCTCAGGCCTTTCTCCGGCTTCAGGCTCCGTGCTCCGGTTGCTGCTCGGGCTCTGCTCTCTCTCTCTCTCTCTCTCTCGCTCGGTCTCTCTCTCTCTCTGTCTCTCTCTCTCTCGCTCGGTCTCTCTCTCTCTCTCTCTCCCTCACACCTGTAACTCCCAGTCTCCCTCTCTCACACTCCCTATCTCTCTCTCTCACACCCCAATCTCTCTCTCTCTCACTCCCAGTCTCTCTCTCTCTCACCCTCCCAATCTCTCACACTCCCATTCTCTCTCTCTCAAACACTCCCAATCTCTCTGTCACACTCACAATCTCTCTCTCTCACACTCCCAATCTCTCTCTCTCTCACACACCCAATCTCTCTCTCTCTCACACTCCCAATCTCTCTCTCACACACCCAATCTCTCTCTCTGACACTGCCAATCTCTCTCTCTCTCACACTCCCAATCTCTCTCTCTGACACTCCCAATCTCTCTCTCTCTCTCACACTCCCAATCTCTCCCTCTCGCACTCCCAATCTCTCTCACTCAAACAGCCAATCTCTCTCTCTCTCTCACTCCCAATCACGAACTCACTCACACTCCCAATCTCTCTCTCTCACACTCCCAATCTCTCTCTCTCACTCCCAGTCTCTCTCTCTCACACTCCCAATCTCTCTCTCACACTCCCAATCTCTCTGTCTCTCACTCCCAATCTCTCTCACTCTCACACTCCCAATCTCTCTCTCTCTCACACTCCCAATCTCTACTTCTCACACTCCCAATCAACCTCTCTCTCACACTCCCAGTCTCTCTCTCTCTCACACTCCCAATGTCGCTATCTCACACTCCCAATCTCTCTCTCTCACACTCCCATTCTCTCTCTCTCTCACACTCCCAACCTCTCTCTGTCTCTCATACTCCCAATCTCACTCGCTCTCACTCCCAGTCTCTCTCTCTCTCACACTCCCAGTCTCCCTCTCTCACACTCCCTATCTCTCTCTCTCACACCCCCAATCTCTCTCTCTCTCACTCACAGCCTCTCTCTCACACGCCCAATCTCTCTCTCTCTCACACTCCCAGTCTCTCTCTCTCACACTCCCAATCTCTCTCACTCTCACACGCCCGATCCCTCTGTCACACTTCCAATCTCTCTCTCTCAGACTCCCATTCTCTCTCTCTCTCTCACACTCCCAATCTCTCTCTCTCTCTCACACTCCCAATCTCTCTTGCTCTCACCTCCAGTCTCTCTCTCTCTCACACTCCCAGTCTCCCTCTCTCACACTCCCAATCTCTCTCACTCTCACACTCCCAATCTCTCTCTCACACTCCAATTCTCTCTCTCTCACACTCCCAATCTCTCTCTCTCACACTCCCAATCTCTCTCTCTCACTCGCAGTCTCTCTCTCTCACACTCCCAATCTCTCTCTCATACTCCCAATCTCTATCTCTCTCACTCCCATTCTCTCTCACTCTCACACTCCCAATCTCTCTCTCTCTCACACTCCCAATCTCTACTTCTCACACTCCCAATCAATCTCTCTCTCACACTCCCAGTCTCTCTCTCTCTCACACTCCAAGTCTCTCTCTCTCTCACACTTCCAGTCTCTCTCTCTCACACACTCCCAGTCTCTCTCTCTCACACACTCCCAATCTCTCTCTCTCGCACTCCCAATCTCTCTCTCTCACACACTCCCAATCTCTATCTCTCTCACACTCCCAATCTCTCTCTCTCTCTCACACTCCCAATGTCTCTCTCTCTCACACTCCCAATCTCTCTCTCTCTCACACTCCCAATCACTCTGTCTCTCACACTCCCAATCTCTCTCTCTCACACTCCCAATCTCAGTTCAGTTCAGTTCAGTTCAAGTGCTTTATTGGCATGAAAGTTTACAGAGAACCATATTGCCAAAGCTTACATAGCAAAAAGGTACAGTTTTCCAACATTCTGTAGGTGTCAATCGATTTGACATTTGTTGGGTATATACAATATTACTTTTAAACAATATTAATTTTAAACAGTCTTTCTACTTCATTTGGAACGTTCAATATTAATTTTAAACAGTCTTACTTTTAAACAGTCCTCAGGTTGTGACATGTTGTTACATATTTAGCCCCAAGGTATGGTCTGTCTCCTTCTCCTCGGACTAATCTCAATTTTGACAGATCATCCAATTCCTTGAAATCTGGGGTTGTTTGGCTTAGCTTGTTGAATAATATGTTTCTTGATGTGTTGAATTTTTCGCATTTTAGGAGGAAATGCATTTCTGTTTCAACCTCGCCAGCCAGACATTGATCGCATATTCTATTCTCTCTAGGCTGCCAGGATTTCTTGTATCTGCCTTTTTCAATTTCCAGTTGGTGGTCGCTTAGTCTGTACCTGGTGAGTGTCTGTCTCTGTTTTGTGTCTCTGATGGTCGTGAGGTAGTCTGCCAGTTTATATTCTCTTTTTAGGGCCCGGTAACATTCTAATCTGCTTTGGCTTTCGGTTATTTTGTTCCAATGTTCCAGGTAGCTTTCTTTGCATTTTTTAAAGATTTGGTTCACTCGGATTGGTGTTTGGACGGCTGTGTTGGTCTGGGGCTGGTCAGGGTCCGGCTGAGTACTTAGTTTCAGTAGCAGTTGACTCAGGGGTCTCTTTTCTGGGTTTAGCTCTTGGGTCTGAAATGCTTTGAAATGAAGGGTGTCTGGGGAGCTAGATTTGAGGTGATTTAGGAAGTTTAGTGCTCGTTTTTGGATGTTTATTATCAGTGGGTATCTGCCTAGTTCGGCTCTGCATGCATTTGTTGGCGTTTTTCTTTGGGTGCGAAGGATGCTTCGGCAGAATTCTGCATGTAGGGCTTCTATTGTGTGTTTTTCCCATTTAGTGTAGCTTTGGTGATTTAGCGGGCCCCATACTTCACTACCGTACAGTGCAATGGGCAGGATTATGCTGTCAAAAATTTTGAGCCAGATTTTGATTGGGATTTGGATGTTGTAGAATTTTCTTTTTATTGCATATAGGGCTCTTCGGTCTTTTTCTTTTAGTGCATTCACTGCTATGCTGAAGCTCCCTGATGCTGTAATAGTTAGACCAAGGTAGGTGTAGCTCATAGTGTGTCCTATAGTGGTATCACTGAGGGTAAACTGGTATTTGTTTTCCTGACATCTGGGTCTTTTCTGAAAAATCATGATGTTGGTTTTCTTTAGATTTACTGTTAGAGCCCAATTTTGGCAGTATTTGTCGAGTAGGTCTAGTTGTTACTGTAATCCCTGTTCTGTGGGAGACAGCAGAACCAGGTCGTCCGCATAGAACAGGGACTTCACTTCTCCATCCAGGAGACGGAGACCTGGTGACTCGCTTTGCTCCAGCATGTCTGCTAATTCATTTATGTATATGTTGAACAGGGTCGGGCTCAAATTGCAGCCCTGCCGGACGCCTCTTCTCTGGGTGAAGAAATCAGTGCGTTTGTCTCCAATTTTGACCCCGCATTTGTTTTTCAGATACATTGATTTAATAAGGTCATAGACTTTGCCCCCTATTCCACACTGAAGAAGTTTATAATAGAGCCCTTCGTGCCATATAGAGTCAAAGGCTTTCTTGAAGTCGATGAAACAGGCGAATATTTTCCCATTTTTTGTTTGGTGTTTATGTTTTTCAATGAGGTTGTGAAGGGTATAGATATGGTCGGCGGTGCGGTGTTTTGGATGAAAGCCTATTTGGTTTTTTCTGAGGATATTATGTTTGTTAAGAAAATCAAGTAATCTACTATTTAGAATACTGCAGAATAACTTCCCTAGACAACTGTTGACACAGATGCCGTGGTAGTTATTTGGGTCTGATTTGTTTCCACTTTTATATATGGGGGAGATTAGTCCTTGGCACCAGATATCGGGAAAACAGCCTGAGCGTAATATGATGTTGAATAGTTTGAGTATCGCACCCTGCATCTCCATATTACTGAACTTTAACATTTCATTTTTGATGTTGTCTGGGCCACAGGCTTTCTTTAGGTGGAGAGATTTTGTTTTTGTGGCCAGTTCTTTCCATGTGATTGGGGAGTCTAGAGGGTTTTGGTTGTCTTTAATTGTTGCTTCTAATGTGTGGAGTTTTTCTGTGACCTGATGTTGACTTGGGTTTGTTTTGTTTTTTGGGATGTCTTTGTAGAGGTTTTCAAAATGTGTTCTCCAGATGTCGCCATCTTGGATTGGTAATGCTTGCAATTGTGTTGTACTCAGGTTATTCCACATTTCCCAGAATTGTTTTGGATTGGTGGAGTTTTCAATTTCTTCGATTATTTTGTGGGTATAGTTTTGTGTTTTGTTCCTAATGGTGTGTTTATATCTTTTGAGGGTTTCATTGTATCTAGTACGTAGGTCCGGATTGTTTGGTTGCCGATGCTTTTGGTTTGATATTTTTCTCAGGTCTTTTCTGGCATTTTTGCATTCGTGGTCAAACCATTTCATATTTTTATTTTGTCTTTTGTGATGCTTCCTCTTCTGTTTCACGAGGTCGGCTTTTACAGCTGCCTCATGGAAGATCATATTTATATCCTCTATGGCTGTGTTTATACCATCTCTGGTGATCTCATATAGATTTTCTTTAAATTTTGATATTTTACTTGTGAGATCAGGTGAATTTAGTGCTGTGATGAATTTATCTCCACTGTCTGGGGCCCATCTGTATGTCTGGTTTATTTTATGTAGCTTACTGTGTTCCTTTTTTGTGTCTGTAGTTTGGGCAGAAAGTTTAAGGTACACATTTATTTGGTTATGGTCTGAGAGGGGGGATTGCTGCCTGACAGTGAATGCGTTGATATCGCAGGGGTCCAGGTCAGTGATTGTATAGTCCACCACACTAGACCCAAGAGTTGAGGAGTATGTGAGTCTCCCTAGGGAGTCCCCTCTGAACCTACCATTAACTATGTACAGGCCTAAGGCTCGGCAGAGTTGCACTACCTCCCTACCGCTTTTATTTATTTCACGATCAAGGTTGTTCCGAATTGCGATGGCTGGTGTGACATCTAAAGGGGTCTGGCCAAACACATGGTTGTTTCCCTGTGGGTCTATGAAGTCAGGTTCACAACCGGTCCTTGCATTTAGGTCCCCACATATTATCACCTTTGCTTGGGCCTGGAAATGGCTGATTTCCATGTGGAGAGTATCAAATAACTCCTCTTCGAAATATGGCGAATCTATTGGAGGTATGTAGATCGCACATAAGTAAACATCTTTTTTTGCTATTCCTATATTTTTATCTAGTTTTAGCCATACGTGTGATTTCCCCTGTTTTACCGGTGAGATGTGTTTGTCCAGTTCTCCCTTATACCACACCAATATTCCCCCGGAGGTTCTGCCCTTGCGTGTTTTAGTGTTCTTTACTGAGGGCACAATGATTTCATGGTACATTGGAGGACAGTGGGTCGGCATGTCCTTTTGGCACCATGTTTCTGTTAACACAATTATATCAATGTCTTTTATAGCTTTTAGGAATTCAGGGTCTGTACTCTTCATCCCAAAAGTTGAGGAGCGGAGGCCCTGGATATTCCAGCAGCTTATGTGGAAAGAACGCATTTATATAGTTCAATAAAACGAAATAAAATGGACCTATTTTGTGGGATGAGTGTGGAAACACTATTTTCTATAATGCTAAGTGATGATTTAGTATAAATTTCATGAGGCATGCACATATATCTATCTAATAATAGTAATAATACTGATAAGATAACAATAATGATAATGATAAATAACAATATTAATAATTTCTCCGGCTTTCTATCAGGCTGTTCAGCATCGTCATGATCTTTCTCAGTTCTTGGTCTACAGTCTGTGGTCTAGAGGGGGGTCTTGGGTCAGGTATAAAAGCACGGTTCTGTTGTCGGTTTTGTAAAGGGGGGTGGGGGACATTGGTGGTCCTGTTTGGGCTCCCAATGGTAGGGGGGGTGGGAGGGCTGCGTCTTTTGGCAGTGTTTATGAGGTTTCTTGCGAAGACCCACATCCGCTGTTTGAGAAGATGTATTTCGTCATAGAGGTCCCTTGTGTTGATGTTTGGATGATGGGCCAGGGAGACGTTGGGGAGGACAGAACATCTCGTGTCGATCTCCCTGTTGGTGTTGTGGATTATATAGGCTGGGGTGTCCTTTCTGGGCAGTAGTGTGGAGATCACGATCCGCGCCTCGGGGAATTCCCTGCTGGCCTTTTCTGCCATCCTGCTCACCGCCCAAGCCGTGCCTTCCTGTAGGGTGCGTAGGTCGTTCGTGCCTGTGTGGATCACAATCCATTTGGGGCTTCCAAGGGATTCTTTGTTCAGGATCTTCATTGCTTGGCCTGTGTTGCTGCACCATTTTTTCAGGACTTGATGGTCTGGGAACAGCCTCTGGGGGTCCAGAAACTTTCCGTTGGAGTCGGTCAGCAGGACCGCCTGAGGGGCTGGTTTTTCAGACTGGGTAACAGTAGTCTGGGTAGGACTCGCCTGGTGGCTGGTTGTTGGCTGGGTTTCTGGGATATGTTGTGTGGCAGGAGCGGGGTTTGGGGCTTTCGGTGTGTCCTCGTTTGGGGGGGTATCTATCGGTTTTTGTGTTCCTGTGTGTGAGGACTGGGTAGCAGTAGTCTGGGCATGACTCGACTGAGGGCTGGTTGGAGCGGGGTTTGTGGCTTTCGGTGTGTCTTCGTGTGGGGTGGCATCCGGCGGGTTCTGTGTCCTTGTGTGTGTTGTTTTTGTGTCCTCAGGTTTTTGGACCTTAAGAGGTTTGTGTTGCCTGCTGAGCCTTTCTACGGTCTCCTTCATTTTGTTTAGTTGAGTACGGAGTTCTTTGATCTCATTTCTTTGCTCCTCTATGGTCTTTCTCAGCTTGTGGATGGTGGACTCGTGTTCCGTTTTTAGCTGTTTGAATTCCTCCTTCAAATTCTTGGCCAGTGTTTCTCTGTATTCGTTGAAATCAAGTTCTAGTTTGGCCAGATTCTCTTTCATCATTTTGTTTTCGTTGAGAGGTGTGGGGGGGGGGGTGGAGATGGACAGGGAGGTGTTTTCCTCTGCTGGTCTCTCTTCTTCTTCCTCCACTTGGCTCTCCTCATCCTCTGTTCGACTCTCTTTTGCTTCCTGTCCATTGGTCCTCTTTGTGTCTGCCTTAGTTTTCAACTGGGGGAATTCCTTTTCGAAGGTGTCCAGATTTTCCACATTCCCCTGTATCATGATCTTTCTATTTTTGTTGTAGTAGCTTATGGTTAGCAGGGGGTCATCTTTATCTAGGTTTCCATCTTTACATATTTTCAGTCTGCCTCCACTGCCAATACCTTCACTGGAGACGTATGTGTAGTGTTTTTGTAAAGTCTCCTTCCAGGAGGTGACGTATTCGGTGTAGAATATGAGGTTGTTCTTCAGCTTAGTCCCTTTGTGTGTGGTATAGTCCACGTAGAGGATTTCTGGGTTATTTTTTAGTGTTGTGTACTTGTATTTTTCCTTTGCTTTATTTTTTGTGCATTGCTCAGGATATATCATTTCCCTGCTCATTGTAGCCGTTTGTTTTTTGTCTCAGATAGATAACTTTTTTTTTTTTTTCTCTTTTTTGTGTCGTGTTCCACCTTAGCCCACTTTTAGGTCCAAAATTGGGAGTTTTTCAGGGGTTCATCTTTGATATAGCTGCTCTTAAAGGTTTATCTTTCTCTTTTTCTCACAGGCTGTTGGTTCGGGTAGTTTATCGTTTCTCTCGGGTTTCTATTACTTTTCCTCGCGGGTTTGTTGTTCTTTTTTCATGTTTTTTTTTTTTTCGAGCTAAATTTAAATAAAATTAAACTTTTTCCGAACTAACTTTAACTAAAATGAAACTTAGGTAGAGTTAGGTAAAACTTATTTCTCCGGCTTTTTCTCTCCAGCTGGTGTTTCCTCTCCTCTCTCTCTCTCTCTCTCTCTAGGTGCAGTTACCTCTCTTTGCTCCTTTTCTCCTTTCAGCCGTTTCCCTTCGTTCAAATTTCGCGCTCTCAGCTCCCAACGCTCTCTCCGGGCTTCTGCCATGGCCCCAGCCTCTCGGCTCGGCTGTGCTGTCCCGGCCCAGTGTTTGTCCGAGTTTCTCCGACCCCGGAGTTTCTCGGGTTTCAGGCCTCGGGCTTGCTCGCTCTCCAGGCCCGACCCGATCCGGCACCCCTACCTCTCCACTCGCCTCTTTGACTGGCTCGGGCCGCTCCTCCCGGTCTGGGTCTACTCCTGTTGCTGCTCGCTCTCCTTCTCTCCGGTGCCTCGCTCGGCCCGGTTCCTCGGGCCTTTCTCCGGCTTCAGGCTCCGTGCTCCGGTTGCTGCTCGGGCTCTGCTCTCTCTCTCTCCCTGTTTTGGAGTTCTCTCTCTCTGTTCCCGGTTTCTCTCTCTCTGTTCCCGGGTTTTCCTGCGCTGTTCTGGCTCCGATCCCCCGGCCGCTGTTTTGCTTTGAACGGTCGGTCTCTCTCTCTCTCTCTGTCTCTCTCTCTCTCTCTCTGTCTCTCTCTCTCTCTCTCTGTCTCTCTCTCTCTCTGTCTGTCTCTCTCTGTCTGTCTGTCTCTCTGTCTCTCTCTCTCTCATACTCCCAATCTCTCTCCCTCTCACACTCTCAATCTCTCTCTCTCTCACACTCCCAATCTCTCTCTCCCTCATACTCCCAATCTCTCTCTCTCCCGCACACTCCCAATCTCTCTCTCTCTCACTCCCAGTCTCTCTCTCTCACACTCCCAATCTCTCTCTCTCACTCCCAATCTCTCTCTCTCTCTCACTCCCAATCTCTCTCTCTCTCACACTCCCAATCTCTCTCTCCCTCATACTGCCAATCTCTCTCTCTCTCACACTCCCAGCCACTCTCTCTCACACTCCCAATCTCTCTCTCTCACACGCCCAATCTCTCTCTCTCTCACTCCCAGTCTCTCTCTCTCTCACTCCCAATCTCTCTCTCTCTCACACTCCCAATCTCTCTCTCCCACTCCCAATCTCTCTCTCTCTCAGACATCCAATCTCTCTCTCTCTCACGCTCCCAATCTCTCTCTCACACACCCAATCTCTCTCTCTGACACTCCCAATCTCTGTCTCTCTCACACTCCCAATCTCTCTCTCTGACACTCCCAATCTCTCTCTCTCTCTCACACTCACAATCTCTCTCTCTCACACTCCCAATCTCTCTCTCTCTCACACACACAATCTCTCTCTCTCTCACACTCCCAATCTCTCCCTCTCACTCCCAGTCTCTCTCCCTCAGACTCCCAATCTCTCTCTCTCTCACACTCCCAGTCTCTCTCTCACACTCCCAGTCTCTCTCTCTCACACACCCAATCTCCCTCTCTCACACTCCCAATCTCTCTCTCTCACACCCCCAATCTCACTCTGTCTCTCTCTCTCCCAATCTCTCTCTCTCTCACACTCCCCATCTCTCTCTATGACACTCCCAATCTCTCTCTCTCTCACACTCCCAATATCTCTCTCTGACACTCCCAATCTCTCTCTCTCTCTCACACTCCCAGTCTCTCTCTCTCACACTCCCAATCTCTCTCTCTCACACTCGTAATCTCTCTCTCTCTCACAATCCCAATCTTTAACTCTCTCACACTCCCAATCTCTCTCTCTCACACTCCCAATCTCTCTCTCTCTCACGCCCAGTCTATCTCTCTCACACTCCCAATCTCTCTCTCATACTCCCAATCTCTCTCTCTCACACTCCCATTCTCTCTCTCTCTCTCACACTCCCAATCTCTCTCTCTCTCTCACACTCCCAATCTCGCTCGCTCTCACTCCCAGTCTCTCTCTCTCTCACTCCCAATCTCTCTCTCTCTCGCACTCCCAATCTCTCACTCTCTGACACTCCCAATCTCTCTCTCTCTCACACTCCCAATCTCCCTCTCTGTCACTCCCAAACTCTCTCTCTCTCTCTCACGCCCAACCTTTCTCTCTCACACTCCCAATCTCTCTCTCTCACACTCCCAATCTCTCTCTCTCTCTCACACTCCCAATCACTAACTCACTCACACTCCCAATCTCTCTCTCTCACACACACAATCTCTCTCTCTCTCACACTCCCAATCTCTCTCACTCACTCCAGTCTCTCTCCCTCAGACTCCCAATCTCTCTCTCTCTCACACTCCCAATCTCTCTATCAGACTCCCAGTCTCTCTCTCTCACACACCCAATCTCCCTCTCTCACACTCCCAAACTCTCTCTCTCACACCCGCAATCTCACTCTCTCTCACTCACTCCCAATCTCTCTCTCTCTCACACTCACAATCTCTCTCTCTGACACTCCCAATATATCTCTCTCTCACTCTCCCAATCGCTATCTCTGACACTCCCAATGTCTCTCTCACACTCCCATTCTCTCTCTCTCTCACACTCCCAGTCTCTCTCTCAAACACACTCCCAGTCTCCCTCTCTCTCTCACACTCCCAATGTCTCTCTCTCTAACACTCCCAATCTCTCTCTCTCTCACACTCCCAATCACTCTGTCTCTCACACTCCCAATCTCTCTCTCTCACACTCCCAATCTCTCTCTCACACTCCAAATCTCTCTCTCTCTCACTCCCAATCTCTCTCTCTCTCACACTCCCAATCTCTCTCTCTCTCACACTCCTACTCTCTGCTTCTCACACTCCCAATCACTCTCTCTCTCACACTCCCAATCTCTCTCTCTCTCACACTCCCAGTCTCTCTCTCTCTCACACTCCCAGTCTCTCTCTCTCACACTCCCAGTCTCTCTCTCTCACATACTCCCAGTCTCGCTCTCTCACACACTCCCAATCTCTCTCTCTCTCACACTCCCAATCTCTCCCTCTCTCACACTCCCAATCTCCCTCTCTCTCTCACACTCCCAATGTCTCTCTCTCTAACACTCCCAATCTCTCTCTCTCTCACACTCCCAATCACTCTGTCTTTCACACTCCCAATCACTCTCTCTCACACTCCCAATCTCTCTCTCTCTCATACTCCCAATCTCTCTCTCTCTCACACTCCTAATCTCTCTCTCTCTCACACTCACAATCTCTCTCTCTCACACTCCCACTCTCTCTCTCTCACCGCAATCTCTCTCTCTCTCACAATCCCAATCTCTCTCACACTCACAATCTCTCTCTCTCTCACTCCCAGTCTCTTTCTCTCACACTCCCAATCTATCTCTCTCTCACACTCCCAATCTCTCTCTCTCTCAAAACCAATCTCTCTCTCTCTCACACTCCCAATCTCTCTCTCTCACCCCCCCAATCTCTCTCCCTCTCACCCCCAGTCTCTCTCTCTCTCACTCCCAATCTCTCCCTCTCACAGACTCCCAATATCTCTGTCACACTCCCAATCTCTCTCTCACACTACCAATCTTTCTCTCTCACACACCCAATCTCTCTCTCTCTCACACACCCAAACTCTCTCTCACACTCCCAGTCTCTCACTCTCACACACCCAATCTCTCTCTCTCACACTCCCAATCTCTCTCTCTCACACCCCCAATCTCACTCTCTCTCTCTGACTCCCAATCTCTCTCTCTCTCACACTCCCAATCTCTCTCTCTGACACTCCCAATCTCTCTCTCTCTCACACTCCCAATCTCTGTCTCTGGCACTCCCAATCTCTCTCTCTCTCACTCCCATTCTCTCTCTCTCACACTCCCAATCTCTCTCTCTCACACTCCCAATCTCTCTCTCTCTCACTCCTAGTCTCTCTCTCTCTCACACTCCAAATCTCCCTCTCTCACTCCCAGCCTCTCTCTCTCTCACACTCCCAATCTCTCTCTCTCTCACTTCCAATCTCTCTCTCCCACACACTCCCAATCTCTCTCTCTCACAGTCCCAATCTCTCTCTCTCACACTCCCAATCTCTCTCTCTCTCACACTACTATTCTCTCTCTCTCTCACACTCCCAGTCTCTCTCTCTCTCACACTCCCAATGTCTCTCTCTCACACTCCCAATCTCTCTCTCTCACACTCCAATTCTCTCTCTCTCTCACACTCCCAATCTCTCTCTGTCTCTCACACTCCCAATCTATCTCGCTCTCACTCCCAGTCTCTCTCTCTCTCACACTCCCAGTCTCCCTCTCTCACACTCCCTATCTCTCTCTATCACACCCCCAATCTCTCTCTCTCTCACTCCCAGTCTCTCTCTCACACGCCCAATCTCTCTCTCTCTCACACTCCCAATGTATCTCTCTCACACTCCCAATCTCTCTCTATCAGACTCCCATTCTCTCTCCCCAATTCCATTTCCAATTCCAATTCAAATGCTTTATTTGCATGAAAGTTTACAGAGAACCATATTGCCAAAGCTTACATAGCAAAAAGGTACAGTTTTCCAACATTCTGAAGGTGTCAATCGATTTGACATTTGTTGGGTACATACAATATTACTTTTAAACAATATTAATTTTAAACAGTCTTTGTACTTCATTTGGTACGTTCAATATTAATTTTAAACAGTCTTAATTTTAAACAGTCCTCAGGTTGTGACATGTTGTTACATATTTGGCCCCAAGGTATGGCCTGTCTCCTTCTCCTAGGACTAATATCAATTTTGACAGGTCATCCAATTCCTTGAAATCTGGGGTTGTTTGGCTTAGCTTGTTGAATAATATGTTTCTTGATGTGTTGAATTTTTCGCATTTTAGGAGGAAATGCTTTTCTGTTTCAACCTCGCCGGCCAGACATTGATCGCATATTCTATTCTCTCTAGGCTGCCAGGATTTCTTGTATCTGCCTTTTTCAATTTCCAGTTGGTGGTCGCTTAGTCTGTACCTGGTGAGGGTCTGTCTCTGTCTTGTGTCTCTGATGGTCGTGAGGTAGTCTGCCAGTTTATATTCTCTTTTTAGGGCCCGGTAACATTCTAATCTGCTTTGGCTTTCGGTTATTTTGTTCCAATGTTCCAGGTAGGTTTCTTTGCATTGTTTAATGATTTGGTTCACTCGGATTGGTGTTTGGACGGCTGTGTTGGTCTGGGGCTGGTCAGGTTCCGGCTGAGTACTTATTTTCAGTAGCAGCTGACTCAGGGGACTCTTTTCTGGGTTTAGCTCTTGGGTCTGAAAGGCTTTGAAATGAAGGGTGTCTGGGGAGCTAGATTTGAGGTGATTTAGGAAGTTTAGTGCTCGTTTATGGATGTTTATTATCAGTGGGTATCTGCCTAGTTCGGCTCTGCATGCATTTGTTGGCGTTTTTCTTTGGGTGCGATGGATGCTTCGGCAGAATTCTGCATGTAGGGCTTCTATTGTGTGTTTTTCCCATTTAGTGTAGCTTTGGTGATTTAGCGGGCCCCATACTTCACTACCGTACAGTGCAATGGGCAGGATTATGCTGTCAAATATTTTGAGCCAGATTTTGATTGGGATTTGGATGTTGTAGAATTTTCTTTTTATTGCATATAGGGCTCTTCGGGCTTTTTCTTTTAGTGCATTCACTGCTATGCTGAAGCTCCCTGATGCTGTAATAGTTAGACCAAGGTTGGTGTAGTTCATAGTGTGTCCTATAGTGGTATCACTGAGGGTAAACTGGTATTTGTTTTCCTGACATCTGGGCCTTTTTTGAAAAATCATGATGTTGGTTTTCTTTAGATTTACTGTTAGAGCCCAATTTTGGCAGTATTTGTCGAGTAGGTCTAGTTGTTGCTGTAATCCCTGTTCTGTGGGAGACAGCAGAACCAGGTCGTCCGCATAGAACAGGGATTTCACTTCTCCATCCAGGAGACGGAGACCTGGTGACTCGCTTTGCTCCAGCATGTCTGCTTATTCATTTATGTATATGTTGAACAGGGTTGGGCTCAAATTGCAGCCCTGCCGGACGCCTCTTCTCTGGGTGAAGTAATCGGTGCGTTTGTCTCCAATTTTGACCCCGCATTTGTTTTTCAGATACATTGATTTAATAAGGTCATAGACTTTGCCCCCTATTCCACACTGAAGAACTTTATAATAGAGCCCTTCGTGCCATATAGAGTCAAAGGCTTTCTTGAAGTCGATGAAACAGGCGAATATTTTCCCATTTTTTGTTTGGTGTATATGTTTTTCAATGAGGGTGTGAAGGGTATAGATATGGTCGGCGGTGCGGTGTTTTGGAAGGAAGCCTATTTGGTTTTTTCTGAGGATATTATGTTTGTTAAGAAAATCAGGTAATCTACTATTTAGAATACTGCAGAATAACTTCCCTAGACAACTGTTGACACAGATGCCGCGGTAGTTATTTGGGTCTGATTTGTTTCCACTTTTATATATGGGGGAGATTAGTCCTTGGCACCAGATATCGGGAAAACAGCCTGAACGTAATATGATGTTGAATAATTTGAGTACCGCACCCTGCATCTCCATATTGCTGAACTTGAGCATTTCATTTTTGATGTTGTCTGGGCCACAGGCTTTCATTAGGTGGAGAGATTCTGTTTTTGTGGCCAGTTCTTTCCATGTTATTGGGGAGTCTAGAGGGTTTTGGTTGTCTTTAATTGTTGCTTCTAATATGTGGAGTTTTTCTGTGACCTGATGTTGACTTGGGTTTGTTTCGTTTATTGGGATGTCTTTGTAGAGGTTTTCAAAATGTGTTCTCCAGATGTCGCCATCTTGGATTGGTAATGCTTGCAATTGTGTTGTACTCAGGTTATTCCACATTTCCCAGAATTGTTTTGGATTGGTGGAGTTTTCAATTTCTTCGAGTATTTTGTGGGTATAGTTTTGTGTTTTGTTACTAATGGTGTGTTTATATCTTTTGAGGGTTTCATTTTATCTAATACGTAGGTCCGGATTGTTTGGTTGGCGATGCTTTTGGTTTGATACTTTTCTCAGGTCTTTTCTGGCATTTTTGCATTCGTGGTCAAACCATTTCTTATTTTTTTTTGTCTTTTGTGACGCTTCCTCTTCTGTTTCACAAGGTCGGCTTTTACAGCTGCCTCATGGAAGATCTTATTTATATCCTCTATGGCCATGTTTACACCATCTCTGGTGATCTCGTATGGGTTTTCTTTAAATTTTGATATTTTACTTGTGAGATCAGGTGACTTGAGTGCTGTGATGAATTTTTCTCCACTGTCTGGGGCCCATCTGTATGTCTGGTTTATTTTATGGAGCTTACTGGGTTCCTTTTTTGTGTCTGTAGTTTGGGCAGAAAGTTTAAGGTACATATTTATTTGGTTATGGTCTGAGAGGGGGGATTGCTGCCTGACAGTGAATGAGGTGATATCGCAGGGATCCAGGTCAGTGATTGTATAGTCCACCACACTAGACCCAAGCGTTGAGGAGTATGTGAGTCTCCCTAGGGAGTCCCCTCTGAACCTACCGTTAACTATGTACAGGCCTAAGGCTCGGCAGAGTTGCACTACATCCATACCGCTTTTATTTATTTCACGATCAAGGTTGTTCCGATTTGCGATGGCTGGTGTGACATCTAAAGGGGTCTGGCCAAACACATGGTTGTTTCCCTGTGGGTCTATGAAGTCAGGTTCACAACCAGTCCTTGCATTTAGGTCCCCACATATTATCACCTTTCCTTGGGCCTGGAAATGGCTCACACTCCCAATCAGTTCAGTTCAGTTCAGTTCAAATGCTTTATTGGCATGAAAGTTTACAGAGAACCATATTGCCAAAGCTTACATAGCAAAAAGGTACAGTTTTCCAACATTCTGTAGGTGTCAATCGATTTGACATTTGTTGGGTATATACAATATTACTTTTAAACAATATTAATTTTAAACTGTCTTTCTACTTCATTTGGTACGTTCAATATTAATTTTAAACAGTCTTACTTTTAAACAGTCCTCAGGTTGTGACATGTTGTTACATATTTAGCCCCAAGGTATGGTCTGTCTCCTTCTCCTAGGACTAATCTCAATTTTGACAGATCATCCAATTCCTTGAAATCTGGGGTTGTTTGGCTTAGCTTGTTGAATAATATGTTTCTTGATGTGTTGAATTTTTCGCATTTTAGGAGGAAATGCATTTCTGTTTCAACCTCGCCAGCCAGACATTGATCGCATATTCTATTCTCTCTAGGCTGCCAGGATTTCTTGTATCTGCCTTTTTCAATTTCCAGTTGGTGGTCGCTTAGTCTGTACCTGGTGAGGGTCTGTCTCTGTTTTGTGTCTCTGATGGTCGTGAGGTAGTCTGCCAGTTTATATTCTCTTTTTAGGGCCCGGTAACATTCTAATCTGCTTTGGCTTTCGGTTATTTTGTTCCAATGTTCCAGGTAGGCTTCTTTGCATTTTTTAATGATTTGGTTCACTCGGATTGGTGTTTGGACGGCTGTGTTGGTCTGGGGCTGGTCAGGGTCCGGCTGAGTACTTAGTTTCAGTAGCAGCTGACTCAGGGGACTCTTTTCTGGGTTTAGCTCTTGGGTCTGAAAGGCTTTGAAATGAAGGGTGTCTGGGGAGCTAGATTTGAGGTGATTTAGGAAGTTTAGTGCTCGTTTTTGGATGTTTATTATCAGTGGGTATCTGCCTAGTTCGGCTCTGCATGCATTTGTTGGCGTTTTTCTTTGGGTGCGAAGGATGCTTCGGCAGAATTCTGCATGTAGAGCTTCTATTGTGTGTTTTTCCCATTTAGTGTAGCTTTGGTGATTTAGCGGGCCCCATACTTCACTACCGTACAGTGCAATGGGCAGGATTATGCTGTCAAAAATTTTGAGCCAGATTTTGATTGGGATTTGGATGTTGTTGAATTTTCTTTTTATTGCATATAGGGCTCTTCGGGCTTTTTCTTTTAGTGCATTCACTGCGATGCTGAAGCTCCCTGATGCTGTAATAGTTAGACCAAGGTAGGTGTAGCTCATAGTGTGTCCTATAGTGGTATCACTGAGGGTAAACTGGTATTTGTTTTCCTGACATCTGGGTCTTTTCTGAAAAATCATGATGTTGGTTTTCTTTAGATTTACTGTTAGAGCCCAATTTTGGCAGTATTTGTCGAGTAGGTCTAGTTGTTGCTGTAATCCCTGTTCTGTGGGAGACAGCAGAACCAGGTCGTCCGCATAGAACAGGGACTTCACTTCTCCATCCAGGAGACGGAGACCTGGTGACTTGCTTTGCTCCAGCATGTCTGCTAATTCATTTATGTACATGTTGAACAGGGTCGGGCTCAAATTTCAGCCCTGCCGGACGCCTCTTCTCTGGGTGAAGAAATCGGTGCGTTTGTCTCCAATTTTGACCCCGCATTTGTTTTTCAGATACATTGATTTAATAAGGTCATAGACTTTGCCCCCTATTCCACACTGAAGAAGTTTATAATAGAGCCCTTCGTGCCATATAGACTCTCTCTCTCTCACACTCCCAATCTCTCTTGCTCTCACCCCCAGTCTCTCTCTCTCACACTAATATCTCCCAATCCCTGTCTCTCACACTCCCAATCTCTCTCTCTCACACCCCCAATCTCTCTCTCTCTCTCTCACTCCCAATCTCTCTCTCTCTCACACAACCTAGCTCTCTCGCTGACACTCCCAATCTCTCTCTCTCTCACACTCCCAATCTCTCTCTCTGACACTCCCAATCTCTCTCTCTCTCTCACACTCCCAATCTCTGTCTCTCACGCTCCCATCTCTCTCTCACACTCCCAATCTCTCTCTCTCACACTCCCAATCTCTAAATCACTCACACTCCCAATCTCTCTCTCTCACACTCCCAATCTCTCTCTCTCTCTCTCACTCCCAGTCTCTCTCTCTCGCACTCCCAAGCTCTCTCTCACACTCCCAATCTCTCTCTCTCTCTCACTCCCAGTCTCTCTCCCTCAGACTCCCAATCTCTCTCTCTCTCACACTCCCAGTCTCTCTCTCACACTCCCAGTCTCTCTCTCTCACACACCCAATCTCCCTCTCTCACACTCCCAATCTCTCTCTCTCACACCCCCAATCTCACTCTGTCTCTCTCACTCCCAATCTCTCTCTCTCTCACACTCCCCATCTCTCTCTATGACACTCCCAATCTCTCTCTCTCTCACACTCCCAATATCTCTCTCTGACACTCCCAATCTCTCTCTCTCTCTCACACTCCCAGTCTCTCTCTCTCACACTCCCAATCTCTCTCTCTCACACTCGTAATCTCTCTCTCTCTCACAATCCCAATCTTTAACTCTCTCACACTCCCAATCTCTCTCTCTCACACTCCCAATCTCTCTCTCTCTCACGCCCAGTCTATCTCTCTCACACTCCCAATCTCTCTCTCATACTCCCAATCTCTCTCTCTCACACTCCCATTCTCTCTCTCTCTCTCACACTCCCAATCTCTCTCTCTCTCTCACACTCCCAATCTCGCTCGCTCTCACTCCCAGTCTCTCTCTCTCTCACTCCCAATCTCTCTCTCTCTCGCACTCCCAATCTCTCACTCTCTGACACTCCCAATCTCTCTCTCACACACCCAATCTCTCTCCCTGACACTCCCAATCTCTCTCTCTCTCACACTCCCAATCTCCCTCTCTGTCACTCCCAAACTCTCTCTCTCTCTCTCACGCCCAACCTTTCTCTCTCACACTCCCAATCTCTCTCTCTCACACTCCCAATCTCTCTCTCTCTCTCACACTCCCAATCACTAACTCACTCACACTCCCAATCTCTCTCTCTCACACACACAATCTCTCTCTCTCTCACACTCCCAATCTCTCTCACTCACTCCAGTCTCTCTCCCTCAGACTCCCAATCTCTCTCTCTCTCACACTCCCAATCTCTCTATCAGACTCCCAGTCTCTCTCTCTCACACACCCAATCTCCCTCTCTCACACTCCCAAACTCTCTCTCTCACACCCGCAATCTCACTCTCTCTCACTCACTCCCAATCTCTCTCTCTCTCACACTCACAATCTCTCTCTCTGACACTCCCAATATATCTCTCTCTCACTCTCCCAATTGCTATCTCTGACACTCCCAATGTCTCTTTCACACTCCCATTCTCTCTCTCTCTCACACTCCCAGTCTCTCTCTCAAACACACTCCCAGTCTCCCTCTCTCTCTCACACTCCCAATGTCTCTCTCTCTAACACACCCAATCTCTCTCTCTCTCACACTCCCAATCACTCTGTCTCTCACACTCCCAATCTCTCTCTCTCACACTCCCAATCTCTCTCTCACACTCCAAATCTCTCTCTCTCTCACTCCCAATCTCTCTCTCTCTCACACTCCCAATCTCTCTCTCTCTCACACTCCCACTCTCTGCTTCTCACACTCCCAATCACTCTCTCTCTCACACTCCCAATCTCTCTCTCTCTCACACTCCCAGTCTCTCTCTCTCTCACACTCCCAGTCTCTCTCTCTCACACTCCCAGTCTCTCTCTCTCACATACTCCCAGTCTCGCTCTCTCACACACTCCCAATCTCTCTCTCTCTCACACTCCCAATCTCTCCCTCTCTCACACTCCCAATCTCTCTCTCTCTCACACTCCCAATCTCCCTCTCTCTCTCACACTCCCAATGTCTCTCTCTCTAACACTCCCAATCTCTCTCTCTCTCACACTCCCAATCACTCTGTCTTTCACACTCCCAATCACTCTCTCTCACACTCCCAATCTCTCTCTCTCTCATACTCCCAATCTCTCTCTCTCTCACACTCCTAATCTCTCTCTCTCTCACACTCACAATCTCTCTCTCTCACACTCCCACTCTCTCTCTCTCACCGCAATCTCTCTCTCTCTCACAATCCCAATCTCTCTCACACTCACAATCTCTCTCTCTCTCACTCCCAGTCTCTCTCTCTCACACTCCCAATCTATCTCTCTCTCACACTCCCAATCTCTCTCTCTCTCAAAACCAATCTCTCTCTCTCTCACACTCCCAATCTCTCTCTCTCACCCCCCAATCTCTCTCCCTCTCACCCCCAGTCTCTCTCTCTCTCACTCCCAATCTCTCCCTCTCACAGACTCCCAATATCTCTGTCACACTCCCAATCTCTCTCTCACACTCCCAATCTTTCTCTCTCACACACCCAATCTCTCTCTCTCTCACACACCCAAACTCTCTCTCACACTCCCAGTCTCTCACTCTCACACACCCAATCTCTCTCTCTCACACTCCCAATCTCTCTCTCTCACACCCCCAATCTCACTCTCTCTCTCTGACTCCCAATCTCTCTCTCTCTCACACTCCCAATCTCTCTCTCTGACACTCCCAATCTCTCTCTCTCTCACACTCCCAATCTCTGTCTCTGGCACTCCCAATCTCTCTCTCTCTCACTCCCATTCTCTCTCTCTCACACTCCCAATCTCTCTCTCTCACACTCCCAATCTCTCTCTCTCTCACTCCTAGTCTCTCTCTCTCTCACACTCCAAATCTCCCTCTCTCACTCCCAGCCTCTCTCTCTCTCACACTCCCAATCTCTCTCTCTCTCACTTCCAATCTCTCTCTCCCACACACTCCCAATCTCTCTCTCTCACAGTCCCAATCTCTCTCTCTCACACTCCCAATCTCTCTCTCTCTCACACTACTATTCTCTCTCTCTCTCACACTCCCAGTCTCTCTCTCTCTCACACTCCCAATGTCTCTCTCTCACACTCCCAATCTCTCTCTCTCACACTCCAATTCTCTCTCTCTCTCACACTCCCAATCTCTCTCTGTCTCTCACACTCCCAATCTATCTCGCTCTCACTCCCAGTCTCTCTCTCTCTCACACTCCCAGTCTCCCTCTCTCACACTCCCTATCTCTCTCTATCACACCCCCAATCTCTCTCTCTCTCACTCCCAGTCTCTCTCTCACACGCCCAATCTCTCTCTCTCTCACACTCCCAATGTATCTCTCTCACACTCCCAATCTCTCTCTATCAGACTCCCATTCTCTCTCTCCAATTCCATTTCCAATTCCAATTCAAATGCTTTATTTGCATGAAAGTTTACAGAGAACCATATTGCCAAAGCTTACATAGCAAAAAGGTACAGTTTTCCAACATTCTGAAGGTGTCAATCGATTTGACATTTGTTGGGTACATACAATATTACTTTTAAACAATATTAATTTTAAACAGTCTTTGTACTTCATTTGGTACGTTCAATATTAATTTTAAACAGTCTTAATTTTAAACAGTCCTCAGGTTGTGACATGTTGTTACATATTTGGCCCCAAGGTATGGCCTGTCTCCTTCTCCTAGGACTAATATCAATTTTGACAGGTCATCCAATTCCTTGAAATCTGGGGTTGTTTGGCTTAGCTTGTTGAATAATATGTTTCTTGATGTGTTGAATTTTTCGCATTTTAGGAGGAAATGCTTTTCTGTTTCAACCTCGCCGGCCAGACATTGATCGCATATTCTATTCTCTCTAGGCTGCCAGGATTTCTTGTATCTGCCTTTTTCAATTTCCAGTTGGTGGTCGCTTAGTCTGCACCTGGTGAGGGTCTGTCTCTGTCTTGTGTCTCTGATGGTCGTGAGGTAGTCTGCCAGTTTATATTCTCTTTTTAGGGCCCGGTAACATTCTAATCTGCTTTGGCTTTCGGTTATTTTGTTCCAATGTTCCAGGTAGGTTTCTTTGCATTGTTTAATGATTTGGTTCACTCGGATTGGTGTTTGGACGGCTGTGTTGGTCTGGGGCTGGTCAGGGTCCGGCTGAGTACTTATTTTCAGTAGCAGCTGACTCAGGGGACTCTTTTCTGGGTTTAGCTCTTGGGTCTGAAAGGCTTTGAAATGAAGGGTGTCTGGGGAGCTAGATTTGAGGTGATTTAGGAAGTTTAGTGCTCGTTTATGGATGTTTATTATCAGTGGGTATCTGCCTAGTTCGGCTCTGCATGCATTTGTTGGCGTTTTTCTTTGGGTGCGATGGATGCTTCGGCAGAATTCTTTATGTAGGGCTTCTATTGTGTGTTTTTCCCATTTAGTGTAGCTTTGGTGATTTAGCGGGCCCCATACTTCACTACCGTACAGTGCAATGGGCAGGATTATGCTGTCAAATATTTTGAGCCAGATTTTGATTGGGATTTGGATGTTGTAGAATTTTCTTTTTATTGCATATAGGGCTCTTCGGGCTTTTTCTTTTAGTGCATTCACTGCTATGCTGAAGCTCCCTGATGCTGTAATAGTTAGACCAAGGTTGGTGTAGTTCATAGTGTGTCCTATAGTGGTATCACTGAGGGTAAACTGGTATTTGTTTTCCTGACATCTGGGCCTTTTTTGAAAAATCATGATGTTGGTTTTCTTTAGATTTACTGTTAGAGCCCAATTTTGGCAGTATTTGTCGAGTAGGTCTAGTTGTTGCTGTAATCCCTGTTCTGTGGGAGACAGCAGAACCAGGTCGTCCGCATAGAACAGGGATTTCACTTCTCCATCCAGGAGACGGAGACCTGGTGACTCGCTTTGCTCCAGCATGTCTGCTTATTCATTTATGTATATGTTGAACAGGGTTGGGCTCAAATTGCAGCCCTGCCGGACGCCTCTTCTCTGGGTGAAGTAATCGGTGCGTTTGTCTCCAATTTTGACCCCGCATTTGTTTTTCAGATACATTGATTTAATAAGGTCATAGACTTTGCCCCCTATTCCACACTGAAGAACTTTATAATAGAGCCCTTCGTGCCATATAGAGTCAAAGGCTTTCTTGAAGTCGATGAAACAGGCGAATATTTTCCCATTTTTTGTTTGGTGTATATGTTTTTCAATGAGGGTGTGAAGGGTATAGATATGGTCGGCGGTGCGGTGTTTTGGAAGGAAGCCTATTTGGTTTTTTCTGAGGATATTATGTTTGTTAAGAAAATCAGGTAATCTACTATTTAGAATACTGCAGAATAACTTCCCTAGACAACTGTTGACACAGATGCCGCGGTAGTTATTTGGGTCTGATTTGTTTCCACTTTTATATATGGGGGAGATTAGTCCTTGGCACCAGATATCGGGAAAACAGCCTGAACGTAATATGATGTTGAATAATTTGAGTACCGCACCCTGCATCTCCATATTGCTGAACTTGAGCATTTCATTTATGATGTTGTCTGGGCCACAGGCTTTCATTAGGTGGAGAGATTCTGTTTTTGTGGCCAGTTCTTTCCATGTGATTGGGGAGTCTAGAGGGTTTTGGTTGTCTTTAATTGTTGCTTCTAATATGTGGAGTTTTTCTGTGACCTGATGTTGACTTGGGTTTGTTTCGTTTATTGGGATGTCTTTGTAGAGGTTTTCAAAATGTGTTCTCCAGATGTCGCCATCTTGGATTGGTAATGCTTGCAATTGTGTTGTACTCAGGTTATTCCACATTTCCCAGAATTGTTTTGGATTGGTGGAGTTTTCAATTTCTTCGAGTATTTTGTGGGTATAGTTTTGTGTTTTGTTACTAATGGTGTGTTTATATCTTTTGAGGGTTTCATTTTATCTAATACGTAGGTCCGGATTGTTTGGTTGGCGATGCTTTTGGTTTGATACTTTTCTCAGGTCTTTTCTGGCATTTTTGCATTCGTGGTCAAACCATTTCTTATTTTTTTTTGTCTTTTGTGACGCTTCCTCTTCTGTTTCACAAGGTCGGCTTTTACAGCTGCCTCATGGAAGATCTTATTTATATCCTCTATGGCCATGTTTACACCATCTCTGGTGATCTCGTATGGGTTTTCTTTAAATTTTGATATTTTACTTGTGAGATCAGGTGACTTGAGTGCTGTGATGAATTTTTCTCCACTGTCTGGGGCCCATCTGTATGTCTGGTTTATTTTATGGAGCTTACTGGGTTCCTTTTTTGTGTCTGTAGTTTGGGCAGAAAGTTTAAGGTACATATTTATTTGGTTATGGTCTGAGAGGGGGGATTGCTGCCTGACAGTGAATGAGGTGATATCGCAGGGATCCAGGTCAGTGATTGTATAGTCCACCACACTAGACCCAAGCGTTGAGGAGTATGTGAGTCTCCCTAGGGAGTCCCCTCTGAACCTACCGTTAACTATGTACAGGCCTAAGGCTCGGCAGAGTTGCACTACATCCATACCGCTTTTATTTATTTCACGATCAAGGTTGTTCCGATTTGCGATGGCTGGTGTGACATCTAAAGGGGTCTGGCCAAACACAAGATTGTTTCCCTGTGGGTCTATGAAGTCAGGTTCACAACCAGTCCTTGCATTTAGGTCCCCACATATTATCACCTTTCCTTGGGCCTGGAAATGGCTCACACTCCCAATCAGTTCAGTTCAGTTCAGTTCAAATGCTTTATTGGCATGAAAGTTTACAGAGAACCATATTGCCAAAGCTTACATAGCAAAAAGGTACAGTTTTCCAACATTCTGTAGGTGTCAATCGATTTGACATTTGTTGGGTATATACAATATTACTTTTAAACAATATTAATTTTAAACTGTCTTTCTACTTCATTTGGTACGTTCAATATTAATTTTAAACAGTCTTACTTTTAAACAGTCCTCAGGTTGTGACATGTTGTTACATATTTAGCCCCAAGGTATGGTCTGTCTCCTTCTCCTAGGACTAATCTCAATTTTGACAGATCATCCAATTCCTTGAAATCTGGGGTTGTTTGGCTTAGCTTGTTGAATAATATGTTTCTTGATGTGTTGAATTTTTCGCATTTTAGGAGGAAATGCATTTCTGTTTCAACCTCGCCAGCCAGACATTGATCGCATATTCTATTCTCTCTAGGCTGCCAGGATTTCTTGTATCTGCCTTTTTCAATTTCCAGTTGGTGGTCGCTTAGTCTGTACCTGGTGAGGGTCTGTCTCTGTTTTGTGTCTCTGATGGTCGTGAGGTAGTCTGCCAGTTTATATTCTCTTTTTAGGGCCCGGTAACATTCTAATCTGCTTTGGCTTTCGGTTATTTTGTTCCAATGTTCCAGGTAGGCTTCTTTGCATTTTTTAATGATTTGGTTCACTCGGATTGGTGTTTGGACGGCTGTGTTGGTCTGGGGCTGGTCAGGGTCCGGCTGAGTACTTAGTTTCAGTAGCAGCTGACTCAGGGGACTCTTTTCTGGGTTTAGCTCTTGGGTCTGAAAGGCTTTGAAATGAAGGGTGTCTGGGGAGCTAGATTTGAGGTGATTTAGGAAGTTTAGTGCTCGTTTTTGGATGTTTATTATCAGTGGGTATCTGCCTAGTTCGGCTCTGCATGCATTTGTTGGCGTTTTTCTTTGGGTGCGAAGGATGCTTCGGCAGAATTCTGCATGTAGGGCTTCTATTGTGTGTTTTTCCCATTTAGTGTAGCTTTGGTGATTTAGCGGGCCCCATACTTCACTACCGTACAGTGCAATGGGCAGGATTATGCTGTCAAAAATTTTGAGCCAGATTTTGATTGGGATTTGGATGTTGTAGAATTTTCTTTTTATTGCATATAGGGCTCTTCGGGCTTTTTCTTTTAGTGCATTCACTGCTATGCTGAAGCTCCCTGATGCTGTAATAGTTAGACCAAGGTAGGTGTAGCTCATAGTGTGTCCTATAGTGGTATCACTGAGGGTAAACTGGTATTTGTTTTCCTGACATCTGGGTCTTTTCTGAAAAATCATGATGTTGGTTTTCTTTAGATTTACTGTTAGAGCCCAATTTTGGCAGTATTTGTCGAGTAGGTCTAGTTGTTGCTGTAATCCCTGTTCTGTGGGAGACAGCAGAACCAGGTCGTCCGCATAGAACAGGGACTTCACTTCTCCATCCAGGAGACGGAGACCTGGTGACTTGCTTTGCTCCAGCATGTCTGCTAATTCATTTATGTACATGTTGAACAGGGTCGGGCTCAAATTTCAGCCCTGCCGGACGCCTCTTCTCTGGGTGAAGAAATCGGTGCGTTTGTCTCCAATTTTGACCCCGCATTTGTTTTTCAGATACATTGATTTAATAAGGTCATAGACTTTGCCCCCTATTCCACACTGAAGAAGTTTATAATAGAGCCCTTCGTGCCATATAGACTCTCTCTCTCTCACACTCCCAATCTCTCTTGCTCTCACCCCCAGTCTCTCTCTCTCACACTAATATCTCCCAATCCCTGTCTCTCACACTCCCAATCTCTCTCTCTCACACCCCCAATCTCTCTCTCTCTCTCTCACTCCCAATCTCTCTCTCTCTCACACAACCTAGCTCTCTCGCTGACACTCCCAATCTCTCTCTCTCTCACACTCCCAATCTCTCTCTCTGACACTCCCAATCTCTCTCTCTCTCTCACACTCCCAATCTCTGTCTCTCACGCTCCCATCTCTCTCTCACACTCCCAATCTCTCTCTCTCACACTCCCAATCTCTAAATCACTCACACTCCCAATCTCTCTCTCTCACACTCCCAATCTCTCTCTCTCTCTCTCACTCCCAGTCTCTCTCTCTCGCACTCCCAAGCTCTCTCTCACACTCCCAATCTCTCTCTCTCTCTCACTCCCAATCTCTTTCTCTCACACTCCCAATCTCTCTCTCTCTCACACTCCCAATCTCTCTCTCTCTCACACACCCAATCTCTCTCTCTCACACTCCAAATCTCTCTCTCTCTCTCACAGTCCCAGTCTCTCTCTCTCTCACACTCCCAGTCTCTCTCTCTTTCACACTCCCAGTCTCTCTCTCTCACACACTCCCAGTCTCTCTCTCTCTCACACTCCCAATCTCTCACACTCCCATTCTCTCTCTCTCACTCACTCCCAATCTCTCTCTCTCTCTCACACTCCCAATCTCTCTCGCTCTCAGTCCCAGTCTCTCTCTATCTCACACTCCCAGTCGCTTTGTCTCACACTCCCAATCTCTCTCTCTCACACCCCCAATCTCTCTCTCTCTCACTCCCAGTCTCTCTCTCTCTCTCTCACTCCCAATCTCTCTGTCTCTCACACTCCCAATCTCTCTGTCACACTTAAAATCTCTCTCTCTGACACTCCCAATCTCTCTCTCTCTCTCACACTCCCAATCTCTCTCACTCACTCCCAGTCTCTCTCCCTCAGACTCCCAATCTCTCTCTCTCTCACATTCCCAATCTCTCTCTCACACTCCCAGTCTCTCTCTCTCACACTCCCAATCTCTCTCTCTCTCTCACACTCCCAAACTCTCTCGCTCTCACTCCCGGTCTCTAGCTCTCTCTTAATCCCAATCTCTCTCTCTCACACCCCCAATCTCTCTCCCTCTCACTCCCAGTCCCTCTCTCTCTCACTCCCAATCTCTCTCTCTCTCTCACACTCCCAATCTCTCTGTCACACTCCCAATCTCTCTCTCTCACACTCCCAATCTCTGTCTCTCTCACACACCCGATCTCTCTTACTCTCACACTCCCAATCTCTCTCTCACACACCCAATCTCTCTCTCTGACACTGCCAATCTCTCTCTCTCTCACACTCCCAATATCTCTCTCTGACACTCCCAATCTCTCTCTCTCACACTCCCAATCTCTCTCTCTCACACTCCCAATCTCTCTCTCACACACCCAATCTCTCTCTCTGACACTGCCAATCTCTCTCTCTCTCACACTCCCAATATCTCTCTGTCACACTCCCAATCTCTCTCTCTCACACTCCCAATCTCTGTCTCTCTCACACTCCCAGTCTCTCTCTCTCACACACTCCCAGTCTCTCTCTCTCACACACTCCCAATCTCTCTCTCTCACACTCCCAATCTCTCTCTCTCTCACACTCCCAATCTCTATCTCTCTCACACTCCCAATCTCTCTCTCTCTCTCACACTCCCAATGTCTCTCTCTCTCACACTCCCAATCTCTCACTCTCTCATACTCCCAATCTCTCTCTCTCTCACACTCCCGATCTCTCTCTCTCTCACACTACCAATCTCTGTCTCTCACACTCCCAGTCTCTGTCTCTCTCATTCTCCCAATCTCTCTCACTCCCCGTCTCTCTCTCTCACACTCCCAATCTCTCTCTCTCACACTCCCAATCTCTCTCTCTCTCATACTTCCAATCTCTCTCTCTCACACTCCCAATCTCTCTCTCTCTCACTCTCCCAATCTCTCTCTCTCTCACTTCCAATCTCGCTCTCTCACACTCCCAATCTCTCTCTCTCACACTCCCAATCTCTCTCTCTCACACTCCCAATCTCTCTCTCTCTCACACTACTATTCTCTCTCTCTCTCTCTCACTCCCCGTCTCTCTCTCTCACACACCCAATCTCTCTCTCTCACTCCCAGTCTCTCTCTCTCTCACTCTCCCAATCTCTCTCTCTCTCACTCCCAATCTATCTCTCTCACACTCCCAAACTCTCTCTCTCTCACACTCCCAATGTCTCCCTCTCACACTCCCAATCTCTCTCTCTCACACTCCCATTCTCTCTCTCTCTCTCACACTCCCAATCTCTCTCTTTCACTCACACTCCCAGTCTCTCTCTCTCACACTCCCAATCTCTCTCTCTCACCCCCCCCCAATCTCTCTCCCTCTCACCCCCAGACTCTCTCTCTCTCACTCCCAATCTCTCTCTCTCACACCCTCCCAATCTCTCTCTCTCACACACCCAATCTCTCTCTCTCACACACCCAATCTTTCTCTCACACTCCCAGTCTCTCACTCTCACACACCCAATCTCTCTCTCTCACAATCCCAATCTCTCTCTCTCACACCCCCAATCTCACTCTCTCACACTCCCAATCTCTCTCTCTCTCACACTCCCAATCTCTCTCTCTGACACTCGCAATCTCTCTCTCTCTCACACTCCCATTCTCTCTCCCTCACACTCCCAATCTCTCTCTCTCACACTTCCAATCTCTCTCTCTCTCACACTACTATGCTCTCTCTCTCTCATACTCCCAGTCTCTCTCTCTCTCACACTCCCAATGTCTCTCTCTCACACTCCCAATCTCTCTCTCTCACACTCCCATTCTCTCTCTCTCTCACACTCCCAATCTCTCTCTGTCTCTCACACTCCCAATCTCTCTCCCCCTCACTCCCAGTCTCTCTCGCTCTCACACTCCCAGTCTCCCTCTCTCGCACTCCCTATCTCTCTCTCACACCCCCAATCTCTCTCTCTCTCACTCCCAGTCTCTCTCTCTCACTCCCAATCTCTCTCTCTCTCACACTCCCAATGTATCTCTCTCACACTCCCAATCTCTCTCTCTCTCACACACTCCCAATCTCTCTCTCTCTTTCACACTCCCAATCTCTCTTGCTCTCACTCCCAGTCTCTCTCTCTCTCACACTCCCAGTCTCTCTCTCTCTCACACTCCCAATCTCTCTGTCACACTCCCAATCTCTCTCTCTCACACTCCCAATCTCTCTCTCTTACACACACCCAATCTCTCTCTCTCTCACACTCCCAATCTCTCCCTCTCACTCCCAGTCTCTCTCCCTCACACTCCCAATCCCTCTCTCTCTCACACTCCCAATCTCTCTCTCACACTCCCAGTCTCTCTCTCTCACACTCCCAATCTCTCTCTCTCACACTCCCAATCTGTCTCTCTCACACCCCCAATCTCTCTCTCTCTCTCTCACTCCCAATCTCTCTCTCTCTCACACACCCTATCTCTCTCTCTGACACTCCCAATCTCTCTCTCTCTCACATTCCCAATCTCTCTCTCTGACACTCCCAATCTCTCTCTCTCTCACACTCCCAATCTCTCTCTCTCACTCCCAGTCTCTCTCCCTCACACTCCCAATCCCTCTCTCTCTCACACTCCCAATCTCTCTCTCACACTCCCAGTCTCTCTCTCTCACACTCCCAATCTCTCTCTCTCACACTCCCAATCTGTCTCTCTCACCCCCCCAATCTCTCTCTCTCTCACACTCCCAGTCTCTCTCTCGCTCACACTCCCAATCTCTCTGTCACACTCCCAATCTCTCTCTCTCACACTCCCAATCTCTCTCTCTCTCACACTCCCAATCTCTCTCTCTCTCAAACTCCCAATCTCTCTCTCTCACTCCCAGTCTCTCTCCCTCACACTCCCAATCCCTCTCTCTCTCACACTCCCAATCTCTCTCTCACACTCCCAGTCTCTCTCTCTCACACTCCCAATCTCTCTCTCTCACACTCCCAATCTGTCTCTCTCACACCCCCAATCAGTTCAGTTCAGTTCAGTTCAGTTCAAATGCTTTATTGGCATGAAAGTTTACAGAGAACCATATTGCCAAAGCTTACATAGCAAAAAGGTACAGTTTTCCAACATTCTGTAGGTGTCAATCGATTTGACATTTGTTGGGTATATACAATATTACTTTTAAACAATATTAATTTTAAACAGTCTTTCTACTTCATTTGGTACGTTCAATATTAATTTTAAACAGTCTTACTTTTAAACAGTCCTCAGGTTGTGACATGTTGTTACATATTTAGCCCCAAGGTATGGTCTGTCTCCTTCTCCTAGGACTAATCTCAATTTTGACAGATCATCCAATTCCTTGAAATCTGGGATTGTTTGACTTAGCTTGTTGAATAATATGTTTCTTGATGTGTTGAATTTTTCGCATTTTAGGAGGAAATGCATTTCTGTTTCAACCTTGCCAGCCAGACATTGATCGCATATTCTATTCTCTCTAGGCTGCCAGGATTTCTTGTATCTGCCTTTTTCAATTTCCAGTTGGTGGTCGCTTAGTCTGTACCTGGTGAGGGTCTGTCTCTGTTTTGTATCTCTGATGGTCGTGAGGTAGTCTGCCAGTTTATATTCTCTTTTTAGGGCCCGGTAACATTCTAATCTGCTTTGGCTTTCGGTTATTTTGTTCCAATGTTACAGATAGGTTTCTTTGCATTTTTTAATGATTTGGTTCACTCGGATTGGTGTTTGGACGGCTGTGTTGGTCTGGGGCTGGTCAGGGTCCGGCTGAGTACTTAGTTTCAGTAGCAGCTGACTCAGGGGACTCTTTTCTGGGTTTATCTCTTGGGTCTGAAAGGCTTTGAAATGAAGGGTGTCTGGGGAGCTAGATTTGAGGTGATTTAGGAAGTTTAGTGCTCGTTTTTGGATGTTTATTATCAGTGGGTATCTGCCTAGTTCGGCTCTGCATGCATTTGTTGGCGTTTTTCTTTGGGTGCGAAGGATGCTTCGGCAGAATTCTGCATGTAGGGCTTCTATTGTGTGTTTTTCCCATTTTGTGTAGCTTTGGTGATTTAGCGGGCCCCATACTTCACTACCGTACAGTGCAATGGGCAGGATTATGCTGTCAAAAATTTTGAGCCAGATTTTGTTTGGGCTTTGGATGTTGTAGAATTTTCTTTTTATTGCATATAGGGCTCTTCGGGCTTTTTCTTTTAGTGCATTCACTGCTATGCTGAAGCTCCCTGATGCTGTAATAGTTAGACCAAGGTAGGTGTTGCTCATAGTGTGTCCTATAGTGGTATCACTGAGGGTAAACTGGTATTTGTTTTCCTGACATCTGGGTCTTTTCTGAAAAATCATGATGTTGGTTTTCTTTAGATTTACTGTTAGAGCCCAATTTTGGCAGTATTTGTCGAGTAGGTCTAGTTGTTGCTGTAATCCCTGTTCTGTGGGAGACAGCAGAACCAGGTCGTCCGCATAGAACAGGGACTTCACTTCTCCATCCAGGAGACGGAGACCTGGTGACTCGCTTTGCTCCAGCATGTCTGCTAATTCATTTATGTATATGTTGAACAGGGTCGGGCTCAAATTGCAGCCCTGCCGGACGCCTCTTCTCTGGGTGAAGAAATCGGTGCGTTTGTCTCCAATTTTGACCCCGCCTTTGTTTTTCAGATACAATGATTTAATAAGGTCATAGACTTAGCCCCCTATTCCACACTGAAGAAGTTTATAATAGAGCCCTTCGTGCCATATAGAGTCAAAGGCTTTCTTGAAGTCGATGAAACAGGCGAATATTTTCCCATTTTTTGTTTGGTGTTTATGTTTTTCAATGAGGGTGTGAAGGGTATAGATATGGTCGGCGGTGCGGTGTTTTGGAAGAAAGCCTATTTGGTTTTTTCTGAGGATATTATGTTTGTTAAGAAAATCAAGTAATCTACTATTTAGAATACTGCAGAATAACTTCCCTAGACAACTGTTGACACAGATGCCGCGGTAGTTATTTGGGTCTGATTTGTTTCCACTTTTATATATGGGGGAGATTAGTCCTTGGCACCAGATATCGGGAAAACAGCCTGAGCGTAATATGATGTTGAATAGTTTGAGTATCGCACCCTGCATCTCCATATTACTGAACTTTAGCATTTCATTTTTGATGTTGTCTGGGCCACAGGCTTTCTTTAGGTGGAGAGATTTTGTTTTTGTGGCCAGTTCTTTCCATGTGATTGGGGAGTCTAGAGGGTTTTGGTTGTCTTTAATTGTTGCTTCTAATGTGTGGAGTTTTTCTGTGACCTGATGTTGACTTGGGTTTGTTTTGTTTTTTGGGATGTCTTTGTAGAGGTTTTCAAAATGTGTTCTCCAGATGTCGCCATCTTGGATTGGTAATGCTTGCAATTGTGTTGTACTCAGGTTATTCCACATTTCCCAGAATTGTTTTGGATTGGTGGAGTTTTCAATTTCTTCGAGTATTTTGTGGGTATAGTTTTGTGTTTTGTTCCTAATGGTGTGTTTATATCTTTTGAGGGTTTCATTGTATCTAGTACGTAGGTCCGGATTGTTTGGTTGCCGATGCTTTTGGTTTGATATTTTTCTCAGGTCTTTTCTGGCATTTTTGCATTCGTGGTCAAACCATTTCATATTTTTATTTTGTCTTTTTTGATGCTTCCTCTTCTGTTTCACGAGGTCGGCTTTTACAGCTGCCTCATGGAAGATCATGTTTATATCCTCTATGGCCGTGTTTACACCATCTCTGGTGATCTCATATAGATTTTCTTTAAATTTTGAAATTTTACTTGTGAGATCAGGTGAATTTAGTGCTGTGATGAATTTATCTCCACTGTCTGGGGCCCATCTGTATGTCTGGTTTATTTTATGTAGCTTACTGTGTTCCTTTTTTGTGTCTGTAGTTTGGGCAGAAAGTTTAAGGTACACATTTATTTGGTTATGGTCTGAGAGGGGGGATTGCTGCCATCTCTCTCTCTCTCACACTCCCAATCTGTCTCTCTCACACCCCCAATCTCTCTCTCTCTCTCTCAATCCCAATCTCTCTCTCTCTCACACAACCTATCTCTCTCTCTGACACTCCCAATCTCTCTCTCTCTCAGACTCCCAATCTCTCTCTCTGACACTCCCAATCTCTCTCTCTCTCTCACACTCCCAATCTCTCTCTCTCACGCTCCCAATCTCTCTCTCACACTTCCAATCTCTCTCTCTCACACTCCCAATCTCTAAATCACTCACACTCCCAATCTCTCTCTCTCACACACCCAATCTCTCTCTCTCTCACTCCCAGTCTCTCTCTCTCACACTCCCAATCTCTCTCTCACACTCCCAATCTCTCTCTCTCTCTCACTCCCAATCTCTTTTTCTCACACTCCCAATCTCTCTCTCTCTCACACTCCCAATCTCTCTCTCTCTCACACTCCCAATCTCTCTCTCTCTCACACTCCCAATCTCTCTCTCTCTCACAGTCCCAGTCTCTCTCTCTCACACTCCCAGTGTCTCTCTCTTTCACACTCCCAGTCTCTCTCTCTCACACACTCCCAGTCTCTCTCTCTCTCACACTCCCAATCTCTCACACTCCCATTCTCTCTCTCTCTCACACACTCCCAATCTCTCTCTCTCTCTCACACTCCCAATCTCTCTCGCTCTCAGTCCCAGTCTCTCTCTCTCTCACACTCCCAGTCTCTCTGTCTCACACTCCCAATCTCTCTCTCTCTCTCACACTCCCAATCTCTCTCGCTCTCAGTCCCAGTCTCTCTCTCTCTCACACTCCCAGTCTCTCTGTCTCACACTCCCAATCTCTCTCTCTCACACGCCCAACCTCTCTCTCTCTCACTCCCAGTCTCTCTCTCTCTCACTCCCAATCTCTCTCTCTCTCACTCTACCAATCTCTCTGTCACACTCAAAATCTCTCTCTCTGACACTCCCAAACTCTCTCTCTCTCTCACACTCCCAATCTCTCTCTCTCACACTCCCAATCTCTCTCTCACACTCCCAATCTCTCTCTCTCTCTCACTCCCAATCTCTTTTTCTCACACTCCCAATCTCTCTCTCTCTCACACTCCCAATCTCTCTCTCTCTCACACTCCCAATCTCTCTCTCTCTCACACTCCCAATCTCTCTCTCTCTCACAGTCCCAGTCTCTCTCTCTCACACTCCCAGTGTCTCTCTCTTTCACACTCCCAGTCTCTCTCTCTCACACACTCCCAGTCTCTCTCTCTCTCACACTCCCAATCTCTCACACTCCCATTCTCTCTCTCTCTCACACACTCCCAATATCTCTCTCTCTCTCACACTCCCAATCTCTCTCGCTCTCAGTCCCAGTCTCTCTCTCTCTCTCACACTCCCAGTCTCTCTGTCTCACACTCCCAATCTCTCTCTCTCTCTCACACTCCCAATCTCTCTCGCTCTCAGTCCCAGTCTCTCTCTCTCTCACACTCCCAGTCTCTCTGTCTCACACTCCCAATCTCTCTCTCTCACACGCCCAACCTCTCTCTCTCTCACTCCCAGTCTCTCTCTCTCTCACTCCCAATCTCTCTCTCTCTCACTCTACCAATCTCTCTGTCACACTCAAAATCTCTCTCTCTGACACTCCCAATCTCTCTCTCTCTCTCACACTCCCAATCTCTCTCTCTCACACTCCCAATCTCTCTCTCTCACACTCCCAAACTCTCTCTCTCTCACACTCCCAATCTCTATCTCTCTCACTCCCAGTCTCTCTCTCTCACACTCCCAATCTCTCTCTCTCACTCCCACTCTCTCTCTCTCTCACTCCCAATCTATCTCTCTCTCACACTCCCACTCATTCTCTCTCTCACACTCCCAATCTCTCTCTCTCACACCCCCAATCTCACTCTCTCTCACACTCTCAATCTCTCTATCTGATACTCCCAATCTCTCTCTCTCTCACACTCCCAATCACTCTCTCTGACACTCCCAATCTCACTCTCACACTCCCATTCTCTCTCTCTCACACTCCCAATCTCTCTCTCTCACACTTCCAATCTCTCTATCTCTCACACTCCCAATCTCTAACTCTCTCACACCCCCAATCTCTCTCTCTGACACTCTCAATCTCTCTGCTCTCACTCCCAGTCTCTCTCTCTCACACTCCCAATCTCTCTCTCTCACACTTCCAATCTCTCTATCTCTCAGACTCCCAATCTCAAACTCTCTCACACTCCCAATCTCTCTCTCTCACACTCCCAATCTCTCTCTCTCTCACACACCCAATCTCTCTCTCTCTCACACTCCCAATCTCTCTCTCTCACTCCCAGTCTCTCTCCCTCACACTCCCAATCCCTCTCTCTCTCACACTCCCAATCTCTCTCTCACACTCCCAGTCTCTCTCTCTCACACTCCCAATCTCTCTCTCACACTCCCAATCTGTCTCTCTCACACCCCCAATCTCTCTCTCTCTCTCTCACTCCCAATCTCTCTCTCTCTCACACACCCTATCTCTCTCTCTGACACTCCCAATCTCTCTCTCTCTCACACTCCCAATCTCTCTCTCTGACACTCCCAATCTCTCTCTCTCTCACACTCCCAATCTCTCTCTCTCACTCCCAGTCTCTCTCCCTCACACTCCCAATCCCTCTCTCTCTCACACTCCCAATCTCTCTCTCACACTCCCAGTCTCTCTCTCTCACACTCCCAATCTCTCTCTCTCACACTCCCAATCTGTCTCTCTCACACCCCCAATCTCTCTCTCTCTCTCACACTCCCAGTCTCTCTCTCTCTCACACTCACAATCTCTCTGTCACACTCCCAATCTCTCTCTCTCACTCCCAATCTCTCGCTCTCTCACACTCCCAATCTCTCTCTCTCTCACACTCCCAATCTCTCTCTCTCACTCCCAGTCTCTCTCCCTCAAACTCCCAATCCCTCTCTCTCTCACACTCCCAATCTCTCTCTCACACTCCCAGTCTCTCTCTCTCACACTCCCAATCTCTCTCTCTCACACTCCCAATCTCTCTCTCTCACGCTCCCAATCTCCCTCTCACACTTCCAATCTCTCTCTCTCACACTCCCAATCTCTAAATCACTCACACTCCCAATCTCTCTCTCTCACACTCCCAATTTCTCTCTCTCTCACTCCCAGTCTCTCTCTCACACTCCCAATCTCTCTCTCACACTCCCAATCTCTCTCTCTCTCTCACTCCCAATCTCTTTTTCTCACACTCCCAATCTCTCTCTCTCTCACACTCCCAATCTCTCTCTCTCTCACACTCCCAATCTCTCTCTTTCTCACACTCCCAATCTCTCTCTCTCTCACAGTCCCAGTTCTCTCTCTCACACTCCCAGTGTCTCTCTCATTCACACTCCCAGTCTCTCTCTCTCACACACTCCCAGTCTCTCTGTCTCTCACACTCCCAATCTCTCACACTCCCATTCTCTCTCTCTCTCACACACTCCCAATCTCTCTCTCTCTCTCACACTCCCAATCTCTCTCGCTCTCAGTCCCAGTCTCTCTCTCTCTCACACTCCCAGTCTCTCTGTCTCACACTCCCAATCTCTCTCTCTCACACGCCCAACCTCTCTCTCTCTCACTCCCAGTCTCTCTCTCTCTCACTCCCAATCTCTCTCTCTCCCACACTACCAATCTCTCTGTCACACTCAAAATCTCTCTCTCTGACACTCCCAATCTCTCTCTCTCTCTCACACTCCCAATCTCTCTCTCTCACACTCCCAATCTCTCTGTCACACTCCCAATCTCTCTCTCTCACACTCCCAATCTCTCACTCTCTCACACTCCCAATCTCTCTCTCTCTCACACTCCCAATCTCTCTCTCTCACTCCCAGTCTCTCTCCCTCAAACTCCCAATCCCTCTCTCTCTCACACTCCCAATCTCTCTCTCACACTCCCAGTCTCTCTCTCTCCCACTCCCAATCTCTCTCTCTCACACTCCCAATCTGTCTCTCTCACACCCCCAATCTCTCTCTCTCTCTCTCAAACCCAATCTCTCTCTCTCTCACACAACCTATCTCTCTCTCTGACACTCCCAATCTCTCTCTCTCTCAGACTCCCAATCTCTCTCTCTGACACTCCCAATCTCTCTCTCTCTCTCACACTCCCAATCTCTCTCTCTCACACTCCCAATTTCTCTCTCTCTCACTCCCAGTCTCTCTCTCACACTCCCAATCTCTCTCTCACAATCCCAATCTCTCTCTCTCTCTTACTCCCAATCTCTTTTTCTCACACTCCCAATCTCTCTCTCTATCACACTCCCAATCTCTCTCCAATTCCAATTCCAATTCCAATTAAAATGCTTTATTGGCATGAAAGTTTACAGAGAACCATATTGCCAAAGCTTACATAGCAAAAAGGTACAGTTTTCCAACATTCTGTAGGTGTCAATCGATTTGACATTTGTTGGGTACATACAATATTACTTTTAAACAATATTAATTTTAAACAGTCTTTGTACTTCATTTGGTACGTTCAATATTAATTTTAAACAGTCTTAATTTTAAACAGTCCTCAGGTTGTGACATGTTGTTACATATTTGGCCCCAAGGTATGGTCTGTCTCCTTCTCCTAGGACTAATCTCAATTTTGACAGATCATCCAATTCCTTGAAATCTGGGGTTGTTTGGCTTAGCTTGTTGAATAATATGTTTCTTGATGTGTTGAATTTTTCGCATTTTAGGAGGAAATGCATTTCTGTTTCAACCTCGCCAGCCAGACATTGATCGCATATTCTATTCTCTCTAGGCTGCCAGGATTTCTTGTATCTGCCTTTTTCAATTTCCAGTTGGTGGTCGCTTAGTCTGTACCTGGTGAGGGTCTGTCTCTGTTTTGTGTCTCTGATGGTCGTGAGGTAGTCTGCCAGTTTATATTCTCTTTTTAGGGCCCGGTAACATTCTAATCTGCTTTGGCTTTCGGTTATTTTGTTCCAATGTTCCAGGTAGGTTTCTTTGCATTTTTTAATGATTTGGTTCACTCGGATTGGTGTTTGGGCGGCTGTGTTGGTCTGGGGCTGGTCAGGGTCCGGCTGAGTACTTAGTTTCCGTAGCAGCTGACTCAGGGGACTCTTTTCTGGGTTTAGCTCTTGGGTCTGAAAGGCTTTGAAATGAAGGGTGTCTGGGGAGCTAGATTTGAGGTGATTTAGGAAGTTTAGTGCTCGTTTTTGGATGTTTATTATCAGTGGGTATCTGCCTAGTTCGGCTCTGCATGCATTTGTTGGCGTTTTCCTTTGGGTGCGAAGGATGCTTCGGCAGAATTCTGCATGTAGGGCTTCTATTGTATGTTTTTCCCATTTAGTGTAGCTTTGGTGATTTAGCGGGCCCCATACTTCACTACCGTACAGTGCAATGGGCAGGATTATGCTGTCAAATATTTTGAGCCAGATTTTGATTGGGATTTGGATGTTGTAGAATTTTCTTTTTATTGCATATAGGGCTCTTCGGGCTTTTTCTTTTAGTGCATTCACTGCTATGCTGAAGCTCCCTGATGCTGTAATAGTTAGACCAAGGTAGGTGTAGCTCATAGTGTGTCCTATAGTGGTATCACTGAGGGTAAACTGGTATTTGTTTTCCTGACATCTGGGCCTTTTTTGAAAAATCATGATGTTGGTTTTCTTTAGATTTACTGTTAGAGCCCAATTTTGGCAGTATTTGTCGAGTAGGTCTAGTTGTTGCTGTAATCCCTGTTCTGTGGGAGACAGCAGAACCAGGTCGTCCGCATAGAACAGGGATTTCACTTCTCCATCTAGGAGACGGAGACCTGGTGACTCGCTTTGCTCCAGCATGTCTGCTAATTCATTTATGTATATGTTGAACAGGGTCGGGCTCAAATTGCAGCCCTGCCGGACGCCTCTTCTCTGGGTGAAGAAATCGGTGCGTTTGTCTCCAATTTTGACCCCGCATTTGTTTTTCAGATACATTGATTTAATAAGGTCATAGACTTTGCCCCCTATTCCACATTGAAGAAGTTTATAATAGAGCCCTTCGTGCCATATAGAGTCAAAGGCTTTCTTGAAGTCGATGAAACAGGCGAATATTTTCCCATTTTTTGTTTGGTGTATATGTTTTTCAATGAGGGTGTGAAGGGTATAGATATGGTCGGCGGTGCGGTGTTTTGGAAGAAAGCCTATTTGGTTTTTTCTGAGGATATTATGTTTGTTAAGAAAATCAAGTAATCTACTATTTAGAATACTGCAGAATAACTTCCCTAGACAACTGTTGACACAGATGCCGCGGTAGTTATTTGGGTCTGATTTGTTTCCGCTTTTATATATGGGGGAGATTAGTCCTTGGCACCAGATATCGGGAAAACAGCCTGAACGTAATATGATGTTGAATAATTTGAGTACCGCACCCTGCATCTCCATATTGCTGAACTTGAGCATTTCATTTTTGATGTTGTCTGGGCCACAGGCTTTCTTTAGGTGGAGAGATTTTGTTTTTGTGGCCATTTCTTTCCATGTGATTGGGGAGTCTAGAGGGTTTTGGTTGTCTTTGATTGTTGCTTCTAATGTGTGGAGTTTTTCTGTGACCTGATGTTGACTTGGGTTTGTTTCGTTTATTGGGATGTCTTTGTAGAGGTTTTCAAAATGTGTTCTCCAGATGTCGCCATCTTGGATTGGTAATGCTTGCAATTGTGTTGTACTCAAGTTATTCCACATTTCCCAGAATTGTTTTGGGTTGGTGGAGTTTTCAATTTCTTCTAGTATTTTGTGGGTATAGTTTTGTGTTTTGTTCCTAATGGTGTGTTTATATCTTTTGAGGGTTTCATTGTATCTAGTACGTAGGTCCGGATTGTTTGGTTGGCGATGCTTTTGGTTTGATATTTTTCTCAGGTCTTTTCTGGCATTTTTGCATTCGTGGTCAAACCATTTCTTATTTTTATTTTGTCTTTTGTGACTCTTCCTCTTCTGTTTCACGAGGTCGGCTTTTACAGCTGCCTCATGAAAGATCATATTTATATCCTCTATGGCCATGTTTACCCCATCTCTGGTGATCTCATATAGATTTTCTTTAAATTTTGAAATTTTACTTGTGAGATCAGGTGAATTTAGTGCTGTGATGAATTTATCTCCACTGTCTGGGGCCCATCTGTATGTCTGGTTTATTTTATGTAGCTTACTGGGTTCCTTTTTTGTGTCTGTAGTTTGGGCCGAAAGTTTAAGGTACACATTTATTTGGTTATGGTCTGAGAGGGGGGATTGCTGCCTGACAGTGAATGCGTTGATATCGCAGGGGTCCAGGTCAGTGATTGTATAATCCACCACACTAGACCCAAGAGTTGAGGAATATGTGAGTCTCCCTAAGGAGTCCCCTCTGAACCTACCGTTAACTATGTACAGGCCTAAGGCTCGGCAGAGTTGCACTACCTCCCTACCGCTTTTATTTATTTCACAATCGAGGTTGTTTCGGTTTGCGATGGCTGGTGTGACATATAGAGGGGTCTGGCCAAACACATGGTTGTTGCCCTGTGGGTCTATGAAGTCAGGTTCACATCCTGTCCTTGCATTTAGGTCCCCACATAGTAGCACCTTTCCTTGGGCCTGGAAATGGCTGATTTCCATGTGGAGAGTGTCAAATATCTCCTCTTCAAAATATGGCGATTCTATTGGAGGTATGTAGATCGCACATAAGTAAACATCGTTTTTTTCTATTCCTATATTTTTATCTAATTTTAGCCATACGTGTGATTTTCCCTGTTTTATCGGTGAGATGTGTTTGTTCACACTCCCAATCTCTCTCTCTCTCACACTCCCAATCTCTCTCTCTCTCACAGTCCCAGTCTCTCTCTCTCACACTCCCAGTGTCTCTCTCTTTCACACTCCCAGTCTCTCTCTCTCACACACTCCCAGTCTCTCTATCTCTCACACTCCCAATCTCTCACACTCCCATTCTCTCTCTCTCTCACACACTCCCAATCTCTCTCTCTCTCTCACACTCCCAATCTCTCTCGCTCTCAGTCCCAGTCTCTCTATCTCTCACACTCCCAGTCTCTCTGTCTCACACTCCCAATCTCTCTCTCTCACACGCCCAACCTCTCTCTCTCTCACTCCCCGTCTCTCTCTCTCTCACTCCCAATCTCTCTCTCTCTCACACTACCAATCTCTCTGTCACACACAAAATCTCTCTCTCTGACACTCCCAATCTCTCTCTCTCTCTCACACTCCCAATCTCTCTCTCTCACACTCCCAATCTCTCTCTCTCACACTCCCAATCTCTCTCTCTCTCACACTCCCAATCTCAATCTCCCTCACTCCCAGTCTCTCTCTCTCACACTCCCAATCTCTCTCTCTCACTCCCACTCTCTCTCTCTCTCACTCCCAATCTATCTCTCTCTCACACTCCCACTCATTCTCTCACTCACACTCCCAATCTCTCTCTCTCACACCCCCAATCTCACTCTCTCTCACACTCACAATCGCTCTATCTGATACTCCCAATCTCTCTCTCTCTCACACTTCCAATCACTCTCTCTGACACTCCCAATCTCTCTCTCACACTCCCATTCTCTCTCTCTCACACTCCCAATCTCTCTCTCTCACACTTCCAATCTCTCTATCTCTCACACTCCCAATCTCTAACTCTCTCACACCCCAATCTCTCTCTCTGACACTCTCAATCTCTCTCTCTCTCACTCCCAGTCTCTCTCTCTCACACTTCCAATCTCTCTATCTCTCAGACTCCCAATCTCTAACTCTCTCACACTCCCAATCTCTCTCTCTCACACTCTCAATCTCTCTCTCTCACACTCCTATTCTCTCTCTCTCTCTCTCACACTCCCAATCTCTCTCTCTCTCTCACACTCCCAAACTCTCTCGCTCTCATTCCCAGTCTCTCTCTCTCTCACACCCAATCTCTCTCTCTCACACCCCCAATCTCTCTCTCTCACTCCCAGTCTCTCTCTCTCTCACTCCCAATCTCTCTCTCTCTCACACTCCCAATCTCTCTGTCACACTCCCAATCTCTCTCTCTCACACTCTCAATCTCTCTCTCTCTCACACACCCAATCTCTCTCTCTCTCACACTCCCAATCTCTCTCTCATACACCCAATCTCTCTCACTCACACAACCAATCTCTCTCTCTCTCTCTCCCAATCACTAACTCACTCACACTCCCAATCTCTCTCTCTCACACTCCCAATCTCTCTCTCTCACTCACGCCCAGTCTCTCTCTCTCACACTCCCAATCTCTCTCTCACATTCCCAATCTATCACTCTCTCACTATCCCAATCTCTACTTCTCACACTCCCAATCACTCTCTCTCTCACACTCCCAGTCTCTCTCTCTCTCACACTCCCAGTCTCCCTCTCTCTCACACTCCCAGTCTCTCTCCCTCTCACACTCCCAGTCTCTCTCTCTCACACACTCCCAATCTCTCTCTCTCTCACACTCCCAATCTCTCTCTCTCTCACACTCCCAACCTCTCTCTCTCTCACACTCCCAATCACTCTCTCTCTCTCACTCTCCCAATCTCTCTCTCTCTCACACTACCAATCTCTCTCTCTCACACTCCCAATCTCTCTCTCTCTCATACTCCCAATCTCTCTCTCTCACTCCCAATCTCTCTCTCTCACACACTCCCAATACCTCTGTCACACTCCCAATCTCTCTCTCACAATCGCAATCTCTCTCTCTCACACACCCAATCTCTCTCTCTCTCACACTCCCAATCTCTCCCTCACACTCCCAGTCTCTCACTCTCACACACCCAATCTCTCTCTCTCACACTCCCAATCTCTCTCTCTCACACCCCCAATCTCTCTCACTCTCAGTCCCAGTCTCTCTCTCTCTTACACTCCCAGTCTCCCTCTCTCACACTCCCTATCTCTCTCTTTCACACCCCCAATCTCTCTCTTTCTCACTCCCAGTCTCTCTCTCTCACTCCCAATCTCTCTCTCTCTCACACTCCCAATGTATCTCTCTCACACTCCCAATCTCTCTCTCTGCCTCACACTCCCAATCTCTCTCTCTCTCTCACACTCCCAATCTCTCTTGCTCTCACTCCCAGTCTCTCTCTCTCTCACACTCCCAGTCTCTCTCTCTCTCACACTCCCAATGTCTCTCTCTCACACTCCCAATCTCTCTCTCTCACACTCCCATTCTCTCTCTCTCTCACACTCCCAATCTCTCTCTGTCTCTCACACTCCCAATCTCTCTCCCTCTCACTCCCAGTCTCTCTCTCTCTCACACTCCCAGTCTCCCTCTCTCACACTCCCTATCTCTCTCTCTCACACCCCCAATCTCTCTCTCTCTCACTCCCAGTCTCTCTCTCTCACTCCCAATCTCTCTCTCTCTCACACTCCCAATGTATCTCTCTCACACTCCCAATCTCTCTCTCTCTCTCACACTCCCAATCTCTCTCTCTCTCACACTCCCAATCTCTCTTGCTCTCACTCCCAGTCTCGCTCTCTCTCACACTCCCAGTCTCTCTCTCTCTCACACTCCCAATCTCTCTGTCACACTCCCAATCTCTCTCTCTCACACTCCCAATCTCTCTCTCTCTCACACACCCAATCTCTCTCTCTCACACACCCTATCTCTCTCTCTGACACTCCCAATCTCTCTCTCTCTCACACACCCAATCTCTCTCTCTCACACTCCCAATCTCTCTCTCACACTCCCAATCTCTCTCTCTCTCACTCCCAATCTCTCTCTCTCTCACATTCCCAATCTATCACTCTCTCACTATCCCAATCTCTACTTCTCACACTCCCAATCACTCTCTCTCTCACACTCCCAGTCTCTCTCTCTCTCACACTCCCAGTCTCCCTCTCTCTCACACTCCCAGTCTCTCTCCCTCTCACACTCCCAGTCTCTCTCTCTCACACACTCCCAATCTCTCTCTCTCTCACACTCCCAATCTCTCTCTCTCTCACACTCCCAACCTCTCTCTCTCTCACACTCCCAATCACTCTCTCTCTCTCACTCTCCCAATCTATCTCTCTCTCACACTACCAATCTCTCTCTCTCACACTCCCAATCTCTCTCTCTCTCATACTCCCAATCTCTCTCTCTCACTCCCAATCTCTCTCTCTCACACACTCCCAATACCTCTGTCACACTCCCAATCTCTCTCTCACAATCGCAATCTCTCTCTCTCACACACCCAATCTCTCTCTCTCTCACACTCCCAATCTCTCTCTCACACTCCCAGTCTCTCACTCTCACACACCCAATCTCTCTCTCTCACACTCCCAATCTCTCTCTCTCACACCCCCAATCTCTCTCACTCTCAGTCCCAGTCTCTCTCTCTCTTACACTCCCAGTCTCCCTCTCTCACACTCCCTATCTCTCTCTTTCACACCCCCAATCTCTCTCTTTCTCACTCCCAGTCTCTCTCTCTCACTCCCAATCTCTCTCTCTCTCACACTCCCAATGTATCTCTCTCACACTCCCAATCTCTCTCTCTGCCTCACACTCCCAATCTCTCTCTCTCTCTCACACTCCCAATCTCTCTTGCTCTCACTCCCAGTCTCTCTCTCTCTCACACTCCCAGTCTCTCTCTCTCTCACACTCCCAATGTCTCTCTCTCACACTCCCAATCTCTCTCTCTCACACTCCCATTCTCTCTCTCTCTCACACTCCCAATCTCTCTCTGTCTCTCACACTCCCAATCTCTCTCCCTCTCACTCCCAGTCTCTCTCTCTCTCACACTCCCAGTCTCCCTCTCTCACACTCCCTATCTCTCTCTCTCACACCCCCAATCTCTCTCTCTCTCACTCCCAGTCTCTCTCTCTCACTCCCAATCTCTCTCTCTCTCACACTCCCAATGTATCTCTCTCACACTCCCAATCTCTCTCTCTCTCTCACACTCCCAATCTCTCTCACACTCCCAATCTCTCTTGCTCTCACTCCCAGTCTCGCTCTCTCTCACACTCCCAGTCTCTCTCTCTCTCACACTCCCAATCTCTCTGTCACACTCCCAATCTCTCTCTCTCACACTCCCAATCTCTCTCTCTCTCACACACCCAATCTCTCTCTCTCACACACCCTATCTCTCTCTCTGACACTCCCAATCTCTCTCTCTTTCACACTCCCAATCTCTCTCTCTGACACTCCCAATCTCTCTCTCTCTCACACTCCCAATCTCTTTCTCTCAGTCCTAGTCTCTCTCCCTCACACTCCCAATCCCTCTCTCTCTCACACTCCCAATCTCTCTCTCACACTCCCAGTCTCTCTCTCTGACACTCCCAATCTCTCTCTCTCACACTCCCAATCTGTCTCTCTCACACCCCCAATCTCTCTCTCAGTTCAGTTCAAATGCTTTATTGGCATGAAAGTTTACAGAGAACCATATTGCCAAAGCTTACATTGCAAAAAGGTACAGTTTTCCAACATTCTGTAGGTGTCAATCGAATTGACATTTGTTGGGTATATACAATATTACTTTTAAACAATATTAATTTTAAACAGTCTTTCTACTTCATTTGGTACGTTCAATATTAATTTTAAACAATCTTACTTTTAAACAGTCCTCAGGTTGTGACATGTTGTTACATATTTAGCCCCAAGGTATGGTCTGTCTCCTTCTCCTAGGACTAATCTCAATTTTGACAGATCATCCAATTCCTTGAAATCTGGGGTTGTTTGGCTTAGCTTGTTGAATAATATGTTTCTTGATGTGTTGAATTTTTCGCATTTTAGGAGGAAATGCATTTCTGTTTCAACCTCGCCAGCCAGACATTGATCGCATATTCTATTCTCTCTAGGCTGCCAGGATTTCTTGTATCTGCCTTTTTCAATTTCCAGTTGGTGGTCGCTTAGTCTGTACCTGGTTAGAGTCTGTCTCTGTTTTGTGTCTCTGATGGTCGTGAGGTAGTCTGCCAGTTTATATTCTCTTTTTAGGGCCCGGTAACATTCTAATCTGCTTTGGTTTTCAGCTCTCTCTCAAGCCCAATCTCTCTCTCTCTCACACACCCTATCTATCTCTCTGACACTCCCAATCTCTCTCTCTCTCAGACTCCCAATTTCTCTCACTGACACTCCCAATCTCTCTCTCTCTCTCACACTCCCAATCTCTCTCTCTCTCGCTCCCAATCTCTCTCTCACACTCCCAATCTCTCTCTCTCACACTCCCAATCTCTAAATCACTCACACTCCCAATCTCTCTCTCTCACACTCCCAATCTCTCTCTCTCTCACTCCCAGTCTCTGTCTCTCACACTCCCAATCTCTCTCTCACACTCCCAATCTCTCTCTCTCTCCCACTCCCAATCTCTTTTTCTCACACTCCCAATCTCTCTCTCTCTCTCACGTCCCAATCTCTCTCTCTCTCACACTCCCAATCTCTCTCTCTCTCACAGTCCCAGTCTCTCACTCTCACACTCCCAGTCTCTCTCTCTTTCACACTCCCAGTCTCTCTCTCTCACACACTCCCAGTCTCTCTCTCTCTCACACTCCCAATCTCTCGCACTCCCATTCTCTCTCTCTCTCACACACTCCCAATCTCTCTCTCTCTCTCACACTCCCAATCTCTCTCGCTCTCAGTCCCAGTCTCTCTCTCTCTCACACTCCCAGTCTCTCTGTCTCACACGCCCAATCTCTCTCTCTCACACGCCCAACCTCTCTCTCTCTCACTCCCAGTCTCTCTCTCTCTCACTCCCAATCTCTCTCTCTCTCACACTACCAATCTCTCTGTCACACTCAAAATCTCTCTCTCTGACACTCCCAATCTCTCTCTCTCTCTCACACTCCCCATCTCTCTCTCTCACACTCCCAATCTCTCTCTCTCACACTCCCAATCTCTCTCTCTCTCACACTCCCAATCTCTCTCTCTCTCACTCCCAGTCTCTCTCTCTCACACTCCCAATCTCTCTCTCTCATTCCCAATCTCTCTCTCTCTCACTCCCAATCTATCTCTCTCTCAAACTCCCACTCATTCTCTCTCTCACACTCCCAATCTCTCTCTCTCACACCCCCAATCTCACTCTCTCTCACACTCACAATCTCTATGTCTGATACTCCCAATCTCTCTCTCTCTCACACTCCCAATCACTCTCTCTGACACTCCCAATCTCTCTCTCACACTCCCATTCTCTCTCTCTCACACTCCCAATCTCTCTCTCTCACACTTCCAATCACTCTCTCTGACACTCTCAATCTCTCTCTCTCTCACTCCCAGTCTCTCTCTCTCACACTCCCAATCTCTCTCTCTCACACTTACAATCTCTCTATCTCTCACACTCCCAATCTCTAACTCTCTCACACTCCCAATCTCTCTCTTTCACACTCTCAATCTCTCTCTCTCACACTCCCATTCTCTCTCTCTCTCTTTCACACTCCCAATCTCTCTCTCTCTCTCACACTCCCAAACTCTCTCGCTCTCATTCCCAGTCTCTCTCTCTCTCACTCCCAATCTCTCTCTCTCACACCCCCAATCCAATTCCAATTCCAATTCCAATTCAATTCAAATGCTTTATTGGCATGAAAGTTTACAGAGAACCATATTGCCAAAGCTTACATAGCAAAAAGGTACAGTTTTCCAACATTCTGTAGGTGTCAATCGATTTGATATTTGTTGGGTACATACAATATTATTTTTAAACAATATTAATTTTAAACAGTCTTTCTACTTCATTTGGTACGTTCAATATTAATTTTAAACAGTCTTAATTTTAAACAGTCCTCAGGTTGTGACATGTTGTTACATATTTGGCCCCAAGTTATGGTCTGTCTCCTTCTCCCAGGAATAATCTCAATTTTGACAGGTCATCCAATTCCTTGAAATCTGGGGTTGTTTGGCTTAGCTTGTTGAATAATATGTTTCTTGATGTGTTGAATTTTTCGCATTTTAGGAGGAAATGCATTTCTGTTTCAACCTCGCCGGCCAGACATTGATCGCATATTCTATTTGCTCTAGGCTGCCAGGATTTCTTGTATCTGCCTTTTTCAATTTCCAGTTGGTGGTCGCTTAGTCTGTACCTGGTGAGGGTCTGTCTCTCTCTCTCTCACTCCCAGTCTCTCTCTCTCTCACTCCCAATCTCTCTCTCTCTCACACTCCCAATCTCTCTGTCACACTCCCAATCTCTCTCTCTCACACTCTCAATCTCTCTCTCTCTCACACACCCAATCTCTCTCTCTCACACACTCCCAATATCTCTGTCACACTCCCAATCTCTCTCTCACAATCGCAATCTCTCTCTCTTACACACCCAATCTCTCTCTCTCTCACACTCCCAATCTCTCTCTCACACTCCCAGTCTCTCACTCTCACACACCCAATCTCTCTCTCTCACACTCCCAATCTCTCTCTCTCACACCCCCAATCTCTCTCGCTCTCAGTCCCAGTCTCTCTCTCTCTCACACTCCCAATCTCTCACACTCCCATTCTCTCTCTCTCACACACTCCCAATCTCTCTCTCTCTCTCACACTCCCAATCTCTCTCGCTCTCAGTCCCAGTCTCTCTCTCTCTCACACTCCCAGTCTCTCTGTCACACACTCCCAATCTCTCTCTCTCACACTCCCAATCTCGCTCTCTCTCACACTCCCAATCTCTCTCTCTCTCACTCCCAGACTCTCTCTCTCACACTCCCAATCTCTCTCTCTCACTCCCAATCTCTCTCTCTCTCTCAATCCCAATCTCTCTCTCTCCCACACTCCAAATCTCTCTCTCTCACACTCCCAATCTCTCTCTCTCTCACACTCCCAATCTCTCTCTCTCTCACACTCCCAATCTCTCTCTCTCTCACACTCCCAATCACTCTCTCTCTCACACTCTCAGTCTCTCTCTCTCTCACACTCCCAGTCTCCCTCTCTCTCACACTCCCAGTCTCTCTCTCTCTCACACTCCCAATCTACCTCTCTCACTCCCAGTCTCTCTCTCTCTCACACTCCCAATCTCTCTCTCTCTCACTCCCAATCTCTCTCTCTCACACACTCCCAATCTCTCTCTCTCTCACACTCCCAATCTCTCTCTCTCACACTCCCAATCTCTCTCTCTCTCACACCACTATGCTCGCTCTCTCTCATACTCCCAGTCTCTCTCTCTCTCACACTCCCAATCTCTCTCTCTCACACTCCCATTCTCTCTCTCTCACACTCCCATTCTCTCTCTGTCTCTCACACTCCCAATCTCTCTCGCACTCACTCCCAGTCTCTCTCTCTCTCACACTCCCTGTCTCCCTCTCTCACACTCCCTATCTCTCTCTCTCACCCCCCAATCTCTCTCTCTCTCACTCCCAGTCTCTCTCTCTCACTCCCAATCTCTCTCTCTCTCACACTCCCAATGTATCTCTCTCACACTCCCAATCTCTCTCTCTCAGACTCCCATTCTCTCTCTCTTTCTCTCACACATCGAATCTCTCTCTCTCACACTCCCAATCTCTCTCTCTCTCTCACACTCCCAATCTCTCTGTCACAATCCCAATCTCTCTATCTCACACTCCCAATCTCTCTCTCTCTCACACACACAATCTCTCTCTCTCTCACACTCCCAATCTCTCTCTCTCACTCCCAGTCTCTCTCCCTCACACTCCCAATCCCTCTCTCTCTCACACTCCCAATCTCTCTCTCACACTCCCAATCTCTCTCTCTCTCACACTCTCAATCTCTCTCTCTCTCACACTCCCAATCTCTCTCTCTCTCACACTCCCAAACTATCTCTCTCTCACAGTCCCAGTCTCTCTCTCTCTCACACTCCCAGTCTCTCTCTCTTTCACACTCCCAGTCTCTCTCTCTCACACACTCCCAGTCTCTCTCTCTCTCACACTCCCAATCTCTCACACTCCCATTCTCTCTCTCTCTCACACACTCGCAATCTCTCTCTCTCTCTCACACTCCCAGTCTCTCTCGCTCTCAGTCCCAGTCTCTCTCTCTCTCACACTCCCAGTCTCTCTGTCTCACACTCCCAATCTCTCTCTCTCACACTCCCAATCTCGCTCTCTCTCACACTCCCAATCTCTCTCTCGCTCACTCCCACTCTCTCTCTCTCACACTCCCAATCTCTCTCTCCCAATCTCTCTCTCTCTCACACTCCCAATCTCTCTCTCTATCACACTCCCAGTCTCCCTCTCTCACACTCCCTATCTCTCTCTGTCACACCCCCAATCTCTCTCTCTCTCACTCCCAGTCTCTCTCTCACACGCCCAATCTCTCTCTCTCTCACACTACCAATGTATCACTCTCACACTCCCAATCTCTCTCTCTCAGACTCCCATTCTCTCTCTCTCACACTCCCTGTCTCTCTCTCTCACACTCCCAACCTCTCTCTCTCTCACACTCCCACTCTCTCTGTCACACTCCCAATCTCTCTCTCTCACACTCCTAATCTCTCTCTCTCTCACACACCCAATCTCTCTCTCTCTCACACTCCCAATCTCTCTCTCTCACTCCCAGTCTCTCTCCCTCACACTCCCAATCCCTCTCTCTCTCACACTCCCAATCTCTCTCTCACACTCCCATTCTCTCTCTCTCGCACTCCCAATCCCTGCCTCTCACACTCCCAATCTCTCTCTCTCACACCCCCAATCTCTCTCTCTCTCTCACTCCCAATCTCTCTCTCTCTCACACAACCTATCTCTGTCTCTGACACTCCCAATCTCTCTCTCTCTCACACTCCCAATCTCTCTCTCTGACACTCCCATTCTCTCTCTCTCTCTCACACTCCCAATCTCTGTCTCTCACGCTCCCATCTCTCTCTCTCACACTCCCAATCACTCTCTCTCACACTCCCAATCTCTAAATCACTCACACTCGCAATCTCTCTCTCTCACACTCCCAATCTCTCTCTCTCTCAATCCCAGTCTCTTTCTCTCGCACTCCCAATCTCTCTCTCACACTCCCAATCTCTCTCTCTCTCACACTCCCAATCTCTCTCTCTCTCACACTCCTAATCTCTCTCTCTCTCACACTCCCAATCTCTCTCTCTCTCTCACAATCCCAGTCTCTCTCTCTCTCACACTCCCAGTCTCTATCTCTTTCACACTCCCAGTCTCTCTCTCTCACACACTCCCAGTCTCTCTCTCTCACACACTCCCAATCTCTCACACTCCCATTCTCTCTCTCTCACACACTCCCAATCTCTCTCTCTCTCTCACACTCCCAATGTCACTCGCTCTCAGTCCCAGTCTCTCTCTCTCTCACACTCTCGTTCGCTTTGTCTCACACTCCCAATCTCTCTTCTCACACCCCCAATCTCTCTCTCTCTCACTCCCAGTCTCTCTCTTCACTCTCTCACTCCCAATCTGTCTCTCTCTCACACTCCCAATTTCTCTGACACACTTAAAATCTCTCTCTCTGACACTCCCAATCTCTCTCTCTCTCACACAACCAATCTCACTCACTCACTCCCAGTCTCTCTCCCTCAGACTCCCAATCTCTCTCTCTCTCACATTCCCAATCTCTCTCTCACTCTCCCAGTCTCTCTCTCTCACACTCCCAATCTCTCTCTCTCTCTCACACTGCCAAACTCTCTCGCTCTCACTCCCAGTCTCTAGCTCTCTCTTAATCCCAACCTCTCTCTCTCACAACCCAATCTCTCTCCCTCTCACTCCCAATCTCTCTCCCTCTCACTCCCAGTCTCTCTCTCTCACACTCCCAATCTCTCTGTCACACTCCCAATCTCTCTCTCTCACACTCCCAATCTCTCCAATTCCAATTCCAATTCAAATGCTTTATTGGCATGAAAGTTTACAGAGAACCATATTGCCAAAGCTTACATAGCAAAAAGGTACAGTTTTCCAACATTCTGTAGGTGTCAATCGATTTGACATTTGTTGGGTACATACAATATTACTTTGAAACAATATTAATTTTAAACAGTCTTTGTACTTCATTTGGTACGTTCAATATTAATTTTAAACAGTCTTAATTTTAAACAGTCCTCAGGTTGTGACATGTTGTTACATATTTGGCCCCAAGGTATGGTCTGTCTCCTTCTCCTAGGACTAATCTCAATTTTGACAGGTCATCCAATTCCTTGAAATCTGGGGTTGTTTGGCTTAGCTTGTTGAATAATATGTTTCTTGATGTGTTGAATTTTACGCATTTTAGGAGGAAATGCATTTCTGTTTCAACCTCGCCAGCCAGACATTGATCGCATATTCTATTCTCTCTAGGCTGCCAGGATTTCTTGTATCTGCCTTTTTCAATTTCCAGTTGGTGGTCGCTTAGTCTGTACCTGGTGAGGGTCTGTCTCTGTTTTGTGTCTCTGATGGTCGTGAGGTAGTCTGCCAGTTTATATTCTCTTTTTAGGGCCCGGTAACATTCTAATCTGCTTTGGCTTTCGGTTATTTTGTTCCAATGTTCCAGGTAGGTTTCTTTGCATTTTTTCATGATTTGGTTCACTCGGATTGGTGTTTGGACGGCTGTGTTGGTCTGGGGCTGGTCAGGGTCCGGCTGAGTACTTAGTTTCAGTAGCAGCTGACTCAGGGGACTCTTTTCTGGGTTTAGCTCTTGGGTCTGAAAGGCTTTGAAATGAAGGGTGTCTGGGGAGCTAGATTTGAGGTGATTTAGGAAGTTTAGTGCTCGTTTTTGGATGTTTTTTATCAGTGGGTATCTGCCTAGTTCGGCTCTGCATGCATTTGTTGGCGTTTTTCTTTGGGTGCGAAGGATGCTTCGGCAGAATTCTGCATGTAGGGCTTCTATTGTGTGTTTTTCCCATTTAGTGTAGCTTTGGTGATTTAGCGGGCCCCATACTTCACTACCGTACAGTGCAATGGGCAGGATTATGCTGTCAAATATTTTGAGCCAGATTTTGATTGGGATTTGGATGTTGTAGAATTTTCTTTTTATTGCATATAGGGCTCTTCGGGCTTTTTCTTTTAGTGCATTCACTGCTATGCTGAAGCTCCCTGATGCTGTAATAGTTAGACCAAGGTAGGTGTAGCTCATAGTGTGTCCTATAGTGGTATCACTGAGGGTAAACTGGTGTTTGTTTTCCTGACATCTGGGTCTTTTTTGAAAAATCATGATGTTGGTTTTCTTTAGATTTACTGTTAGAGCCCAATTTTGGCAGTATTTGTCGAGTAGGTCTAGTTGTTGCTGTAATCCCTGTTCTGTGGGAGACAGCAGAACCAGGTCGTCCGCATAGAACAGGGATTTCACTTCTCCATCCAGGAGACGGATACCTGGTGACTCGCTTTGCTCCAGCATGTCTGCTAATTCATTTATGTATATGTTGAACAGGGTCGGGCTCAAATTGCAGCCCTGCCGGACGCCTCTTCTTTGGGTGAAGAAATCGGTGCGTTTGTCTCCAATTTTGACCCCGCATTTGTTTTTCAGATACATTGATTTAATAAGGTCATAGACTTTGCCCCCTATTCCACTCTGAAGAAGTTTATAATAGAGCCCTTCGTGCCATATAGAGTCAAAGGCTTTCTTGAAGTCGATGAAACAGGCGAATATTTTCCCATTTTTTGTTTGGTGTATATGTTTTTCAATGAGGGTGTGAAGGGTATAGATATGGTCGGCGGTGCGGTGTTTTGGAAGAAAGCCTATTTGGTTTTTTCTGAGGATATTATGTTTGTGAAGAAATTAAGTAATCTACTATTTAGAATACTGCAGAATAACTTCCCTAGACAACTGTTGACACAGATGCCGCGGTAGTTATTTGGGTCTGATTTGTTTCCACTTTTATATATGGGGGAGATTAGTCCTTGGCACCAGATATCGGGAAAACAGCCTCAGCGTAATATGATGTTGAATAGTTTGAGTATCGCACCCTGCATCTCCATATTGCTGAACTTGAGCATTTCATTTTTTATGTTGTCTGGGCCACAGGCTTTCTTTAGGTGGAGAGATTTTGTTTTAGTGGCCAGTTCTTTCCATGTGATTGGGGAGTCTAGAGGGTTTTGGTTGTCTTTAATTGTTGCTTCTAATGTGTGGAGTTTTTCTGTGACCTGATGTTGACTTGGGTTTGTTTCGTTTATTGGGATGTCTTTGTAGAGGTTTTCAAAATGTGTTCTCCAGATGTTGCCATCTTGGATTGGTAATGCTTGCAATTGTGTTGTACTCAGGTTATTCCACATTTCCCAGAATTGTTTTGGATTGGTGGAGTTTTCAATTTCTTCGAGTATTTTGTGGGTATAGTTTTGTGTTTTGTTCCTAATGGTGTGTTTATATCTTTTGAGGGTTTCATTGTATCTAGTACGTAGGTCCGGATTGTTTGTTTGGCGATGCTTTTGGTTTGATATTTTTCTCAGGTCTTTTCTGGCATTTTTGCATTCGTGGTCAAACCATTTCTTATTTTTATTTTGTCTTTTGTGACGCTTCCTCTTCTGTTTCACAAGGTCGGCTTTTACAGCTGCCTCATGGAAGATCATATTTATATCCTCTATGGCCATGTTTACACCATCTCTGGTGATCTCGTATGGGTTTTCTTTAAATTTTGATATTTTACTTGTGAGATCAGGTGACTTTAGTGCTGTGATGAATTTTTCTCCACTGTCTGGGGCCCATCTGTATGTCTGTTTTATTTTATGGAGCTTACTGGGTTCCTTTTTTGTGTCTGTAGTTTGGGCAGAAAGTTTAAGGTACATATTTATTTGGTTATGGTCTGAGAGGGGGGATTGCTGCCTGACAGTGAATGAGTTGATATCGCAGGGGTCCAGGTCAGTGATTGTATAGTCCACCACACTAGACCCAAGAGTTGAGGAGTATGTGAGTCTCCCTAGGGAGTCCCCTCTGATCCTACCGTTAACTATGTACAGGCCTAAGGCTCGGCAGAGTTGCACTACCTCCCTACCGCTTTTATTTATTTCACGATCAAGGTTGTTCCGATTTGCGATGGCTGGTGTGACATCTAAAGGGGTCTGGCCAAACACATGGTTGTTTCCCTGTGGGACTATGAAGTCAGGTTCACAACCGGTCCTTGCATTTAGGTCCCCACATATTATCACCTTTCCTTGGGCCTGGAAATGGCTGATTTCCATGTGGAGAGTATCAAATAACTCCTCTTCGAAATATGGCGATTCTATTGGAGGTATGTAGATCGCACATAAGTAAACATCTTTTTTTGCTATTCCTATATTTATATCTAGTTTTAGCCATACGTGTGATTTCCGCTGTTTTACCGGTGAGATGTGTTTGTCCAGTTCTCCCTTATACCACACCAATATTCCCCCGGAGGTTCTGCCCTTGCGTGTTTTAGTGTTCTTTACTGAGGGCACAATGATTTCATGGTACATTGGAGGACAGTGGGTCGGCACGTCCTTTTGGCACCATGTTTCTGTTAACACAATTATATCAATGTCTTTTATAGCTTTAAGGAATTCAGGGTCTGTCCTCTTCATCCCAAAAGTTGAGGAGCGGAGGCCCTGGATATTCCAGCAGCTTATGTGGAAAGAACGCATTTATATAGTTCAATAAAACGAAATAAAATGGACCTATTTTGTGGGATGAGTGTGGGAACACTATTTTCTATAATGCTAAATGATGATTTAGTATAAATTTCATGAGGCATGCACATATATCTATCTAATAATAGTAATAATACTGATAAGATAACAATAAAGATAATGATAAATAACAATATTAATAATTTCTCCGGCTTTCTATCAGGCTGTTCAGCATCGTCATGATCTTTCTCAGTTCTTGGTCTACAGTCTGTGGTCTAGAAGGGAGTCTTGGGTCAGGTATAAAAGCACGGTTCTGTTGTTGGTTTTGTAAAGGGGGGTGGGGGACATTGGTGGTCCTGTTTGGGCTCCCAATGGTACAGCGGGTGGGAGGGCTGCGTCTTTTGGCAGTGTTTATGAGGTTTCTTGCAAAGACCCACATCCGCTGTTTGAGTAGATGTATTTCGTCATAGAGGTCCCTTGTGTTGATGTTTGGATGATGGGCCAGGGAGACGTTGGGGAGGACAGAACATCTCGTGTCGATCTCCCTGTTGGTGTTGTGGATTATATAGGCTGGGGTGTCCTTTCTGGGCAGTAGTGTGGAGATCACGATCCGCGCCTCGGGGAATTCCCTGCTGGCCTTTTTTGCCATTCTGCTCACCGCCCTAGCCGTGCCTTCCTGTAGGGTGCGTCGGTCGTTCGTGCCTGTGTGGATCACAATCCATTTGGGGCTTCCAAGGGATTCTTTGTTCAGGATCTTCATTGCTTGGTCTGTGTTGCTGCACCATTTTTTCAGGACTTGATGGTCTGGGAACAGCCTCTGGGGGTCCAGAAACTTTCCGTTGGAGTCGGTCAGCAGGACCGCCTGAGGGGCTGGTTTTTCAGACTGGGTAACAGTAGTCTGGGTAGCACTCGCCTGTTGGCTGGTTTTTGGCTGTGTTTCTGGGATATGTTGTGTGGCAGGAGCGGGGTTTGGGGCTTTCGGTGTGTCATCGTTTGGGGGCTATCTGTCGATTTTTGTGTTCCTGTGTGTGAGGACTGGGTAGCAGTAGTCTGGGCATGACTCGACTGAGGGCTGGTTGGAGCGGGGTTTGTGGCTTTCGGTGTGTCTTCATGTGGGGTGGCATCCGGCGGGTTCTGTGTCCTTGTGTGTGTTGTTTTTGTGTCCTCAGGTTTTTGGACCTTAAGAGGTTTGTGTTGCCTGCTGAGCATTTCTACGGTCTCCTTCGTTTTGTTTTGTTGAGTACGGAGTTCTTTGATCTCATTTCTTTGCTCCTCTATGGTCTTTCTCAGCTTGTGGATGGTGGACTCGTGTTCCGTTTTTAGCTGTTTGAATTCCTCCTTCAAATTCTTGGCCAGTGTTTCTCTGTATTCGTTGTAATCAAGTTCTAGTTTGGCCAGATTCTCTTTCATCATTTTGTTTTCGTTGAGAGGTGTGGGGGGGGGGGGTGGAGATGGACAGGGAGGTGTTTTCCTCTGCTGGTCTCTCTTCTTCTTCCTCCACTTGGCTCTCATCATCCTCTGTTCGACTCTCTTTTGCTTCCTGTCCATTGGTCCTCTTTGTGTCTGCCTTAGTTTTCAACTGGGGGAATTCCTTTTCGAAGGAGTCCAGATTTTCCACATTCCCCTGTATCATGATCTTTCTATTTTTGTTGTAGTAGCTTATGGTTAGCAGGGGGTCATCTTTATCTAGGTTTCCATCTTTACATATTTTCAGTCTGCCTCCACTGCCAATACCTTCACTGGAGACGTATGCGTAGTGTTTTTGTAAAGTCTCCTTCCAGGAGGTGACGTATTCGGTGTAGAATATGAGGTTGTTCTTCAGCTTAGTCCCTTTGTGTGTGGTATAGTCAACGTAGAGGATTTCTGGGTTATTTTTTAGTGTTGTGTACTTGTATTTTTCCTTTGCTTTATTTTTTGTGCATTGCTCAGGATATATCATTTCCCTGCTCATTGTAGTCGTTTGTTTTTTGTCTCAGATAGATAACTTTTTTTTTCTCTTTTTTGTGTCGTGTTCCACCTTAGCCCACTTTTAGGTCCAAAATTGGGAGTTTTTCAGGGGTTCATCTTTGATACAGCTACTCTTAAAGGTTTATCTTTCTCTTTTTCTCACAGGCTCTTGGTTCGGGTAGTTTATCGTTTCTCTCGGATTTCTATTCCTTTTCCTCGCGGGTTTGTTGTTCTTTTTTTTCAGGTTCTTTTTTTTTTTTTCGAACTAAATATAAATAAAATTAAACTTTTTCCGAACTAACTTTAACTAAAATGAAACTCAGGTAGAATTAGGTAAAATTTATTTCTCTGGCTTTTTTTTTTTTTTCCTCTTCCGACTCTTTCACTCGCTCTCCGGGTCTCGGACCCGCTCTCTCTCTCCGTGCTCCAAACTCGTCCACTCTCCGTGCCCCGGACTCATTCGCCCTCCGCGCCCTGGGCGGATCTCCTCGCGTCGTCGTGTCGGTCTCAGGCCCCCGGGTTTTTTGACTCACCAGGCTGTTTTCTGCCCTGGTCTCCCGGTCTCCGTTCCCGCGGTCTCTGGGCCTCGCGGTCTTGGGTTCACCTTCCCCAGGCCTCTTATTTACTGTCCTGGTTCGGGCTGCAACTCCCGGTCTCGCGGTTCAGGCCTCTGTTTCTCTCTCTCTCCAGCTTTTTCTCTCCAGCTGGTGTTTCCTCTCCTCTCTCTCTCTCACGCTCTCTCGGTCCGTCTCTCTCTCTCTAGGTGCAGTTACCTCTCTTTGCTCCTTTTCTCCTTTCAGCCGTTTCCCTTCATTCAAATTTTGCGCTCTTAGCTCTCAACTCCCAACGCTCTCTCCGGGCTTCTCTCTCTCTCACACACTCCCAATCTCTCTCTCTCACACACCCAATCTCTCTCTCTCTCACACTCCCAATCTCTCTCTCACACACCCAACCTCTCTCTCTGACACAGCCAATCTCTCTCTTTCTCACACTCCCAATCTCTCTCTCTGACACTCCCAATCTCTCTCTCTCACACGCCCAATCTCTCTCTCTCACACTCCCAATCTCTCTCACTCACACAGCCAATCTCTCTCTCTCTCTCACTCCCAATCACGAACTCACTCACACTCCCAATCTCTCTCTCTCACACTCCCAATCTCTCTCTCTCACTCCCAGTCTCTCTCTCTCACACTCCCAATCTCTCTCTCACACTCCCAATCTCTCTCTCTCTCTCTCCCAATCTCTCTCTCTCTCACACTCCCAAATTCTACTTCTCACACTCCCAATCAATCTCTCTCTCACACTCCCAGTCTCTCTCTCTCTCACACTCCCAGTCTCTCTCTCTCTCACACTCCCAGTCTCTCTCTCTCACACACTCCCAGTCTCTCTCTCTCACACACTCCCAATCTCTCTCTCTCACACTCCCAATCTCTCTCTCTCTCTCTCACACTCCCAATCTCTATCTCTCTCACACTCCCAATCTCTCTCTCTCTCTCACACTCCCAATGTCTCTCTCTCTCACACTCCCAATCTCTCTCTCTCTCACACTCCCAATCACAATTCAATTCAATTCAATTCAATTCAATTCAAATGCTTTATTGGCATGAAAGTTTACAGAGAACCATATTGCCAAAGCTTACACAGCAAAAAGGTACAGTTTTCCAACATTCTGTAGGTGTCAATCGATTTGACATTTGTTGGGTACATACAATAATACTTTTAAACAACATTAATTTTAAACAGTCCCAATCTCTCTCTCTCACACTCCCAATCTCTCTCTCTCACACTCCCAATCTCTCTCTCTCTCACACTACTATTCTCTCTCTCTCTCTCACTCCCCGTCTCTCTCTCTCACACACCCAATCTCTCTCTCTCACTCCCAGTCTCTCTCTCTCTCACACTCCCAATCTCTCTCTCTCTCACTCCCAATCTATCTCTCTCACACTCCCAAACTCTCTCTATCTCACAATACTATTCACTCTCTATCTCACACTCCCAGTCTCTCTCTCTCTCACACTCCCAATGTCTCCCTCTCACACTTCCAATCTCTCTCTCTCACACTCCCATTCTCTCTCTCTCTCTCACACTCCCAATCTCTCTCTTTCTCTCACACTCCCTGTCCCTCTCTCTCACACTCCCAATCTCTCTCTCTCACCACCCCAATCTCTCTCCCTCTCACCCCCAGACTCTCTCTCTCTCACTGCCAATCTCTCTCTCTCACACCCTCCCAATCTCTCTCTCTCACACACCCAATCTCTCTCTCTCTCACACTCCCAATCTTTCTCTCACACTCCCAGTCTCTCACTCTCACACACCCAATCTCTCTCTCTCACAATCCCAATCTCTCTCTCTCACACCCCCAATCTCACTCTCTCACACTCCCAATCTCTCTCTCTCTCACACTCCCAATCTCTCTCTCTGACACTCCCAATCTCTCTCTCTCTCACACTCCCATTCTCTCTCTCTCACACTCCCAATCTCTCTCACACTTCCAATCTCTCTCTCACTCACACTACTATGCTCTCTCTCTCTCACACTACCAGTCTCTCTCTCTCTCACACTCCCAATGTCTCTCTCTCACAGTCCCAAACTCTCTCTCTCACACTCCCATTCTCTCTCTCTCTCACACTCCCAATCTCTCTCTGTCTCTCACACTCCCAATCTCTCTCCCTCTCACTCCCAGTCTCTCTCTCTCTCACACTCCCAGTCTCCCTCTCTCACACTCCCTATCTTTCTCTCTCACACCCCCAATCTCTCTCTCTCTCACTCCCAGTCTCTCTCTCTCACTCCCAATCTCTCTCTCTCTCACACTCCCAATGTATCTCTCTCACACTCCCAATCTCTCTCTCTCTCTCACACTCCCAAACTCTCTCTCTCTCTCACACTCCAAATCTCTCTTGCTCTCACTCCCAGTCTCTCTCTCTCTCACACTCCCAGTCCAATTCCAATTCCAATTCCAATTCAAATGCTTTATTGGCATGAAAGTTTACAGAGAACCATATTGTCAAAACTTACATAGCAAAAAGATACAGTTTTCCAACATTCTGTAGGTGTCAATCGATTTGACATTTGTTGGTTACATACAAAATTACTTTTAAACAATATTAATTTGAAACAGTCTTTCTACTTCATTTGGTACGCTCAATATTAATTTTAAACAGTCTTAATTTTTAAACAGTCCTCAGGTTGTGACATGTTGTTACATATTTGGCCCCAAGGTATGGTCTTTCTCCTTCTCCTAGGACTAATCTCAATTTTGACAGGTCATCCAATTCCTTGAAATCTGGGGTTGTTTGGCTTAGCTTGTTGAATAATATGTTTCTTGATGTGTTGAATTTTTCGCATTTTAGGACGAAATGCATCTCTGTTTCAACCTCGCCGGCCAGACATTGATCGCATATTCTATTCTCTCTAGGCTGCCAGGATTTCTTGTATCTGCCTTTTTCAATTTCCAGTTGATGGTCGCTTAGTCTGTACCTGGTGAGGGTCTGTCTCTGTTTTGTGTCCCTGATGGTCGTGAGGTAGTCTGCCAGTTTATATTCTCTTTTTAGGGCCCGGTAACATTCTAATCTGCTTTGGCTTTCAGTTATTTTGTTCCAATGTTCCAGGTAGGTTTCTTTGCATTTTTTAATGATTTGTTTCACTCGGATTGGTGTTTGGACGGCTGTGTTGGTCTGGGGCTGGTCAGGGTCCGGCTGAGTACTTATTTTCAGTAGCAGCTGACTCAGGGGACTCTTTTCTGGGTTTAGCTCTTGGGTCTGAAAGGCTTTGAAATGAAGGGTGTCTGGGGAGCTAGATTTGAGGTGATTTAGGAAGTTTAGTGCTCGTTTTTGGATGTTTATTATCAGTGGGTATCTGCCTAGTTCGGCTCTGCATGCATTTGTTGGCGTTTTTCTTTGGGTGCGAAGGATGCTTCGGCAGAATTCTGCATGTAGGGCTTCTATTGTGTGTTTTTCCCATTTAGTGTAGCTTTGGTGATTTAGCGGGCCCCATACTTCACTACCGTACAGTGCAATGGGCAGGATTATGCTGTCAAATATTTTGAGCCAGATTTTGATTGGGATTTGGATGTTGTAGAATTTTCTTTTTATTGCATATAGGGCTCTTCGGGCTTTTTCTTTTAGTGCATTCACTGCTATGCTGAAGCTCCCTGATGCTGTAATAGTTAGGTGTAGCTCATAGTGTGTCCTATAGTGGTATCACTGAGGGTAAACTGGTATTTGTTTTCCTGACATCTGGGCCTTTTTTGAAAATTCATGATGTTGGTTTTCTTTAGATTTACTGTTAGAGCCCAATTTTGGCAGTATTTGTCGAGTAGGTCTAGTTGTTGCTGTAATCCCTGTTCTGTGGGAGACAGCAGAACCAGGTCGTCCGCATAGAACAGGGATTTCACTTCTCCATCCAGGAGACGGAGACCTGGTGACTCGCTTTGCTCCAGCATGTCTGCTAATTCATTTATGTATATGTTGAACAGGGTCGGGCTCAAATTGCAGCCCTGCCGGACGCCTCTTCTCTGGGTGAAGAAATCGGTGCGTTTGTCTCCAATTTTGACCCCGCATTTGTTTTTCAGATACATTGATTTAATAAGGTCATAGACTTTGCCCCCTATTCCACACTGAAGAAGTTTATAATAGAGCCCTTCGTGCCATATAGAGTCAAAGGCTTTCTTGAAGTCGATGAAACAGGCGAATATTTTCCCATTTTTTGTTTGGTGTATATGTTTTTCAATGAGGGTGTGAAGGGTATAGATATGGTCGGCGGTGCGGTGTTTTGGAAGAAAGCCTATTTGGTTTTTTCTGAGGATATTATGTTTGTTAAGAAATTCAAGTAATCTACTATTTAGAATACTGCAGAATAACTTCCCTAGACAACTGTTGACACAGATGCCGCGGTAGTTATTTGGGTCTGATTTGTTTCCACTTTTATATATGGGGGAGATTAGTCCTTGGCACCAGATATCGGGAAAACAGCCTGAACGTAATATGATGTTGAATAATTTGAGTACCGCACCCTGCATCTCCATATTGCTGAACTTGAGCATTTCATTTTTGATGTTGTCTGGGCCACAGGCTTTCTTTAGGTGGAGAGATTTTATTTTTGTGGCCAGTTCTTTCCATGTGATTGGGGAGTCTAGAGGGTTTTGGTTGTCTTTAATTGTTCCATCTAATGTGTGGAGTTTTTCTGTGACCTGATGTTGACTTGGGTTTGTTTCGTTTATTGGGATGTCTTTATAGAGGTTTTCAAAATGTGTTCTCCAGATGTCGCCATCTTGGATTGGTAATGCTTGCAATTGTGTTGTACTCAGGTTATTCCACATTTCCCAGAATTGTTTTGGATTGGTGGAGTTTTCAATTTCTTCGAGTATTTTGTGGGTATAGTTTTGTGTTTTGTTCCTAATGGTGTGTTTATATCTTTTGAGGGTTTCATTGTATCTAGTACGTAGGTCGGGATTGTTTGGTTTGCGATGCTTTTGGTTTGATATTTTTCTCAGGTCTTTTCTGGCATTTTTGCATTCGTGGTCAAACCATTTCTTATTTTTATTTTGTCTTTTGTGACGCTTCCTCTTCTGTTTCACAAGGTCGGCTTTTACAGCTGCCTCATGGAAGATCATATTTATATCCTCTATGGCCATGTTTACACCATCTCTGGTGATCTCGTATGGGTTTTCTTTAAATTTTGATATTTTACTTGTGAGATCAGGTGACTTTAGTGCTGTGATGAATTTATCTCCACTCTCTGGGGCCCATCTGTATGTCTGGTTTATTTTATGTAGCTTACTGGGTTCCTTTTTTGTGTCTGTAGTTTGGGCAGAAACTTTAAGGTACACATTTATTTGGTTATGGTCTGAGAGGGGGGATTGCTGCCTGACAGTGAATGCGTTGATATCGCAGTCCCAGTCTCTCTCTCTCTCACACTCCCAATCTCTCTGTCACTCTCCCATTCTCTCTCTCTCACACTCCCAATCTCTCTCTCTCTCACACACCCAATCTCTCTCTCTCTCTCACACTCCCAATCTCTCTCTCTCACTCCCAGTCTCTCTCCCTCACACTCCCAATCCCTCTCTCTCTCACACTCCCAATCTCTCTCTCACACTCCCAGTCTCGCTCTCTCACACTCCCAATCTCTCTCTCTCACACTCCCAATCTCTCTCTCACACTCCCAGTCTCGCTCTCTCACACTCCCAATCTCTCTCTCTCACACTCCCTATCTGTCTCTCTCACACCCCCAATCTCTCTCTTCTAACTCACTCCCAATCTCTCTCTCTCTCACACACCCTATCTCTCTCTCTGACACTCCCAATCTCTCTCTCTCTCACACTCCCAATCTCTCTCTCTGACACTCCCAATCTCTCTCTCTCTCACACTCCCAATCTCTCTCTCTCACTCCCAGTCTCTCTCCCTCACACTCCCAATCCCTCTCTCTCTCACACTCCCAATCTCTCTCTCACACTCCCAGTCTCTCTCTCTCACACTCCCAATCTCTCTCTCTCACACCCCCAACCTCTCTCTCTCTCTCTCACTCCCAATCTCTCTCTCTCTCACACACCCGATCTCTCTCTCTGACACTCCCAATCTCTCTCTCTCTCAGACTCCCAATCTCTCTCTCTGACACTCCCAATCTCTCTCTCTCTCTCTCACACTCCCAATCTCTCTCTCTCACGCTCCCAATCTCTCTCTCACACTCGCAATCTCTCTCTCTCACACTCACAATCTCTAAATCACTCACACTCCCAATCTCTCTCTCTCACACTCCCAATCTCTCTCTCTCTCACTCCCAGTCTCTCTCTCTCACACTCCCAATCTCGCTCTCACACTCCCAATCTCTCTCTCTCTCTCACTCCCAATCTCTTTCTCTCAAACTCCCAATCTCTCTCTCTCTCACACTCCCAATCCAATTCCAATTTCCAATTCAAATGCTTTATTGGCATGAAAGTTTACAGAGAACCATATTGCCAAAGCTTACATAGCAAAAAGGTACAGTTTTCCAACATTCTGTAGGTGTCAATCGATTTGACATTTGTTGGGTACATACAATATTACTTTTAAACAATATTAATTTTAAACAGTCTTTGTACTTCATTTGGTACGTTCAATATTAATTTTAAACAGTCTTAATTTTAAACAGTCCTCAGGTTGTGACATGTTGTTACATATTTGGCCCCAAGGTATGGTCTGTCTCCATCTCCCAGGACTAATCTCAATTTTGACAGGTCTCCAATTCCTTGAAATCTGGGGTTGTTTGGCTTAGCTTGTTGAATAATATGTTTCTTGATGTGTTGAATTTTTCGCATTTTCGGAGGAAATGCATTTCTGTTTCAACTTCGCCGGCCAGACATTGATCGGATATTCTATTCTCTCTAGGCTGCCAGGATTTCTTGTATCTGCCTTTTTCAATTTCCAGTTGGTGGTCGCTTAGTCTGTACCTGGTGAGGGTCTGTCTCTGTTTTGTGTCTCTGATGGTCGTGAGGTAGTCTGCCACTTTGTATTCTCTTTTTAGGGCCCGGTAACAATCTAATCTGCTTTGGCTTTCTGTTATTTTGTTCCAATGTTCCAGGTAGGTTTCTTTGCATTGTTTAATGATTTGGTTCACTCGAATTGTGTTTGGACGGCTGTGTTGGTCTGGGGCTGGTCAGGGTCCGGCTGAGTACTTAGTTTCAGTAGCAGCTGACTCAGTGTACTCTTTTCTGGGTTTAGCTCTTGGGTCTGAAAGGCTTTGAAATGAAGGGTGTCTGGGGAGCTAGATTTGAGGTGATTTAGGAAGTTTAGTGCTCGTTTTTGGATGTTTATTATCAGTGGGTATCTGCCTAGTTCGGCTCTGCATGCATTTGTTGGCGTTTTTCTTTGGGTGCGAAGGATGCTTCGGCAGAATTCTGCATGTAGGGCTTCTATTGTGTGTTTTTCCCATTTACTGTACCTTTGGTGATTTAGCGGGCCCCATACTTCACTACCGTACAGTGCAATGGGCAGGATTATGCTGTCAAATATTTTGAGCCAGATTTTGATTGGGATTTGGATGTTGTAGAATTTTCTTTTTATTGCATATAGGGCTCTTCGGGCTTTTACTTTTAGTGCATTCACTGCTATGCTGAAGCTCCCTGATGCAGTAATAGTTAGACCAAGGTAGGTGTAGCTCATAGTGTGTCCTATAGTGGTATCACTGAGGGTAAACTGGTATTTGTTTTCCTGACATCTGGGCCTTTTTTGAAAAATCATGATGTTGGTTTTCTTTAGATTTACTGTTAGAGCCCAATTTTGGCAGTATTTGTCGAGTAGGTCTAGTTGTTGCTGTAATCCCTGTTCTGTGGGAGACAGCAGAACCAGGTCGTCCGCATAGAACAGGGATTTCACTTCTCCATCCAGGAGACGGAGACCTGGTGACTCGCTTTGCTCCAGCATGTCTGCTAATTCATTTATGTATATGTTGAACAGGGTCGGGCTCAAATTGCAGCCCTGCCGGACGCCTCTTCTCTGGGTGAAGAAATCGGTGCGTTTGTCTCCAATTTTGACCCCGCATTTGTTTTTCAGTTACATTGATTTAATAAGGTCATAGACTTTTCCCCCTATTCCACACTGAAGAAGTTTATAATAGAGCCCTTCGTGCCATATAGAGTCAAAGGCTTTCTTGAAGTCGATGAAACAGGCGAATATTTTCCCATTTTTTGTTTGTTGTATATGTTTTCCAATGAGGGTGTGAAGGGTATAGATATGGTCGGCGGTGTGGTGTTTTGGAAGAAAACTTATTTGGTTTTTTCTGAGGATATTATGTTTGTTAAGAAAATCAAGTAATCTACTATTTAGAATACTGCAGAATAACTTCCCTAGACAACTGTTGACACAGATGCCGCGGTAGTTATTTGGGTCTGATTTGTTTCCGCTTTTATATATGGGGGAGATTAGTCCTTGGCACCAGATATCGGGAAAACAGCCTGAACGTAATATGATGTTGAATAATTTGAGTACCGCACCCTGCATCTCCATATTGCTGAACTTGAGCATTTCATTTTTGATGTTGTCTGGGCCACAGGCTTTCTTTAGGTGGAGAGATTTTGTTTTTGTGGCCAGTTCTTTCCATGTGATTGGGGAGTCTAGAGGGTTTTGGTTTTCTTTAATTGTTGCTTCTAATGTGTGGAGTTTTTCTGTGACCTGATGTTGACTTGGGTTTGTTTCGTTTATTGGGATGTCTTTGTAGAGGTTTTCAAAATGTGTTCCCCAGATGTCGCCATCTTGGATTGGTAATGCTTGCAATTGTGTTGTACTCAGGTTATTCCACATTTCCCAGAATTGTTTTGGATTGGTGGAGTTTTCAATTTCTTCGAGTATTTTGTGGGTATAGTTTCGTGTTTTGTTCCTAATGGTGTGTTTATATCTTTTGAGGGTTTCATTGTATCTAGTACGTAGGTCCGGATTGTTTGGTTGCCGATGCTTTTGGATTGATATTTTTCTCAGGTCTTTTCTGGCATTTTTGCATTCGTGGTCAAACCATTTCTTATTTTTATTTTGTCTTTTGTGACGCTTCCTCTTCTGTTTCACGAGTTCGGCTTTTACAGCTGCCTCATGGAAGATCATATTTATATCCTGTATGGCCATGTTTACACCATCTCTGGTGATCTCATGTAGATTTTCTTTAAATTTTGAAATTTTACTTGTGAGATCATGTGAATTTAGTGCTGTGATGAATTTATCTCCACTGTCTGGGGCCGATCTGTATGTCTGGTTTATTTTATGTAGCTTACTGGGTTCCTTTTTTGTGTCTGTAGTTTGGGCAGAAAGTTTAAGGTACACATTTATTTGGTTATGGTCTGAGAGGGGGGATTGCTGCCTGACAGTGAATGCGTTGATATCGCAGGAGTCCAAGTCAGTGATTGTATAATCCACCACACTAGACCCAAGAGTTGAGGAATATGTGAGTCTCCCTAAGGAGTCCCCTCTGAACCTACCGTTAACTATGTACAGGCCTAAGGCTCGGCAGAGTTGCACTACCTCCCTACCGCTTTTATTTATTTCACAATCGAGGTTGTTCCGGTTTGCGATGGCTGGTGTGACATTTTGAGGGGTCTGGCCAAACACATGGTTGTTGCCCTGTGGGTCTATGAAGTCAGGTTCACATCCGTTCCTTGCATTTAGGTCCCCACATAGTAGCACCTTCCCTTGGGCCTGGAAATGGCTGATTTCGATGTGGAGAGTATCAAATAACTCCTCTTCAATATATGGCGATTCTATTGGAGGTATGCAGATCGCACATAAGTAAACATCGTTTTTTGCTATTCCTATATTTTTATCTAATTTTAGCCATACGTGTGATTTTCCCTGTTTTATCGGTGAGATGTGTTTGTTCAGTTCTCCTCTATACCACACCAGGATTCCCCCGGAGGTTCTGCCCTTGCGTGTCTTTGTGTTCTTTACTGAGGGCACAATGATTTCATGGTACATTGGAGGACAGTGGGTCGGCATGTCCTTTTGGCACCATGTTTATGTTAACACAATTATATCAATATCTTTTATAGCTTTTAGGAATTCAGGGTCTGTACTCTTCATCCCAAAAGTTGAGGAGCTGAGACCCTGGATATTCCAGCAGCTTATGTGGAAAGAACGCATTTATTTCGTTCAAACAAAACGAAATAAAATGGACCTATTTTGTGGGATGAGTGTGGAAACACTATTTTCTATAATGCTAAATGATGATTCAGTATAAATTTCATGAGGCATGCACATATAGCTATCTAATAGTAGTAATAATAATGATAAGATAACAATAATGATAATGATAAATAACAATATTAATAATTTAGTGCATTCCTCTCCGGCTTTCTATCAGGCTGTTCATCATCGTCATGATCTTTCTCAGTTCTTGGTCTACAGTCTGTGGTCTAGAGGGGGGTCTTGGGTCAGGTATAAAAGCACGGTTCTGTTGTTGGTTTTGTATTGGGGGTGGGGGACATTGGTGGTCCTGTTTGGGTTACGGCTCCCAATGGTAGAGGGGTTGGGAGGGCTGCGTCTTTTGGCAGTGTTTATGAGGTTTCTTGCGAAGACCCACATCCGCTGTTTGAGTAGATGTATTTCATCATAGAGGTCCCTTGTGTTGATGTTTGGATGATGGGCCAGGTAGACGTTGGGGAAGACAGAACATCTCGTGTCGATCTCCCTGTTGGTGTTGTGGATTATATAGGCTGGGGTTTCCTTTATGGGCAGTAGTGTGGAGATCACGATCCGAGCCTCGGGGAATTCCTTGCTGGCCTTTTCCGCCATCATGCTCACCGCCCTAGCAGTGCCTTCCTGTAGGGTGCGTATGTCGTTTGTGCCTGTGTGGATCACAAGCCATTTGGGGCTTCCAAGTTATTCTTTGTTCAGGATCTTCATTGCATGGTCTGTGTTGCTGCACCATTTTTCAGGACTTGATGACCTGGGAACAGTCTCTGTGGGACCAGAAACTTTCCCTTGGAGTCGGTCAGCAGGACTGCCTGAGGGGCTGGTTTCCCAATCTCTCTCTCTCTCACTCCCAGTCTCTCTCTCTCACTCCCAATCTCTCTCTCTCTCACACTCCCAATGTCTCTCTCTCTCACACTCCCTCTCTATCTCTCTCTCACTCCCAGTCTCTGTCTCTCCCACACACCCAATCTCTCTCTCTCACTCCCAGTCTCTCTCTCTCTCATTCCCAATCTCTCTCTCTCTCACACTCCCAATCTCTCTCTCTCTCACACTCCCAATCTCTGTCTCTCACTCCCAATCTCTCTCTCACTCACACTCCCTCTCTATCTCCCTCTCACTCCCAGTCTCTGTCTCTCTCACACTCCCAATCTCTCTCTCTCACTCCCAGTCTCTCTCTCTCTCATTCCCAATCTCTCTCTCTCTCACTCCCAATCTCTCTCTCTCTCACACTCCCAATCTCTCTCTCTCTCTCACTCCCAATCTCTCTCTCTCTCACACTCCCAATCTCTCTCTCTCTCACACTCCCAATCTCTCTCTCTCTCACACTCCCAATCTCTCTCTCTCTTACACTCCCAATCTCTCTCACACTCCATGTCTCTCTCTCTCTCAGTCTCCCAGTCTCTCTCTCTCTCACACTCCCAATCTCTCTCTCTCTCACTCCCAGTCTCTCTCTCTCACACTCCCAATCTCTCGCTCTCACTCCCAATCGCTCTCTCTCTCACACTCCCAATCTCTCTCTCTCTCTCACTCCCAATCTCTCTCTCTCTCACACTCCCAATCTCTCTGTCTCTCACAGTCCCAATCTCTCTCTCTCTCACACTCCCAATCTCTCTCTCTCTCACACTCCAAATCTCTCTCTCACACTCCATGTATCTCTTACTCTCACACTCCCAGTCTCTCTCTCTCACACACTCCCAGTCTCTCTCTCTCACACACTCCCAGTCTCTCTCTCTCTCACACTCCCAATCTCTCTCTCACATACCCAATCTCTCTCACACTCCCAATCTCTCTGTCTCTCACACTCCCAATCTCTCTCTCTCTCACACCCCCTATCTCTCTCTCTCTCACACACCCAGTCTCTCTCTCTCACACTCCCAATCTCTTTCTCTCTCAAACTCCCAATCTCGCTCTCTCTCACACTCCCAACCTCTCTCTCTCTCACACTCCCAATCTCTCTCTCTCTCACACTCCCAATCTCTCTGTCTCGCACTCTCCCAATCTCTCTCTCTCACACTCCCTATCTCTCTCTGTCTCATACTCCCAATCTCTCTCTCTCTCACACTCCCAATCTCTCTCTCTCGCACACTCCAAATCTCTCTCTCTCACCCCATATCTCTCTCTCTCTTACACCCCCAATCTCTCTCTCTCTCCCAGTCTCTCTCTCTCTCACACTCCCAATCTCTCTCTCTCACTCCCAGACCCTCTCTATCTCACACTCCCAATCTCTCCCTCTCTCACTCCTAATCTCTCTCTCTCTCAGACTGCCAATCTCCCTCTCTCTCATACTCCCAATCTCTCTCTCTCACACTCCCAATCTCTTTCTCTCTCACACTAATATTCTCAATTCAATTCAATTCAATTCAATTCAATTCAAATGCTTTATTGGCATGTAAGTTTACAGAGAACCATATTGCCAAAGCTTACATAGCAAAAAGGTACAGTTTTCCAACATTCTGTAGGTGTCAATCGATTTGACATTTGTTGGGTACATACAATATTACTTTGAAACAATATTAATTTTAAACAGTCTTTGTACTTCATTTGGTACGTTCAATATTAATTTTAAACAGTCTTAATTTTAAACAGTCCTCAGGTTGTGACATGTTGTTACATATTTGGCCCCAAGGTATGGTCTGTCTCCTTCTCCTAGGACTAATCTCAATTTTGACAGGTCATCCAATTCCTTGAAATCTGGGGTTGTTTGGCTTAGCTTGTTGAATAATATGTTTCTTGATTTGTTGAATTTTTCGCATTTTAGGAGTAAATGCATTTCTGTTTCAACCTCGCCAGCCAGACATTGATCGCATATTCTATTCTCTCTAGGCTGCCAGGATTTCTTGTATCTGCCTTTTTCAATTTCCAGTTGGTGGTCGCTTAGTCTGTATCTGGTGAGGGTCTGTCTCTGTTTTGTGTCTCTGATGGTCGAGAGGTAGTCTGCCAGTTTATATTCTCTTTTTAGGGCCCGGTAACATTCTAATCTGCTTTGGCTTTCGGTTATTTTGTTCCAATGTTCCAGGTAGGCTTCTTTGCATTTTTTAATGATTTGGTTCACTCGGATTGGTGTTTGGACGGCTGTGTTGGTCTGGGGCTGGTCAGGGTCCGGCTGAGTACTTAGTTTCAGTAGCAGCTGACTCAGGGGTCTCTTTTCTGGGTTTAGCTCTTGGGTCTGAAAGGCTTTGAAAAGAAGGGTGTCTGGGGAGCTAGATTTGAGGTGATTTAGGAAGTTTAGTGCTCGTTTTTGGATGTTTATTATCAGTGGGTATCTGCCTAGTTCGGCTCTGCATGCATTTGTTGGCGTTTTTCTTTGGGTGCGAAGGATGCTTCGGCAGAATTCTGCATGTAGGGCTTCGATTGTGTGTTTTTCCCATTTAGTGTAGCTTTGGTGATTTAGCGGGCCCCATACTTCACTCCCGTACAGTGCAATGGGCAGGATTATGCTGTCAAATATTTTGAGCCAGATTTTGATTTTGATTTGGATGTTGTAGAATTTTCTTTTTATTGCATATAGGGCTCTTCGGGCTTTTTCTTTTAGTGATTTCACTGCTATGCTGAAGCTCTCTCTCTCTCTCTCTCACACTCCCAATCTCTCTCACTCTCACACTCCCAATCTCTCTCGTTCACACTCCCATTCTCTCTCTCTCTCACACTCCCAATCTCTCTCTGTCACATCCCCAATCTCTCTCTCTCTCACGCCCAGTCTCTCTCTCTCTCACTCCCAATCTCTCTCTCTCTCACACTCCCAATCTCTCTGTCACACTCCCAATTTCTCTCTCTCACACTCCCAATCTCTCTCTCTCACTCCCAGTCTCTCTCTCTCTCTCACTCCCAGTCTCTCTCTCTCTGACACACCCAATCTCTATCTCTCTCACACTCCCAATCTCTCTCTCTCACTCCCAGTCTCTCTCCCTCACACTCCCAATCTCTCTCTCTCTCACACTCCCAATCTCTCTCTCACACTCCCAGTCTCTCTTCCTCACACTCCCAATCTCTCTCTCTCACACTCCCAATCTCTCTCTCTCACACCCCCAATCTCTCTCTCTCTCTCTCACTCCCAATCTCTCTCTCTCTCACAGTTCCAATCTCTCTCTCTGACACTCGAAATCTCTCTCTCTCTCCCACTCCCAATCTCTCTCTCTGACACTCGCAATCTCTCTCTCTCTCACACTCCCAATCTCTCTCTCTCACACTCCCAATCTCTCTCTCTCTCACACTCCCAATATCTCTCTCTCACTCCCAGTCTCTCTCTCTCACACTCCTAATCTCTCTCTCTCTCTCACACTCCCAATCTCTCTCTCTCTCACTCTCTCAGTCTCTCTCTCACACACTCCCAGACTCTCTCTCTCACACTCCCAGTCTCTCTCTCTCTCACTCCAAATCTCTCTCTCTCTCACACTCCCAATCTCTCTCTCTCTCACACTACCAATCTCTCTCTCTCTCACTCCAAATCTCTCTCTCTCTCACACTCCCAATCTCTCTCTCTCTCACACTCCCAATCTGTCCCTCTCTCACACTCCCAATCTTTCTCTCTCTCACATTCCCAATCTCTTTCTCTGTCACACACGCAGTCTCTCTCTCTCTCACACTCCCATTCTCTCTCTCTCTCACACTCCCAATCTCTCTCTCTCACACTCTCAATCTCTCTCTCTCTCACACTCGCAATCTCTCTCTCACACTCCGAATCTCTTTCTCTCTCACACTCCCAGTCTCTCAATCTCTCACACTCCCAATCTCTCTCGCTCATACTCCCAATCTCTCTCTCTCTCACACTCCCAGTCTCCCGCTCTCACGCTCCCTATCTCTCTCTCTCTCTCACACTCCCAGTCTCTCTCTCTCACACTCCCAATCTCTCTCTCTCTCACAATCCCAATCTCTCTGTCACACTCCCAATCACTCTCTCTCTCACACTCCCAATCTCTCTCTCTCACACACCCACTCTCTCAGTCTCTCACACTCCCAATCTCTCTCTCTCACTCCCAGTCTCTCTCCCTCACACTCCCAATCCCTATCTCTCTCACACTCCCAATCTCTCTCTCACACTCCCAGTCTCTCTCTCTCTCACACTCCCAATCTCTCTCTCTCACACTCCCAATCTCTCTCTCTCACGCCCCCAATCTCTCTCTCTCTCGCTCACGCCCAATCTCTCTCTCTCTAACACACCCTATCTCTGTCTCTGACACTCCCAATCTCTCTCTCTCTCACACTCCCAATCTCTCTCTCTGACACTCCCAATCTCTCTCTCTCTCTCACACTCCCAATCTCTCTCTCACACTCCCAATCTCTAAATCACTCACACTCCCAATCTCTCTCTCTCACACTCCCAATCTCTCTCTCTCTCACTCCCAGTCTCTCTCTCTCACACACCCAATCTCTCTCTCACACTCCCAATCTCTCTCTCACTCTCACTCCCAGACTCTCTCTCTCTGACACACCCAATCTCTTTCTCTCTCACACTCTCAATCTCTCTCTCTCACTCCCAGTCTCTCTCACTCACACTCCCAATCTCTCTCTCTCTCTCACTCCCAGTCTCTCTCTCTCTCACTCCCAATCTCTCTCTCTCACACTCCCAATCTCTCTGTCACACTCCCAATCTCTCTCTCTCACACTCCCAATCTCTCTCTCTCATTCCCAGTCTCTCGCTCACTCTCACTCCCAGTCTCTCTCTCTCTGACACACCCAATCTCTATCTCTCTCACACTCCCAATCTCTCTCTCTCACTCCCAGACTCTCTCCCTCACACTCCCAATCTCTCTCTCTCTCACACTCCCAATCTCTCTCTCACACTCCCAGTCTCTCTCTCTCACACTCCCAATCTCTCTCTCTCACACTCCCAATCTCTCTCTCTCACACCCCCAATCTCTCTCTCTCTCTCACTCCCAATCTCTCTCTCTCCCACAGTTCCAATCTCTCTCTCTGACACTCCCAATCTCTCCCTCTCTCCCACTCCCAATCTCTCTCTCTGACACTCCCAATCTCTCTCTCTCTCACACTCCCAATCTCTCTCTCTCAAACTCCCAATCTCTCTCTCTCTCACACTCCCAATCTCTCTCTCTCACTCCCAGTCTCTCTCTCTCACACTCCCAATCTCTCTCTCTCTCTCACACTCCCAATCTCTCTCTCTCTCACTCTTGCAGTCTCTGTCTCTCACACACTCCCAGACTCTCTCTCTCACACTGCCAGTCTCTCTCTCTCAAACTCCCAATCTCTCTCTCTCACACTCCCTATCTCTCTCTCTCTCACACCCCCAATCTCTCTCTCTCTCACTCCCAGTCTCTCTCTCGCACTCCCAATCTCTCTCTCTCTCACACTCCCAATGTATCACTCTCACACTCCCAATCTCTCCCTCTCAGACAATTCCATTTCCAATTCAAATGCTTTATTGGCATGAAAATTTACAGAGAACCATATTGCCAAAGCTTACATAGCAAAAAGGTACAATTTTCCAACATTCTGTACTCCCTATCTCTCTCTCTCACACCCCCAATCTCTCTCTCTCTCGCTCACTCCCAATCTCTCTCTCTCTCACACACCTATCTCTCTCTCTGACAATCCCAATCTCTCCAATTTCCAATTCCAATTCAAATGCTTTATTGGCATGAAAGTTTACAGAGAACCATATTGCCAAAGCTTACATAGCAAAAAGGTACAGTTTTCCAACATTCTGTAGGTGTCATTCGATTTGACATTTGTTGGGTACATACAATATTACTTTTAAACAATATTAATTTTAAACAGTCTTTCTACTTCATTTGGTACGTTCAGTATTAATTTTAAACAGTCTTAATTTTAAACAGTCCTCAGGTTGTGACATGTTGTTACATATTTGGCCCCAAGGTATGGTCTGTCTCCTTCTCCCAGGACTAATCTCAATTTTGACAGGTCATCAAATTCCTTGAAATCTGGGGTTGTTTGGCTTAGCTTGTTGAATAATATGTTTCTTGATGTGTTGATTTTTTCGCATTTTAAGAGGAAATGCATTTCTGTTTCAACCTCGCCGGCCAGACATTGATCGCATATTCTATTCTCTCTAGGCTGCCAGGATTTCTTGTATCTGCCTTTTTCAATTTCCAGTTGGTGATCGCTTAGTCTGTACCTGGTGAGGGTCTGTCTCTGTTTTGTGTCTCTGATGGTCGTGAAGTAGTCTGCCAGGTTGTATTCTCTTTTTAGGGCCCGGTAACATTCTAATCTGCTTTGGCTTTCGGTTATTTTGTTCCAATGTTCCAGGTAGGTTTCTTTGCATTGTTTAATGATTTGGTTCACTCGGATTGGTGTTTGGACGGCTGTGTTGGTCTGGGGCTGGTCAGGGTCCGGCTGAGTACTTAGTTTCAGTAGCAGCTGACTCAGGGGACTCTTTTCTGGGTTTAGCTCTTGGGTCTGAAAGTCTTTGAAATGAAGGGTGTCTGGGGAGTTAGATTTGAGGTGATTTAGGAAATTTAGTGCTCGTTTTTGGATGTTTATTATCAGTGGGTGTCTGCCTAGTTCGGCTCTGCATGCATTTGTTGGCGTTTTTCTTTGGGTGCGAAGGATGCTTCGACAGAATTCTGCATGTAGGGCTTCTATTGTGTGTTTTTCCCATTTAGTGTACCTTTGGTGATTTAGCGGGCCCCATACTTCACTACCGTACAGTGCAATGGGCAGGATTATGCTGTCAAATATTTTGAGCCAGATTTTGATTGGGATTTGGATGTTGTAGAATTTTCTTTTTATTGCATATAGGGCTCTTCGGGCTTTTTCTGTTAGTGCATTCACTGCTATGCTGAAGCTCCCTGATGCTGTAATAGTTAGACCAAGGTAGGTGTAGCTCATAGTGTGTCCTATAGTGGTATCACTGAGGGTAAACTGGTATTTGTTTTCCTGACATCTGGGCCTTTTTTGAAAAATCATGATGTTGGTTTTCTTTAGATTTACTGTTAGAGCCCAATTTTGGCAGTATTTGTCGAGTAGGTCTAGTTGTTGCTGTAATCCCTGTTCTGTGGGAGACAGCAGAACCAGGTCGTCCGCATAGAACAGGGATTTCACTTCTCCATCCATGAGACGGAGACCAGGTGACTCGCTTTGCTCCAGCATGTCTGCTAATTCATTTATGTATATATTGAACAGGGTCGGGCTCAAATTGCAGCCCTGCCGGACGCCTCTTCTCTGGGTGAAGAAATCGGTGCGTTTGTCTCCAATTTTGACCCCGCATTTGCTTTTCAGTTACATTGATTTAATATGGTCATAGACTTTGCCCCCTATTCCACACTGAAGCAGTTTATAATAGAGCCCTTCGTGCCATATAGAGTCAAAGGCTTTCTTGAAGTCGATGAAACAGGCGAATATTTTCCCATTTTTTGTTTGGTGTATATGTTTTTCAATGAGGGTGTGAAGGGTATAGATATGGTCGGCGCTGCGGTGTTTTGGAAGAAAGCCTGTTTGGTTTTTTCTGAGGATATTATGTTTGTTAAGAAAATCAAGTAATCTACTGTTTAGAATACTGCAGAATAACTTCCCTAGACAACTGTTGACACAGATGCCGCGGTAGTTATTTGGGTCTGATTTGTTTCCGCTTTTATATATGGGGGAGATTAGTCCTTGGCACCAGATATCGGGAAAACAGCCTGAACGTAATATGATGTTGAATAATTTGAGTACCGCACCCTGCATCTCCATATTGCTGAACTTGAGCATTTCATTTTTGATGTTGTCTGGGCCACAGGCTTTCTTTAGGTGGAGAGATTCTGTTTTTGTGGCCAGTTCTTTCCATGTGATTGGGGAGTCGAGAGGGTTTTGGTTTTCTTTAATTGTTGCTTCTAATGTGTGGAGTTTTTCTGTGACCTGATGTTGACTTGGGTTTGTTTCGTTTATTGGGATGTCTTTGTAGAGGTTTTCAAAATGTGTTCTCCAGATGTCGCCATCTTGGATTGGTAATGCTTGCAATTGTGTTGTACTCAGGTTATTCCACATTTCCCAGAATTGTTTTGGATTGGTGGAGTTTTCAATTTCTTCGAGTATTTTGTGGGTATAGTTTTGTGTTTTGTTCCTAATGGTGTGTTTATATCTTTTGAGGGTTTCATTGTATCTAGTACGTAGGTCCGGATTGTTTGGTTGCCGATGCTTTTGGTTTGATATTTTTCTCATGTCTTTTCTGGCATTTTTGCATTCGTGGTCAAACCATTTCTTATTTTTATTTTGTCTTTTGTGACTCTTCCTCTTCTGTTTCACGAGGTCGGCTTATACAGCTGCCTCATGGAAGATCATATTTATATCCTCTATGGCCATGTTTACACCATCTCTGGTGATCTCATACAGATTTTCTTTAAATTTTGAAATTTTACTTGTGAGATCAGGTGAATTTAGTGCTGTGATGAATTTATCTCCACTGTCTGGGGCCCATCTGTATGTCTGGTTTATTTTATGTAGCTTAATGGGTTCCTTTTTTGTGTCTGTAGTTTGGGCAGAAAGTTTAAGGTACACATTTATTTGGTTATGGTCTGAGAGGGGGGATTGCTGCCTGACAGTGAATGCGTTGATATCGCAGGGGTCCAGGTCAGTGATTGTATAATCCACCACACTAGACCCAAGAGTTGAGGAATATGTGAGTCTCCCTAAGGAGTCCCCTCTGAACCTACCGTTAACTATGTACAGGCCTAAGGCTCGGCAGAGTTGCACTACCTCCCTACCGCTTTTATTTATTACACAATCGAGGTTGTTTCGGTTTCCGATGGCTGGTGTGACATATAGAGGGGTCTGGCCAAACACATGGTTGTTGCCCTGTGGGTCTATGAAGTCAGGTTCACATCCTGTCCTTGCATTTAGGTCCCCACATAGTAGCACCTTTCCTTGGGCCTGGAAATGGCTGATTTCCATGTGGAGAGTGTCAAATACCTCCTCTTCAAAATATGGCGATTCTATTGGAGGTATGTAGATCGCACATAAGTTAACATCGTTTTTTGCTATTCCTATATTTTTATCTAATTTTAGCCATACGTGTGATTTTCCCTGTTTTATCGGTGAGATGTGTTTGTTCAGTTCTCCTTTATACCACACCAGGATTCCCCCGGAGGTTCTGCCCTTGCGTGTCTTAGTGATCTTTACTGAGGGCACAATGATTTCATGGTACATTGGAGGACAGTGGGTCGGCATGTTCTTTTGGCACCATGTTTCTGTTAACACAATTATATCAATGTCTTTTATCGCTTTTAGGAATTCAGGGTCTGTACTCTTCATCCCAAAAGTTGAGGAGCGGAGGCCCTGGATATTCCAGCAGCTTATGTGGAAAGAACGCATTTATATAGTTCAATAAAACGAAATAAAATGGACCTATTTTGTGGGATGCGTGTGGGAACACTATTTTCTACAATGCTAAATGATGATTTAGTATAAATTTCATGAGGCATGCACATATATCTGTCTAATAATAGTAATAATACTGATAAGATAACAATAATGATAATGATAAATAACAATATTAATAATTTCTCCGGCTTTCTATCAGGCTGTTCAGCATCGTCATGATCTTTCTCAGTTCTTGGTCTACAGTTTGTGGTCTAGAGGGGGGTCTTGGGTCAGGTATAAAAGCACGGTTCTGTTGTTGGTTTTGTAAAGGGGGTGGGGGACATTGGTGGTCCTGTTTGGGTTACGGCTCCCAATGGTAGAGGGGGTGGGAGGGCTGCGTCTTTTGGCAGTGTTTATGAGGTTTCTTGCGAAGACCCACATCCGCTGTTTGAGTAGATGTATTTCGTCATAGAGGTCCCTTGTGTTGATGTTTGCATGATGGGCCAGGTAGACGTTGGGGAAGACAGAACATCTCGTGTCGATCTCCCTGTTGGTGTTGTGGATTATATAGGCTGGGGTGTCCTTTTTGGGCAGTAGTGTGGAGATCACGATCCGCGCCTCGGGGAATTCCTTGCTGGCCTTTTCCGCCATCCTGCTCACCGCCCTAGCAGTGCCTTCCTTTAGGGTGCGTAGGTCGTTTGTTCCTGTGTGGATCACAAGCCATTTGGGGCTTCCAAGGGATTCTTTGTTCAGGATATTCATTGCATGGTCTGTGTTGCTGCACCATTTTTTCAGAACTTGATGACCTGGGAACAGCCTCTGGGGGTCCAGAAACTTTCCGTTGGAGTCGGTCAGCAGGACCGCCTGAGGGGCTGGTTTTTCAGACTGGGTAGCAGTAGTCTGGGCAGAACTCGACTGATGGCTGGTTGTTGGCTGGGTTTCTGGGATATGTTGTGTGGCAGGAGCAGGGTTTGAGGCTTTCGGTGTGTCCTCGTGTGGGGGGGCATCTGACGGGTTCTGTGTCCCTGTGTGTGAGGACTGGGTAGCGGTAGTCTGGGCAGGACTTGACTGAGGGCTGGTTGTTGGCTGGGTTTCTGGGATAAGCTGTGTGGCAGGAGCGGGGTTTGTGGCTTTCGGTGTGTCCTCGTGTGGGGTGGCATCCGACGGGTTCTGTGTCCTTGTGTGTGTTGTTTTTTGGACCTTAGGAGGTTTGTGTTGCCTGCTGAGCCTTTCTACGGCCTCTATCGTTTTGTTTAGCTGGGTATGGAGTTCTTTGATCTTATTTCTTTGTTCCTCTACGGTCTTTATCAGCTTGAGAATGGTGGACTCGTTTTCCGTTTTCAGCTGTTTGAGTTCCTCCGTCCAGTTCTTGGTCTGTGTTTCTCTGTATTCGTTGAATTCGAGTTCTAGATTGGACAGACTCTCTTTCAGCCGTTTGTTTGCGTTGAGAGGTGTGGGAGGGGTGGAGATGGTCAGGGAGGTGTGTGTCTCTGCTGGACTCTCTTCTTCTTCCTCCGCTTGGTTCTCATCATCCTCTGTTCGGCTCTCTTTTGCCTCCTGGCCATTGGTCCTATTTGTGTCTGCCTTCGTTTTCAACTGGGGGAATTCCTTTTCGAAGGAGTCCAGATTTTCTACATTCCCCTGTATCATGATCTTTCCTTTTTTGTTGTAGTAGCTTATGGTTAGCAGGGGGTCATCTTTATCTAGATTTCCATCTTTACATATTTTCAGTCTGCCTCCACTGCCAATACCTTCGCTGGAGACGTATGCGTAGTATTTTTGTAAAGTCTCCTTCCATGAGGTAACGGAGTCGGTGTAGAATATGAGGTTGTTCTTCGTCTTAATCCCTTTGTGTGTGGTATAGTCAACGTAGAGGACCTCTGGGTTACTTTTTAGTGTTATGTCCTTGTGTTTTTCCTTTGCTTTATTTTTTGTGCATTGCTCAGGATATTTCATTTCCCTGCTCATTGTAGTCATTTGTTTTGTCTCAGGTAGATAACTTTTTTTCTCTTTTTTGTGTCGTGTTCCACCTTATCCCACTTCTGGGTCCAAAATTGAGAGTTTTTCAGGGGTTCATCTTTGATATAGCTGCTCTTAAAAGTTTCTCTCTCTCTCTCTCACAGGTTCCTGGTTCGGGTTGTTTATCGTTTCTCTCGGGTTTCTATTCCTTTTTTCTCGCGGGTTTGTTGTTCTTTTTCTAGGTTATTTAAATTTAGGTAGATATTGGTAAAGCTTTTTTCCTCCGGACCCGGAGTTTTCCTCTCTCTCCTCGCGTCGGTCTCAGGCTGTTTCTGCTCTGGTCCCAGCCCCTCGGCTCGGCTGTGCAGTCCCGGCCCGGCCCGGTGTTTGTCCGAGTTTCTCCGACCCCGGAGTTTCTCGGGTTTCAGGCCCCGGGCTTGCTCGCTCTCCGGGCTTCTGCCCTGGTCCCAGCCCCTCGGCTCGGCTGTGCAGTCCCAGCCCGGCCCGGTGTTTGTCCGAGTTTCTCCGACCCCGGAGTTTCTCGGGTTTCAGGCCCCAGGCTTGCTCGCTCTCCGGGCTTCTGCCCTGGTCCCAGCCCCTCGGCTCGGCTGTGCAGTCCCGGCCCGGCCCGGTGTTTGTCCGAGTTTCTCCGACCCCGGAGTTTCTCGGGTTTCAGGCCCCGGGCTTGCTCGCTCTCCAGGCCCGACAGTCCCGACCAGATCCGGCACCCCTACCTCTCCACTCGCCTCTTTGGCTGGCTCGGGCCGCTCCTCCCGGTCTGGGTCTAATCCTGTTGCTGCTCGCTCTCTCTCTCTCTCTCACACTCCCAATCTCTCTGTCACACTCCCAACCTCTCTCTCTCACACTCCCAATCTCTCTCTCTCACTCCCAGTTTCTCGCTCACTCTCACTCCCAGTCTCTCTCTCTCTGACACACCCAATCTCTATCTCTCTCACACTCCCAATCCCTCTCTTTCACTCCCAGTCTCTCTCCCTCACACTCCCAATCTCTCTCTCTCTCACACTCCCAATCTCTCTCTCACACTCCCAGTCTCTCTCTCACACTCCCAATCTCTCTCTCTCACACCCCCAATCTCTCTCTCTCTCTCTCACTCCCAATCTCTGCCTCTCTCACAGTTCCAAACTCTCTCTCTGACACTCCCAATCTCTCTCTCTCTCCCACTCCCAATCTCTCTCTCTGACACTCCCAATCACTCTCTCTCTCACACTCCCAATCTCTCTCTCTCACACTCCCAATCTCTCTCTCTCTCACACTCCCAATCTCTCTCACTCGCTCCCAGTCTCTCTCTCTCACACTCCCAATCTCTCTCTCTCTCTCACACTCCCAATCTCTCTCTCTCTCACTCTTGCAGTCTCTGTCTCTCACACACTCCCAGACTCCATCTCTCACACTGCCAGTCTCTCTCTCTCAAACTCCCAATCTCTCTCTCTCACACTCCCGATCTCTCTCTCTCTCTCACTCCCAATCTCTCTCTCTCTCACACTCCCAATCTCTCTCTCTCTCACACTACCAATCTCTCTCTCTCTCACTTCAAATCTCTCTCTCTCTCACCCAGCCAATCTCTCTCTCTCTCACACTCCCAATCTGTCCCTCTCTCACACTCCCAATCTTTCTCTCTCTCACATTCCCTATCTCTTTCTCTGTCACACTCCAAGTCTCTCTCTCTCTCACACTCCCATTCTCTCTCTCTCTCACACTCCCAATCTCTCTCTCTCGCACTCCCAATCTCTCTCTCTCTCACACTCGCAATCTCTCTCTCACACTTCGAATCTCTTTCTCTCTCACACTCCCGATCTCTCACTCTCTCACACTCCCAATCTCTCTCTCTCTCATACTCCCAATCTCTCTCTCTCTCACACTCCCAGTCTCCCTCTCTCACGCTCCCTATCTCTCTCTCTCACACCCCCAATCTCTCTCTCTCTCACTCCCAGTCTCTCTCTCTCACACTCCCATTCTCTCTCTCACACTCCCAATCTCTCTCTCTCTCACATTACCAACCTCTCTCTCTCTCTCTCACACTCCCAATCTCTCTCGCTTTCACTCCCAGTCTCTCTCTCTCTCACACTCCCAATCTCTTTCTCCCACACTCCCAATCTCTCTCTCTCACCCACCCAATGTCTCGCACTCTCACGCACCCAATCTCTCTCTCACACTCCCAATCTCTCTCTCTCTCACTCCCAGTCTCTCTCTCTCTCACTCCCAATCTCTCTCTCTCTCACACTCCCAATCTCTCTCTCTCTCACTCCCAGTCTCTCACTCTCACACAACCAATCTCTCTCTCACACTCCCAATCTCTCTCTCTCACTCCCAGTCGCTCTCCCTCACACTCCCAATCACTCTCTCTCACACTCCCAATCTCTCTCTCACACTCCCAGTCTCTCTCTCTCACACTCCCAATCTCTCTCTCACACACTCCCAATCTCTCTCTCTCACACCCCCAATCTCTCTCTCTCTCACACTCCCAATCACTCTCTCTCTCACACTCCCAATCTCTCTCTCTCACACTCCCAATCACTCTCTCACTCACACTCCCAGTCTCTCTCTCTCTCTCACACTCCCATTCTCCCTCTCTCTCACACTCCCAGTCTCTCTCTCTCACACATTCCATGTCTCTCTCTCCCACACTCCCAATCTCTCTTTCTCACACACCCAATCTCTCTCTCTCTCACTCCCAGTCTCTCTCTCTCTCACTCCCAATCTCTCTCTCTCTCACACTCCCAATCCCTCTCTCTCTCACTCCCAGTCTCTCTCTCTCACACTCCCAATCTCTCTCTCACACTCCCAGTCTCTCTCTCACTCTCACTCCCAGTCTCTCTCCCTCACACTCCCAACCCCTCTCTCTCTCACACTCCCAATATTTCTCTCTCTCACACTCCCAATCTCTCTCTCTCTCACACTCCCAATCTCTCTCTCTCACACTGCCAATCTCTCTCTCTCACACCCCCAATCTCTCTCTCTCTCTCTCACTCCCAATCTCTCTCTCTCTCACACACCCTATCTCTCTCTCTGACACTCCCAATCTCTCTCTCTCTCACACTCCCTATCTGCCACTCTGACACTCCCAATCTCTCTATCTCTCTCACAATCCCAATTTCTCTCACACTCCCAATCTCTCTCTCTCTCTCACTCCCAATCTCTTTCTCTCACACTCCCAATCTCTCTCTCTCTCACCCTCCCAATCTCTCTCTCTCTCACACTCCCAATATATCTCTCTCACACTCCCAATCTCTCTCTCTCTCACACTCCCAGCCTCTCTCTCTTTCACACTCCCAGTCTCTCTCTCTCACACACTCCCAGTATTTCTCTCTCTCACACTCCCAATTTCTCACACTCCCATTCTCTCTCTCTCTCACACACTCCCAATGTCTCTCTCTCTCTCACACTCCCAATCTATCTCGCTCTCAGTCCCAGCCTCTCTCTCTCTCACACTCCCAGTCTCTCTGTCTCACACTCCCAATCTCTCTCTCTCAAACCCCCAATCTCTCTCTCTCTCACACTCCCAATCTCTCTCTCTCACACTCCCAATCTCGCTCTCTCTCACACTCCCAATCTCTCTCTCTCTCACTCCCAGTCTCTCTCTCTCACACTCCCAATCTCTATCTCTCTCTCCCAATCTATCTCTCTCTCCCTCACTCCCAATCTCTCTCTCTCTCACACTCCCAATCTCTCTTTCTCTCACACTCCCAATCTCTCTGTCTCTCACACTCCCAATCTCTCTCTCTCTCACACTCCCAATCACTCTCTCTCTCAAACTCCCAGTCTCTCTCTCTCTCACACTCCCAGTCTCCCTCTCTCTCACACTCCCAGTCTCTCTCTCTCACACTCTCAATCTCTCTCTCTCTCACACTCCCAATCTGTCCCTCTCTCACACTCCCAATCTTTCTCTCTCTCACTCCCAATCTCTCTCTCTCTCACACTCGCAATCTCTCTCTCACACTCCCAATCTCTTTCTCTCTCACACTCCCGATCTCTCACTCTCTCACACTCCCAATCTCTCTCTCTCTCATACTCCCAATCTCTCTCTCTCTCACACTCCCAGTCTCCCTCTCTCACGCTCCCTATCTCTCTCTCTCACACCCCAATCTCTCTCTCTCTCACTCCCAGTCTCTCTCTCTCACTCCCAATCTCTCTCTCTCACACACTCCCAATGTATCTCTCTCACACTCCCAATCTATCCCTCTCAGACAATTCCAATTCCAATTCAAATGCTTTATTGGCATGAAAGTTTACAGAGAACGATATTGCCAAACCTTACATAGCAAAAAGGTACAGTTTTCCAACATTCTGTACTCCCAATCTCTCTCTCTCACACACCCAATCTCTCTCTCTCTCGCTCACTCCCAATCTCTCTCTCTCTCACACACCCTCTCTCTCTCTCTGACACTCCCAATCTCTCCAATTTCCAATTCCAATTCAAATGCTTTATTGGCATGAAAGTTTACAGAGAACCATATTGCCAAAGCTTACATAGCAAAAAGGTACAGTTTTCCAACATTCTGTAGGTGTCAATCGATTTGACATTTGTTGGGTACATACAATATTACTTTTAAACAATATTAATTTTAAACAGTCTTTCTACTTCATTTGGTACGTTCAATATTAATTTTAAACAGTCTTAATTTTAAACAGTCCTCAGGTGGTGACATGTTGTTACATATTTGGCCCCAAGGTATGGTCTGTCTCCTTCTCCCAGGACTAATCTCAATTTAGACAGTTCATCCAATTCCTTGAAATCTGGGGTTGTTTGGCTTAGCTTGTTGCATAATATATTTCTTGATGTGTTGAATTTTTCGCATTTTAGGAGGAAATGCATTTCTGTTTCAACCTCGCCTGCCAGACATTGATCTCTCTCTCTCACTCTCTCTCTCTCACACTCCCAATCTCTCTCTCTGACACTCCCAATCTCTCTCTCTCTCTCACAGTCCCAATCTCTCTCTCACACTCCCAATCTCTAAATGACTCACACTCCCAATCTCTCTCTCTCACACTCCCAATCTCTCTCTTTCTCACTCCCAGTCTCTCTCTCTCACACTCCCAATCTCTCTCTCACACTCCCAATCTCTCTCTCACTCTCACTCCCAGTCTCTCTCTCTCTGACACACCCAACCTCTTTCTCTCTCACACTCCCAATCTCTCTCTCTCACTCCCAGTCTCTCTCCCTCACACTCCCAATCTCTCTCTCTCGCACACTCCCAATCTCTCTCTCACACTCCTTGTCTCTCTCTCACACTCCCAATCTCTCTCTCTCACACTCCCAATCTCTCTCTCTCACACCCCCAATCTCTCTCTCTCTCTCTCACTCCCAATCTCTCTCTCTCTCACAGTTCCAATCTCTCTCTCTGACACTCCCAATCTCTCTCTCTCTCCCACTCCCAATCTCTCTCTCTGACACTCCCAATCTCTCTCTCTCTCACACTCCCAATCTCTCTCTCTCACACTCCCAATCTCTCTCTCTCTCACACTCCCAATCTCTCTGTCTCTCTCACACTCCCAATCTCTCTCTCTCACACTCCCTATCTCTCTCTCTCACACCCCCAATCTCTCTCTCTCTCACTCCCAGTCTCTCTCTCTCACTCCCAATCTCTCTCTCTCTCACACTCCCAATGTATCTCTCTCACACTCCCAATCTCTCTCTCTCAGACTCCCATTCTCTCTCTCTCTCTCACACTCCCAGTCTCTCTCTCTCACACTCCCAATCTCTCTCTCTGTCACACTCCCAATCTCTCTGTCACACTCCCAATCTCTCTCTCTCACACTCCCAATCTCTCTCTCTCACACAACCAATCTCTCTCTCTCTCACACTCCCAACCTCTGTCTCTCACTCTCAGTCTCTCTCCCTCAGACTCCCAATCCCTCTCTCTCTCACACTCCCAATCTCTCTCTCACACTCCCAGTCTCTCTCTCTCTCACACTCCCAATCTCTCTCTCTCACACTCCCAATCTCTCTCTCTCACAACCCCAATCTCTCTCTCTCTCACTCACTCCCAATCTCTCCATCTCTCAAACACCCTATCTCTCTCTCTGACACTCCCAATCTCTCTCTCTCTGACACTCCCAATCTCTCTCTCTGACACTCCCAATCTCTCTCTCTCTCTCACACTCCCAATCTCTCTCTCATACTCCCAATCTCTAAATCACTCACACTGCCAATCTCTCTCTCTCACACTCCCAATCTCTCTCTCTCTCACTCCCAGCCTCTCTCTCTCTCTCACTCCCAGTCTCTCTCCCTCACACTCCCAATCCCTCTGTCTCTCACCCTCCCAATGTCTCTCTCTCTCAAACTCCCAATCTCTCTCTCTCTCACACTCCCTGTCTCTCTCTCTCTCACACTCCCAGTCTCTCTCTCTTTCACACTCCCAGTCTCTCTCTCTCACACCCTCCCAGTCTTTCTCTCTCTCACACTCCCAATTTCTCACACTCCCATTCTCTCTCTCTCTCACACACTCCCAATCTCTCTCTCTCTCTCACACTCCCAATCTCTCTCGCTCTCAGTCACAGTCTCTCTCTCTCTCACACTCCCAGTCTCTCTGTCTCACACTCCCAACCTCTCTCTCTCACACCCCCAATCTCTCTCTCTCTCACTCTCCCAATCTCTCTCTCTCACAGTCCCAATCTCGCTCTCTCTCACACTCCCAATCTCTCTCTCTCTCACTCCCAGTCTCTCTCTCTCACACTCCCAATCTCTATCTCTCTCTCCCAATCTCTCTCTATCTCTCTCACTCCCAATCTCTCTCTCTCTCACATTCCCAATCTCTCTCTCTCTCACACTCCCAATCTCTCTCTCTCTCACACTCCCAATCAGTTCAGTTCAGTTCAGTTCAAATGCTTTATTGGCATGAAAGTTTACAGAGAACCATATTGCCAAAGCTTACATAGCAAAAAGGTACAGTTTTCCAACATTCTGTAGGTGTCAATCGATTTGACATTTGTTGGGTATATATAATATTACTTTTAAACAATATTAATTTTAAACAGTCTTTCTACTTCATTTGGTACGTTCAATATTAATTTTAAACAGTCTTACTTTTAAACAGTCCTCAGGTTGTGACATGTTGTTACATATTTAGCCCCAAGGTATGGTCTGTCTCCTTCTCCTAGGACTAATCTCAATTTTGACAGATCATCCAATTCCTTGAAATCTGGGGTTGTTTGGCTTAGCTTGTTGAATAATATGTTTCTTGATGTGTTGAATTTTTCGCATTTTAGGAGGAAATGCATTTCTGTTTCAACCTCGCCAGCCAGACATTGATTGCATATTCTATTCTCTCTAGGCTGCCAGGATTTCTTGTATCTGCCTTTTTCAATTTCCAGTTGGTGGTCGCTTAGTCTGTACCTGGTGAGGGTCTGTCTCTGTTTTGTGTCTCTGATGGTCGTGAGGTAGTCTGCCAGTTTATATTCTCTTTTTAGGGCCCGGTAACATTCTAATCTGCTTTGGCTTTCGGTTATTTTGTTCCAATGTTCCAGGTAGGTTTCTTTGCATTTTTTAATGATTTGGTTCACTCGGATTGGTGTTTGGACGGCTGTGTTGGTCTGGGGCTGGTCAGGGTCCGGCTGAGTATTTAGTTTCAGTAGCAGCTGACTCAGGGGACTCTTTTCTGGGTTTAGCTCTTGGGTCTGAAAGGCTTTGAAATGAAGGGTGTCTGGGGAGCTAGATTTGAGGTGATTTAGGAAGTTTAGTGCTCGTTTTTGGATGTTTATTATCAGTGGGTATCTGCCTAGTTCGGCTCTGCATGCATTTGTTGGCGTTTTTCTTTGGGTGCGAAGGATGCTTCGGCAGAATTCTGCATGTAGGGCTTCTATTGTGTGTTTTTCCCATTTAGTGTAGCTTTGGTGATTTAGCGGGCCCCATACTTCACTACCGTACAGTGCAATGGGCAGGATTATGCTGTCAAAAATTTTGAGCCAGATTTTGATTGGGATTTGGATGTTGTAGAATTTTCTTTTTATTGCATATAGGGCTCTTCGGGCTTTTTCTATTAGTGCATTCACTGCTATGCTGAAGCTCCCTGATGCTGTAATAGTTAGACCAAGGTAGGTGTAGCTCATAGTGTGTCCTATAGTGGTATCACTGAGGGTAAACTGGTATTTGTTTTCCTGACATCTGGGTCTTTTCTGAAAAATCATGATGTTGGTTTTCTTTAGATTTACTGTTAGAGCCCAATTTTGGCAGTATTTGTCGAGAAGGTCTAGTTGTTGCTGTAATCCCTGTTCTGTGGGAGACAGCAGAACCAGGTCGTCCGCATAGAACAGGGACTTCACTTCTCCATCCAGGAGACGGAGACCTGGTGACTCGCTTTGCTCCAGCATGTCTGCTAATTCATTTATGTATATGTTGAACAGGGTCGGGCTCAAATTGCAGCCCTGCCGGACGCCTCTTCTCTGGGTGAAGAAATCGGTGCGTTTGTCTCCAATTTTGACCCCGCATTTGTTTTTCAGATACATTGATTTAATAAGGTCATAGACTTTGCCCCCTATTCTCACACTCCCAATCACTCTCTCTCTCACACTCCCAGTCTCTCTCTCTCTCTCACACTCCCAGTCTCTCTCTCTCACACCTTCCATGTCTCTCTCTCCCACACTCCCAATCTCTCTCTCTCACACACCCAATTTCTCTCTCTCTCACTCCCAGTCTCTCTCTCTCTCACTCCCAATCTCTCTCTCTCACACTCCCAATCTCTCTGTCACACTCCCAATCTCTCTCTCTCACACTCCCAATCTCTCTCACTCTCACACATCCAATCTCTCTCTCTCTCCCACTCCCAATCTCTCTCTCTCACTCCCAATCTCTCTCCCTCACTCTCCCAATCACTCTCTCTCACACTCCCAATCTCTCTCTCACACTCCCAGTCTCTCTCTCACACTCCCAATCTCTCTCCCTCTCACACTCCCAATCTCTCTCTCTGACACTCCCAATCTCTCTCTCTCTCACTCTCCCAATCACTCTCTCTGACACTCCCAATCTCTCTCGCTCTCACACTCCCAATCTCTCTCTCACACTCCCAATCTCTCTCTCTCAAGCTTCCAATATCTCTCTCTCTCACACTCCCATTCTCTCTCTCACACTCCCAATCTCTCTCTCTCTCACATTACCAATCTCTCTCTCTCTCTCACACACTCCCAATCTCTCTCGCTTTCACTCCCAGTTTCTCTCTCTCACACTCCCAATCTCTTTCTCCCACACTCCCAATCTCTCTCTCTCACCCACCCAATGTCTCGCACTCTCACGCACCCAATCTCTCTCTCACACTCCCAATCTCTCTCTCTCTCACTCCCAGTCTCTCTCTCTCTCACTCCCAATCTCTCTCTCTCTCACACTCCCAATCTCTCTCTCTCTCACTCCCAGTCTCTCTCTCTCACACTCCCAATCTCTCTCTCACACTCCCAATCTCTCTCTCTCTCTCACTCCCAGTCTCTCTCCCTCACACTCCCAATCCCTCTCTCTCTCACACTCCCAATCTCTCTCTCTCTCACACTCCCAATCTCTCTCTCTCTCACACTCCCAATCTCTCTCTCTCACACTCCCTATCTCTCTCTCTCACACCCCCAATCTCTCTCTCTCTCTCTCACTCCCAATCTCTCTCTCTCTCACACACCCTATCTCTCTCTCTGACACTCCCAATCTCTCTCTCTCTCACACTCCCTATCTGTCTCTCTGACACTCCCAATCTCTCTCTCTCTCACACTCCCAATTTCTCTCACACTCCCAAACTCTCTCTCTCTCTCACTCCCAATCTCTTTCTCTCACACTCCCAATCTCTCTCTCTCTCACCCTCCCAATCTCTCTCTCTCTCACACTCCCAATATCTCTCTCTCACACTCCCAATTTCTCTCTCTCTCACACTCCCAGTCTCTCTCTCTCTCACACTCCCAATCTCCCTCTCTCTCACACTCCCAGTCTCTCTCTTTCTCTCACTCCCAATCTCTCTCTCTCTCACACTCCCAGTCTCTCTCTCTCTCACACTCCCAGTCTCCCTCTCTCTCACAACCCCAGTCTCTCTCTCTCACACATTCCCAGTCTCTTTCTCTCTCACACTCCCAATCACTCTCTCTCTCACATTCCCAATCTCTCTCTCTCTCTCTCACACTCCCAATCTCTCTCGCTCTCACTCCCAGTCTCTCACTTTCTCACACTCCCAGTCTTGCTCTCCCACACTCCCAATCTCTCTCTCTCACACACCCAATCTCTCTCTCTCTCACACTCCAAATCTCTCTCTCTCTCACACTCCCAATCACTCTCTCTCTCACACTCCCAATCTCTCTCTCACACTCCCAATCACTCTCTCACTCACACTCCCAGTCTCTCTCTCTCTCTCACACTCCCATTCTCCCTCTCTCTCACACTCCCAGTCTCTCTCTCTCACACATTCCATGTCTCTCTCTCCCACACTCCCAATCTCTCTTTCTCACACACCCAATCTCTCTCTCTCACCCACCCAGTCTCTCGCACTCTCACACACCCAATCTCTCTCTCACACTCCCAATCTCTCTCTCTCACTCCCAGTCTCTCTCCCTCACACTCCCAATCACTCTCTCTCACACTCCCAATCTCTCTCTCACACTCCCAGTCTCTCTCTCTCACACTCCCAATCTCTCTCTCACACACTCCCAATCTCTCTCTCTCACACCCCCAATCTCTCTCTCTCTCACACTCCAAATCTCTCTCTCTCTCACACTCCCAATCACTCTCTCTCTCACACTCCCAATCTCTCTCTCTCACACTCCCAATCACTCTCTCACTCACACTCCCAGTCTCTCTCTCTCTCTCACACTCCCATTCTCCCTCTCTCTCACACTCCCAGTCTCTCTCTCTCACACATTCCATGTCTCTCTCTCCCACACTCCCAATCTCTCTTTCTCACACACCCAATCTCTCTCTCTCTCACTCCCAGTCTCTCTCTCTCACACTCCAATCTCTCTCTCTCTCACTCCCAGTCTCTCTCTCTCACACTCCCAATCTCTCTCTCACACTCCCAGTCTCTCTCTCACTCTCACTCCCAGTCTCTCTCCCTCACACTCCCAATCCCTCTCTCTCTCACACTCCCAATATTCCTCTCTCTCACACTCCCAATCTCTCTCTCTCTCACACTCCCAATCTCTCTCTCTCACACTCCCAATCTCTCTCTCTCACACCCCCAATCTCTCTCTCTCTCTCTCACTCCCAATCTCTCTCTCTCTCACACACCCTATCTCTCTCTCTGACACTCCCAATCTCTCTCTCTCTCACACTCCCTATCTTTCTCTCTGACACTCCCAGTCTCTCTATCTCTCTCACACTCCCAATTTCTCTCACACTCCCAATCTCTCTCTCTCTCTCACTCCCAATCTCTTTCTCTCACACTCCCAATCTCTCTCTCTCTCTCACCCTCCCAATCTCTCTCTCTCTCACACTCCCAATATCTCTCTCTCACACTCCCAATCTCTCTCTCTCTCACACTCCCAGCCTCTCTCTCTTTCACACTCCCAGTCTCTCTCTCTCACACACTCCCAGTCTTTCTCTCTCTCACACTCCCAATTTCTCACACTCCCATTCTCTCTCTCTCTCACACACTCCCAATCTCTCTCTCTCTCTCACACTCCCAATCTATCTCGCTCTCAGTCCCAGCCTCTCTCTCTCTCACACTCCCAGTCTCTCTGTCTCACACTCCCAATCTCTCTCTCTCAAACCCCCAATCTCTCTCTCTCTCACACTCCCAATCTCTCTCTCTCACTCCCAATCTCGCTCTCTCTCACACTCCCAATCTCTCTCTCTCTCACTCCCAGTCTCTCTCTCTCACACTCCCAATCTCTATCTCTCTCTCCCAATCTATCTCTCTCTCCCTCACTCCCAATCTCTCTCTCTCTCACACTCCCAATCTCTCTTTCTCTCACACTCCCAATCTCTCTGTCTCTCACACTCCCAATCTCTCTCTCTCTCACACTCCCAATCACTCTCTCTCTCAAACTCCCAGTCTCTCTCTCTCTCACACTCCCAGTCTCCCTCTCTCTCACACTCCCAGTCTCTCTCTCTCACACTCTCAATCTCTCTCTCTCTCAAACTCCCAATCTGTCCTTCTCTCACACTCCCAATCTTTCTCTCTCTCACTCCCAATCTCTCTCTCTCTCACACTCGCAATCTCTCTCTCACACTCCCAATCTCTTTCTCTCTCACACTCCCGATCTCTCACTCTCTCACACTCCCAATCTCTCTCTCTCTCATACTCGCAATCTCTCTCTCTCTCACACTCGCAATCTCTCTCTCACACTCCCAATCTCTTTCTCTCTCACACTCCCGATCTCTCACTCTCTCACACTCCCAATCTCTCTCTCTCTCATACTCCCAATCTCTCTCTCTCTCTCACTCCCAGTCTCTCTCTCTCACTCCCAATCTCTCTCTCTCACACACTCCCAATGTATCTCTCTCACACTCCCAATCTATCCCTCTCAGACAATTCCAATTCCAATTCAAATGCTTTATTGGCATGAAAGTTTACAGAGAACGATATTGCCAAATCTTACATAGCAAAAAGGTACAGTTTTCCAACATTCTGTACTCCCAATCTCTCTCTCTCACACCCCCAATCTCTCTCTCTCTCGCTCACTCCCAATCTCTCTCTCTCTCACACACCCTATCTCTCTCTCTGACACTCCCAATCTCTCCAATTTCCAATTCCAATTCAAATGCTTTATTGGCATGAAAGTTTACAGAGAACCATATTGCCAAAGCTTACATAGCAAAAAGGTACAGTTTTCCAACATTCTGTAGGTGTCAATCGATTTGACATTTGTTGGGTACATACAATATTACTTTTAAACAATATTAATTTTAAACAGTCTTTCTACTTCATTTGGTACGTTCAATATTAATTTTAAACAGTCTTAATTTTAAACAGTCCTCAGGTGGTGACATGTTGTTACATATTTGGCCCCAAGGTATGGTCTGTCTCCTTCTCCCAGGACTAATCTCAATTTTGACAGTTCATCCAATTCCTTGAAATCTGGGGTTGTTTAGCTTAGCTTGTTGAATAATATATTTCTTGATGTGTTGAATTTTTCGCATTTTAGGAGGAAATGCATTTCTGTTTCAACCTCGCCTGCCAGACATTGATCTCTCTCTCTCACTCTCTCTCTCTCACACTCCCAATCTCTCTCTCTGACACTCCCAATCTCTCTCTCTCTCTCACAGTCCCAATCTCTCTCTCACACTCCCAATCTCTAAATGACTCACACTCCCAATCTCTCTCTCTCACACTCCCAATCTCTCTCTTTCTCACTCCCAGTCTCTCTCTCTCACACTCCCAATCTCTCTCTCACACTCCCAATCTCTCTCTCACTCTCACTCCCAGTCTCTCTCTCTCTGACACACCCAACCTCTTTCTCTCTCACACTCCCAATCTCTCTCTCTCACTCCCAGTCTCTCTCCCTCACACTCCCAATCTCTCTCTCTCGCACACTCCCAATCTCTCTCTCACACTCCTTGTCTCTCTCTCACACTCCCAATCTCTCTCTCTCACACTCCCAATCTCTCTCTCTCACACCCCCAATCTCTCTCTCTCTCTCTCACTCCCAATCTCTCTCTCTCTCACAGTTCCAATCTCTCTCTCTGACACTCCCAATCTCTCTCTCTCTCCAACTCCCAATCTCTCTCTCTGACACTCCCAATCTCTCTCTCTCTCACACTCCCAATCTCTCTCTCTCACACTCCCAATCTCTCTCTCTCTCACACTCCCAATCTCTCTCTCTCACTCCCAGTCTCTCTCTCTCACACTCCCAATCTCTCTCTCTCTCTCACACTCCCAATCTCTCTCTCTCACACTCCCTATCTCTCTCTCTCACACCCCCAATCTCTCTCTCTCTCACTCCCAGTCTCTCTCTCTCACTCCCAATCTCTCTCTCTCTCACACTCCCAATGTATCTCTCTCACACTCCCAATCTCTCTCTCTCAGGCTCCCATTCTCTCTCTCTCTCTCACACTCCCAGTCTCTCTCTCTCACACTCCCAATCTCTCTCTCTGTCACACTCCCAATCTCTCTGTCACACTCCCAATCTCTCTCTCTCACACTCCCAATCTCTCTCTCTCACACAACCAATCTCTCTCTCTCTCACACTCCCAACCTCTGTCTCTCACTCTCAGTCTCTCTCCCTCAGACTCCCAATCCCTCTCTCTCTCACACTCCCAATCTCTCTCTCACACTCCCAGTCTCTCTCTCTCTCACACTCCCAATCTCTATCTCTCACACTCCCAATCTCTCTCTCTCACAACCCCAATCTCTCTCTCTCTCGCTCACTCCCAATCTCTCTCTCTCTCAAACACCCTATCTCTCTCTCTGACACTCCCAATCTCTCTCTCTCTGACACTCCCAATCTCTCTCTCTGACACTCCCAATCTCTCTCTCTCTCTCACACTCCCAATCTCTCTCTCATACTCCCAATCTCTAAATCACTCACACTGCCAATCTCTCTCTCTCACACTCCCAATCTCTCTCTCTCTCACTCCCAGCCTCTCTCTCTCTCTCACTCCCAGTCTCTCTCCCTCACACTCCCAATCCGTCTGTCTCTCACCCTCCCAATCTCTCTCTCTCTCAAACTCCCAATCTCTCTCTCTCTCACACTCCCTGTCTCTCTCTCTCTCACACTCCCAGTCTCTCTCTCTTTCACACTCCCAGTCTCTCTCTCTCACACCCTCCCAGTCTTTCTCTCTCTCACACTCCCAATTTCTCACACTCCCATTCTCTCTCTCTCTCACACACTCCCAATCTCTCTCTCTCTCTCACACTCCCAATCTCTCTCGCTCTCAGTCCCAGTCTCTCTCTCTCTCACACTCCCAGTCTCTCTGTCTCACACTCCCAACCTCTCTCTCTCACACCCCCAATCTCTCTCTATCTCACTCTCCCAATCTCTCTCTCTCACTGTCCCAATCTCGCTCTCTCTCACACTCCCAATCTCTCTCTCTCTCACTCCCAGTCTCTCTCTCTCACACTCCCAATCTCTATCTCTCTCTCCCAATCTCTCTCTATCTCTCTCACTCCCAATCTCTCTCTCTCTCACATTCCCAATCTCTCTCTCTCTCACACTCCCAATCTCTCTCTCTCTCTCACACTCCCAATCAGTTCAGTTCAGTTCAGTTCAAATGCTTTATTGGCATGAAAGTTTACAGAGAACCATATTGCCAAAGCTTACATAGCAAAAAGGTACAGTTTTCCAACATTCTGTAGGTGTCAATCGATTTGACATTTGTTGGGTATATATAATATTACTTTTAAACAATATTAATTTTAAACAGTCTTTCTACTTCATTTGGTACGTTCAATATTAATTTTAAACAGTCTTACTTTTAAACAGTCCTCAGGTTGTGACATGTTGTTACATATTTAGCCCCAAGGTATGGTCTGTCTCCGTCTCCTAGGACTAATCTCAATTTTGACAGATCATCCAATTCCTTGAAATCTGGGGTTGTTTGGCTTAGCTTGTTGAATAATATGTTTCTTGATGTGTTGAATTTTTCGCATTTTAGGAGGAAATGCATTTCTGTTTCAACCTCGCCAGCCAGACATTGATTGCATATTCTATTCTCTCTAGGCTGCCAGGATTTCTTGTATCTGCCTTTTTCAATTTCCAGTTGGTGGTCGCTTAGTCTGTACCTGGTGAGGGTCTGTCTCTGTTTTGTGTCTCTGATGGTCGTGAGGTAGTCTGCCAGTTTATATTCTCTTTTTAGGGCACGGTAACATTCTAATCTGCTTTGGCTTTCGGTTATTTTGTTCCAATGTTCCAGGTAGGTTTCTTTGCATTTTTTAATGATTTGGTTCACTCGGATTGGTGTTTGGACGGCTGTGTTGGTCTGGGGCTGGTCAGGGTCCGGCTGAGTATTTAGTTTCAGTAGCAGCTGACTCAGGGGACTCTTTTCTGGGTTTATCTCTTGGGTCTGAAAGGCTTTGAAATGAAGGGTGTCTGGGGAGCTAGATTTGAGGTGATTTAGGAAGTTTAGTGCTCGTTTTTGGATGTTTATTATCAGTGGGTATCTGCCTAGTTCGGCTCTGCATGCATTTGTTGGCGTTTTTCTTTGGGTGCGAAGGATGCTTCGGCAGAATTCTGCATGTAGGGCTTCTATTGTGTGTTTTTCCCATTTAGTGTAGCTTTGGTGATTTAGCGGGCCCCATACTTCACTACCGTACAGTGCAATGGGCAGGATTATGCTGTCAAAAATTTTGAGCCAGATTTTGATTGGGATTTGGATGTTGTAGAATTTTCTTTTTATTGCATATAGGGCTCTTCGGGCTTTTTCTATTAGTGCATTCACTGCTATGCTGAAGCTCCCTGATGCTGTAATAGTTAGACCAAGGTAGGTGTAGCTCATAGTGTGTCCTATAGTGGTATCACTGAGGGTAAACTGGTATTTGTTTTCCTGACATCTGGGTCTTTTCTGAAAAATCATGATGTTGGTTTTCTTTAGATTTACTGTTAGAGCCCAATTTTGGCAGTATTTGTCGAGTAGGTCTAGTTGTTGCTGTAATCCCTGTTCTGTGGGAGACAGCAGAACCAGGTCGTCCGCATAGAACAGGGACTTCACTTCTCCATCCAGGAGACGGAGACCTGGTGACTCGCTTTGCTCCAGCATGTCTGCTAATTCATTTATGTATATGTTGAACAGGGTCGGGCTCAAATTGCAGCCCTGCCGGACGCCTCTTCTCTGGGTGAAGAAATCGGTGCGTTTGTCTCCAATTTTGACCCCGCATTTGTTTTTCAGATACATTGATTTAATAAGGTCATAGACTTTGCCCCCTATTCTCACACTCCCAATCACTCTCTCTCTCACACTCCCAGTCTCTCTCTCTCTCTCACACTCCCAGTCTCTCTCTCTCACACCTTCCATGTCTCTCTCTCCCACACTCCCAATCTCTCTCTCTCACACACCCAATCTCTCTCTCTCTCACTCCCAGTCTCTCTCTCTCTCACTCCCAATCTCTCTCTCTCACACTCCCAATCTCTCTGTCACACTCCCAATCTCTCTCTCTCACACTCCCAATCTCTCTCACTCTCACACATCCAATCTCTCTCTCTCTCCCACTCCCAATCTCTCTCTCTCACTCCCAGTCTCTCTCCCTCACTCTCCCAATCACTCTCTCTCACACTCCCAATCTCTCTCTCACACTCCCAGTCTCTCTCTCACACTCCCAATCTCTCTCTCTCTCACACTCCCAATCTCTCTCTCTGACACTCCCAATCTCTCTCTCTCTCACTCTCCCAATCACTCTCTCTGACACTCCCAATCTCTCTCGCTCTCACACTCCCAATCTCTCTCTCACACTCCCAATCTCTCTCTCTCAAGCTCCCAATATCTCTCTCTCTCACACTCCCATTCTCTCTCTCACACTCCCAATCTCTCTCTCTCTCACATTACCAATCTCTCTCTCTCTCTCTCACACTCCCAATCTCTCTCGCTTTCACTCCCTGTCTCTCTCTCTCTCACACTCCCAATCTCTTTCTCCCACACTCCCAATCTCTCTCTCTCACCCACCCAATGTCTCGCACTCTCACGCACCCAATCTCTCTCTCACACTCCCAATCTCTCTCTCTCTCACTCCCAGTCTCTCTCTCTCTCACTCCCAATCTCTCTCTCTCTCACACTCCCAATCTCTCTCTCTCTCACTCCCAGTCTCTCTCTCTCACACTCCCAATCTCTCTCTCACACTCCCAATCTCTCTCTCTCTCTCACTCCCAGTCTCTCTCCCTCACACTCCCAATCCCTCTCTCTCTCACACTCCCAATCTCTCTCTCTCTCACACTCCCAATCTCTCTCTCTCTCACACTCCCAATCTCTCTCTCTCACACTCCCTATCTCTCTCTCTCACACCCCCAATCTCTCTCTCTCTCTCTCACTCCCAATCTCTCTCTCTCTCACACACCCTATCTCTCTCTCTGACACTCCCAATCTCTCTCTCTCTCACACTCCCTATCTGTCTCTCTGACACTCCCAATCTCTCTCTCTCTCACACTCCCAATTTCTCTCACACTCCCAAACTCTCTCTCTCTCTCACTCCCAATCTCTTTCTCTCACACTCCCAATCTCTCTCTCTCTCACCCTCCCAATCTCTCTCTCTCTCACACTCCCAATATCTCTCTCTCACACTCCCAATCTCTCTCTCTCTCACACTCCCAGTCTCTCTCTCTCTCACACTCCCAATCTCCCTCTCTCTCACACTCCCAGTCTCTCTCTCTCTCTCACTCCCAATCTCTCTCTCTCTCACACTCCCAATCTCTCTCTCTCTCACACTCCCAATCTCTCTCTCTCTCACACTCCCAATCTCTCTCTCTCTCACACTCCCAATTACTCTCTCTCTCACACTCCCAGTCTCTCTCTCTCTCACACTCCCAGTCTCCCTCTCTCTCACACCCCCAGTCTCTTACTCTCACACATTCCCAGTCTCTTTCTCTCTCACACTCCCAATCACTCTCTCACACTCCCAATCTCTCTCTCTCTCACATTCCCAATCTCTCTCTCTCTCTCTCACACTCCCAGTCTCCCTCTCTCTCACACCCCCAGTCTCTTACTCTCACACATTCCCAGTCTCTTTCTCTCTCACACTCCCAATCACTTTCTCACACTCCCAGTCTCGCTCTCCCACACTCCCAATCTCTCTCTCTCACCCACCCAGTCTCTCGCACTCTCACACACCCACTCTCTCTCACACTCCCAATCTCTCTCTCTCACTCCCAGTCTCTCTCCCTCACACTCCCAATCACTCTCTCTCACACTCCCAATCTCTCTCTCACACTCCCAGTCTCTCTCTCTCACACTCCCAATCTCTCTCTCACACACTCCCAATCTCTCTCTCTCACACCCCCAATCTCTCTCTCTCTCACACTCCAAATCTCTCTCTCTCTCACACTCCCAATCACTCTCTCTCTCACACTCCCAATCTCTCTCCATCACACTCCCAATCACTCTCTCACTCACACTCCCAGTCTCTCTCTCTCTCTCACACTCCCATTCTCCCTCTCTCTCACACTCCCAGTCTCTCTCTCTCACACATTCCATGTCTCTCACTCCCACACTCCCAATCTCTCTTTCTCACACACCCAATCTCTCTCTCTCTCACTCCCAGTCTCTCTCTCTCACACTCCAATCTCTCTCTCTCTCACTCCCAGTCTCTCTCTCTCACACTCCCAATCTCTCTCTCACACTCCCAGTCTCTCTCTCACTCTCACTCCCAGTCTCTCTCCCTCACACTCCCAATCCCTCTCTCTCTCACACTCCCAATATTCCTCTCTCTCACACTCCCAATCTCTCTCTCTCTCACACTCCCAATCTCTCTCTCTCACACTCCCAATCTCTCTCTCTCACACCCCCAATCTCTCTCTCTCTCTCTCACTCCCAATCTCTCTCTCTCTCACACACCCTATCTCTCTCTCTGACACTCCCAATCTCTCTCTCTCTCACACTCCCTATCTGTCTCTCTGACACTTCCAATCTCTCTATCTCTCTCACACTCCCAATTTCTCTCACACTCCCAATCTCTCTCTCTCTCTCACTCCCAATCTCTTTCTCTCACACTCCCAATCTCTCTCTCTCTCTCACCCTCCCAATCTCTCTCTCTCTCACACTCCCAATATCTCTCTCTCACACTCCCAATCTCTCTCTCTCTCACACTCCCAGCCTCTCTCTCTTTCACACTCCCAGTCTCTCTCTCTCACACACTCCCAGTCTTTCTCTCTCTCACACTCCCAATTTCTCACACTCCCATTCTCTCTCTCTCTCACACACTCCCAATCTCTCTCTCTCTCTCACACTCCCAATCTATCTCGCTCTCAGTCCCAGCCTCTCTCTCTCTCACACTCCCAGTCTCTCTGTCTCACACTCCCAATCTCTCTCTCTCAAACCCCCAATCTCTCTCTCTCTCACACTCCCAATCTCTCTCTCTCACACTCCCAATCTCGCTCTCTCTCACACTCCCAATCTCTCTCTCTCTCACTCCCAGTCTCTCAGTTCAAATGCTTTATTGGCATGAAAGTTTACAGAGAACCATATTGCCAAAGCTTACATAGCAAAAAGGTACAGTTTTCCAACATTCTGTAGGTGTCAATCGATTTGACATTTGTTGGGTATATACAATATTTCTTTTAAACAATATTAATTTTAAACAGTCTTTCTACTTCATTTGGTACGTTCAATATTAATTTTAAACAGTCTTACTTTTAAACAGTCCTCAGGTTGTGACATGTTGTTACATATTTAGCCCCAAGGTATGGTCTGTCTCCTTCTCCTAGGACTAATCTCAATTTTGACAGATCATCCAATTCCTTGAAATCTGGGGTTGTTTGGCTTAGCTTGTTGAATAATATGTTTCTTGATGTGTTGAATTTTTCGCATTTTAGGAGGAAATGCATTTCTGTTTCAACCTCGCCAGCCAGACATTGATCGGATATTCTATTCTCTCTAGGCTGCCAGGATTTCTTGTATCTGCCTTTTTCAATTTCCAGTTGGTGGTCGCTTAGTCTGTACCTGGTGAGGGTCTGTCTCTGTTTTGTGTCTCTGATGGTCGTGAGGTAGTCTGCCAGTTTATATTCTCTTTTTAGGGCCCGGTAACATTCTAATCTGCTTTGGCTTTCGGTTATTTTGTTCCAATGTTCCAGGTAGGTTTCTTTGCATTTTTTAATGATTTGGTTCACTCGGATTGGTGTTTGGACGGCTGTGTTGGTCTGGGGCTGGTCAGGGTCCGGCTGAGTACTTAGTTTCAGTAGCAGCTGACTCAGGGGACTCTTTTCTGGGTTTAGCTCTTGGGTCTGAAAGGCTTTGAAATGAAGGGTGTCTGGGGAGCTAGATTTGAGGTGATTTAGGAAGTTTAGTGCTCGTTTTTGGATGTTTATTATCAGTGGGTATCTGCCTAGTTCGGCTCTGCATGCATTTGTTGGCGTTTTTCTTTGGCTCTCTCTCACACTCCCAATCTCTCTCTCTCTCACTCCCAGTCTCTCTCTCTCTCTCTCACTCCCAATCTCTCTCTCTCTCTCACTCCCAATCTCTCTCACTCCCAGTCTCTCTCTCTCTCACTCTCAATCTCTCTCTCCCTCACACTCCCAATCACTCTCTCTCACACTCCCAATCTCTCTCTCACACTCCCAGTCTCTCTCTCTCACACTCCCAATCTATCTCTCTCTCACACTCCCAATCTCTCTCTCTGACACTCCCAATCTCTCTCTCTCTCACTCTCCCAATCACTCTCTCTGACAGTCCCAATCTCTCTCGCTCTGACACTCTCAATCTCTCTCTCATACTCCCAATCTCTCTCTCTCACGCTCCCAATCTCTTTCTCTCTCACACTCCCAATCTCTCTCTCACACTCCCAATCACTCTCTCTCTCACACTCCCAGTCTCTCTCTCTCACACTCCCAGTCTCCCTCTCTCTCACACTCCCAGTCACTCTCTCTCCCTCACTCCCAATATCTCTCTCTCTCACACTCCCAATCTCTCTCTCTCTCACACTCCCAATCTCTCTCTCTCTCACACTCCCAATCTCTCTCTCTCTCACACTCCCAATCTCTCTCTCTCTCACAATCCCAATCTCTCTCTCTCTCACACTCCCAGTCTCTCTCTCACTCTCACTCCCAGTCTCTCTCCCTCACACTCCCAATCCGTCTCTCTCTCACACTCCCAATATTTCTCTCTCTCACACTCCCAATCTCTCTCTCTCTCACACTCCCAATCTCTCTCTCTCACACTCCCAATCTCTCTCTCTCACACCCCCAATCTCTCTCTCTCTCTATCATTCCAAATCTCTCTCTCTCTCACACACCCTATCTCTCTCTCTGACACTCCCAATCTCTCTCTCTCACACTCCCTATCTGTCTCTCTGACACTCCCAATCTCTCTATCTCTCTCACACTCCCAATTTCTCTCACACTCCCAATCTCTCTCTCTCTCTCACTCCCAATCTCTTTCTCTCACACTCCCAATCTCTCTCTCTCTCTCACCCTCCCAATCTCTCTCTCTCTCACACTCCCAATATCTCTCTCTCACACTCCCAATCTCTCTCTCTCTCACACTCCCAGCCTCTCTCTCTTTCACACTCCCAGTCTCTCTCTCTCACACACTCCCAGTTTTTCTCTCTCTCACACTCCCAATTTCTCACACTCCCATTCTCTCTCTCTCTCACACACTCCCAATCTCTCTCTCTCTCTCACACTCCCAATCTATCTCGCTCTCAGTCCCAGCCTCTCTCTCTCTCACACTCCCAGTCTCTCTGTCTCACACTCCCAATCTCTCTCTCTCAAACCCCCAATCTCTCTCTCTCTCACACTCCCAATCTCTCTCTCTCACACTCCCAATCTCGCTCTCTCTCACACTCCCAATCTCACTCTCTCTCACTCCCAGTCTCTCAGTTCAAATGCTTTATTGGCATGAAAGTTTACAGAGAACCATATTGCCAAAGCTTACATAGCAAAAAGGTACAGTTTTCCAACATTCTGTAGGTGTCAATCGATTTGACATTTGTTGGGTAGATACAATATTACTTTTAAACAATATTAATTTTAAACAGTCTTTCTACTTCATTTGGTACGTTCAATATTAATTTTAAACAGTCTTACTTTTAAACAGTCCTCAGGTTGTGACATGTTGTTACATATTTAGCCCCAAGGTATGGTCTGTCTCCTTCTCGTAGGACTAATCTCAATTTTGACAGATCATCCAATTCCTTGAAATCTGGGGTTGTTTGGCTTAGCTTGTTGAATAATATGTTTCTTGATGTGTTGAATTTTTCGCATTTTAGGAGGAAATGCATTTCTGTTTCAACCTCGCCAGCCAGACATTGATCGGATATTCTATTCTCTCTAGGCTGCCAGGATTTCTTGTATCTGCCTTTTTCAATTTCCAGTTGGTGGTCGCTTAGTCTGTACCTGGTGAGGGTCTGTCTCTGTTTTGTGTCTCTGATGGTCGTGAGGTAGTCTGCCAGTTTATATTCTCTTTTTAGGGCCCGGTAACATTCTAATCTGCTTTGGCTTTCGGTTATTTTGTTCCAATGTTCCAGGTAGGTTTCTTTGCATTTTTTAATGATTTGGTTCACTCGGATTGGTGTTTGGACGGCTGTGTTGGTCTGGGGCTGGTCAGGGTCCGGCTGAGTACTTAGTTTCAGTAGCAGCTGACTCAGGGGACTCTTTTCTGGGTTTAGCTCTTGGGTCTGAAAGGCTTTGAAATGAAGGGTGTCTGGGGAGCTAGATTTGAGGTGATTTAGGAAGTTTAGTGCTCGTTTTTGGATGTTTATTATCAGTGGGTATCTGCCTAGTTCGGCTCTGCATGCATTTGTTGGCGTTTTTCTTTGGCTCTCTCTCACACTCCCAATCTCTCTCTCTCTCACTCCCAGTCTCTCTCTCTCTCTCTCACTCCCAATCTCTCTCTCTCTCTCACTCCCAATCTCTCTCACTCCCAGTCTCTCTCTCTCTCACTCTCAATCTCTCTCTCCCTCACACTCCCAATCACTCTCTCTCACACTCCCAATCTCTCTCTCACACTCCCAGTCTCTCTCTCTCACACTCCCAATCTATCTCTCTCTCACACTCCCAATCTCTCTCTCTGACACTCCCAATCTCTCTCTCTCTCACTCTCCCAATCACTCTCTCTGACAGTCCCAATCTCTCTCGCTCTGACACTCCCAATCTCTCTCTCATACTCCCAATCTCTCTCTCTCACGCTCCCAATCTCTTTCTCTCTCACACTCCCAATCTCTCTCTCACACTCCCAATCACTCTCTCTCTCACACTCCCAGTCTCTCTCTCTCACACTCCCAGTCTCCCTCTCTCTCACACTCCCAGTCACTCTCTCTCCCTCACTCCCAATATCTCTCTCTCTCACACTCCCAATCTCTCTCTCTCTCACACTCCCAATCTCTCTCTCTCTCACACTCCCAATCTCTCTCTCTCTCACACTCCCAATCTCTCTCTCTCTCACAATCCCAATCTCTCTCTCTCTCACACTCCCAGTCTCTCTCTCACTCTCACTCCCAGTCTCTCTCCCTCACACTCCCAATCCGTCTCTCTCTCACACTCCCAATATTTCTCTCTCTCACACTCCCAATCTCTCTCTCTCTCACACTCCCAATCTCTCTCTCTCACACTCCCAATCTCTCTCTCTCACACCCCCAATCTCTCTCTCTCTCTCTCACTCCCAATCTCTCTCTCTCTCACACACCCTATCTCTCTCTCTGACACTCCCAATCTCTCTCTCTCACACTCCCTATCTGTCTCTCTGACACTCCCAATCTCTCTATCTCTCTCACACTCCCAATTTCTCTCACACTCCCAATCTCTCTCTCTCTCTCACTCCCAATCTCTTTCTCTCACACTCCCAATCTCTCTCTCTCTCTCACCCTCCCAATCTCTCTCTCTCTCACACTCCCAATATCTCTCTCTCACACTCCCAATCTCTCTCTCTCTCACACTCCCAGCCTCTCTCTCTTTCACACTCCCAGTCTCTCTCTCTCACACACTCCCAGTCTTTCTCTCTCTCACACTCCCAATTTCTCACACTCCCATTCTCTCTCTCTCTCACACACTCCCAATCTCTCTCTCTCTCTCACACTCCCAATCTATCTCTCTTTCACACTCCCAGCCTCTCTCTCTCTCACACTCCCAGTCTCTCTGTCTCACACTCCCAATCTCTCTCTCTCAAACCCCCAATCTCTCTCTCTCTCACACTCCCAATCTCTCTCTCTCACACTCCCAATCTCGCTCTCTCTCACACTCCCAATCTCTCTCTCTCACACTCCCAATCTCTCTTTCTCTCACACTCCCAATCTCTCTCTCTCTCACACTCCCAATCTCTCTCTCTCTCACACTCCCAATCACTCTCTCTCTCAAACTCCCAGTCTCTCTCTCTCTCACACTCCCAGTCTCCCTCTCCCTCACACTCCCAGTCTCTCTCTCTCACACATTCCATGTCTCTCTCTCCCACACTCCCAATCATTCTCTCTCACACACCCAATCTCTTTCTCTCTCACTCCCAGTCTCTCTCTCTCTCACTCTCAATCTCTCTCTCCCTCACACTCCCAATCACTCTCTCTCACACTCCCAATCTCTCTCTCACACTCCCAGTCTCTCTCTCTCACAGTCCCAATCTATCTCTCTCTCACACTCCCAATCTCTCTCTCTGACACTCCCAATCTCTCTCTCTCTCACTCTCCCAATCACTCTCTCTGACAGTCCCAATCTCTCTCGCTCTCACACTCCCAATCTCTCTCTCATACTCCCAATCTCTCTCTCTCACGCTCCCAATCTCTTTCTCTCTCACACTCCCAATCTCTCTCTCTCTCACACTCCCAATCACTCTCTCTCTCACACTCCCAGTCTCTCTCTCTCACACTCCCAGTCTCCCTCTCTCTCACACTCCCAGTCACTCTCTCTCTCTCACTCCCAATATCTATCTCTCTCACACTCCCAATCTCTCTCTCTCTCACACTACCAATCTCTCTCTCTCTCACACTTCCAATCTCTCTCTCTCTCACACTCCCAATCTCTCTCTCTCTCACAATCCCAATCTCTCTCTCTCTCACACTCCCAATCACTCTCTCTCTCACACTCCCAGTCTCTCTCTCTCTCACACTCCCATTCTCCCTCTCTCTCACACTCCCAGTCTCTCTCTCTCACACATTCCATGTCTCTCTCTCCCACACTCCCAATCTCTCTCTCTCACACACCCAATCTCTCTCTCTCTCACTCCCAGTCTCTCTCTCTCTCACACTCCCAATCTCTCTCTCTCTCACTCCCAGTCTCTCTCTCTCACACTCCCAATCACTCTCTCACACTCCCAATCTCTCTCTCTCTCTCACTCCCAGTCTCTCTCCCTCACACTCCCAATCCCTCTCTCTCTCACACTCCCAATCTCTCTCTCTCTCACACTCCCAATCTCTCTCTCTCTCTCACTCCCAGTCTCTCTCTCTCACACACTCCCAGTCTTTCTCTCTCACACTCCCAATTTCTCACACTCCCATTCTCTCTCTCTCTCACACACTCCCAATCTCTCTCTCTCTCTCACACTCCCAATCTATCTCGCTCTCAATCTCAGCCTCTCTCTCTCTCACACACCCAGTCTCTCTGTCTCACACTCCCAATCTCTCTCTCTCACACCCCCAATCTCTCTCTCTCTCACACTCCCAATCTCTCTCTCTCACACTCCCAATCTCGCTCTCTCTCACACTCCCAATCTCTCTCTCTCTCACTCCCAGTCTCTCTCTCACACTCCCAATCTCTATCTCTATCTCCCAATCTCTCTCTCACTCTCTCACTCCCAATCTCTCTCTCTCTCACACTCCCAATCTCTCTCTCTCTCACACTCCCAATCACTCTCTCTCTCACACTCCCAATCTCTCTCTCTCTCACACTCCCAATCACTCTCTCTCTCACACTCCCAGTCTCTCTCTCTCTCACACTCCCAGTCTCCCTCTCGCTCACACTCCCAGTCTCTCTCTCTCACACATTCCATGTCTCTCTCTCCCACACTCCCAATCTCTCTCTCTCACACACCAAATCTCTTTCTCTCTCACTCCCAGTCTCTCTCTCTCTCACTCCCAATCTCTCTCTCTCTCACACTCCCAAACTCTCTGTCACACTCCCAATCTCTCTCTCTCAAACTACCAATCTCTCTCACTCTCACACATCCAATCTCTCTCTCTCTCCCACTCCCAATCTCTCTCTCTCACTCGCAGTCTCTCTCCCTCACACTCCCAGTCACTCTCTCTCACACTCCCAATCTCTCTGTCACACTCCCAGTCTCTCTCTCTCACACTCCCAATCTCTCTCTCTGACACTCCCAATCTCTCTCTCTCTCTCTCTCAGTATCCCAATCACTCTCTCTGACACTCCCAATCTCTCTCGCTCTCACACTCCCAATCTCTCTCTCACACTCCCAATCTCTCTCTCTCACGCTCCCAATCTCTCTCTCTCTCACACTCCCAATCTCTCTCTCTCTCACACTCGCAATCACTCTCTCTCTCACACTCCCAATCTCTCTCTCTCTCACACTCCCAATCTCTCTCTCTCTCACACTCCCAATCTCTCTCTCTCTCACACTCCCAGTCTCCCTCTCTCTCACACCCGCAGTCTCTCTCTCACACACATTCCCAGTCTCTCTCTCTCTCACACTCCCAATCTCTCTCTCACACTCCCAATCTCTCTCTCTCTCACATTCCCAATCTCTCTCTCTCTCTCTCACACTCCCAATCTCTCTCGCTCTCACTCCCAGTCTCTCTCTCTCTCACTCTCCCAGTCTCTCTCTCCCACACTCCCAATCTCTCTCTCTCACCCATCCAATCTCTCGCACTCTCACACACCCAATCTCTCTCTCACACTCCCAATCTCTCTCTCTCACTCCCAGTCTCTCTCCCTCACACTCCCAATCACTCTCTCTCACACTCCCAATCTCTCTCTCACACTCCCAGTCTCTCTATCTCACACTCCCAATCTCTCTCTCACACACTCCCAATCTCTCTCTCTCACACCCCCAATCTCTCTCTCTCTCACACTCCCAATCTCTCTCTCTCACACTCCCAATCTCTCTCTCTCTCACACTCCCAATCTCTCTCTCTCTCACACTCCCAATCACTCTCTCACTCACACTCCCAGCCTCTCTCTCTCTCTCACACTCCCATTCTCCCTCTCTCTCACACTCCCAGTCTCTCTCTCTCACACATTCCATGTCTCTCTCACCCACACACCCAATCTCTCTCTCTCACACACCCAATCTCTCTCTCTCTCTCACTCCCAGTCTCTCTCTCTCTCACTCCCAGTCTCTCTCTCTCTCACACTCCCAATCTCTCTCTCTCTCACTCCCAGTCTCTCTCTCTCACACTCCCAATCTCTCTCTCACACTCCCAGTCTCTCTCTCTCTCTCACTCCCAGTCTCTCTCCCTCACACTCCCAATCCCTCTCTCTCTCACACTCCCAATCTCTCTCTCTCTCACACTCCCAATCTCTCTCTCTCTCACACTCCCAATCTCTCTCTCTCACACTCCCAATCTCTCTCTCTCTCACCCCCAATCTCTCTCTCGCTCTCTCACTCCCAATCTCTCTCTCTCTCACACACCCGATCTCTCTCTCTGACACTCCCAATCTCTCTCTCTCTCACACTCCCTATCTGTCTCTCTCACACTCCCAATCTCTCTCTCTCTCTCACTCCCAATCTCTTTCTCTCACACTCCCAATCTCTCTCTCTCTCTCACCCTCCCAATCTCTCTCTCTCTCACACTCCCAATATCTCTCTCTCTCACACTCCCAATCTCCCTCTCTCTCACACTCCCAGTCTCTCTCTCTCTCACACTCCCAGCCTTTCTCTCTTTCACACTCCCAGTCTCTCTCTCTCACACACTCCCAGTCTTTCTCTCTCTCACACTCCCAATTTCTCACACTCCCATTCTCTCTCTCTCACACACACTCCCAATCTCTCTCTCTCTCTCACACTCCCAATCTATCTCGCTCTCAGTCCCAGCTTCTCTCTCTCTCACACTCCCAGTCTCTCTGTCTCACACTCCCAATCTCTCTCTCTCTCACCCCCAATCTCTCTCTCTCTCACACTCCCAATCTCTCTCTCTCACACTCCCAATCTCGCTCTCTCTCACACTCCCAATCTCTCTCTCTCTCACTCTCAGCCTCTCTCTCTCACACTCCCAATCTCTATCTCTCTCTCCCAATCTCTCTCTCTCTCTCACACTCCCAATCTCTCTCTCTCTCACACTCCCAATCTCTCTCTCTCTCACACTCCCTATCACTCTGTCTCTCACACTCCCAATCTCTCTCTCTCTCACACTCCCAATCACTCTCTCTCTCACACTCCCAGTCTCTCTCTCTCTCACACTCCCAGTCTCCCTCTCTCTCACACTCCCAGTCTCTCTCTCTCACACATTCCATGTCTCTCTCTCCCACACTCCCAATCTCTCTCTCTCACACACCCAATCTCTTTTTCTCTCAATCCCAGTCTCTCTCTCTCTCACTCCCAATCTTTCTCTCTCTCACACTCCCAATCAGTTCAGTTCAGTTCAGTTCAAATGCTTTATTGGCATGAAAGTTTACAGAGAACCATATTGCCAAAGCTTACATAGCAAAAAGGTACAGTTTTCCAACATTCTGTAGGTGTCAATCGATTTGACATTTGTTGGGTATATACAATATTACTTTTAAACAATATTAATTTTAAACAGTCTTTCTACTTCATTTGGTATGTTCAATATTAATTTTAAACAGTCTTACTTTTAAACAGTCCTCAGGTTGTGACATGTTGTTACATATTTAGCCCCAAGGTATGGTCTGTCTCCTTCTCCTAGGACTAATCTCAATTTTGACAGATCATCCAATTCCTTGATATCTGGGGTTGTTTGGCTTAGCTTGTTGAATAATATGTTTCTTGATGTGTTGAATTTTTCGCATTTTAGGAGGAAATGCATTTCTGTTTCAACCTCGCCAGCCAGACATTGATCGCATATTCTATTCTCTCTAGGCTGCCAGGCTTTCTTGTATCTGCCTTTTTCAATTTCCAGTTGGTGGTCGCTTAGTCTGTACCTGGTGAGGGTCTGTCTCTGTTTTGTGTCTCTGATGGTCGTGAGGTAGTCTGCCAGTTTATATTCTCTTCTTAGGGCCCGGTAACATTCTAATCTGCTTTGGCTTTCGGTTATTTTGTTCCAATGTTCCAGGTAGGTTTCTTTGCATTTTTTAATGATTTGGTTCACTCGGATTGGTGTTTGGACGGCTGTGTTGGTCTGGGGCTGGTCAGGGTCCGGCTGAGTACTTAGTTTCAGTAGCAGCTGACTCAGGGGACTCTTTTCTGGGTTTAGCTCTTGGGTCTGAAAGGCTTTGAAATGAAGGGTGTCTGGGGAGCTAGATTTGAGGTGATTTAGGAAGTTTAGTGCTCGTTTTTGGATGTTTATTATCAGTGGGTATCTGCCTAGTTCGGCTCTGCATGCATTTGTTGGCGTTTTTCTTTGGGTGCGAAGGATGCTTCGGCAGAATTCTGCATGTAGGGCTTCTATTGTGTGTTTTTCCCATTTAGTGTAGCTTTGGTGATTTAGCGGGCCCCATACTTCACTACCGTACAGTGCAATGGGCAGGATTATGCTGTCAAAAATTTTGAGCCAGATTTTGATTGGGATTTGGATGTTGTAGAATTTTCTTTTTATTGCATATAGGGCTCTTCGGGCTTTTTCTTTTAGTGCATTCACTGCTATGCTGAAGCTCCCTGATGCTGTAATAGTTAGACCAAGGTAGGTGTAGCTCATAGTGTGTCCTATAGTGGTATCACTGAGGGTAAACTGGTATTTGTTTTCCTGACATCTGGGTCTTTTCTGAAAAATCATGATGTTGGTTTTCTTTAGATTTACTGTTAGAGCCCAATTTTGGCAGTATTTGGCGAGTAGGTCTAGTTGTTGCTGTAATCCCTGTTCTGTGGGAGACAGCAGAACCAGGTCGTCCGCATAGAACAGGGACTTCACTTCTCCATCTAGGAGACGGAGACCTGGTGACTCGCTTTGCTCCAGCATGTCTGCTAATTCATTTATGTATATGTTGAACAGGGTCGGGCTCAAATTGCAGCCCTGCCGGACGCCTCTTCTCTGGGTGAAGAAATCGGTGCGTTTGTCTCCAATTTTGACCCCGCATTTGTTTTTCAGATACATTGATTTAATAAGGTCATAGACTTTGCCCCCTATTCCACACTGAAGAAGTTTATAATAGAGCCCTTCGTGCCATATAGAGTCAAAGGCTTTCTTGAAGTCGATGAAACAGGCGAATATTTTCCCATTTTTTGTTTGGTGTTTATGTTTTTCGATGAGGGTGTGAAGGGTATAGATATGGTCGGCGGTGCGGTGTTTTGGAAGAAAGCCTATTTGGTTTTTTCTGAGGATATTATGTTTGTTAAGAAAATCAAGTAATCTACTATTTAGAATACTGCAGAATAACTTCCCTAGACAACTGTTGACACAGATGCCGCGGTAGTTATTTGGGTCTGATTTGTTTCCACTTTTATATATGGGGGAGATTAATCCTTGGCACCAGATATCGGGAAAACAGCCTGAGCGTAATATGATGTTGAATAGTTTGAGTATCGCACCCTGCATCTCCATATTACTGAACTTTAGCATTTCATTTTTGATGTTGTCTGGGCCACAGGCTTTCTTTAGGTGGAGAGATTTTGTTTTTGTGGCCAGTTCTTTCCATGTGATTGGGGAGTCTAGAGGGTTTTGGTTGTCTTTAATTGTTGCTTCTAATGTGTGGAGTTTTTCTGTGACCTGATGTTGACTTGGGTTTGTTTTGTTTTTTGGGATGTCTTTGTAGAGGTTTTCAAAATGTGTTCTCCAGATGTCGCCATCTTGGATTGGTAATGCTTGCAATTGTGTTGTACTCAGGTTATTCCACATTTCCCAGAATTGTTTTGGATTGGTGGAGTTTTCAATTTCTTCGAGTATTTTGTGGGTATAGTTTTGTGTTTTGTTCCTAATGGTGTGTTTATATCTTTTGAGGGTTTCATTGTATCTAGTACGTAGGTCCGGATTGTTTGGTTGCCGATGCTTTTGGTTTGATATTTTTCTCAGGTCTTTTCTGGCATTTTTGCATTCGTGGTCAAACCATTTCATATTTTTATTTTGTCTTTTTTGATGCTTCCTCTTCTGTTTCACGAGGTCGGCTTTTACAGCTGCCTCATGGAAGATCATGTTTATATCCTCTATGGCCGTGTTTACACCATCTCTGGTGATCTCATATAGATTTTCTTTAAATTTTGAAATTTTACTTGTGAGATCAGGTGAATTTAGTGCTGTGATGAATTTATCTCCACTGTCTGGGGCCCATCTGTATGTCTGGTTTATTTTATGTAGCTTACTGTGTTCCTTTTTTGTGTCTGTAGTTTGGGCAGAAAGTTTAAGGTACACATTTATTTGGTTATGGTCTGAGAGGGGGGATTGCTGCCTGACAGTGAATGCGTTGATATCGCAGGGGTCCAGGTCAGTGATTGTATAGTCCACCACACTAGACCCAAGAGTTGAGGAGTATGTGAGTCTCCCTAGGGAGTCCCCTCTGAACCTACCATTAACTATGTACAGGCCTAAGGCTCGGCAGAGTTGCACTACCTCCCTACCGCTTTTATTTATTTCACGATCAAGGTTGTTCCGATTTGCGATGGCTGGTGTGACATCTAAAGGGGTCTGGCCAAACACATGGTTGTTTCCCTGTGGGTCTATGAAGTCAGGTTCACAACCGGTCCTTGCATTTAGGTCCCCACATATTATCACTTTTCCTTGGGCCTGGAAATGGCTGATTTCCATGTGGAGAGTATCAAATAACTCCTCTTCGAAATATGGCGAATCTATTGGAGGTATGTAGATCGCACATAAGTAAACATCTTTTTTTGCTATTCCTATATTTTTATCTAGTTTTAGCCATACGTGTGATTTCCCCTGTTTTACCGGTGAGATGTGTTTGTCCAGTTCTCCCTTATACCACACCAATATTCCCCCGGAGGTTCTGCCCTTGCGTGTTTTAGTGTTCTTTACTGAGGGCACAATGATTTCATGGTACATTGGAGGACAGTGGGTCGGCATGTCCTTTTGGCACCATGTTTCTGTTAACACAATTATATCAATGTCTTTTATAGCTTTTAGGAATTCAGGGTCTGTACTCTTCATCCCAAAAGTTGAGGAGCGGAGGCCCTGGATATTCCAGCAGCTTATGTGGAAAGAACGCATTTATATAGTTCAATAAAACGAAATAAAATGGACCTATTTTGTGGGATGAGTGTGGAAACACTATTTTCTATAATGCTAAGTGATGATTTAGTATAAATTTCATGAGGCATGCACATATATCTATCTAATAATAGTAATAATACTGGTAAGATAACAATAATGATAATGATAGATAACAATATTAATAATTTCTCCGGCTTTCTATCAGGCTGTTCAGCATCGTCATGATCTTTCTCAGTTCTTGGTCTACAGTCTGTGGTCTAGAGGGGGGTCTTGGGTCAGGTATAAAAGCACGGTTCTGTTGTCGGTTTTGTAAAGGGGGGTGGGGGACATTGGTGGTCCTGTTTGGGCTCCCAATGGTAGGGAGGGTGGGAGGGCTGCGTCTTTTGGCAGTGTTTATGAGGTTTTTTGCGAAGACCCACATCCGCTGTTTGAGTAGATGTATTTCGTCATAGAGGTCCCTTGTGTTGATGTTTGGATGATGGGCCAGGGAGACGTTGGGGAGGACAGAACATCTCGTGTCGATCTCCCTGTTGGTGTTGTGGATTATATAGGCTGGGGTGTCCTTTCTGGGCAGTAGTGTGGAGATCACGATCCGCGCCTCGGGGAATTCCCTGCTGGCCTTTTCTGCCATCCTGCTCACCGCCCAAGCCGTGCCTTCCTGTAGGGTGCGTAGGTCGTTCGTGCCTGTGTGGATCACAATCCATTTGGGGCTTCCAAGGGATTCTTTGTTCAGGATCTTCATTGCTTGGCCTGTGTTGCTGCACCATTTTTTCAGGACTTGATGGTCTGGGAACAGCCTCTGGGGGTCCAGAAACTTTCCGTTGGAGTCGGTCAGCAGGACCGCCTGAGGGGCTGGTTTTTCAGACTGGGTAACAGTAGTCTGGGTAGGACTCGCCTGGTGGCTGGTTGTTGGCTGGGTTTCTGGGATATGTTGTGTGGCAGGAGCGGGGTTTGGGGCTTTCGGTGTGTCCTCGTTTGGGGGGGTATCTGTCGGTTTTTGTGTTCCTGTGTGTGAGGACTGGGTAGCAGTAGTCTGGGCATGACTCGATGAGGGCTGGTTGGAGCGGGGTTTGTGGCTTTCGGTGTGTCTTCGTGTGGGGTGGCATCCGGTGGGTTCTGTGTCCTTGCGTGTGTTGTTTTTGTGTCCTCAGGTTTTTGGACCTTAAGAGGTTTGTGTTGCCTGCTGAGCCTTTCTACGGTCTCCTTCATTTTGTTTTGTTGAGTACGGAGTTCTTTGATCTCATTTCTTTGCTCCTCTATGGTCTTTCTCAGCTTGTGGATGGTGGACTCGTGTTCCGTTTTTAGCAGTTTGAATTCCTCCTTCAAATTCTTGGCCAGTGTTTCTCTGTATTCGTTGAGATCAAGTTCTAGTTTGGCCAGATTCTCTTTCATCATTTTGTTTTCGTTGAGAGGTGTGGGGGGGGTGGAGATGGACAGGGAGGTGTTTTCCTCTGCTGGTCTCTCTTCTTCTTCCTCCACTTGGCTCTCCTCATCCTCTGTTCGACTCTCTTTTGCTTCCTGTCCATTGGTCCTCTTTGTGTCTGCCTTAGTTTTCAACTGGGGGAATTCCTTTTCGAAGGTGTCCAGATTTTCCACATTCCCCTGTATCATGATCTTTCTATTTTTGTTGTAGTAGCTTATGGTTAGCAGGGGGTCATCTTTATCTAGGTTTCCATCTTTACATATTTTCAGTCTGCCTCCACTGCCAATACCTTCACTGGAGACGTATGTGTAGTGTTTTTGTAAAATCTCCTTCCAGGAGGTGACGTATTCGGTGTAGAATATGAGGTTGTTCTTCAGCTTAGTCCCTTTGTGTGTGGTATAGTCCACGTAGAGGATTTCTGGGTTATTTTTCAGTGTTGTGTACTTGTATTTTTCCTTTGCTTTATTTTTTGTGCATTGCTCAGGATATATCATTTCCCTGCTCATTGTAGTCGTTTGTTTTTTGTCTCAGATAGATAACTTTTTTTTCTCTTTTTTGTGTCGTGTTCCACCTTAGCCCACTTTTAGGTCCAAAATTGGGAGTTTTTCAGGGGTTCATCTTTGATATAGCTGCTCTTAAAGGTTTATCTTTCTCTTTTTCCTCACAGGCTGTTGGTTCGGGTAGTTTATCGTTTCTCTCGGGTTTCTATTACTTTTCCTCGCGGGTTTGTTGTTCTTTTTTCAGGTTTTTAAAAAAAATAAAATTTAAACTTTTTCCGAACTAACTTTAACTAGAGTTAGGTAAAACTTATTTCTCCGGCTTTTTCTCTCCAGCTGGTGTTTCCTCTCCTCTCTCTCTCTCTCGCTCCGTCTCTCTCTCTCTAGGTGCAGTTACCTCTCTTTGCTCCTTTTCTCCTTTCAGCCGTTTCCCTTCGTTCAAATTTCGCGCTCTCAGCTCCCAACGCTCTCTTCGGGCTTCTGCCCTGGCCCCAAGCCCCTCGGCTCGGCTGTGCTGTCCCGGCCCGGTGTTTGTCCGAGTTTCTCCGACCCCGGAGTTTCTCGGGTTACTCCGACCCCGGAGTTTCTCAGGTTTCAGGCCCTGGGCTTGCTCGCTCTCCAGGCCCGACCCGATCCGGCACCCCTACCTCTCCACTCGCCTCTTTGACTGGCTCGGGCCGCTCCTCCCGGTCTGGGTCGACTCCTGTTGCTGCTCGCTCTCCTTCTCTCCGGTGCCTCGCTCGGCCCGGTTCCTCGGGCCTTTCTCCGGCTTCAGGCTCCGTGCTCCGGTTGCTGCTCGGGCTCTGCTCTCTCTCTCTCCCTGTTTTGGAGTTCTCTCTCTCTGTTCCCGGTTTCTCTCTCTCTGTTCCCGGGTTTTCCTGCGCTGTTCTGGCTCCGATCCCCCGGCCGCTGTTTTGCTTTGAACGGTCGGTTGCGCGGCGCCTCTCGCTCTCTCTCTCTCTATCTCCAGCTTGTGTTGTTTTCTCTCTCCAGTTTGTGTTCTCTTTCTCTCTCTATCCAGTCTCTCTCTCTCTCTCGGACTCTCTCTCTCTCTCGGACTCTCTCACTCTCTCGGGTTGTTCTCTCTCTCCCCCAGTCTGTGTTGTTCTCTCCCTCTCGCTCTCTCTGTCACACTCGCAATCTCTCTCTCTCTCACTCCCAATCTCTCTCACTCTCACACATCCAATCTCTCTCTCTCTCCCACTCCCAATCTCGCTCTCTCACTCCCAGTCTATCTCCCTCACACTCCCAATCACTCTCTCTCACACTCCCAATCTCTCTCTCACACTCCCAGACTCTCTCTCTCACACTCCTAATCTATCTCTCTCTCACACTCCCAATCTCTCTCTCTGACACTCCCAATCTCTCTCTCTCTCACTCTCCCAATCACTCTCTCTGACACTCCCAATCTCTCTCGCTCTCACACTCCCAATCTCTCTCTCATACTCCCAATCTCTCTCTCTCCCGCTCCCAATCTCTCTCTCTCTCACACTCCCAATCTCTCTCTCTCTCACACTCCCAATCACTCTCTCTCTCACACTCCCAGTCTCTCTCTCTCACACTCCCAGTCTCCCTCTCTCTCACACTACCAGTCTCTCTCTCTCTCTCACTCCCAATCTCTCTCTCTCTCTCACACTCCCAATCTCTCTCTCTCTCACACTCCCAATCTCTCTCTCTCTCACACTCCCAATCTCTCTCTCTCTCACACTCCCAATCACTCTCTCTCTCACACTCCCAGTCTCTCTCTCTCTCACACTCCCAGTCTCCCTCACTCTCACAGTCCCAGTCTCTCTCTCTCACACATTCCATGTCTCTCTCTCCCACACTCCCAATCTCTCTCTCTCTCACACACCCAATCTCTTTCTCTCTCACTACCAGTCTCTCTCTCTCTCACTCCCAATCTCTCTCTCTCTCACACTCCCAATCTCTCTGTCACACTCCCAATCTCTCTCTCTCACACTCCCAATCTCTCTCACTCTCACACATCCAATCTCTCTCTCTCTCCCACTCCCAATCTCTCTCTCTCACTCCCAGTCCCTCTCCCTCACACTCCCAATCACTCTCTCTCACACTCCCAATCTCTCTCTCACACTCCCAATCTCTCTCTCTGACACTCCCAATCTCTCTCTCTCTCACTCTCCCAATCACTCTCTCTGACACTCCGAATCTCTCTCGCTCTCACACTCCCAATCTCTCTCTCACACTCCCAATCTCTCTCTCTCACGCTCCCAATCTCTCTCTCTCACACTCCCAATCTCTCTCTCTCTCACACTCGCAATCACTCTCTCTCTCACACTCCCAATCTCTCTCTCTCTCACACTCCCAATCTCTCTCTCTCTCACACTCCCAATCTCTCTCTCTCTCACACTCCCAATCTCTCTCTCTCTCACACTTCCAATTACTCTCTCTCTCACACTCCCAGTCTCTCTCTCTCTCACACTCCCAGTCTCCCTCTCTCTCACACCCCCAGTCTCTCTCTCTCACACATTCCCAGTCTCTCTCTCTCTCACACTCCCAATCTCTCTCTCACACTCCCAATCTCTCTCTCTCACATTCCCAATCTCTCTCTCTCTCTCTCACACTCCCAATCTCTCTCGCTCTCACTCCCAGTCTCTGTCTCTCTCACACATTCCATGTCTCTCTCTCCCACACTCCCAATCTCTCTCTCTCACACACCCAATCTCTTTCTCTCTCACTCCCAGTCTCTCTCTCTCTCACTCCCAATCTCTCTCTCTCTCACACTCCCAATCTCTCTGTCACACTCCCAATCTCTCTCTCTCTCACTCCCAATCTCTCTCACTCTCACACATCCAATCTCTCTCTCTCTCCCACTCCCAATCTCTCTCTCTCACTCCCAGTCTCTCTCCCTCACACTCCCAATCACTCTCTCTCACACTCCCAATCTCTCTCTCACACTCCCAGACTCTCTCTCTCACACTCCCAATCTATCTCTCTCTCACACTCCCAATCTCTCTCTCTGACACTCCCAATCTCTCTCTCTCTCACTCTCCCAATCACTCTCTCTGACACTCCCAATCTCTCTCGCTCTCACACTCCCAATCTCTCTCTCATACTCCCAATCTCTCTCTCTCCCGCTCCCAATCTCTCTCTCTCTCACACTCCCAATCTCTCTCTCTCACACTCCCAATCACTCTCTCTCTCACACTCCCAGTCTCTCTTTCTCACACTCCCAGTCTCCCTCTCTCTCACACTACCAGTCTGTCTCTCTCTCTCACTCCCAATCTCTCTCTCTCTCTCACACTCCCAATCTCTCTCTCTCTCACACTCCCAATCTCTCTCTCTCTCACACTCCCAATCTCTCTCTCTCTCACACTCCCAATCACTCTCTCTCTCACACTCCCAGTCTCTCTCTCTCTCACACTCCCAGTCTCCCTCACTCTCACACTCCCAGTCTCTCTCTCTCACACATTCCATGTCTCTCTCTCCCACACTCCCAATCTCTCTCTCTCACACACCCAATCTCTTTCTCTCTCATTCCAGTCTCTCTCTCTCTCACTCCCAATCTCTCTCTCTCTCACTCTCCCAATCACTCTCTCTGACACTCCGAATCTCTCTCGCTCTCACACTCCCAATCTCTCTCTCACACTCCCAATCTCTCTCTCTCACGCTCCCAATCTCTCTCTCTCACACTCCCAATCTCTCTCTCTCTCACACTCGCAATCACTCTCTCTCTCACACTCCCAATCTCTCTCTCTCTCACACTCCCAATCTCTCTCTCTCTCACACTCCCAATCTCTCTCTCTCTCACACTCCCAATCTCTCTCTCTCTCACACTCCCAATTACTCTCTCTCTCACACTCCCAGTCTCTCTCTCTCTCACACTCCCAGTCTCCCTCTCTCTCACACCCCCAGTCTCTCTCTCTCACACATTCCCAGTCTCTCTCTCTCTCACACTCCCAATCTCTCTCTCACACTCCCAATCTCTCTCTCTCTCACATTCCCAATCTCTCTCTCTCTCTCTCACACTCCCAATCTCTCTCTCTCTCACACTCCCAATCTCTCTCTCTCTCACACTCCCAATCAGTTCAGTTCAGTTCAGTTCAGTTCAAATGCTTTATTGGCATGAAAGTTTACAGAGAACCATATTGCCAAAGCTTACATAGCAAAAATGTACAGTTTTCCAACATTCTGTAGGTGTCAATCGATTTGACATTTGTTGGGTATATACAATATTACTTTTAAACAATATTAATTTTAAACAGTCTTTCTACTTCATTTGGTACGTTCAATATTAATTTTAAACAGTCTTACTTTTAAACAGTCCTCAGGTTGTGACATGTTGTTACATATTTAGCCCCAAGGTATGGTCTGCCTCCTTCTCCTAGGACTAATCTCAATTTTGACAGATCATCCAATTCCTTGAAATCTGGTGTTGTTTGGCTTAGCTTGTTGAATAATATGTTTCTTGATGTGTTGAATTTTTCGCATTTTAGGAGGAAATGCATTTCTGTTTCAACCTCGCCAGCCAGACATTGATCGCATATTCTCTCTCTCACACTCTCTCTCTCACACTCCCAGTCTCTCTCTCTCACACTCCCAGTCTCCCTCTCTCTCACACTCCCAGTCTCTCTCTCTCTCTCACTCCCAATCTCTCTCTCTCTCACACTCCCAATCTCTCTCTCTCTCACACTCCCAATCTCTCTCTCTCTCACACTCCCAATCTCTCTCTCTCTCACACTCCCAATTACTCTCTCTCTCACACTCCCAGTCTCTCTATCTCTCACACTCCCCGTCTCACTCTCTCTCACACTCCCAGTCTCTCTCTCTCACACATTCCCAGTCTCTCTCTCTCTCACACTCCCAATCTCTCTCTCACACTCCCAATATCTCTCTCTCTCACATTACCAATCTCTCTCTCTCTCTCACACTCCCAATCTCTCTCGCTCTCACTCCCAGTCAGTTCAAATGCTTTATTGGCATGAAAGTTTACAGAGAACCATATTGCCAAAGCTTACATAGCAAAAAGGTACAGTTTTCCAACATTCTGTAGGTGTCAATCGATTTGACATTTGTTGGGTACATACAATATTACTTTTAAACAATATTAATTTTCAACAGTCTTTGTACTTCATTTGGTACGTTCAATATTAATTTTAAACAGTCTTAATTTTAAACAGTCCTCAGGTTGTGACATGTTGTTACATATTTGCCCTCTAGGTATGGTCTGTCTCCTTCTCCTAGGACTAATCTCAATTTTGACAGGTCATCCAATTCCTTGAAATCTGGGGTTGTTTGGCTTAGCTTGTTGAATAATATGTTTCTTGATGTGTTGAATTTTTCGCATTTTAGGAGGAAATGCATCTCTGTTTCAACCTCCCCGGCCAGACATTGATCGCATATTCTATGCTCTCTAGGCTGCCAGGATTTCTTGTGTCTGCCTTTTTCAATTTCCAGTTGGTGGTCGCTTAGTCTGTACCTGGTGAGGGTCTGTCTCTGTTTTGTGTCTCTGATGGTCGTGAGGTAGTCTGCCAGTTTATATTCTCTTTTTAGGGCCCGGTTACATTCTAATCTGCTTTGGCTTTCGGTTATTTTGTTCCAATGTTCCAGGTAGGTTTCTTTGCATTTTTTAATGATTTGGTTCACTCGGATTGGTGTTTGGACGGCTGTGTTGGTCTGGGGCTGGTCAGGGTCCGGCTGAGTACTTAGTTTCAGTAGCAGCTGACTCAGGGGACATTTTTCTGGGTTTAGCTCTTGGGTCTGAAAGGCTCTCTCTCTCTCACACTCCCAGTCTCTCTCTCCCACACTCCCAATCTCTCTCTCTCACCCACCCAATATCTCGCACTCTCACACACCCAATCTCTCTCTCACACTCCCAATCTCTCTCTCTCACTCCCACTCTCTCTCCCTCACACTCCCAATCACTCTCTCTCACACTCCCAATCTCTCTCTCACACTCCCAGTCTCTCTCTCTCACACTCCCAATCTCTCTCTCACACACTCCCAATCTCTCTCTCTCACACCCCCAATCTCTCTCTCTCTCACACTCCCAATCTCTCTCTCTCTCACACTCCCAATCTCTCTCTCTCTCACACTCCCAATCTCTCTCTCTCTCACACTCCCAATCACTCTCTCTCTCACAATCCCAGTCTCTCTCTCTCTCTCACACTCCCATTCTCCCTCTCTCTCACACTCCCAGTCTCTCTCTCTCACACATTCCATGTCTCTCTCTCCCACACTCCCAATCTCTCTCTCTCACACACACAATCTCTCTCTCTCTCACTCCCAGTCTCTCTCTCTCTCACTCCCAATCTCTCTCTCTCTCACACTCCCAATCTCTCTGTCACACTCCCAATCTCTCTCTCTCTCACACTCCCAATCTCTCTCACTGTCACACATCCAATCTCTCTCTCTCTCCCAATCCCAATCTCTCTCTCTCACTCCCAGTCTCTCTCCCTCACACTCCCAATCACTCTCTCTCACACTCCCAATCTCTCTCTCACACTCCCAGTCTCTCTCTCTCACACTCCCAATCTCTCTCTCTCTCACACTCCCAATCTCTCTCTCTGACACTCCCAATCTCTCTCTCTCTCACACTCCCAATCTCTCTCTCACTCTCCCAATCTCTCTCTCTCTCACACTCCCAATCTCTCTGTCACACTCCCAATCTCTCTCTCTCACACTACCAATCTCTCTCACTCTCACACATCCAATCTCTGTCTCTCTCACACTCCCAATCTCTCTCTCTCACTCCCAGTCTCTCTCCCTCAAACTCCCAATCACACTATCTCACACTCCCAATCTCTCTCTCACACTCCCAGTCTCTCTCTCTCACACTCCCAATCTCTCTCTCCCTCACACTCCCAATCTCTCTCTCTGACACTCCCAATCTCTCTCTCTCTCACTCTCCCAATCACTCTCTCTGACACTCCCAATCTCTCTCGCTCTCACACTCCCAATATCTCTCTCTCACACTCCCAATCACTCTCTCTCTCACACTCCCAGTCTCTCTCTCTCTCTCACACTCCCATTCTCCCTCTCTCTCACACTCCCAGTCTCTCTCTCTCACACATTCCATGTCTCTCTCACCCACACACCCAATCTCTCTCTCTCACACACCCAATCTCTCTCTCTCTCTCACTCCCAGTCTCTCTCTCTCTCACTCCCAATCTCTCTCCCTCTCACACTCCCAATCTCTCTCTCTCTCACTCCCAGTCTCTCTCTCTCACACTCCCAATCTCTCTCTCACACTCCCAGTCTCTCTCTCTCCCTCACTCCCAGTCTCTCTCCCTCACACTCCCAATCCCTCTCTCCCTCACACTCCCAATCTCTCTCTCTCTCACACTCCCAATCTCTCTCTCTCTGACACTCCCAATCTCTCTCTCTCACACTCCCAATCTCTCTCTCTCACACCCCAATCTCTCTCTCTCTCTCTCACTCCCAATCTCTCTCTCTCTCTCTCACACACCGTATCTCTCTCTCTGACACTCCCAATCTCTCTCTCTCTCACACTCCCTATCTGTCTCTCTGACACTCCCAATCTCTCTCTCTCTCTCACAGTCCCAATTTCTCTCACACTCCCAATCTCTCTCTCTCTCTCACTCCCAATCTCTTTCTCTCACACTCCCAATCTCTCTCTCTCACTCACCCTCCGAATCTCTCTCTCTCTCACACTCCCAATATCTCTCTCTCTCACACTCCCAATCTCTCTCTCTCACACACTCCCAATATCTCTCTCTCACACTCCCAGTCTCTCTCTCTCTCACACCCCCAGTCTCTCTCTCTCACACATTCCCAGTCTCTCTCTCTCTCCCCACTCCCAATCTCTCTCTCTCTCACATTCCCAATCTCTCTCTCTCTCTCTCACACTCCCAGTCTCTCTCTCCCACACTCCCCAATCTCTCTCTCTCACCATCCAATCTCTCGCACTCTCACACACCCAATCTCTCTCTCACACTCCCAATCTCTCTCTCTCACTCCCAGTCTCTCTCCTCACACTCCCAATCACTCTCTCTCACACTCCCAATCTCTCTCTCACACTCCCAGTCTCTCTATCTCACACTCCCAATCTCTCTCTCACACACTCCCAATCTCTCTCTCTCACACCCCCAATCTCTCTCTCTCTCACACTCCCAATCTCTCTCTCTCTCACACTCCCAATCTCTCTCTCTCTCACACTTCCAATCTCTCTCTCTCTCACACTCCCAATCACTCTCTCTCTCACACTCCCAGCCTCTCTCTCTCTCTCACACTCCCATTCTCCCTCTCTCTCACACTCCCCAGTCTCTCTCTCTCACACATTCCATGTCTCTCTCACCCACACACCCACTCTCTCTCTCTCACACACCCAATCTCTCTCTCTCTCTCACTCCCAGTCTCTCTCTCTCTCACTCCCAATCTCTCTCTCTCTCACACTCCCAATCTCTCTCTCTCTCACTCCCAGTCTCTCTCTCTCACACTCCCAATCTCTCTCTCACACTTCCCAGTCTCTCTCTCTCTCTCACTCCCAGTCTCTCTCCCTCACACTCCCAATCCCTCTCTCTCTCACACTCCCAATCTCTCTCTCTCTCACACTCCCAATCTCTCTCTCTCTCACACTCCCAATCTCTCTCTCTCACACTCCCAATCTCTCTCTCTCACACCCCCAATCTCTCTCTCGCTCTCTCACTCCCAATCTCTCTCTCTCTCACACACCCTATCTCTCTCTCTGACACTCCCAATCTCTCTCTCTCTCACACTCCCTATCTGTGTCTCTCACACTCCCAATTTCTCTCTCTCTCTCACTTCCAATCTCTTTCTCTCACACTCCCAATCTCTCTCTCTCTCTCACCCTCCCAATCACTCTCTCTCTCACACTCCCAATATCTCTCTCTCTCACACTCCCAATCTCCCTCTCTCTCACACTCCCAGTCTCTCTCTCTCTCACACTCCCAGCCTTTCTCTCTTTCACACTCCCAGTCTCTCTCTCTCACACACTCCCAGTCTTTCTCTCTCTCACACTCCCAATTTCTCACACTCCCATTCTCTCTCTCCCACACAGACTCCCAATCTCTCTCTCTCTCACACTCTCAATCTATCTCGCTCTCAGTCCCAGCCTCTCTCTCTCTCACACTCCCAGTCTCTCTGTCTCACACTCCCAATCTCTCTCTCTCACACCCCAATCTCTCTCTCTCTCACACTCCCAATCTCTCTCTCTCTCACTCACTCCCAATCTCTCTCTCTCTCACACTCCCAATCTCTCTCTCTCTCACACTCCCTATCACTCTGTCTCTCACACTCCCAATCTCTCTCTCTCTCACACTCCCAATCACTCTCTCTCTCACACTCCCAGTCTCTCTCTCTCTCACACTCCCAGTCTCCCTCTCTCTCACACTCCCAGTCTCTCTCTCTCTCACACATTCCATGTCTCTCTCTCCCACACTCCCAATCTCTTTCTCTCACACTCCGCAATCTCTCTCTCTCACTCACCCTCCCAATCTCTCTCTCTCTCACACTCCCAATATCTCTCTCTCTCACACTCCCAATCTCTCTCTCTCTCACACTCCCAATATCTCTCTCTCACACTCCCAATCTCTCTCTCTCTCTCACTCCCAATCTCTTTCTCTCGCACTCCCAATCTCTCTCTCTCTCTCACCCTCCCAATCTCTCTCTCTCTCACACTCCCAATATCTCTCTCTCTCACACTTCCAATCTCCCTCTCTCTCACACTCCCAGTCTCTCTCTCTCTCACACTCCCAGCCTTTCTCTCTTCACACTCCCAGTCTCTCTCTCTCACACACTCCCAGTCTTTCTCTCTCTCACACTCCCAATTTCTCACACTCCCATTCTCTCTCTCTCACACACACTCCCAATCTCTCTCTCTCTCACACTCCCAATCTATCTCGCTCTCAGTCCCAGCCTCTCTCTCTCTCACACTCCCAGTCTCTCTGTCTCACACTCCCAATCTCTCTCTCTCACACCCCAATCTCTCTCTCTCTCACACTCCCAATCTCTCTCTCTCTCTCTCACTCCCATCTCTCTCTCTCTCACACTCCCAATCTCTCTCTCTCACACTACCAATCTCTCTCACTCTCACACATCCAATCTCTGTCTCTCTCACACTCCCAATCTCTCTCTCTCACTCCCAGTCTCTCTCCCTCAAACTCCCAATCACACTATCTCACACTCCATCTCCCAATCTCTCTCTCACACTCCCAGTCTCTCTCTCTCACACTCCCAATCTCTCTCTCCCTCACACTCCCAATCTCTCTCTCTGACACTCCCAATCTCTCTCTCTCTCACTCTCCCAATCACTCTCTCTGACACTCCCAATCTCTCTCGCACTCCCAATATCTCTCTCTCACACTCCCAATCACTCTCTCTCTCACACTCCCAGTCTCTCTCTCTCTCTCACACTCCCATTCTCCCTCTCTCTCACACTCCCAGTCTCTCTCTCTCACACATTCCATGTCTCTCTCACCCACACACCCAATCTCTCTCTCTCACACACCCAATCTCTCTCTCTCTCTCACTCCCAGTCTCTCTCTCTCTCACTCCCAATCTCTCTCCCTCTCACACTCCCAATCTCTCTCTCTCTCACTCCCAGTCTCTCTCTCTCACACTCCCAATCTCTCTCTCACACTCCCAGTCTCTCTCTCTCCCTCACTCCCAGTCTCTCTCCCTCACACTCCCAATCCCTCTCTCCCTCACACTCCCAATCTCTCTCTCTCTCACACTCCCAATCTCTCTCTCTCTGACACTCCCAATCTCTCTCTCTCACACTCCCAATCTCTCTCTCTCACACCCCAATCTCTCTCTCTCTCTCTCACTCCCAATCTCTCTCTCTCTCTCTCACACACCGTATCTCTCTCTCTGACACTCCCAATCTCTCTCTCTCTCACACTCCCTATCTGTCTCTCTGACACTCCCAATCTCTCTCTCTCTCTCACAGTCCCAATTTCTCTCACACTCCCAATCTCTCTCTCTCTCTCACTCCCAATCTCTTTCTCTCACACTCCCAATCTCTCTCTCTCACTCACCCTCCGAATCTCTCTCTCTCTCACACTCCCAATATCTCTCTCTCTCACACTCCCAATCTCTCTCTCTCACACACTCCCAATATCTCTCTCTCACACTCCCAGTCTCTCTCTCTCTCACACCCCCAGTCTCTCTCTCTCACACATTCCCAGTCTCTCTCTCTCTCCCACTCCCAATCTCTCTCTCTCTCACATTCCCAATCTCTCTCTCTCTCTCTCACACTCCCAGTCTCTCTCTCCCACACTCCCAATCTCTCTCTCTCACCCATCCAATCTCTCGCACTCTCACACACCCAATCTCTCTCTCACACTCCCAATCTCTCTCTCTCACTCCCAGTCTCTCTCCCTCACACTCCCAATCACTCTCTCTCACACTCCCAATCTCTCTCTCACACTCCCAGTCTCTCTATCTCACACTCCCAATCTCTCTCTCACACACTCCCAATCTCTCTCTCTCACACCCCCAATCTCTCTCTCTCTCACACTCCCAATCTCTCTCTCTCTCACACTCCCAATCTCTCTCTCTCTCACACTTCCAATCTCTCTCTCTCTCACACTCCCAATCACTCTCTCTCTCACACTCCCAGCCTCTCTCTCTCTCTCACACTCCCATTCTCCCTCTCTCTCACACTCCCAGTCTCTCTCTCTCACACATTCCATGTCTCTCTCACCCACACACCCACTCTCTCTCTCTCACACACCCAATCTCTCTCTCTCTCTCACTCCCAGTCTCTCTCTCTCTCACTCCCAATCTCTCTCTCTCTCACACTCCCAATCTCTCTCTCTCTCACTCCCAGTCTCTCTCTCTCACACTCCCAATCTCTCTCTCACACTCCCAGTCTCTCTCTCTCTCTCACTCCCAGTCTCTCTCCCTCACACTCCCAATCCCTCTCTCTCTCACACTCCCAATCTCTCTCTCTCTCACACTCCCAATCTCTCTCTCTCTCACACTCCCAATCTCTCTCTCTCACACTCCCAATCTCTCTCTCTCACACCCCCAATCTCTCTCTCGCTCTCTCACTCCCAATCTCTCTCTCTCTCACACACCCTATCTCTCTCTCTGACACTCCCAATCTCTCTCTCTCTCACACTCCCTATCTGTGTCTCTCACACTCCCAATTTCTCTCTCTCTCTCACTTCCAATCTCTTTCTCTCACACTCCCAATCTCTCTCTCTCTCTCACCCTCCCAATCACTCTCTCTCTCACACTCCCAATATCTCTCTCTCTCACACTCCCAATCTCCCTCTCTCTCACACTCCCAGTCTCTCTCTCTCTCACACTCCCAGCCTTTCTCTCTTTCACACTCCCAGTCTCTCTCTCTCACACACTCCCAGTCTTTCTCTCTCTCACACTCCCAATTTCTCACACTCCCATTCTCTCTCTCCCACACAGACTCCCAATCTCTCTCTCTCTCACACTCTCAATCTATCTCGCTCTCAGTCCCAGCCTCTCTCTCTCTCACACTCCCAGTCTCTCTGTCTCACACTCCCAATCTCTCTCTCTCACACTCCAATCTCTCTCTCTCTCACACTCCCAATCTCTCTCTCTCTCACTCACTCCCAATCTCTCTCTCTCTCACACTCCCAATCTCTCTCTCTCTCACACTCCCTATCACTCTGTCTCTCACACTCCCAATCTCTCTCTCTCTCACACTCCCAATCACTCTCTCTCTCACACTCCCAGTCTCTCTCTCTCTCACACTCCCAGTCTCCCTCTCTCTCACACTCCCAGTCTCTCTCTCTCTCACACATTCCATGTCTCTCTCTCCCACACTCCCAATCTCTTTCTCTCACACTCCCAATCTCTCTCTCTCACTCACCCTCCCAATCTCTCTCTCTCTCACACTCCCAATATCTCTCTCTCTCACACTCCCAATCTCTCTCTCTCTCACACTCCCAATATCTCTCTCTCACACTCCCAATCTCTCTCTCTCTCTCACTCCCAATCTCTTTCTCTCGCACTCCCAATCTCTCTCTCTCTCTCACCCTCCCAATCTCTCTCTCTCTCACACTCCCAATATCTCTCTCTCTCACACTTCCAATCTCCCTCTCTCTCACACTCCCAGTCTCTCTCTCTCTCACACTCCCAGCCTTTCTCTCTTTCACACTCCCAGTCTCTCTCTCTCACACACTCCCAGTCTTTCTCTCTCTCACACTCCCAATTTCTCACACTCCCATTCTCTCTCTCTCACACACACTCCCAATCTCTCTCTCTCTCACACTCCCAATCTATCTCGCTCTCAGTCCCAGCCTCTCTCTCTCTCACACTCCCAGTCTCTCTGTCTCACACTCCCAATCTCTCTCTCTCACACCCCAATCTCTCTCTCTCTCACACTCCCAATCTCTCTCTCTCTCTCTCACTCCCAATCTCTCTCTCTCTCACACTCCCAATCTCTCTCTCTCACACTCCCTATCACTCTGTCTCTCACACTCCCAATCTCTCTCTCTCTCACACTCCCAATCACTCTCTCTCTCACACTCCCAGTCACTCTCTCTCTCACACTCCCAGTCTCCCTCTCTCTCACACTCCCAGTCTCTCTCTCTCACACATTCCATGTCTCTCTCTCCCACACTCCCAATCTCTCTCTCTCACACACCCAATCTCTTTCTCTCTCACTCCCAGTCTCTCTCTCTCTCACTCCCAATCTCTCTCTCTCTCACACTCCCAATCTCTCTGTCACACTCCCAATCTCTCTCTCTCTCACTCCCAATCTCTCTCACTCTCACACATCCAATCTCTCTCTCTCTCCCACTCCCAATCTCTCTCCCTCACACTCCCAATCACTCTCTCTCACACTCCCAATCTCTCTCTCACACTCCCAGACTCTCTCTCTCACACTCCCAATCTATCTCTCTCTCACACTCCCAATCTCTCTCTCTGACACTCCCAATCTCTCTCTCTCACTCTCCCAATCACTCTCTCTCTCTCTCGCACTCCCAATCTCTCTCGCTCTCACTCCCAGTCTCTCTCTCTCTCACACTCCCAGTCTCTCTCTCCCACACTCCCAATCTCTCTCTCTCACCCATCCAATCTCTCGCACTCTCACACACCCAATCTCTCTCTCACACTCCCAATCTCTCTCTCTCACTCCCAGTCTCTCTCCCTCACACTCCCAATCACTCTCTCTCACACTCCCAATCTCTCTCTCACACTCCCAGTCTCTCTATCTCACACTCCCAATCTCTCTCTCACACACTCCCAATCTCTCTCTCTCACACCCCCAATCTCTCTCTCTCTCACACTCCCAATCCAATTACCAATTTACCAATTAAAATGCTTTATTGGCATGAAAGTTTACAGAGAACCATATTGCCAAAGCTTACATAGCAAAATGGTACAGTTTTCCAACATTCTGTAGGTGTCAATCGATTTGACATTTGTTGGGTACATACAATATTACTTTTAAACAATATTAATTTTAAACAGTCTTTGTACTTCATTTGGTACGTTCAATATTAATTTTAAACAGTCTTAATTTTAAACAGTCCTCAGGTTGTGACATGTTGTTACATATTTGGCCCCAAGGTATGGTCTGTCTCCTTCTCCTAGGACTAATCTCAATTTTGACAGATCATCCAATTCCTTGAAATCTGGGGTTGTTTGGCTTAGCTTGTTGAATAATATGTTTCTTGATGTGTTGAATTTTTCGCATTTTAGGAGGAAATGCATTTCTGTTTCAACCTCGCCAGCCAGACATTGATCGCATATTCTATTCTCTCTAGGCTGCCAGGATTTCTTGTATCTGCCTTTTTCAATTTCCAGTTGGTGGTCGCCTAGTCTGTACCTGGTGAGGGTCTGTCTCTGTTTTGTGTCTCTGATGGTCGTGAGGTAGTCTGCCAGTTTATATTCTCTTTTTAGGGCCCGGTAACATTCTAATCTGCTTTGGCTTTCGGTTATTTTGTTCCAATGTTCCAGGTAGGTTTCTTTGCATTTTTTAATGATTTGGTTCACTCGGATTGGTGTTTGGGCGGCTGTGTTGGTCTGGGGCTGGTCAGGGTCCGGCTGAGTACTTAGTTTCCGTAGCAGCTGACTCAGGGGACTCTTTTCTGGGTTTAGCTCTTGGGTCTGAAAGGCTTTGAAATGAAGGGTGTCTGGGGAGCTAGATTTGAGGTGATTTAGGAAGTTTAGTGCTCGTTTTTGGATGTTTATTATCAGTGGGTATCTGCCTAGTTCGGCTCTGCATGCATTTGTTGGCGTTTTCCTTTGGGTGCGAAGGATGCTTCGGCAGAATTCTGCATGTAGGGCTTCTATTGTATGTTTTTCCCATTTAGTGTAGCTTTGGTGATTTAGCGGGCCCCATACTTCACTACCGTACAGTGCAATGGGCAGGATTATGCTGTCAAAAATTTTGAGCCAGATTTTGATTGGGATTTGGATGTTGTAGAATTTTCTTTTTATTGCATATAGGGCTCTTCGGGCTTTTTCTTTTAGTGCATTCACTGCTATGCTGAAGCTCCCTGATGCTGTAATAGTTAGACCAAGGTAGGTGTAGCTCATAGTGTGTCCTATAGTGGTATCACTGAGGGTAAACTGGTATTTGTTTTCCTGACATCTGGGCCTTTTTTGAAAAATCATGATGTTGGTTTTCTTTAGATTTACTGTTAGAGCCCAATTTTGGCAGTATTTGTCGAGTAGGTCTAGTTGTTGCTGTAATCCCTGTTCTGTGGGAGACAGCAGAACCAGGTCGTCCGCATAGAACAGGGATTTCACTTCTCCATCTAGGAGACGGAGACCTGGTGACTCGCTTTGCTCCAGCATGTCTGCTAATTCATTTATGTATATGTTGAACAGGGTCGGGCTCAAATTGCAGCCCTGCCGGACGCCTCTTCTCTGGGTGAAGAAATCGGTGCGTTTGTCTCCAATTTTGACCCCGCATTTGTTTTTCAGATACATTGATTTAATAAGGTCATAGACTTTGCCCCCTATTCCACATTGAAGAAGTTTATAATAGAGCCCTTCGTGCCATATAGAGTCAAAGGCTTTCTTGAAGTCGATGAAACAGGCGAATATTTTCCCATTTTTTGTTTGGTGTATATGTTTTTCAATGAGGGTGTGAAGGGTATAGATATGGTCGGCGGTGCGGTGTTTTGGAAGAAAGCCTATTTGATTTTTTCTGAGGATATTATGTTTGTTAAGAAAATCAAGTAATCTACTATTTAGAATACTGCAGAATAACTTCCCTAGACAACTGTTGACACAGATGCCGCGGTAGTTATTTGGGTCTGATTTGTTTCCGCTTTTATATATGGGGGAGATTAGTCCTTGGCACCAGATATCGGGAAAACAGCCTGAACGTAATATGATGTTGAATAATTTGAGTACCGCACCCTGCATCTCCATATTGCTGAACTTGAGCATTTCATTTTTGATGTTGTCTGGGCCACAGGCTTTCTTTAGGTGGAGAGATTTTGTTTTTGTGGCCATTTCTTTCCATGTGATTGGGGAGTCTAGAGGGTTTTGGTTGTCTTTGATTGTTGCTTCTAATGTGTGGAGTTTTTCTGTGACCTGGTGTTGACTTGGGTTTGTTTCGTTTATTGGGATGTCTTTGTAGAGGTTTTCAAAATGTGTTCTCCAGATGTCGCCATCTTGGATTGGTAATGCTTGCAATTGTGTTGTACTCAGGTTATTCCACATTTCCCAGAATTGTTTTGGGTTGGTGGAGTTTTCAATTTCTTCTAGTATTTTGTGGGTATAGTTTTGTGTTTTGTTCCTAATGGTGTGTTTATATCTTTTGAGGGTTTCATTGTATCTAGTACGTAGGTCCGGATTGTTTGGTTGGCGATGCTTTTGGTTTGATATTTTTCTCAGGTCTTTTCTGGCATTTTTGCATTCGTGGTCAAACCATTTCTTATTTTTATTTTGTCTTTTGTGACTCTTCCTCTTCTGTTTCACGAGGTCGGCTTTTACAGCTGCCTCATGAAAGATCATATTTATATCCTCTATGGCCATGTTTACCCCATCTCTGGTGATCTCATATAGATTTTCTTTAAATTTTGAAATTTTACTTGTGAGATCAGGTGAATTTAGTGCTGTGATGAATTTATCTCCACTGTCTGGGGCCCATCTGTATGTCTGGTTTATTTTATGTAGCTTACTGGGTTCCTTTTTTGTGTCTGTAGTTTGGGCAGAAAGTTTAAGGTACACATTTATTTGGTTATGGTCTGAGAGGGGGGATTGCTGCCTGACAGTGAATGCGTTGATATCGCAGGGGTCCAGGTCAGTGATTGTATAATCCACCACACTAGACCCAAGAGTTGAGGAATATGTGAGTCTCCCTAAGGAGTCCCCTCTGAACCTACCGTTAACTATGTACAGGCCTAAGGCTCGGCAGAGTTGCACTACCTCCCTACCGCTTTTATTTATTTCACAATCGAGGTTGTTTCGGTTTGCGATGGCTGGTGTGACATATAGAGGGGTCTGGCCAAACACATGGTTGTTGCCCTGTGGGTCTATGAAGTCAGGTTCACATCCTGTCCTTGCATTTAGGTCCCCACATAGCAGCACCTTTCCTTGGGCCTGGAAATGGCTGATTTCCATGTGGAGAGTGTCAAATATCTCCTCTTCAAAATATGGCGATTCTATTGGAGGTATGTAGATCGCACATAAGTAAACATCGTTTTTTTCTATTCCTATATTTTTATCTAATTTTAGCCATACGTGTGATTTTCCCTGTTTTATCGGTGAGATGTGTTTGTTCAGTTCTCCTTTATACCACACCAGGATTCCCCCGGAGGTTCTGCCCTTGCGTGTCTTAATGTTCTTTACTGAAGGCACAATAATTTCATGGTACATTGGGGGACAGTGGGTCGGCATGTCCTTTTGGCACCATGTTTCTGTTAACACAATTATATCAATGTCTTTTATAGCTTTTAGGAATTCAGGGTCTGTACTCTTCATCCTAAAAGTTGAGGAGCGGAGGCCCTGGATATTCCAGCAGCTTATGTGGAAAGAACGCATTTATATAGTTCAATAAAACGAAATAAAATGGACCTATTTTGTGGGATGAGTGTGGAAACACTATTTTCTATACTGCTAAATGATGATTTAGTATAAATTTCATGAGGCATGCACATATATCTATCTAATAGTAGTAATAATACTGATAAGATAACAATAATGATAATGATAAATAACAATATTAATAATTTCTCCGGCTTTCTATCAGGCTGTTCAGCATCGTCATGATCTTTCTCAGTTCTTGGTCTACAGTCTGTGGTCTAGAGGGGGGTCTTGGGTCAGGTATAAAAGCACGGTTCTGTTGTTGGTTTTGTAAAGGGGGGTGGGGGACATTGGTGGTCCTGTTTGGGTTACGGCTCCCAATGGTAGAGGGGGTGGGAGGGCTGCGTCTTTTGGCAGTGTTTATGAGGTTTTTTGCAAAGACCCACATCCGCTGTTTGAGTAGATGTATTTCGTCATAGAGGTCCCTTGTGTTGATGTTTGGATGATGGGCCAGGTAGACGTTGGGGAAGACAGAACATCTCGTGTCGATCTCCCTGTTGGTGTTGTGGATTATATAGGCTGGGGTGTCCTTTCTGGGCAGTAGTGTGGAGATCACGATCCGCGCCTCGGGGAATTCCTTGCTGGCCTTTTCCGCCATCCTGCTCACCGCCCTAGCAGTGCCTTCCCGTAGGGTGCGTAGGTCGTTTGTGCCTGTGTGGATCACAAGCCATTTGGGGCTTCCAAGGGATTCTTTGTTCAGGATCTTCATTGCATGTTCTGTGTTGCTGCACCATTTTTTCAGGACTTGATGACCTGGGAACAGCCTCTGGGGGTCCAGAAACTTTCCGTTGGAGTCGGTCAGCAGGACCGCCTGAGGGGCTGGTTTTTCAGACTGGGTAGCAGTAGTCTGGGCAGGACTCGACTGATGGCTGGTTGTTGGCTGCGTTTCTGGGATATGTTGTGTGGCAGGAGCGGGGTTTGAGGCTTTCGGTGTGTCCTCGTGTGGGGGGGCATCTGACGGGTTCTGCGTCCCTGTGTGTGAGGACTGGGTAGCGGTAGTCTGGGCAGGACTCGACTGAGGGCTGGTTGTTGGCTGGGTTTCTGTGGTGAGCTGTGTGGCAGGAGCGGGGTTTGTGGCTTTCGGTGTGTCCTCGTGTGGGGTGGCATCCGACGGGTTCTGTGTCCTTGTGTGTGTTGTTTTTTGGACCTTAAGAGGTTTGTGTTGCCTGCTGAGCCTTTCTACGGCCTCCGTCATTTTGTTTAGTTGGGTATGGAGTTCTTTGATCTTATTTATTTGTTCCTCTACGGTCTTTCTCAGATTGTGGATGGTGGACTCGTTTTCCATTTTCAGCTGTTTGAGTTCCTCCGTCCAGTTCCTGGTCTGTGTTTCTCTGTATTCGTTGAATTCGAGTTCTAGTTTGGACAGACTCTCTTTCAGCAGTTTGTTTGCGTTGAGAGGTGTGGGGGGGGTGGAGATGGTCAGGGAGGTGTGTGTCTCTGCTGGACTCTCTTCTTCTTCCTCCGCTTGGCTCTCATCATCCTCTGTTCGATTCTCTTTTGCCTCCTGTCCATTGGTCCTATTTGTGTCTGCCTTAGTTTTCAGCTGGGGGAATTCCTTTTCGAAGGAGTCCAGACTTTCTACATTCCCCTGTATCATGATCTTTCCTTTTTTGTTGTAGTAGCTTATGGTTAGCAGGGGGTCATCTTTATCTAGATTTCCATCTTTACATATTTTCAGTCTGCCTCCACTGCCAATACCTTCGCTGGAGACGTATGCGTAGTATTTTTGTAAAGTCTCCTTCCATGAGGGAATGGAGTCGGTGTAGAATATGAGGTTGTTCTTCGTCTTAATCCCTTTGTGTGTGGTATAGTCAACGTAGAGGACCTCTGGGTTACTTTTTAGTGTTATGTCCTTGTGTTTTTCCTTTGCTTTATTTTTTGTGCATTGCTCAGGATATTTCATTTCCCTGCTCATTGTAGTCGTTTGTTTTGTCTCAGGTAGATAACTTTTTTTCTCTTTTTTGTGTCGTGTTCCACCTTATCCCACTTTTAGGTCCAAAATTGAGAGTTTTTCAGGGGTTCATCTTTGATATAGCTGCTCTTAAAAGTTTCTCTCTCTCTCTCTCACAGGTTCCTGGTTCGGGTTGTTTATCGTTTCTCTCTGGTTTCTATTCCTTTTTTTTTTCTTTTTTTTTTTTTTTTTTCTTTTTTTTCTTTTTTTTTCTTCGGGTTTGTTGTTCTTTTTCTAGGTTAACTAAATTTAGGTAGATCTAGGTATAGCTTTTTTCCTCCGGACCCGGAGTTTTCCTCTCTCTCAGGCTGTTTCTGCTCTGGTCTCAGCCCCTCGGCTCGGCTGTGCAGTCCCGTCCCGGCCCGGTGTTTGTCCGAGTTTCTCCGACCCCGGAGTTTCTCGGGTTTCGGGCCCCGGGCTTGCTCTCTCTCCGGGCTTCTGCCCTGGTCCCAGCCCCTCGGCTCGGCTGTGCAGTCCCCGCCCGGCCCGGTGTTTGTTCGAGTTTCTCCGATCCCGGAGTTTCTCGGTTTTCAGGCCCCGGGCTTGCTCGTTCTCCGGGCCTCTGCCCTGGTCCCAGCCCCTCGGCTCGGCTGTGCAGTCCCGGCCCGGCCGAGTCTCTCCGACCCCGGAGTTTCTCGGATTTCAGGCCCCGGGCTTGCTCGCTGTCCAGGCCCGACCCGATCCGGCACCCCTACCTCTCCACTCGCCTCCCTGACTGGCTCGGGCCGCTCCTCCCGGTCTGGGTCGACCCCTGCTGCCGCTCGCTCTCCCTCTCTCCGGTGCCTCGCTCGGCCCGGTTCCTCGGGCCTTTCTCCGGCTTCAGGCCCCGTGCTCCGGTTGACAGAGTCACACACCGTTCTCTCTGGTTCTCGCGGTCGCTCTCTCTCTCTCTGTCCCCGGGCCTCACTGTGTCTCTGGGCCGGTCTCTCGGTCTCGGTGAGCCGGGCTGTGTCCCGGGTGTCTCCGGGCTCTCGGTGTCCTGGTGACGGGTCGCTCGGTCTCTCGGTCTCTCCGGTGCCTCGCTCGGCCCGGTTCCTCGGGCCTTTCTCCGGCTTCAGGCTCCGTGCTCCGGTTGCTGCTCGGGCTCTGCTCTCTCTCTCTCCCTGTTTTGGAGTTCTCTCTCTCTGTTCCCGGTTTCTCTCTCTCTGTTCCCGGGTTTTCCTGCGCTGTTCTGGCTCTGATCCCACGGCCGCTGTCTCTCACTCCCACACACTCTCTCTGTCTCTCTTTCGCTCTGTCTCTCTCTGTCTTTCTCTGTCTCTCTCTCTCTCTGTCTGTCTCTGTCTCACTCTCTGTGTCTCTGTGGTGAGTTAGTCTCTCTCTCACACTCCCAATCTCTCTCTCTCACACCCCCAATCTCTCTCTCTCTCACTCCCAGTCTCTCTCTCTCTCACACTCCCAATCTCTCTCTCTCTCACACTCCCAATCTCTCTGTCACACTCCCAATCTCTCTCTCTCACACTCCCAATCTCTCTCTCTCTCACACACCCAATCTCTCTCTCTCACACTCCCAATCTCTCTGTCTCACTCCCAGTCTCTCTCCCTCACACTCCCAATCTCTCTCTCTCTCACACTCCCAATCTCTCTCTCACACTCCCAGTCTCTCTCTCTCACACTCCCAATCTCTCTCTCTCACACTCCCAATCTCTCTCTCTCACACCCCCAATCTCACTCTCTCTCTCTCAATCCCAATCTCTCTCTCTCTCACACTCCCAATCTCTCTCTCTGACACTCCCAATCTCTCTCTCTCTCACACTCCCAATCTCTCTCTCTGACACTCCCAATCTCTCTCTCTCACACTCCCAATCTCTCTCTCTCACACTCCTAATCTCTCTCTCTCACACTCCCAATCTCTCTCTCTCTCACACTCCCAATCTCTAACTCTCTTACACTCCCAATCTCTCTCTCTCACACTCCCAATCTCTATCTCTCTCACATTACTAATCTCTCTCTCTCTCACACTTCCAGCCTCTCTCTGTCTCACACTCCCAATGTCTCTCTCTCACACTCCCAATCTCTCTCTCTCACACTCCCATTCTCTCTCTCTCTCTCTCTCTCACACTCCCATTCTCTCTCTCTCTCTCACACTCCCAATCTCTCTCTCTCACACCCCCAATCTCTCTCTCTCTCACTCCCAGTCTCTCTCTCTCTCACACTCCCAATCTCTCTCTCTCTCACACTCCCAATCTCTCTGTCACACTCCCAATCTCTCTCTCTCACACTCCCAATCTCTCTCTCTCTGACACACCCAATCTCTCTCTCTCTCACACTCCCAATGTATCTCTCTCACTCCCAGTCTCTCTCCCTCACACTCCCAATCTCTCTCTCTCACACTCCCAATCTCTCTCTCACACGCCCAATCTCTCTCTCTCACACTCCCAATCTCTCTCTCTCACACTCCCAATCTCGCTCTCTCACACCCCCAATCTCTCTGTCTCTCTCTCACTCCCATTCTCTCTCTCTCTCACACTCCCAATCTCTCTCTCTGACACTCCCAATCTGTCTCCCTCTCACACTCCCAATCTCTCTCTCTGACACTCAAATCACTCTCTCTCTCTCACACTCCCAATCTCTCTCTCTCACACTCCCAATCTCTCTCTCTCACACTCCCAATCTCTCTCTCTCACACTCCCAATCACTCTCTCTCTCACACTCCCAATTTCAAACTCTCTCACACTCACAATCTCTCTCTCTCACACTCCCAATCTCTCTCTCTCTCACTCCCAGTCTCTCTCCCTCACATTCCCAATCTCTCTCTCTCTCTCTCACTCCCAATCTCTCTCTCTCTCACACTCCCAATCTCTCTCTCTCTCACACTCCCAACCTCTCTCTCTCTAACACTCCCAATCTCTCTCTCTCTCACACTCCCAATTTCTCTCTCTCTCACACTCCCAGTCTCTCTCTCTCACACTCCCAGTCTCTCTCTCTCACACTCCCAATCTCTCTCTCACACTCCCAATCTCTCTCACACTCCAAATCTCTCTGTCTCTCACACTCCCTCTCCCTCTCTCTCTCTCACACTTGCAATCTCTCTCTCTCTCACACTCCCAATCTCTCCCTCTCTCACACTCCCAATCCCTCTCTCTCTCACACTCCCAATCTCTCTCTCTCTCACACTCGCAATCTATCTCTCTCTCTCACACTCCCAATCTCTCACTCTCTCACACTCCCAATCTCTCTCTCTCACACTCCCAATCTCTCTCTCTCTCATACTCCCAATCTCTCTCTCTCTCACATTCCCAATCTCTCTCTCTCTCACACTCCCAATCTCTCTCTCTCATACTCCCAATCTCTCTCTCTCTCTCTCACTCCCAGTCTCTCTCTCTCACACTCCCAATCTCTCTCTCTCACTACCAATCTCTCTCTCTCTTACACTCCCAATCTCTCTCTCTCTCACTCCCAGTCTCTCTCTCTCTCACACTCCCAATCTCTCTCTCTCACTCCCAGTCTCACTCTCTCTCGCACTCCCAATCTCTCTCTCTCTCACTCCAAAACTCTCTCTCTCTCACACTCCCAATCTCTCTCTCGCTCACACTCCCAATCTCTCTCTCTCACACTCCCAATCTCTCTCTCTCTCACACTCCCATTCTCTCTCTCTCTCTCACACTCCCAATCACTCTCTCTCTCTCACACTCCCAATCTCTTTCGCTCTCACTCCCAGTCTGTCTCTCTCTCACACTCCCAGTCTCTCTCTCACACTCCCAATCTCTCTCTCTCACACCCCCAATCTCTCTCTCATTCATTCCCAGCCTCTCTCTCTCTCACCCCCAGGGTTATAATCCCCATGTTCAGTCCCAGGGTTAGAATCCCCATATACAGTCCCAGAGTCGGAATCCCCATGTACAGTCCCAGGGCTGGAATCCCCATGTATTGTCCCAGGGTTAGAATCCCCATGTACAGTCCCAGGGCTGGAATCCCCATGTACAGTCCCAGAGTTAGAATCTCCATGTGCAGTCCCATGTTTGGAATCCCCATGTACAGTCCCAGTGTTGGAATCCCCATGTACAGTCCCAGGTTTGGAATCCCCATTTACAGTCCCAGGGTTAGAATCCCCATGTACAGTCCCAGGGTTAGAATCCCCATGTACAGTCCCAGGTTTAGAATCCCCATGTACAGTCCCAGGGTTAGAATCCCCATGTACAGTCCCAGGGCTGGAATCCCCATGTACAGTCCCAGGGCTGGAATCCCCATGTACAATCCCAGGGTTAGAATCCCCATGTACAGTCCCAGGGTTGGAATCCCCATGTACAGTCCCAGGGTTGGAATCCCTCAGCAACACTGATTGTGGTTCTCAGGCCCCGAGTCAGAGCCAGCGAACGTGTGCCCAGGATACTGGCACCATTAACCCCAGGGTGCAGCGCCTCCCCCAGACAAGAAACATGACAACTTGCATTTATACAGCAGAGGGAGCAACTCAGAGCCAGTTAGCACCACGGTTGGTGGTGGATGTGGAACTCGGTCCCTGGCCTCCTGTGTGGGGCTTTCTTGTTGCAGCAGTTTGAGCTGGAGTGGAGAGGGGGGAGAATCTGCTGGGTTTAACCCCCAGTACCTCTGAGCCCAGTGGGACCCAACAATTTCCAATGTGAGACTGTAAAGGGAGTTGGATTCTAGGGGAGATTAATTTGCTAAACAGACATTGTCTGTACAGTGTAAAAGATTATCGTTTTAGGAACAAGTATTTCTGTAGAGGCCTTCAATCCATTTTATATGTACAGATTTTTAAAATTAATTCGATGTGGGTGTCACTAGCAGGGCCAGCAGATATTGCCAGTCCCCAGTTGCCTGTTGAGAAGGTGATGCTGGGCCTTCTTCTTGAACCTCTGCAGTCCATGTGGTGAAGGTACTCTCAGAATGCTGTTCGGTGAGGAGTTCCAGTATTTTCACCCAGCGACGATGTAGGAACGGCGATATATGCCCAAATCAGGACAGTGTGTGACTTGGAGTGGAACTGGGAGATGATGATGTTCTCATGCAGCTGCTGCCCTTGTCCTTCTAGGTGGTGGAGGTCACGTGTTTGGGCGGGTCTGTCAAAGTTCTAGTCGAGTTGCAGATGTATAAAGTCACTCTCCTTCACCCATCCCCCTCCCACCTCGCTCTCTCTCCTCCCATAGAGGCCAGAGTCTTGTGTAGGCCCAGACCGGGTGACGGGTTCCCTTCCCTGAAGGACATTAGTGAACCAGTTGGGTTTTTACGACAATCCGGCAGCTTTCATGGTCACTTTTTTCTAATGCCGGACCCACAAATTCCCAGATGCATTGAGCTCAATTTCACAACCTGCTTTTGTGTTTTTGTGGATTCTCTCTCACCCTCCGTTTTTCCTCTTTGAAATTAATTCTACAGGGTATTAGAAGAGGTGGCTTTTCAGACGGGAAACTCAAACCAAACTTCATTTCAAGATCTGACAGAGTCGCTTAATTCATCAGGACCTTTGAGCATGGAAGCAGAAAGCACCGTTCAGAGCAGGGAGAAACTGTACACGTGTTCTGTGTGTGGACGAGGCTTCAGCCGATCCTCCGGCCTGTCGAGACACAAGCGCAGTCACACCGGGGAGAAACCATGTAAATGTGGTTCCATGGGAAGCAATTCAACTACCCGTCTGAGCTGAATACACCAGGGAGAGGCCATTCACCTGCACTGAGTGTGGGAAGGGATTCACTAATTCATCCCACCTGCTGCAGCACTGGCGAGTTCACACTGACGAGAGACCTTTTAAATGCCCGGACTGCGGGAAGTGCTATAAAAGTTCCGGGGAACTGATGTGCCATCAACATGTTCACACTGACGAGAGACCGTTCAGGTGCTCTCACTGCGGAACTGGGTTCAGGCGATCATCTGACCTCACTGTACACCAGCGCACTCATACTGGGGAGAGACCGTTCACCTGCTCCGAGTGTGGAAAGGGATTCACTCAGTCATCCTCCCTGGTGACACACCAGCGAGTTCACATTGGGGAGAGGCCGTTCACCTGCACTGATGTGGGAAGGGATTCACTCCGTCATCCCACCTGCTGCAGCACTGGTGAGTTCACACTGACGAGAGACCTTTTAAACGCCCGGACTGCGGGAAGTGCTATAAACGTTCCAGGGAACTGACGTCTTATCAACATGTTCACACTGACGAGAGACCATTCAGGTGCTCTCACTGAGGGACTGGGTTCAGGCGATCATCTCACCTCACTGTACACCAGCGCACTCACACTGGGGAGAGGCCATTCACCTGCTCTGAATGTGGGAAGGGATTCACTCAGTCAGCCACCCTGCTGACACACCAGTGAGTTCACACTGGGGAGAGGCCGTTCACCTGCTCTGAATGTGGGAAGGGATTCACTCAGTCATCCAACCTGCTGAAACACCAGCGAGTTCACAAGTGACTGCAGGGGTTGGATTCTGATGTTTTTGCAGCTGTTAATCACATCCAGGACTGAACCATGTTCATTCTGACAGTTAGGGTTTGTTTCTGCTGATATTAAACTCCAGCCCAGTTACAGGGGTTATTAATATTCTGGAATATGTCAAATAAATCAGCTTTGCTTTAAACACATTTTTGTAGATTTTTGTCATTCCCACCTGAGTGTTTACCATCACCTGGCTGGAGCTCAGAAAGGACAATCTGGGGGGAGGATCTTACGGCGGGAACAGAACTACAGCTTGGACACAGTCCTTCAGGGCCACACTGAGAGGGGCAAACGGCACTTTGGTCTTTCTCGTCTCTCTTCACTGACAGCAATGTCCCTGTGTGGGTTAATCTTGAGGCCTGTAATGAATGTGTCATTGTTCCATTACTGTTTTGCTGCTAATCTTTGATTGCAGTTTACCCAGGCCAGATCCGTTCTCATCCCACTGAAATAGGCCTTCCCCCAGTTAAACATTTTTACTCTAGATTGCTCCCTATCCTTTTCAATAGCTAATCTAAACCTTATGATACTCTGATCACTGTTCCCTAAATGTTCACCTACTGACACTTGCTCCACTTGACCCACCTCATTCCCCAGAACCAGATCCAGCAATGCCTCCTCCCTCATTGGGCCAGAAACATACTGATCAAGAAAGTTCTCCTGAACACACGTCAGAAATTCTTCCCCTTCTCTGCCCTTAACACTATTATGATCCCAGTCTGTATTAGGATAGTTGAAGTCCCCCATTATCACTACTCTATAGTTGTTGCACCTCTCTGTAATTTCTCTGCAAATTTGCTCCGACATATCTTTCCCACTATTTGGTGGTCGATAGAATACACCTAGTAGTGTAACGGCACCTCTATTTCTTCTTAACTCCAGCCATATAGATTATGTCCTTGACCCCTCCAGGACATCCTCCCTCTCCAGCACTGTAACATTCTCCTTAACCAATACTGCCACACCAGCAAACCTTCCCACGAGGATATTGGTCCCGGCTCTGTTGAGCTGCATCCTGTCCGGCCTGTACAGATCCCACCTCCTCCAGAATCGGCCGCAATTCCTCAGGAATCTGAAGCCCTCCATCCTGCACTGTCTCTCCAGCCACATATTCATCTGCTCTATCCTCCTATTTCTATACTGTGGTAAACCACGTTCACTATCGTATCACTGTTAGTAGTTAGCACTGTTCACCACTGTTCGTTATAACTGTATCACTGACCACTATTGTATCACGGTACGAGGTCGCCTCTTGCCACACTGCTATACCTGGGATGACCACCGCCGACTCCGCCTTGGCTCCACCCACCAGGCCAGGTATAAAGGTGAGCGACTGACTGGTATTCCTCCTGCTTGGATCGGATCACCCACGAGAGTGGGCTCTGTTATTTAGTCAATAAAAACCTTTAGTCACCTTCGTAACTCTTCGCCTTTTATTGGAGGAATTGATAGGTATATCAATTTTATTGACTAAATTTAATGATGTCCGACAACGAGTCACAACCGGCGGAGGAGCCACCAGCGCAGCTCCCAGGAGCACAGCCACACCAGCCAGCTTGGCTGCGAGCCCTCAGACCGCCGTACCTGGACCTGAACCCACGAGCAGCAAACTCAGCCGCAGACTTTAAACACTGGCTGGTCTGCTTCGAATCATACCTGAGAGAATCCAGCGTCCCTCAGGCATCCAAACTAAGTGTCCTGCAGGCGCAACTGAGCCCGAGAGTATACACTCTCATCGAGGACATGACTACCTACGAGACCGCCATCAACCTGCTGAAACAGAAGTACCGGACCCCGGTAAACTACATGTACGCTAGGCACCTCCTAAGATCACGGCCGCAACAGCCAGGAGAATCAGTAGCCGAATTCTCACAGGCGCTATATGCACTCGCCAGGAACTGTGACTTTAAATCGGTGTCGGCAGCCGAAAATACTGAAGATAATATCCGCGACGCATTCCTGAAAGGCCTACGGTCCGAGTACTCACGGCAAAGACTGCTGGAAGCTAAAGACCTCAGCATGGAAAAAGCTGAAGCCCTCGCTATCTCCCTGGAAGTGGCCCACCAAGATCAGGAAGCATTCACCAGGTACTGCTCGCGACCCTGGGACTCGGGCCCGACCCCTACCACAGCACCCTTCCCAGCGCCGCCCCCGGGACCTACCTCTGCGTCGGCGTCCCGGACCCGACCGGCCCCGCCACCCCCGGCACCGGCCCCGAAATCGGGCATCCGCGATCGGGCCGCCGGCTGTTTTTTTTGTGGCCAGGAGAAGCACCCGAGGTCGCGCTGCCCAGCCAAGAACTCCACATGCAGAACCTGCCTGAAGAAAGGCCACTTCTCCAAGGCCTGCAGGAGCGGATCCTCAGAGGCCAGCAGTGCCGCATGCGAACTATGGGGGCGGCCATCTTCGTTTAGGGCAACTGAGGCCAGCATCCCCACACATGAGTCATGGGGGTGGCCATCTTTGTTTAGGGCAACTGAGGCCAGCATCCCCACACATGAGTCATGGGGGCGGCCATCTTTGATTAAGGCAACCGACCCCAATAGTGCCTCATGTGAGCTACGGGGGCAGCCATCTTCTCCGTCATTTTGCCCTACCTCGTGGGAGACGCCATTTTACTCACCACGCCCGACCGCCTCGCCCGCAGATGACAACGACTCGCTCAGCTACACACTAGCTTCCGTCACCCTGGACCAAGCCCGCCCGCACCATCTGTCCAAGTCAATGATGGACATCAAAGTGAACGGCCACGCCACGACCTGCCTGTTCGACAGCGGAAGCACGGAGAGCTTCATCCACCCAGACACGGTGAGCCACTACTCCCTCTCTGTCCTACCAACGCGCAGCAGAATCTCGATGGCATCGAGGTCCCACGCCACGGACATCAGCGGCTACTGTGTCGTGACCCTGTCGGTTAAGGGCACGGAGTATAAAAACTTTAAACTCCTCGTCCTCCCCCATCTCTGCGCTGCCGTCCTACTAGGGCTGGACTTCCAATCCCACCTCCAAAGCGTAACCCTAGCATACGGTGGACCCCTCCCCCCACTCACAGTCAACAACCAGCAAACGTTAAACCGCCCACCGCGTAACACCTGCAGCCTCTCCACCCTCAAGGTCCCGCCACCCTCTCTGTTTGCTAACCTTACCCCTGACTGCAAACCCGTCGCTACCAAGAGCAGGCGGTATAGCGCCGGGGACAGAGCCTTCATTAGCTCTGAGGTGCGGCGCCTCCTGAAAGAGGGCATTATCGAGGGGAGCAGCAGCCCCTGGCGTGCCCAGGTCGTAGTCGTAAAGACCGGCGATAAAAACCGCCTGGTCATCGACTACAGCCAGACCATAAACAGATATACCCAGCTGGACGCATACCCCCTCCCCCGCATATCTGACATGGTCAATCAGATTGCACAGTATAAAGTATTCTCGACCATCGACCTGAAGTCGGCCTACCACCAACTCCCTATCCACCCTGAGGACCGCCAGTATACCGCCTTCGAGGCGAATGGGCGCCTATACCACTTCCTTAGGGTCCCCTTCGGTGTCACTAATGGGGTCTCGGTCTTCCAAAGGGAGATGGACCAGATGGTTGACCAGAACGAACTGCAGGCTACATTCCCCTACCTAGATAACGTCACTATCTGTGGCCGCGACCGGCAGGAACATGACGCGAATCTGGAGAAATTCCTCCGTACGGCCCAACGGCTGAACCTCACCTACAATAAGGAGAAATGCGTGTTTAACACCACACGCCTTGCCATCCTCGGCTGCGTAGTGGAGAACGGAATCATCGGCCCCGACCCAGAAAGAATGCGCCCCCTCATGGAGCTACCCCTCCCCCACTGCCCTAAAGCACTTAGGAGAACCCTGGGGCTTTTCGCCTACTATGCCCAATGGGTACCCAATTACGCGGACAAAGCCAGACCCCTCCTGAAAGCCACTTCCTTCCCCCTCACGGAGGAGGCGTGCGCGGCCTTCTCCCTCATTAAGGGAGACATAGCCAAGGCCACGATGCACGCAGTGGACGAGTCCATCCCCTTCCAGGTGGAGAGCGACGCATCCGACTTCGCCTTAGCCGCCACCCTAAACCAGGAGGGGAGGCCAGTGGCCTTCTTCTCAAGGACCCTACAGGGCCCCGAGATCCGACATTCGTCGGTCGAGAAAGAGGCCCAGGCGATCGTGGAGGCAGTACGGCGCTGGAGGCACTACCTGGCAGGCAAACGATTTACCCTCCTCACCGACCAGCGTTCGGTGGCTTTCATGTTTAATAACAAGCTGAAGGGCAAAATCAAGAATGACAAGATTTTGAGATGGAGAATCGAGCTCTCCACCTACGATTATGAGATCTTGTACCGGCCAGGCAAGCTGAACGAATCCCCTGATGCCCTTTCACGAATGACATGCGCCAGCGCGCATATCGATAGGCTTCAGACCCTCCACGACCAGCTCTGCCACCCCGGAGTCACCAGACTCTACCATTTCATTAAGGCCCGCAACCTGACCTACTCCATCGAGGAGGTCAGGACCATGACCAGGAACTGCCAGACCTGTGCGGAGTGCAAACCGCACTTCTATAGGCCGGACCGAGCAAGCCTGATCAAGGCCACCCGCCCCTTCGAGCGCCTGAGCATCGACTTTAAGGGGCCCCTCCCGTCCTCTGACCGTAATGTGTACTTCCTCAACATCGTTGATGAGTACTCCCGTTTCCCCTTTGCCTTCCCCTGCCCCGACATGACCAGTAGCACGGTCATCAAGTGCCTGAATGCCCTCTTCGCCTTGTTCGGGTTCCCGAACTATATACACAGTGACCGGGGTTCCTCCTTCATGAGCGAGGAACTCCGGCAATTCCTCCTAGAGAGAGGTATTGCAGCAAGCAGGACCACCAGCTACAACCCCAGAGGTAACGGTCAGGTGGAAAGAGAGAACGCGACGGTATGGAAGGCCGTCCTCTTAGCCTTAAAGTCTAAGGGCCTCCCAACCTCCCGCTGGCAAGAAGTCCTCCCGACAGCGCTGCACTCCATCCGGTCATTACTTTGCACGGCCACTAACACCACCCCCCATGAACGAATGTTCGTTTTCCCCAGGAAGTCGACTACGGGAACCACTCTACCAACCTGGCTGACCGCCCCGGGGCCGGTCTGGCTGCGGAAACACGTGAGGGCCCATAAAACGGACCCCCTGGTCGAGAGGGTGAACCTCCTGCACGCCAACCCCCAGTACGCCTACGTGGCGTACCCAGACGGGCGGGAGGACACTGTCTCCCTACGAGACCTCGCACCCTCAGCCGATCCGGAAACACCGCCACCACCCCCCCCAACCCCAGCCCAGGTAGACGGCATGCCGGAACCCCACGAGCCCTCGCCGACCACGCAAACACCAGCATCAACACCGGATAAGGCACCAGCACCGGATAAGGCAACACCACCGCTGCGGCGATCGGAGAGGCTTACGAAGCCTCCGGACAGACTGACCTACCAGAATTGGTAGTACACTTCACCCCGCCGGACTTAATTCTAAACAAGGGGTGAATGTGGTAAACCACGTTCACTATCGTATCACTGTTAGTAGTTAGCACTGTTCACCACTGTTCGTTATAACTGTATCACTGACCACTATTGTATCACGGTACGAGGTCGCCTCTTGCCACACTGCTATACCTGGGATGACCACCGCCGACTCCGCCTTGGCTCCACCCACCAGGCCAGGTATAAAGGTGAGCGACTGACTGGTATTCCTCCTGCTTGGATCGGATCACCCACGAGAGTGGGCTCTGTTATTTAGTCAATAAAAACCTTTAGTCACCTTCGTAACTCTTCGCCTTTTATTGGAGGAATTGATAGGTATATCATATACTCACTCACGCGTGGCACTGGGAGTAATCCAGAGATTACTAACTTTGAGATTCTGCTTTTTAATCTCTTTCCCAGCTCCCTAAAATCTATCTGCAGGACCTCATCCCTCTTTCTACCTACGTTGTTGGTACTGATATGGACAACAACCTCTGGGTGTTCACACTCCCCCCCTCAGAGTGTCCTGCATCCACTCAGTGACATCTTTAACCCTGGCACCAGGGAGGCAACATACCATACTGGAGTCAGGTCTGCAGCTGCAGAAACGCCTGTCTGCTCCGCTAACTATTGAATCCCCTCCCACTATTGCTTTCCCTGTCTTCCTCCTCCACCCCTTTGCAGCTGAGACACCTGTGGTGCCATGGACTTGGCTCTGGCTGTACTCCACAGAGGAACCATCGCCCTCAACAGTACTCAGCACAGAATACTGGTTGGAGAGCGAGATGCACTCCAGGGACTCCTGCACTACCTGCCTGGTCCTCCTCTTCTGTTTAGCAGTCACCCATTCCCTCTCTGCCTGCAGACTCATTAGCTGCGGGGTGACCACCTGCTGAAACATGCTATCCACACAGCTCTCAGCCTCATGGATGCACCGCAGTGACACCAGCTGCTGCTCATGCTCCGAAACCCAGAGCTCGATCTCCTCCAGCTGATGACACCTCCTGCACACGTGGTTGTCCAGGACATGGGAAGCATCCTGGAGTTCCCACTATTTTGTTTTATTCGTTCATAAGATGTGGGCTGCGCTTGCAAGGCCAGCATTTATTGCTCATCCCTAGTTGCCCTTGAGAAGGTGGTGGTGAGCCACCTTCTTGAACCGCTGCAGTCCGTGTGGTGAAGGTACTCCCACAGTGCTGTTAGGGAGGGAATTCCAGGATTTTGAAACAGTGACGATGAAGGAACGGCCGATATACTTCTAAATCAGGATGGTGTGTGACTTGGAGGGTAACTTGGAGGTGGTGGTATTCCCATGCACCTGCTGCCCTTGTACTTCTAGGTGGAAGCGGTCGCGGGTTTGGGAGGTACTGCCAAAGAAGCCTTGGCGAGTTGCTGCAGTGCATCTTGTAGATGGTACACACTGCAGCCACGGTACGCCAGTGGTGGAGGGAGTGAATGTTTAAGGTGGTGGATAGGGTGCCAATCAAGTGGGCTGCTTTGGTGTCGAGCTTCTTGAGTGTTGTTGGAGCTGCACTCATCCAGGCAAGTGGAGAGTATTCCAGCACACTCCTGAATTGTGCCTTTTAGATGGTGGAAAGGCACAGGATGTGCATCCGCTGGACCAAGTTACTCTGCGGTGCCTTTAATTATTCGACTATTAACTAACTTTTTTTAAATAACTTAACAGTGGAAAGGGTTAACTCCTTTGCAGGCTTTTGAAGGTGGAGCAAAACATTATCAGCCTTACGCAATTGCGTCACTTCACGTAAATAAAAAAAAAACTTTCCCGATCGAATAAGACAGTTGTGTTTTCACACTTTAACTAAACACGAACACCTGGGCTTCATTGGTCAGATTCCCTTTCTCAGCTGCCCGCTTGGCTACCTCGTCTGCCCATGCATTGCCCTGTTTCTTGGATTGCTTTAATGTACGGTTCATGCGTTCCACCATGCCCGAACTTTGCGGACGATAGGGTATGTTGAACTTTTGTTTAATTCCCATTAGTTTACATATATCCTTCAGTATTTTGCCCGTGAAGTGCGTTCCTTGGTCGGAATCTATTTGTAAGGGCATCCCCCTTTGATCAAATCCTGTATAGTCGGGCCATTTCTGCATATTCTAGGATAAAGTTCTGGCAATTATTAAATAGCCCTAATACCTACTTGACCCCCCTCCCCTCTCTGGCGCGGTCCCTTCCTGCTGCCTTCTCTAGCTGCTTGTAAGTACGGGATATTAATTGTACCATGGAGGCCTTAGAGGCGGATTTAGAACCCACTCAAGTGGCATACGCTGGAAAGGGTGAATATTGCGTTACAACTAATTTGAAAATGTTTAAATATGCCAATCTAACTTGTGATATTCCAAGTTCAGAGTTCTGCTCCACTCCGGAAATCCCGGTACGGATTGGACACGAGGAATTGGTGGAGATACACCAGCATAACCTCACCACCTTACAAGTTTCTGAAGATATCAAGAAAGACTTAAAAGACTATCAGAACACATTTGGGTATCCGATACCCTGTTGCCCGAACACTTGAAAGTATTGAAAATGGAGTTATGCCTCTCCCAGAAGGTTTATTATAACCTACAACAGAACAATAAAAACATTAAGCATGACATTGATCAAATTAAAGTCACCGCTTGGTTGGATGACTTTTGGAGTTGGGGGCTGAATATACAGATCCATCCTTGGATTAGATTAATCTCACATGTATTAGTACTAGTGCAGTTTGTTATAATGTGCTTCTTGATTTTCATGGCCTGTAATAAATGTCTTAGGCAGAGGATGAAAAGGTTGGCTAAGGCAGTAAAGCAGAGACTGGGTGAGAATGTCCCCAGTGCCTCTTTGATCTCAACAAAGGACACGTCTGAGTGGTACCGGGAGTAGTATATACCGGGGTAAGGTGCATATAAAAGGGGAGACAATCATAGTTTGATAGGACTTTCAGATGTTCTGTCTCTCTTCCACCCGGACTGGTGGCCACCATGAAGGGAATCTGGTTAAGATGAGGTACAGCATCTTGCATATAGGTGACAGATAGGGGTTGGCTACCTTGGGCTTAGCCAAGGGCCAAAAGAGGGGTTTGTTAGGATAAAATTTGGTTTAAAAGATATAAAGGGGTCCTCAATATTCAACCGGTATAAAACTGTCTGAAAGGTACCATTTAGTCTTGTTAGCTGGAAAACAAAATGCAAAGCACCATGGGATACTTGGCTATATTAATTCTTTTTAAACTAACAAGTAGATGACCAAGGACATTCCAAAGCTCCGCTCGTAAATTACTCCGAGTACATGTTTGGAGGAGGCCTCTTGAAAGAGATAAGGCACAAAGGCACATTGATGAGACCTTTGCAGACAGGTCTTAGAGAATAGTCAGCTGGCCCTTTTTGACGAGGGCTTTGTTCAGCAATGCCATGTCGTGCTGAAGATGCCTGCCTCCCTATTTTGATAACAAGAATAAGAGATAAGCTAATGAATGCGAAGTTAGAATGATGCCTTTTCCGCCCATTAGCTTTTTACTGATGTATTCAGGGGCTACTCGAGTTCGAAGGACAGGCTTAGTAGTTGATTGATTAACCATGTAAACCAATGAAGTATCAATATTCCCATGTATACGCCCCCCATTAGTAATAAGTGGGTGTTGTCTAATAAACTGTATAAACTAAGCTGCATTGTCACTTTTCCTCTGAGAACGGAGCCTCCAGCTGGGGTTGGCTGAGGTGGTTCTCCCATGTGCACTCGTAATAAACTGGGTAACACCTGAGTCTGTTAGTTCTGTTTTACCATCCAGATTTTCCTCACTTACACTAGGGTAAAGGGAAAGTATGGGGAGGGGATTTCTGAAATGTGTTCATGAGAATTTCTTGGAACAGTATGTTCTTGGCCCAACTAGGAAGGAGGCATCGCTGGATCTGGTGCTGGGGAATGAGGTGGGCCAGGTCGATCAAGTGTCTGTGGGAGAACACTTGGGTACGAGTGATCATCCTATCATAAGCTTTAGATTAGCAATGGAGAGGAGCAAGGAACAATCTCGTGGAATAGGGCTAACTTTAATGGGATGCGAAAGGATCTAGCCAGGGTAAAATGGAACTAAAGAGTGACAGGAAAAACAGTAATGGAACAATGGGTGGTCTTTAATGAGGAGATGTTCCAAGTACAATTTCAAAATGCACATCATTATAAAATACATTTCCTGATTCAATTACTTCTAGTCCATATAATCAATTTTAATTTCACAAACAAATTATGCCCAGACTATGTGATTTTACAAAGAAGACAAAAGTAACAATTGTGTTTGGATGCGAGTCATTTATCCTCCCCTTCGAGCAATGTGTCTTGGAAAATAGGATTACACAGGATATACGGCACAGAAACACACCATTCGGCCCAACCAGTCCATGCCGGCGTTTATGCTCCACTCGAGCCTCCTCCCGTCTTTCCCCATCTAACTCTATCAGCATAACCCTCTATTCCCTTCTCCCTCATATACTTGTCTCGCCTCCCCTTAAATGCATCTATACTATTCGCCTCAACCACTCCCTGTGGTAGCGAGTTCCACATTCTCCCCACTCTCTGGGTGAAGAAGTTTCTCCTGAATTCCCTATTTGATTTCTTGGTGACTATCTTATATTGATGGCCTCTAGTTATGCTCTTCCCCACAAGTGGAAACACTCTCTCTCTATCTACTCTAGCAAAACCTTTCATAATTTTAAAGACCTTTCATGAAATAAGGTCACCCGTCAGTCTTTTTTCAAGAGAAAAGAGACCCAGCCTGTCCATCCTTTCCTGACAGGTATACCCTCTCATTTCTGGTATTACCCTTGTAAATCCTCTCTGCACCCTCTCCAGTGCCTCTATATCCTTTTTATAATATGGCGACCAGAATTGTACGCAGTGCTCCAAGTGTGGTCTAACCAAGGTTCGATACAAGTTTAGCATAACTTCACTACTTTTCCATTCTATAACAATTCAATTCTATAACAATCGATCCCAATAATTTAACCCAATAGGTTAAAGTCTTAAGTCCAATTTTGTCAGCATGCTGCAACATTCGATGTCTGCAGATGACGGGAGATAAATTCTTAAAACTGCTGGATCTCTTGCTCTGCCATCAACCTCTTATGAAACTGGAGCTGGCATTGCCTAATATCGTCGTCTCTGGCTACTGCACAGTCCAGAGACACAAGTCTGCATTTTCTTCAACACACATCAACAACGTTAGAAGCAGTAAAAACACTGTGGCCTTCCTGGGGCAGCACAAACCACTAGTCTCCAGACTTTTCTTATCCCAACATCATATTTCTGATCGAAACATTCGATGATGAAAATATCCAAGGCCAGTTGGTTGCAAACACCAGCTGTTGCTCAGTGAAATCTCTCTCTCTCTAATGATACCAACCACATTTTCCCCAATATCAAATGAACTAAACATGAACACCTTCCAGAAGCTGAATTAACCGAGGTCCATATGCCAACACCCCTCTCATCTTCCATTCACTTCAATTGAAAGGAAACCGACGGATTGGACCAGTCAGGATTTGAAAGATATTTACAACAGATTCTAGATGTTCTTAGAGTTGGGATCTTTCTCTATTCTGTCCACTCGAGGAGTTAGATAACAGACTTTCTCCTGTGAATATAGAGCTGGGGTTTTGGGCCATGATGTGTTCACTTGTTCATCTTGTTGACTCTAAATCTTTGCCAATTATTTGATGTGATCTGTTTAATTGTACGTAATTTTTAAAAATACACTTACTGAGAGGATTCAAATTTAAATTGAAAGCAGGTTTGCAGGCGTGATGCTCTATTCACACATCAAAGGTGAGAGAGATGCTGTTGGACACACGCTAAGTCCAGTAGCTGAACGTGATTAACAGACTGGGTTTTGTGTTTAGTAATCTCGGGCGTGTTACCGAGACCTTCCCTGGATACCAAGGCTAGGAGAGGCACTCTGGAAGGTATGGGGAGCTGGGACTTGTCCATGAGAGTAACCGAAGGTAGGAGAACTGAAATAATCTCGAGTTAGAAAGGAGAAAAGGCCCAAAAATGGAGCAGTTGGTAACAGGACATCAATTAGTCTGCTCTTGGAGACATCAAATATCGCCACACTGTGTTATTTGAAATATCAAAATACTAAACTCCAGCCCAGTTATAGGGGTTATTAACATCAGCAGAAACAAACTCCAACTGTCAGAATGGACATGATTCAGTCGGAATGTGATTGAAAGCAGCAATAACAGCAGAATCCAACCCCGGTCACTTGTGAACTCGCTGGTGTCTCAGTAGGTGGGATGAATTAGTGAATCCTTTCCCACAGTTGGAGCAGGTGAACGGCCTCTCCCCAGCGTGACTGCGCCGATGAATTTCCAGATTAGACGACAAATGAATTCCTTCCCACAGTGCCCACATTTCCACGGTTTCTCCGTGGTGCAGGTGTCCTTGTGTCTCTCCAGGTTGGACTATCAATTGAAGTCTCGTCCACACACAGAACATGTGAACGGTTTCTCCCCGCTGTGAATGGTGCGATGTTTTTCCAGGCTGTGTAACTGGTTAAAGCTCTTTCTACAGTCAGTGCACTGGAACACTCTCACTCGGGTGTGTGTGTGTCTTGGTGCTTTTCCAGTCACATTGATGTTTGAAATCTTTTCCCAGACAGAACAGACAAACAATTCTCCTTCCAAATTCAAAGGCCGACGATATTCAGGTCCTGAGGAATCGAGTGACTGACAGATCTTGACATGATGTTTGGTTCAAGGTTCCGTCTGCAAATCCTCCCCTTCTAATACCCTGTAAAAGGAGTTTACAACACTCATCACTGTAAGTACAGGACAGAAATTCAGAACAGACAATTCTAGTTTCTATGGAACATTCTTTCCTCTCTTGTTCCCCCAAAGCTGTAAATCACGGTCCCACAAATTGTCCCTCCTCCCTGTGCTAAAATACAAAACAATCACACATCTCAGGACAGTTTGTCTTTTGCTCCGCTCTCTCTCCTCGCCTGAAGGTGCTGACTCTGGCTGGGTTCAGTTCTACACTCACTGGTTCCCCTCCCTCTCCTCCCCTGAAGGTGCTGACTCTGGCTGTGTTCAGTTCTTCACTCACTGGTTCCCCTCCCTCTCCTGCCCTGAAGGTGCTGACTCTGGCTGGGTTCAGTTCTTCACTCACTGGTTCCCCTCCCTCTCCTGCCCTGAAGGTGCTGACTCTGGCTTGGTTCAGTTCTACACTCACTGGTTCCCTTCCCTCTCCTCCCCTGAAGATGCTGACTCTGGCTGGGTTCAGTTCTACAGTCACTGAGTCCCCTCTCTCCCTCTGGTTAACAAAATGGAGGCTCGTGGAACAGGTTGGTTAGTGGCAGCTTGGATAAGGAATTGGCTTAAGGACAGAAAACAGCGAGTTGTGGTAAATGGCTGTTTTTCAGCCTGGAGGATGGTAGACAGTGATGTTCCCCAATGGTCAGTACTATATATAAATGACCTGGATATTGGAATACAAAGTAGAATTTCTAAATTTGCCAATGACACCAAACATGGGGGCTCTGGCAAACAGTGAGGATGATACCAATCGACTGCAACGGACATACATAGAAAGGGTAACAGAATGGGCAGACAAGTGGCAGATTGAATTTAATACAGAGAAGTGCGAGGTGATGCACTTTGGTAGCAGGAACAGGGAGAGGCAATATACACTTAATGGCACAATTTTAACGAGTGTGCAGGGACAGAGGGACCTGGGAGTTAATGTGCATAGGTCCCTGAAGGTGACAGGACATATTCAGAGAGTGGTTAACAAAGCATATGGGATCTTGGGTTTCATAAATAGAGGTATTGAGTACAAAAGTAGAGAAGTTATGGTGAATCTGTATCTTTATAAAGTGCTGGTTAGGCCACAACTGGAGTATTGCATTCAGTTCTGGTCACCACACTTTAGGAAGGATGTGAAGGCCCTTGAGAGGGTGCAGACGAGATTTACCAGAATGGTTCCGGGGATGGGGTATGTTAGCTACAAGGACAGGTTGGAGAAGCTGGATTTGTTTTAACTGGAGCAAAGGAAGTTGAGGGGTGATTTGATAGAGGTGTACAAGATTATGACGGGTTTGGATAGGCTAGACGGGGTAAGGCTGTTCCCACTAGTTGATGGTACAAGGACTAGGGAAGCCAGATTTAAGGTTTTGGGCAAGAGATACAGGGGGGATGTGAGGAAAAACTTTTTACGCAGCAAGTGGTGATGATCTGGAACTCGCTGCCAATGAAAGTGGTGGAAGCAGACACACTGAATGTTTTCAAGGGGTGACTAGATAGGCACTTGAGGGAAATAAACTTGCAGGGCTACGGGGATAGAGCAGGGCAATGGGACTGCTCTACAGAGAGCCGGCACGGACTCAATGGGCCGAATGGCCTCCTTCTGTGCCGTTATAACATTACTCCTCCCCTGAAGGTGCTGGCTCTGGCTGGGTTCAGTTCTACACTCACTGGTTCCCCTCCCTCTCCTCCCCTGAAGGTGCTGACGCTGGCTGGGTTCAGTTCTACACTCACTGGTTTCCTTCCCTCTCCTCCCCTGAAGGTGCTGACTCTGGCTGGGTTCAGTTCTGCACTCACTGGTTCCCCCCCTCACCTCCCCGAAGGCAGATTTTATCTGAACGGCAATAGATTGGGGGAAGGGGAAGTGCAACGAGACCTGGGTGTCCTTGTGCACCAGTCATTGAAGGGAAGCATGCAGGTGCAGCAGGCGGTTAAGAAGGCAAATGGTATGTTGGCCTTCGTAGCGAGAGGGTTCGAGTACAGGAACAAGGATGTCTTGCTGCAGTTGTGCAGGGCCTTGGTGAGACCACATCTTGAGTATTGTGTGCAGTTTTGGTCGCCTTATCTGAGGAAGGAAGTTCTTGCCATGGAGGGAGTGCAGTGAAGATTCACCAGGCTGATACCTGCGATGGCAGGGATGACGTATGACGAGAGATTGGGTCGATTGGGCTTATACTCGCTGGAGTTTAGAAGCATGACAAGGGATCTCATTGAAACTTATAAAATTCTAACAGGACTAGACTGACTAGATGGAGGAAGGATGTTCCCGATGGTCGGGGAGTCCAGAACCAGGGGTCACAGTCTAAGGATAAGGGGTTAGCCATTTAGGACAGAGATGAGGAGGAATTTCTTCACCCAAAGAGTGGTGAACCTGTGGAATTCTCTACTACAGAAGGCAGTAGAGGCCAATGCATTAAATTTATTCAAGAAGGAGTTGGATATATTTCTTAAGGCTAAAGGGATCAAGGGATATGGAGAGAAGGCAGGAACGGGGTACTGAATTTGGTCAGCCATGATCTCATTGAATGGCGGAGCAGGCTCGAGGGGCCGAATGGCCTACTCCTGTTCCTATCTTCTATGTTTCTATGAAGGTTATGACTCTGGCTGGGTTCAGTTCTACACTCACTGGTTCCCCTCCCTCTCCTCCCCTGAATGTGCTGCCTCTGGCTGGGTTCAGTTCACTCAGTGGGATGCTGAAGCCCCGTCCACTAATGGGTCCTTTACAAAAATGGCCCCGCACGCGCTCTACCGCTTGATGAAGCAAGTCTGCGACAAACACACCTGCAGCTTTCCTTTACAAAGATGGCCGCAATCAGCCTCGGCCGATTAGCAGGAAAAAGCCCCGGAGTTGCAAACGCGGAAACTGTAAGTTCTCATTCGGGACTTGCCGCCTACACCAGGTGTTTATGAAGCCCGCCCACCGAGTGCGTTACCTCCCTGCGCCCCACTGAATTGTAATCGACGCAAAAATAGCATCTCCCACCTTTGTCCACTTCTGGTACCCACACAGCACGTCTCAGTGACACTGCGCATGCGCCGATAATTGTCGGGAAGTGCGCCTGCGCACTGTGCTCTTCCAGTTGTTATCGGGCACATTCTCCCCCGGGGGGCATGCTGGGGACAAGCCCCGCCATTGAAAGTGCCAATTCGTGAATGGCGAATGAGTTTCCGTGATCCGAGAGAGAGAAAATTAATCAGTCATTCACACAGAACCCACTTTGCCATGGTTCGGTCCTGGATGTGATTAATAACAGAATCCAAACCCCTGCAGGCACCTGTGAACTCACTGGAGTCTCAGCAGCTGGGGTGAATTTCCTCCCACACACAGGATATTGAAACCGCCTCTCTCCAGCATCAATGCGCTGATCGTGCATCAGCTTCTTGCAACTTTGAAATCTTTTCTCACATTCAGAGTATTTACAGCAACAGTTCTCAATGTGGACACTCTGGAGTGTCAACAGGTGGGACAACGGAGTGAATCCCTTCCCACACGTGACATATCTAAACGGTCTCTCTCAGGTGTGACTGTGCTGGTGTGTCAGTAAGTGGGATGGTCGATTGAATCACTTTCCACATACAGAGCAGTGAATAGATTCTCCCCCTTATGAACATGTTAGTGTTGGAATGGATGAGATAAGTGAATGACTAAAGATGCTGAGGAGAAAAGACAAGGAAGCAGTGCAGGAAAGTGATTGGGGTAAGGATAACCAGATTGTGTCAGGAAGGGACAGTGCGTACAGACAAAGGAGTGCATTAACAAATCGGGTCCGGGTAAGAAAAAATACTAATAAGACAAATAGGGGCATAGTACAAAAAAATGTTAAGATGTCTAAAAATGTTTAAAGGACAAATCTAAAGGCACTATATCTGAATGCACGAAGCATTCGGAATAAGGTAGATGACTTAACAGCGCAAACAGATACAATATAATTGCGATTATGGAGACATAGCTGCAGGGTTACCAAGGCTGGGAGCTGACTATCCAAGGATATTCGATATTTAGGAAGGATAGGCGAAAAGGAAAAGGAGGTGGGGTGGCCTTGTTAGTAAAGGATGAATTCAGAGCAATAGTGAGAAAGGATATTGGCACAGAAAATCAAGATGTAGAATCAGTCTGGGTGGAGCTAAGAAGCAGCAAGGGGCAGAAAACATTGGTGGGAGTTGTCTATAGGCCTCCAAACAGTAGTGGTAATGTAGGGGATGGCATAAAACAGGAAATTAGAGATGCATGTAACAAGGGTACTACAGTAATCAGCGTGACTTTAATCTACATCGAGACTGGCCGAACCAAATTAGCAATACTACTGTAGAGGATGAATTCCTGGAGTGTGTACGAGATGTTTTTTTAGACTAGTACATTGAGGAGCCAACTAGGGAACAGGCAATCCAAGATTGGGTATTGTGCAATGAAAAGTGGTTGATTAATAATCTTGTTGCGCGGGGTCCTTTAGGGAAGAGTGACCATAACATGATAGAATTCTTCATTAAGATGGAAAGTGAAGAAGTCCAATCCGAAAGTAGGGTCCTAAGTCTAAACAAAGGAAACTATGAAGGTATGAGGAGTAAGTTGGCTATGATAGATTGGGGAGCTTCATTAAAAAGCATGATGGTGGATAGGCAATGGCTAACATTTATGAACGAATGCATGAATTGCAACAGTTATACATTCCTTTCTGGCGCAAAATCACAAAAGGAAAAGTGGCCCAACCATGGCTAACAAAAGAAATTAAGGATGGTATTAGATCCAAAGAGAAGTCATATAAAGCTGCCAGAAAAAGTAGCAAGCCTGAGGATTGGGGGCAGTTTAGAGTTCAGCAAAAAAGGAACAAGAGATTGACTGAGAGGGGAAAGATAGAGTATAAGAGTAAACTTGCAAGGAACATTAAAGCAGACTGTAAAAGCTTCTACACGTATGTAAAAAGAGAAAGATTAGTGAAGACAAATGTAGGCCCCTTACAGTCAGAAACTGGAGAATTTATAATGGGGAACAAGGAAATGGAGGAGCAATTAAACAAATACTTTGGTTCGGTCTTCACAGAAGAGGACACAAATAACTTCCCAGAAATGCTAGGGAACCAAGGGGTTAGTGAAAAGGAGGAATTAAAGGAAATTAGTATTAGTAAAAAAAGTGTGCTGGAGAAATTAACGGGACTGAAAGCTGATAAATCCCCAGGGCATGATAATCCACACCCCAGAGTATCAAAAGAGGTAGCCTTGGAAACAGTGGATACATTGGTTGTCCTCTTCCAAAATTCCATAGATTATGGAACAGTTCCTGCAGGTTGGAGGGTGGCAAATGTAACCCCACTATTTAAAAAAGGAAGAGAGAAAACAGGGAACTACAGACCGGTTAGCCTAACATCAGTAGTAGGGAATGGCTAGAGTCTATTATAAAGCATGTGATAACAGTACACTTAAAAAATATCAGCAGGATTAGACAAAGTCAACATGGATATATGAAAGGGAAATCTTGTTTGACAAACCTACTGGAGTTTTTTGAAGATGTAACTGGTAGAATAGATAAGGGAGAACCAGTGGATGTGGTGTATTTGGATTTTCAGAAGGCCTTTGATAAAGTCCCACATAAGAAGTTAGTGTGCAAAACTAAAGCACCTCGGATTGGGGGTAATATACTGGCATGGATTGAAAATTGGTTAACAGACAGGAAACAGAGAGTAGGAATAAATGGGTCTTTTTCAGGGTGGCAGGCGGTGACTAGTGCGGTGCCGCAGGGATCAGTGCTTGTTCCCCAGCTATTCACAATATATATCAATGATTTGGATGAGGGAACCAAATGTAATATTTCCAAGTTTGCTGATGACACGAAACTAGGTGGGATTATAAGTTGTGAGGAGGTTGAAGAGAGGCTGCAATGTGATTTAGACAAGTTGAGTGAGTGGGAAATTACAAGGCAAATGCAGTATAACGTGGATAAATGTGAAGTTATCCACTTCGGTAGGAAAAACAGAAAGGCAGAGTTTTATTTAAATGGTGCTAGATTGGGAAATGCTGATGTACAAAGGGACCTGGGTGTCTTTGTACACCAGTCACTGATAGCAAACACAGGTTCAGCAAGCAGTTAGCAAGGCAAATGGTATGTTGGCCTTCATTACAAGAGGATGAGAGTACAGGAGCAAGGATGTCTTACTACAGTTATACAGGGCCTTGGTAAGACCACACCTGGAGTACTGTGTGCAGTTTTGGTCTCCTGACCTAAGAAAGGATACACTTGCCATAGAGAGAGTGCAGCGAAGGTTCACCAGACTGATTCCTGGGATGGCAGGACTGTCGTATGAGGAGAGATTGGGTCGACTAGGCTTGTATTCACTAGAGTTTAGAAGAATGAAAGGGGATCTCACTGAAACGTATACAATTCTGACAGGGCTAGACAGACAGGATGCAGGGAGGATGTTTCTCCTGGCTGGGGGGTCTAGAACGAGGGGTCACGGTCTCAGGATACGGGGTAGGACATTTAGGACATGAGATGAGGAGAAATGTCTTCACTCAGAGGTGGTGAACCTGTGGAATTCTCTACCACAGAAGGGTGTGGAGGCCAAGTCACTGAATATATTTCAGAAGGAGATAGATAGATTTCTAGACACAAAAGGCATCAAGGGGTATGGGGAGTGAGCGGGAATATGGTATTAGATAGAGGATCAGCCATGATCATATTGAATGGCGGAGCAGGCTCGAAGGACCGAATGGCCTACTCCTGCTCCTAATTTTCTATGTTACATGTCAAGCTTTAATTTGAGGGTCTATTTACCAAATACACCAACCATGATGACAGAAGGCTATTAGAAAATTGACAAATGCGTTTCTTTCACCCATTCCAGGACTCCCCAGATGAGCCATGGGGGATTTCCTGCTCTTTATTACAGGGGGTCACGGCTGCTATCTGCCGGTGCAAAGATGAGGTCAAGACCCACCTTGATATTCAGCTCCCTTGTGCACATGACAATCCACCCTCCCGCAAGAAGCGAGACTCCCTCCTTAGCCAACCCCCGAAGGGATATTGTAAACGATTGAAAATTGACTACACAGGCGAGCTGCCTCAGACGGCATGGGCAAATAAATATTTTCTAGTTACTGTTGATTACTTCCTTTCGTGGGTCGAAGCTATTCCTTTTCGTCACTGTACTGCTTTAGCGACTACGAAAGCACTTCTTGAACAAGCTCTTTCGCGGTGATGTATAATACAGGCAACAGACAGCGACTGAAATAAAACTGAGAGCTGGGAGACTCGCCATCTTCTGGAAGGACCTGTAAATGACTTGTAGGGACACGTACACCTAAAAGATTTATAGGGTGGATTGAAACTCCCGATTATTCCTACTGTTAAGTTTTTCTTCTGTATCTCTGCCTTTCTATTTATGTACTTGAATGTGTGTTGAATTTGTAGCCTGCGGTGCTAAGAGAAATGAGACACGATTTTACTAATCACAAGTCAGGTTATTTAGATGAATTAACAGCGACAGTGCGGGAAGATGATGGGGCGGTGCGGGAAGATGATGGGACGGTGCGGGAAGATGATGGGACGGTGCGGGAAGATGATGGGACGGTGCGGGAAGATGATGGGACGGTGCGGGAAGATGATGGGACAGTGCTCCAACAATTACAAGGCTGGCCTAAAAGAATAAACAGGCAGACAGGGGATGGTGCTACAGAACAAGCAGGGTCAGTGACTGAACTGGCAGAAGGGGTCGGGCAGATTAGCAATAAAATTAATACAGTAATCATTCAGAACAACAAAGATTACAAGGAGCAACTGGTCTCACGGGCAATCACGTGCCGCATGTATGGAGGGTTTGCGCTGAATCAGGTTCAGAAAGAGGTGGATGTTGTAGAACACGATAGGATCCAAAATGTTATATTTGCCAAAAAGATATGAATATCTGGAAATCAGATGGGGATATGGATCGGGGCAATGTGCGAAGATTCAGATCGGTGTATGATACCATGGAGCCTTGCAAGAGGAATGACATTATTTTGGGACTGAATCCTGGGACAACAGCAATACATAGAATTAGATAGAACAGAAACAGACCATTCGGCCCAACTAGTCTGTGCTGCTGTTTATGATTCACACCAGTCTCCTCCCATTGCATCGACCTCATCTCAACTTCTCAGCATATCTTTCTATTCCTGTTTCGCTCGTGTACTCGTCTCTTTCCCTTTGAAAGCATTTAAGCTATTTGTCTCAACTTCTTCCTGTGGCAGCGAGTTCCACTTTCTAACCACTCAGTAAAGATATTTCTCCTTATTTCCCTATTTGATTTATTAGTAGCTCTTTTATTTATGGCCCCTTGTTTTGGATTCTCCCACAAGTGGAAACGTTCTCTCCACCTCTCACCAAGCCATTCATAATTTAAAGACGTCGATCAGGTCTCTTCTGAAGAGAAAACCACAACCTGTTCATTCTTTCCAATAGCTAATCTCAGTTCTGGTGCCAACCTTGCAAATTTTTTGGCACTTCCTGAAGCGAGGACCATAAGAAATAGGAGCAGGAGTTGGTCATTTGACCCTTGGAGCCTGGTCCGCCATTCAATAAGGTCATGGCTGATCTTCTACCTCATCGCCACTTTCCTTCACTATCCGCATATCCCTCGATTCCATTAATACTCAAAAATCTATCGATCTCGGTCTTGAATCTACTCAATGATGAGCCTCCACAGCCCTCTGTGTTAGAGATTCCCAAAGATTCACCACCCTGAGTGAAGACATTTCTCCGCATCTCAGTCTCCGAATAAAGGGTCAGCCATTTAGGACTGTGACCCCTGGTTCTAGACTCCCCAGCCAGGGGAAAGATCCTCCTGCATCTACACTGTCAGACTTCAATGAGATCACCTGTGATTACAGCTTATGAGAAACTATACACGCACGGGGCCCTTCATGTGGTCAACATTCTCGCTTACACCAACCAGAATGACTAAAATTGGAGATTAGATATTGCTGCCTGCAAGGGCCCACAATGTCACAGATATTGAAGTAAACATTGCCCCCGACAGAAGCAGACTGTTGTAAGTGACGGGAATGTTAGCACGGACAGGAAAGTAGGCTTCGAGGATGCAACCAGGTTATTTTGGAGCCTCAAGTTGAGAAATGCAAGTATAGGTGTAGAAAGTAGAAAACCCATGGTGAGCTTTGTAAATATGTCCACATATTAACACGAATCAGCTACCGGTTATACAGGGACAGGCCTGGAAAAGGTGGAAACATTCTCATTAGCCATCCAATAGAAAATATAGCAAATCAGTCAGAGACAGGAGAACTTATAATGGGGAATGAGGAAATGGCAGAGAAATTAAATACTTTGTTTGTCTTCAGTGGAAGACAAAAAAAACTCACAGAAATACGAGAAAACCACAGGTATAGCAAGAATGAAGAAGTTAAAGAAATTATTAAAAAAAAAAAAAGTACTAGCAAAATTAATGGGACTAAAAAATCGACAAATCCCAAGGACCGGATGACCTACATCCTAGGGTTTTGAAAGAGGTGGCCTTTAGTATAGTGGACGCATTAGTTTTCATCTTCCAAAATTCTATAGATACTGGAACGATTCCTGCAGATTGGAGGATAGCAAATGTAACCCCGCTACTTACAAAAGGAGGGAGAGAGAAAACGGGGGAACTACAGACCTGTTAGCCTCACATCAGTAGTTGTGAAAATGCTGGAATCGGTCATAAAGGATGCAATATCTGTGCACTTAGAAACTAATAGTAAGATTGGGCAGAGTCAACATGGATTTATGAAAGGGAAGTCCTGTTTGACAAACCTATTGGAGGATGTAACTAGTGGAGTAGACAAAGAGGAACCGGTAGATGTGGCATATTTGGATTTTCAAAAGGCCTTCGATAAGGTCAAAAGAGGTTGGTGAACAACATTAGGGCACATGGATTTGGGGGTAATATACTAGCATGGATTGAAAATTGGTTAACAGACAAAACAAAGTAGGGATAAATGGGTCTTTCAGGATGGCAGGCTGTGACTAGTGGGGTACTGCATGGAGCGGTGCTTGGGCCCCAGCTATTACAATCTATCAATGATTTAGATGAGGGGGACAATCTGTATCAATGATTTGGATGAGGGGGACTAAGTGTAACAATTCCAAATTTGCTGCTGATAAAGTTAGGTGGCAGTGTCAGTTGAGGATGTGAAGAGGCTTCAAGGGGATCTCGACAGGCTCAGTGAGTGGGCAAAAACATGGCAGATGGAATATAATGTGGATAAACCTTGGTAGAAAAAAAAAGGCACAGTATTTCCTAAATGGCAAAAGATTGGGAAATGCAGATGCTCAAAAGGGACCTGGCTGTCCTTGTTCATGAGTCACTGAAAGTGAATGAGCAGGTGCAGCAAGCCATTAGGAAGGCAAATGATATGTTGGCCTTCATTACAAGAGGATTTGAGTACAGGAGTAAAGAAGTCTTACTCCAATTATATAGGGCCTTGGTGAGACCACACCTGGAGTACTGTCTATAATTTTGGTCTCCTTACCCAAGGAAGGATATACTTGCCAGAGGAAGTGCAACGAAGGTTCACGAGACTGATTCCTGGGATGGTGGGACTGTCGTATGAGAAGAGATTGAGTAAACAAGGCTTGTATTCTCTTGAATTCAGAAGAATGAGGGGGGATCTCATTGAAGCATACAAAATTATTACAGGGCTTGATAGGGTGGATGCTGGGAGAATGTTTCCCTTGGCTGGAGAGTCTAGAACCAGGGGCCACTCAGGACTGAGATGAGAAAACATTTCTTCAGAGGGTGGTGAATCTTTGGAATTCTCGGGAGGCTCAGTCATGGGTATATTCAAAACAGAAGTCAATAGATTTCTGACTAGTAAGAGCATCAAGGGATATGGCGATAGGGCCGGTGAATGGAATTGAGTCAGATCAGCCATGATTTCATTGAATGGCAGAGCAGGCTCGAAGGGCTGAGTAACCTACTCCTGCTCCCATTTCTTCTCTTAAGTGACTGTGATGTGGGATGAATAGGCTTGTTTTAGGAATTTACTGGGAAGAGATAAAATGGACATAACCGATCCACGGTTTCTCGTTAGTGATTAAACAGAGGTCACTGTGCAGGCGACATTGCATTTCCTACATTGCAACAGTGACTAGACGTCAAAAAGTGTTTCATTGGCTGTGAAATTCTTTAGGACGTCCCCCGGTCGTGAAAGGCGCGATACAAGTGCAAGCCTTTAGGCCTGTTGGAGAGAAAGTACACTGACATAATAGCGTTAACCCAGGACCAAATTAACCATATACAAAAGGTAGAGCTCCTGGGGGGGACTGTGTTAGTCTTAGCAGTTAATGACGACACACTGTCTAGCTGCTGACAGGAGTCACTGGTATGTGATTTATAATGTTAGAACTGGTATTTACCTCATACACGGCGTATAATGGGTTAGGTTATTATCTCAGTGACGATTTAATATACGGTGCTCACTAGAGTTTCAATGTTTCCTATTAGAGGTAAAGTATGTATAGCAATACTCCCCCCAATATCTCCCATAGTGACATTTTATTTGGAGGATGTAAGTGGGAAGGAGACTGGTTGGGCTGCTGATCAACCTGGAGACAAAAGGATGTGGAGAGGGACTGTACGTTCTGGCACCGCTCTCATTTACAGACGCTCCCTGAACCATAATTTCTGCTTTCCAAGTATTTATCTTAAAAAAACTGCATTGAAAGCCAGTGTGCTGTTCGGCAGTGTCGTGGTCATGTCACTAATAATCCAGATAACCGGTTTAAAATCGCACTAGGCTTGTGAATTTGAGTCCCGTTTATAATAAAAGTTGACACCGAAAAAAACTGACCACGATGCTGTCAGATTGTCGTAACTACCCAAATGGTTCGCTAATGTCTTTTAGGGAAAGGAAGCTGCCGCCCTTACCTGGTCTGGCCTATGTGACTCCAGTCTCAGCAACACGGCTGGTCTCGGAAGTGCCCCAGCAAGCCATTCAGTTGCATCACATCGCGGCAAATACCACCGTCACTGGGTCAAACAGCGCTGTGGGAGCACCTTCACCACAGGGACTGCAGCGGTTCAAGGCGGCAGCCCATCACCACCTGCTCAGGGCAACAATTACCTGCCTTGCTTGTGACACCCTTATCCCGAGAATGACACGAAATAAGTGTAGGAATAGGCCATTCGGCCCCGGAGCCTGCTCCGCCATTCAATAAGATCATGGCTGATCTGATCTTAGCCTCAACTCCACTTCCCAGCCCCAACTCCCCATAACCCTCGACTCCCTTCCCATTCAGAAATCTGTATCTCCACTTGAAAAGAAATCCACTGGCTCCACTGCCACAGCTCCCTTGGGTAGAGAATGCCAAAGATTTGCGACCCTCAGAAATTCCTCCTCAGTTTTAAATGGGCGACTCCTTATTCTGAAACTATGCCCCCTAGTTCTAGATTCCCCACGAGGGGAGCATCCTCGCTGCATCTACCTTGTCAAGCCCTCAGAATCTTACGTTTTAATAAGATCATGTAGGAACGGGCGTTCCTATCTGAATAAGGTATTCGACTCGATGAATCAAATCAACAGTTTTTAATGAATGAGGTTAACAGGGAAACTACAGAAGAAACGGTACACAGGTCTATTCAGCTTGCTGGGCACTCGACGACTACTGGAAGATTCTGGAAGCTGACGTCGTCGCGTTCTTCGCGCCACTGGTGGTCACGTGATCAGCTTCATGACGTCATCACGGAGTGCAGGAAAACAATACAGTAGTAAACAGGCAGTTTGAAGGTGCAGTCCGCGGCTGCAGTACACTGTAGTTAAAGGGATTATTACTAATTGTAACAGGCGCCCCCCCAGAATCCACTTTAACGGACATTGTCAACCGAGTAGGAGGCTTAATGATCCTGGCTGAACGGCGATGAAACTCCGGCAGCGGAAACGGGACGTTAGTAGAAGCAGTGCCGGATTGCGGCAGAAACGGTTTCTCGGGCGGGGCAGAAATGGTAGGCTGGGGTGCAGCTGCGTCTGAGGCCGGATCAGGCTGTCAGACGGCGGGCTGGTGCACGGCTGGTCTGGCGGCCGGCCGCGGTGAGGCAGCCACGACAGGCTCACTCCGATCCAAGTGGGCTGGTTTGAGCTGGTCGATAGAGACGGTATCAAACTTTCCGACTTCGACTGAAAAACTTTCCCCCCGATGAGATGACACGAAAAGGTCCGGCATACTGTGGCTTGAGTGGGTCTCTGTGACCGTCCTGTCGAATAAAGACAGACATAGTCCGAACTCATGAGCTCTGTGGGGATGCGAGGCCTCTGTGTGTCAGGCTGCGAGGTTGGGATGGGCAGGAAATTCCTAGCCACCGCCTGATGAAGTAGGAGCTGTTGAGCTGCGGACCATGGTGTGGTGTGCAGAGGGAGAAAATCACCTGGCACCCAGAGTGTCTGGCCATAAACCAGTTCAGCCGATGAAGACTGAAGATCCTCCTTTGGTGCTGTCCGGAGGCCTAGCATCACCCATGGGAGCCTGTCCACCCAGTTGGGTCCCCTCAAGTTGGCTGGATTGACAAGGCGGCCGTGTTGGCTGAGTCGGGCGAAAAGTGTACGTAAATGTGCCATGTGAGCCGTCGTATCCTTGCTGGCTATTAGGATGTCATCCAAATATACAAAAATGAAGGGCAGGTCCCGTAATAGAGTCCATCAAACGCTGGAATGCTTGCGCTGCGTTTTTCAGACCGAATGGCATGCGGAGGAACTCAGAAAGGCCGAACAGAGTGATGACTGCTGTTTTGGGGACGCCTGGAGGGTGCACCGGAACTTGGTGATATCCACGAACGAGATCCACTTTAGAAAATAGTGTTACCAGCCCGATGTGCTGAAAATCTTGGATGTGGGGAATCGGGTACCTGTCCGGTGTCGTGGCGTCATTTATGAGTCTGTAATCCCTGCAAGGTCGCCATCCACCACCTGGTTTGGGTACAATATGCAGTGGGGAGGACCAAGGGCTGTCCGAACGCTGGATGATCCCGAGGTGCTCCATGGTCTGGAACTCAGCCTTTGCAGCTGCCAGCTTCTAATCACCATGCTTGAGCGTAAACGGGTGCTCCGGTCGTGGAGATATGGTGCTCCACCCTGTGCCGTGTGCTTGCAGCCAAAAAAGTGGGCCTGGTGAGCTCCGGGAATTCGCCGAGCAGGCGCGTAAACCTGTCTTGCGATAGAACCGCACAGGCCACGGCGGTGCTGTGGTGGCAGGGCACTGCGTGGAAAGTGGATGCATTAATGATTTGGCAGTGTTGGACGTCGACCAGCAGACCGCTGGTGCAGAAAAAAAATCAGCCCCCAGGATGGCCTGCGAGACCTTAGCTGTAATAAAGTCGCAGACAAAACGCTGACCGGCGAAGGTTAAGTTTACCGTCCGTTTCCCGAACGTACGCATGGCAGCGCCATTTATTACCACGAGGAAATGCCCCTGGCCACCGGATAGTAGGTCCAGCTTTGAAGCTGGGAGGATGCTGCACTGTGAACCAGTGTTGCACAGGAATTGTTGGCCCATAACGGAATCCATAACATAAATGAGTTTGCCCGCTGAGCCCACCCCCATAGCTAACTTGCTGTGCTTTAGACCTTGTCGTCCATCCGGGAGGACGCGGGCTTGTTGGAGTGTTTTTTTTTTTCTTGAGGGAAACTGCAAGGAGGCCGGCAGCATCGAGCATTGGCGCCAAAACGGGCGTGGTACGCGCACCATCCTGCTGGGGGAGGGCTGGGCTTCGCTCGCATGGGGGACAGGCACCTCGTGACTCCACAACATTGCTGAGTAACAGTAAATATCTTGTCTGCCTCTGCAGCGAGTTCAGCACCGTCTGTGATGGCAGTGTTGGCCAAGGCCACCTGAACTGGTTCGGGAAGCTGGCAGAGGAAAAGCTCAGGGAATAAAAAACATTGGAGTTCCACGCCCAACAGCGTGAGCATTTGACTCATCAGCTCTGACGGTTTTGAGTCCGAGGCCGGGCATGGAAATAAGCTTGCGTGCCCGCTCCGACTCAAGATCAAATACCTGTAGCAAACGGGCTTAAAGCACTTCGTACTTGCCCTCCTCCGGTGGGCTTCCAAGGATGCTGATGACCCGCGAGGCCGTGGCACTTTCGAGAGCGGCAACCACATAACGGGTCACATCCGCTGTGACCTCCCGGAGAGTGCACGGTTCTTCTGCCTGGAAAAACCATGCTGTTGGGTGCTGTTCCCAGAACTGCGGCAATTTAAGGGCGAGGGCGTTCGTGTTCATCCTCGACTAAAGTTGTCCGCCGAGATCAGGGTCACCAATGTAGGAATGGAGGTTCCTATCTGAATAAAGTTATTCGACTCGATGAATCAAATCAACAGGTTTTAATGAACAGCGAAGTTAACAGGGAAACTACAGGAGAAACAGTACACAGGTCTCGTCAGCTTGCTGGGTACTCGACGACTACTGGAAGATTCTGGAAGCTGACGTCATGACGTTCTTCACGCCACTGGCGGTCACGTGATTGGCGTCATGACGTCATCACGTGGAGTGCAGGAAAACACAATATAGTTAACAGGCAGTTTAAAGGTGCAGTCCGCAGCTGCACCACACTAGTTGAAGGGATTATTGCTAATTGTTCTGAGACCCTTGGTGGCTCCGCCACAGTCACATCTTTCTTGTAAACTCCAACGATTATAGGCCCAAACTGCTCAAATTTCTCAAGACAACCCCTTCAACTCAGGAATTAACCTAAAGAACCTTCTCTGAACTGCCTCCAATGCAAATATATCCCTCCTTAAATAAAGAGAGACCCAAATACCACTAAAGTCAAAACAATTTGCCTTTATATAGCGCCCATAACAGTCAAACGTCCCAAGGCGCTTCACATGAGTGGCATCAAACAATTTGACTTCGAGCCACAGAAATATTTGGACACGTGAGAAAAGCTTGGTCAAAGAGGTAGGTTTTACGGAGCCGCTTAATCAATGAGAAATAACCAGAAAGGTGGAGGGGATTAGGGAGGGTGTTCCAAAGCTTAGGGCCTAGGCAACTGAAGGCACGTCCGCCAATTGCGGAAGGATAAAAATTGGGTGTACAAGAGCGCACAGATCTCAGGGTAGCAGAGGGGTTTTAATAAACAAGGGTGAGAATTTTAAATCGAGGCGTTGCCAGACCGGGAGCCAATGTAGATCAGAGGTCACAGGGGTGATGAGTGAAGGGGACTTGCTGAGAATTAGGATAGTCAAAAGATTGTGGGTTCAAATCTAGGCTGACACTCCAGTGCAGGACTGAGGCATTGCTGCACTGTTGGAGGTGCTGTTAAACTGAGGCCAGGCCCGCTCTCAGATGGACGTAAATGATCCCATGGCACCAGTTTGAAGAACGAGGGAGTAATCCGCGGTGTCCTGGTCAAAATTTATCTCAGTCAAGATCACTTACGGATTATCTTGTAAATTATCACATTGCGGTGCGCAAATTGACTGCCGCATTTTCTACAATACAACAGCTCAAAAGCGCTTTTAGACTGTCCCGAGGTAGCGGAAGGCGCTATATAAAATGAAAGTCAAATAAGGCGCCGAGATTGCGAACGGTCTGGTTCCGCCTCATTCAAAGCCGTCAGGGGGAGTGATGGAGTGGGTTGGCAACTGCAGATTGGGGATTCAGTCTGGCCAGTATTACAGGAAAAATGTTTGAGCTTATGCTTCATGTCAGACAAGTAGCGTGACAGCTCAGTCAGGAAGGTTCGAGGGGTACCACTGCGTATCGTCAGGGTAAATGCGATACCGGCGCATTTGACTGGGAATTGAATCTGGCGGTGCTGGGCCGGCAGGAGTCCACCTGCATAAAGGCCCACGCACACCAGGGGGCGCAGGAGGTTCGCAAGCGTCTCTGGGATCACCTGGGCCAGGCCAACCAATGACAAAGGGGGATTCCCATTGCGCTCATGGGATCCCATTTACAGAGGGAACCCTCCAAAAGCAGAATAGAAATCCGCAAAAATAATTAAACACTGAAATAAAAGTAAATCGGGTTGAAAATGTATTACCATGTAAACAAAAAAAAACTAACCAGGAAAAAATTGACCTAATTTTAAATGTAAGCAAATGTAAATAGTTATAAAATTTGTATTTAACAATTATTTAAAGCCTTATGCAGTTGCAAGAAGGCGCAAGGGTTTTGTGGGTATTGGCTGGGCCGTTGTTGGGCGAATCAGGAAGTTACAGCACGGAAAGAGGCCATTTCAGCCCATCGTGTCCGTGCCGGCCAACAAAGCTATCCAGCCTAATCCCACTTCCCAGCTCTTGGTCCGTAGCCCTGCAGGTTACAGCATTCCAAGTGCACATCCAAGTACTTTTTAAAGTGTCTTTAGTGTTCCTGTCTCTACCACCCTTTCAGGCAGTGAGTTCCAGACCCCCACGACCCTCTGGGCGAAGACATTTCCCCTCAAATCCCCTCTAAACCTTCCCCCAATTACTTTAAATCTGTCTCCCCTGGTTTCTGACCCATCTTCTATCCACTTTTAGGCCCCTCAATTTTATACACCTCAATAAATGCCCAACCCTGTCCCAGCGTAAATGAATTTCTAGCAGATGGGCACCATTGCATGTGGAAAGCTGGAACTTGTGGGGCGCTTATGACTCCATACGCACGCTGCCAGCCCTGTGAAATCCTGCAACATGATGAGAAGGAGCGGGGGGCCGGGGGGGGGGGCGGGTGGGGGTGGAGAAGGAGGTCCAGCACTCGAGGTAATAATGCTTTGTTATTAAAGGTTAAAAGCAGGTGGCAGCAACGGTTCAGACTGATGATTGAATATGGAACACTGACCGTGCTGGGACTGGGGACCCGAGTCCTGAGTTAGCCCATTAAACTCGGTGAATCGGCTGGGCCTCCATTGCCAGCGGGGCGAGTCCGTGAACAGGAGGAGCGGCCTAATGAGGCCAGGTCCGCAGGAAAGGAGGGGGGTGGGGCAGGAAAAAAAGTCACATTATTCCAAAACTGGACATTCCCGAAATCTGTTAATGCACCACCGGGTATTCGCAATACAACACGATCTAACCCAGAGTTTAACCAGCTCCGGCCCAGTCTAATTTGCTATTCCTGCGACAGCGAATTTCACTTCACCCGGAATAAGCTAGACTGTTCAAGATCCAAACACCGGAGACCAGAACCTTACGTGGAAGGTCTTTATTAAGTACAAACAAGTATTAAACATTAAAACCACATCCATACATGTACCGAGTTTGACAATCCCTGGCCACTTACTGCCCGGCTCCCCTAGGACCACAGTCCCGCAGTAACGGCCATCAGCATCTTCGAAACCAGATACAGGGAAAGGAGATTTGGATTGGGGAAGATTCCCCTCTGGGGGTCAGGAAGAGCAAATCTTGGAGATTAGAGACTCGTGCATCACTATTCAAACAAAGTTAAACATTTCTGATCCAATAAGGTCAGCGACTGACGAATCGGCCGGGTGAGCGCCAGCGGAGGGCGGATCGGTCTGAAGAATGAATAAAATTTCACTGACCCGCTGAGACCCCGCGTGACCTTGGAGCAGTGAAATAAACCCCGGTCTTAAAACGTTACCTCTCGGGCGCTGGCCCGTTTTCAAAATTTCAGCTTAGAAAAAACAGTTCCGCTGCCTGGTTGGGTTTTGACGAGACACTAAACCGGACCGGAATCATTCACTGACCGCAAGATGAGGATTATACCGGCGGCAGTAGTAAAACTAAAACATGGAAGAGTTTTCACAAAGGAGGTCCTTGGATAAGACCGGACTGAGCAACGACAAACGGACACTGATCAGGAAATTCCGGCTCGACTGCTCACTGATCCCGGTTTCCACAGTCTCCCTTTAGCCTCAACCCGCCTTGTTCATCTGTAAAGTGCAGAGGGAAAGAGAAACGCGGAATTCAGTCTCAAGACAGTGACTTCTGACTAGCTGGACTCACCCCGGCCCCGCTCTAATAGTTTGTGTCCCGTAGAGCCCGCGATAGACCGAGTCAGTCAGCAGGACCCGAGATCTTCCCGTTCATGTCGCAACCCGCTGGGAGAAGGGATATAAATCCAGGGTTTGATGGTTACCCGCGCCCACCGTTATTTCAGTCCAGTTCAAACAAGCTTCCCTTCACCCCGTTCTTTGTACGTTAATAGCACAAAGAGAGCAGATTGACAATGAGGAAGAGTGCGGGCCCGTTCATCCCCGACCTCCCTCCAATAACCCGTCAGGGAACGAAACTCCAATCCCCCAGTCCTGTTGGGAAACAAACGGATGATTCCTGGGTCTCAATGTCCAGAGCCGGGAGCCATTAGTTGGCAGAGTCTCACAGCTCAGACGCTGTCAGTTTACCTCTGGGGTCAGATTCAAATCCAGCCCGGAGCTGGCGAGGCCCCTCCCGGCTCGAAAAATACTTGGGCCTCAAGCCATTTCTCAACAGGCACAGCCCCGCCGTGGGCCTTGGTCAGAGCGGCAGATTCCGATACTAGCTCGGGCACCGCGTTGTTCGGGTCGGGCAGCAAGAGCTGGGCGTGTCCAGAGATGATCGAACAGGCCAGTGTTTTGGGAGGGGGGGGTGGTGATCAACGTTTAAATCGGTTCTCAAGGTTTCTGAATTGAAGACCATGGGCAGAGAGCGCGGAGAAGGCAGTGTGTGTGGGGGGGGGGGGGCGGGGGGGGTGGAGGAGAAGAGAGAGGGCCTCCGAGAATGGTCGGGAGAAGAGCCGACTGTAGTACCTGGTGTCTCCTGGCGCCTGGCCCGCTTGCCGCCTCTCGCTTGTGTGCGATGTTCAAACACGTCAATGTACTCTGCCATCGAGATATACTGCCCGAGAGCCGCATCGTTGCACTCCCTTTTCCTGGGGCAAGACAAGTTGAACGGCCTTGGCACGGTGCATCCTCTGGTTGTGTGTGTCTGGAATGACAGCGTTAGTGCAGAATCTCAATCTATTCGCCAATCCCAGGATTGATATCAATGCATACAATGTCTTGCACCTTCTCCAAGCCCAATACATCCTTCCCGAGGCGCGTTGCCCAGAACTGAACCAAGTTCTCCAGAGGTGGTCCAAACAGAGCTCTGTACAACCAAGTACTTCCACTGATGGCCTTTACTCGAGGATGCCCAACATCCCATAGCCTTGTAAAGTTATTTTGTACCTGTCCACTAGTTTAATGATCTGCTCATGTGCCTCAATCTCTACTCCTTCAGTTCCTAGCTGACCATTTATAAAAATAATCGGATCCAAGTTCCTCAGGGTCTAAAGTGGATGACCTCACTTCCCGACATTAAACTCCAGCTGGCCACAGTTTTGCTCGATCAGCGGCCTTTTGAAAATTGCTGCTAACACCTACACTACTAACTGCACCATTAAACTTGCTCTCGTCAACAAACTTGGATATGCGGATCTCTTTTCCTTCATCCAACTCATTGAAAAAGCTGACGCCCCAGTACGGATTCCCTAGGGGAACCGCCAGTCACAACCTGCCAATTGGAGTACATGTCCAGTAGCCCTGTCTCCTGCCCGCTAACCAATGTTAAAATGGCTGCCTCCTTTTCCATGTGCTTTCATTTATGCCAACGGTCTATTTCGTGAAACCGTAAACCAATGCCTTCTGAAGTCCATATAAATAACATCCGTAGAATTACATAGAATCCCCAACACAGGAACAGGCCGCTCGGTCCTACCGCTGTAAGATCCACAAGAGCTTCCTTCCAACCCTAGTTCATCAACTCCATGGGTACAACCTTGTATTCCTTTCTCCCTCGTTAATGTAGCTGCTCCTTAAATGCATCTATACTATTTGCCTCAACTACCCTCGTGGTATCCAGTTCCACATTCTATCAAGTAGTTCTTGAAATCTTAGGGACGATCTTATGATCTAGTTTTGGGTTCTCTACAAGCAGACACATCTGTCTAGTTGTTTCCCCCAAAGCCCCGCATAACTGGAGACTTCCATCAGGTCACCTCAGCCCCAGCCAGTTAGTCTTTCCTGATCCGTGCAATTTCTTGCACCATGAGCCTTCTCCAGTGCCTCATTTTTCAATAGAGATCACGTGTACAGTACAAGAAGTCCTATACAAATTAACCAGAACGTCTGCTCTTCAATTCTTTGCTTCTAGTAAAACCCAGTGTTCGGTTTGTATGCGCTCTTAAACCGACCGTGCTGTTGCTACTTTTGATTTGAGAATCTGTTCGAGAAATTCTCCTCTACTCCATTTCAATTCTTGTTTACCAAGGATTGTGGACTCATTTCCTTACCAAGATGCACCAACTCCTTTAAATTAATTTCCATTTAAATACATCTACAACGTGACCAAGAAAAATAGGCAAATCAATTACCCTTTACAACGCTATGCTGGCTCCGTTGTCCAAGTGCTCAGTCAATCTACCACTAATGTCGTAGAGATTTGTCAATCTTCAGCCCCCATTACCATTCTTAGATTTAAAGCCAATTAATTCTACAGTTTCCTCTTATTATTTCGCAAGTCTGCCATTTCCTTATACTCAATTACAGCATGGGCTTCATCTGCTCAGAGTATGGCACCAATCAATTATTTACATTTATATTAGGAAAAAGCAGGTGGTCGTGAGTGACATGCGCCCCCTTGAAAATCGATAAGTGAAAATACGGAAATGGTGGCCATGTTGAATAATGCCAGACATCAACGAAATGTGGACTCAATGAAAGCAAACAGTAATGGCACTAAGTGACCCAATGGCTCCCATCCCAGGGATTTAAAGGGAGCAGATAAGAACATGCCAGATGCGCCAACTATGATGTTCCAAATTGTTCTCGATTCAACAACTATTCCTTTAGTGGGAAAACTGCATGATACTCGCTATTCAAGGAGTGTGAAACCAGGAATTAGAGCAGTTAGCCTAACACCTGTTGTGAAATTACTAGAATCCAAGGATGCAGAGACTAAACATTTGAAAAGTGGCAGCTGATCAGAGAGCCTACATGGATCTGTGAAAGGCAGGTCATGCCTGACGGAGGTGGAGTCGGAGGAGGGTCTATGGAATTCCAAAAGGCATTCGATAAATTCCTCAAGACTGTTAGCTAAAAGTTCAAGCTCATGGAATTGAAGGCAAATCATTAACCTTGTTAGGAAATTGAATGAGTGGCAGGAGACAGTAGGGATAATTGGCAGGATGTAACTAGTGGTGTCCCACAGGAATGTGTTGGGCCTCAACTATTCATTAACTAAATGGGATAGAAAGGCGCATGGGCAAAACTGTGGCAAATGGATTTCAAAGCAAGTGTGAGGTCATCCACTTTTGAATGCAGGATAGATCAGAGTACTTTCCAAATGGTGAAAAGCTAGTAAAAGTAGAAGTTAAATAAAGGCCTCCCGCCATGTACATAGATCATTCAAATTTCACGGACAGCTACAGAAAATCAAAAATAGCTAATGAATGCTCGTCTTATATCTCGAGGATTAACCAAGGGGGAAGAGGTAGAAGTTATGCTATTGTTAGACAAAGCCCTGGTTAGACTACACCTGGAGAACTGAGCACAGTTCTGGGCACCACACCTTAAGGATATCAAATCAACTTTTATTGTCATTGTTAGTGCACAAGTGCAGTACAAAGAAATGTAGGCTTGCGGTTCCCGAGAGAGAGTGTACATTTAGATTAAGACATTTAAACATTCAACATACATTTGGCTTGTAATACATTATCAGCATAATCATAATAAAGTGCATTGGCAGATGTGCAGGCTTTAGAGTTTATTTGTGGAGTTCAGTAGGATGACAGCCCTGGGAAAGAAGCTGTTTCTAAATCTGGTACGTACGGGTACGTATATTGGCTTGGCCTTGGAGGGAGTGCAGTGTAGGCTTACTAGAATACCTGACTGCCAAGGGTTAACTTACGCGGATAAATTATACAAACAGGAGTGGTATTAGCTGGCATTTAAGGTTAAGTGGATTTGGTCGAAGTTAAAAGCGAACTGAAGGTAAAGAGAAACTATTACTCCTGGTTGGAGTCTAGGACTAGGGGACATAGCCTATTGGAACCATACCTTTCAGGGGTGAAGTTAGTAAACGCTTCGACATAAAATAGTGTTAGAAGTTTGAAACTTCTGTAAACGGCAATTAATGCTGGGATCAATTGTTAATTTTAAATCTAAGATGGATAGATCGTTAGCCAAAGGTACTAAGGAATATGGGGCAAAAGCGAATATATGCAGCTAGGTCAGAGATCAGCCATGATCTCATAGCAGAACAGGTTCGAGGGGCTAAATAGCCTGCTCCTGTTTATGTAGGCATCAGGGCTTTTAATGAGAAACGGCTCAAGGTATCTTGGGATTCCTCTCAGCGTTAAATGGATGGTGAAATGTTACCGTGGCTCTCGGTGTTCACTCACCGAGGGCGGGTACTTGCGGAGATCCTTGATGAAGTGCGACAGTTTGTACTCTTGGTCTGATCCGAACTCCCGGTGACCTTCGGCTGGCCTGTTTGTGTGAAGCTGTAAATTGATCGGCCTGGTGAGCGGGATGGAAATCCTCATGTTCTGACCTGAGGAGATCACAAGATTGAAGGCGGCATCGGATAGCTCAGTCCGCTTAAAGACCCAACACGCATTTGCCATTTCCACACTACCGATAGGTACTTAACAGACACTGCTCCATCCAAATTCCCTCCGGTTTCCCCCCCCCACACAAGCACCTCTTTACCCGGTCCCAGCTTTAGCTACAAATTTGCCATTTTTACATTGAATTGATGAATCCAATGTCTTCCTGTAGATTAACTCAAGATGGGAAAGGCATCAGGCCTTCCCCAGTCTGCCCACAAGACCCGATGCTCACCTTTGACCCTCAGCCTGACTAGCAAGTGCCCACTGTATCCTTCACCCAAGCTCGCATTCTCGAGATTCTGCTAAAAAACAAACTGAACACTAATGAGATATCATGGATGATTAAAGCCACAAGGGAAAAATGAGGGTAAGGAAAGAGGCATACATTACGTGGACCGCAAGGGGAGAGCATAAGGGAGAATACGACGAGATTAGGAGAGAAGTCAACAATTAGGAAGGCAAAGAGGGACTATGAAATTAAATCAAGGCACATGTAGTAAAATATTTTAGACAAGCTAAAAAAGGGAGGTCGGAATGGGAATAGGGCCACTAAGATGGACAGGATAATACCACAGGCAGCGATAGAGAGATGGCAGAAATTAAATAATTACTTGGCTTCTATATTTACCAGGGAGATAGAACAGGTGGACATGCTGGAAGGCAAAATTAGAAATGTGCATTGAGATATTAAATAAACTAATCAAACTAAGGAAAAACCTGGTTCAGATGGGTTACATCTGCACATTTTAAAATAATCTAGGGAAGAGATAGGCTCATACTACATATTTAGTAATTCGTTAAAAATGGTGGTGCCAGAGGACTGGTGGTTAGCTAATATACCTATATTTAAAGGAGAGATAGAACATGTCCAGGGAACTATAGACCAGTCAGCTTAATGGTGGTAGGAAATATAAATGGAATACCTACTAAAGGAGAAAACAGAAAATCTAGAAACGCCAAAAAAGGAATAGTCAACATTGATTTCAAAAGGGAAAGCTTGTTTGTTCAACCTCAATTTTTTTTGAAGAGGCAACAGGGAGAGCAGACAAGGGTGATGCAGTAGGTGTAATTTATCTAGATTTGCAGAAGGCCTTCAAATAAGGTACTACAAAAGAGAATGAACAAAGTCAGAGAATGCAGAACAAGGCCAGAGAATGCAGAGTCAGGGGACAAGTAGCAAAATGGATAACTAGCTGGCTTGAGGAAAGGATGGACAGGCTGGGTCTCCTTTCTCTTGAAGAAGAGACAGCTGAGTAGTGACCCAAGAGGTCTTTAAAATTAAAGGCCATCAATATAAGAGAGTCACCAAGAAATCAAATAGGGAATTCAGGAGAAACTTCACCACTCAGTGGTGAGAATGTGGAACTCGCTACCACAGGGAGTGGTTGAAGCAAATAGTATGGATGTACTTAAGGGAGAAGGGAATAGAGGGCTACAGATACAGTTAGATGACAAAAGACAGGGGGAGGCTCAAGTGGAGCATAAATGCCAGCATGGACTGGTTGGGCCGAATAGCCTGTTTGCACCACTGCCTATAATGCAATCTCTGAACCCTTTAGTCAACCTATAGTTTGTCATGTGAAATCTTCGATGCATATTGGAAATCTGGGTGTCTCGCCTCTTGGATCTCCCTGCTTTCCACTTGGGATATCACTTCTCCAGTCACCCCCAAAATTTAAAAGTTGCGGGATTATGACTTTCTGAACCCTGAACGGAAAGTCCACAGCAGGAGCTGAAGAGGTTGCTGTAGTGCAAGCGAAGGCGAACAGCAAGAAACATTCTATAAAACTGGATACATCAGCAGAGCAAGGGAACCATTTCAGAATTAACAGGAGGGCGTTTGAAGTGACGCAGCTCAGAAGGGCACAAATGTCAAAATTCAAGTTCTCCCAGAACTTGAGAAACGGGCCACCTATGTGGTGCTGATTAAGGCCCAGGACAGTCTCACGCCTTGGGGCAGAGTTGCTGGACTCTGGCAGAGCATCAACGACAGCAATTCACTGGCCATCATCCATCTCAGAAGAGGGAAACACGAGGGACACCAATTGACATGTCAGCAGCTCTACATTGGAATATGGCAATGATCAGGCTTAGTGATGCGCCCGCTCCTGCATAGAACCATCTCAAACATAACCACTTGGGCAAGATCCTGGAGGCCATTGATAGTGGGAGCCCCCACCCAATGTTTTCTTGTGGACGATCATTTATCCTAATAGATTTACCATGATCCGATGGTCCAAGTGTACTGCATGCCACTAGCCAGAAGAAGATGGACCTGTATTATCATATTCTGTATTCCTGACAAAGATCCTAAACAAATGTGGAGCTGGACGCAACCCAACAAGGATGCAGCTGAAGTGAACTTGAAAGGATGAGCTGGAGTTAAAAGCCCAAGACAAAATGGAGCGGTGTCGTTTGGCTACTGCCTTATGTATCGGCACAGGAAGAATGATCCAGGGCCCCAGAAGGAATTGAGGCCACTCTGAAGTCACTCAGTGCCAGTGAAAGCATTCAGCGCTATCCATCCCCGGGATGCTCAGTAGGGATGTGGTGCCACGCCATCCTGCTGGGAAGAAACTTCCGAGTGGAAGAGACAATACAGATACAGACGACTGGTGACTCCAAACTCAGATTAAAGAAGCCGATCTTCAAACGGACCCAATTATTAGCCTCTGCCGCTGTGTTAAATACTGACCATCAGCCTCTGATCAACTAACTGATGGAATTGGCTAATGGTCCGGGATTCTTTCCCTTGTAGAACAGACTCAGATGAAACTGGTGACAGTGGCAATCATGAAAAATGAGCTTTTAGAATGGACAATGTTGGGAATCAAATTGAACTCTGTACATGATCGCAGGTAGAGCTCCAGTTGTAGAAACATAATCTGAATTACTTGGAAGGCAATACAACCTACGCACCCCATACACACCAGCCTTCTCCCCATAGTTCAGTGGGTTACAAATAGCCTGTGGGCTATCTAAAGCCAGCCTCACGAAATAGCATTAATGAACCTTGCATTTCATCTCTCCAACACTGGCTATAGACACCTCCCTACAAAAGGGACACCTGGAATCTCTTCCAAATCAGCCACGCGCAGTCAACCAGTTTACTTGTGCCAGCAATCGCGAGATGCATCATTGCTTCGTTGAGCCGCCTGTGCTCTGCCGTCTCCCTTTGTAATGAGCGATTGTCGACATTTCCCGCTCCTCCGAGCTCATTGGCCTCCAGTATACATGGCTCCTGGACCGCCTAGGGGGTAAAGGGAAGCACAGATGTGGCTAGTTCACCCAGAAAAGCGGAGTTGGCAGTTAGTTCACGCAGTCTGGCCAACACTACAAATTAGACAGTCTATTCTTCATGAACTTGATTCGCACCAACAATTCAAGCTCTCCAAAGAAAAAGAAAGCAAGTTTATTTTAAGACCTGTTTCATATAGCTCACGTCCCAAAATGCTTTAAAACTTGGAAGTGTAGTCACTGTCGTAATGTAGGAAACGTGCCAGCCAATCTGAACACAAGCTCCCACAAATAGGCAAGATAATGTTTAATCTGATACTTTTTGTTTAACTTGTCCCATTACCACCTCCTTTTGCCTTGAATATCTGAACCTCTCCTGCCTTGTATCCCATCACAGACCTTCCCCTTTGTTCTTTCATCCCCTCCCCACTTTCCCAGCCCCTGCAGTTGCTTAAAAATCTTTTCCATTTCCTGCTTTTTTCCAGTACTGACGGAAGGTCATCGACATGAAACGTTAAATCTGTTTCTCAGATGCTACCTGACCTCCAGCATTGTTTTTATTTTAGATTTCCAGCATCTGCAGTATTTTTAGATATCTGTTTCACTGACGTTGATTGATGGAATATTGGCCAGCACACCGCAGATAACTCCTGCTGTTTTAGTGCCATGGGAGATTTTAGGTCCATCTGAGAACAGACAGGGCCTGGGTTTAATGTCTCATCTGAAAGGTGAGCACCAGCAACAGTGCAGCACTCCCTCAGTACTGCACTGGAGTGTCAGCCTAGATTATTGTACAGGTTTTTGCAGTGAGACTTGAAACCACAACCTCCTCACTCAGGCGAGGTTGCTCCCAACTGAGCAGCAGCTGTCTCCTCCCTGCCTCACTCCCACAAAGGTGGCGAATTCCTAAGAAAATCCAGGTTCAATTTGCAACCCAACCCCAGTAATTTACAAGGTGAGCAGGAATTGGGACAGGTGCCAGGACCTGAACTATAGGGGGCTTCACTGGAGTCATGAGTCAGCTGGTGATCATCCTCTAGCCAGGTCTCGGGCTGTTTAAGTTCAGGGTTATTCGGAGGGAAAATGCCCTCCAGCATCGAGTGAAGGCTCAAACCTTCGGGGTGAGCGAGACCAGCTCGGAGTCCTGTAGACTTCCTTAGCACAGGTCACCCATTAGCGGGGCTCCGATAGCTAATCTGGCTCTGAACTTCAAAAATCACCAGGTCTGCAATGGTCACTTCTATTCCCAGTCCTACTTCCCCTCGGCCCCAGAGTCACTGGAGGGTCGCTAGTTCCTGGTTAGATAATTGAACTGCGCGGGTTTGAGCCTCACGCACGGACAAAAGACAGGGAGCCAACGCCTCAGATTTAGATTTACAAGACCAGAGGTGACACTACACTGCAGCCATTCCCCATCCCCACCTCTTATTCTAAATGGATAGTGGGGACACCTGATGGTCCAACACTCCGCTGAAGCGGTAGAAATCAGGTCCAGACTACGGAATTAAACTTCGATCGGTTTTAATTATTAAGTGGTGCGTTTAACCCAGGGAATCACTGCAAGAAGCAGCGTGAATTTAGAAGCAGCGTGAATTTAGAATTCACAGGTCTCAAAAGGCGATATCCGGACACTGACTTTTGGGCGGCATGACTTCACTTAACTAATCCTGATGAATCCGAGGCAAATCCGAAACTCGAGGTTTGATTTGACAGGAGAGCAGTTAGTACGGGTGACAACAGCAGATAGAGGCTCAATGTGGTGAATCGGGATTGATGGAAATCACAATCGGAAGTTTACGGTACAGAAGGATGCCATTCGTCCCATCATGTAATGTCGAAATAGCCATCTAGTCTAATCCCACTTTCCATCTTTTGGTTCGTATCGTTACATGTTACTACACTTTGTGCATATCCAAGTACTATGTAATGCGATGAGGGTCTCTGCCTCTACCACCCTCAGGTAGCGAGTTCTAGGCCCCCCCACCCCGCCACCCTCGGTGAACATTTCTAAACACCTCTAAAGACGACTTTCAATCTGTTCTAGTTATTGACCTCCAACTGAAATAGATCCGTCCTATCCACTACCTAGACCCCAGTTTATACACCTCAATGCAAACCACCCCAGCCCATCCAATCATTCCTCATTGCTAAAGTTCTCCAGTCCTGTCAACATCCTGGTAAATCCCCTTGTACCTTCTCTAGTGCAATCACATTTCCTTTAATGGCGACCCCAAAGCTGTGTGCAGGGCTCTAGCCCAACTATTAGCAAGGGAAACAAGGCAATCTTTCCCTGGCCCCCATCAAACCCGCGACCGTGAGAAAGAACAGTTGCAACAGGAGCTATGCATTTATCCCACTGATTCGGATTCTCGGTTAAAAGGCACCGCCCTAAAAAGTCAAGTCATGGGGAAGCTGGACACTGAAGGAACAAGCCCAGTTCGGACCGACGTGTGTTTGCAACTTAATTGAGAACTGTGGGAGTTCGAGGCAGAGTCAGCTTGGGTCTCCGGGGGACCACCACGTGACCTCGAGCACCTCCCGATTGTTGGGCTGCAGCAAGCCTGCCGGAAGAGAAGGCGATTCATTGAACATCCAATTATCTTTATCAGAGGGAGACCATCTTCAGGCTGAAATAAGGAAGCGTTATATGGAACCAAGTGAAACCTGTTGGTTATTAATACCACATTCAGTTAGTCCTGACTGTGAGAGTTAACTACCTGGTGAATCGGCCACTGTTCTGGAAAGGAACTCGAGCTTAATTTACGGGACAAATTACTGGTGAAGTCTAGATATGAGCAACTGGCGGTGGGAGAAATTACGACCAAGACCAGCCAGTTCTCAAAGGAGACCAAATTGGGCAGGTGGGAGAAGCCAGCCGATTTCTGGCCACAGTTTAAAGAGGCTCAATGAACCGCAGCCCCGGCTCCCGGGATGTAACCAGGCTGAATTGACAAGGCGAGTCTTCAAACAGCATTCGAGCTGACTGTTCCACTTGCACTTGCAGCCAGTGAACTGTGAAGTGAGGAGCCGCCAGAGCAAGGCCGACAGTCACGATATCCAGAGAGTAGTGAGAGTCTGCGCCTGTTCTTTCGGCGTGCAATCCATGCACTTTTATCCCCTGCAAGCATTTATCCAGTTCCCTTTAAGGATACTGTTCAGTCGGCATCCACCATCCCAGCAGGCAGTGCATTCCAAAGACTAACCACTCGTAAAGTTTCTCATGTCGCCTTTGGTTCTTTTGCCAATCACCTTAAATCTGTGCCCTCGTGAGCTACCCTTCAGCCATTGTAAGAAGTTCTCTAAACCCTTTGATTTTAAACACTATTAAACAGCCGATTAGCCTCCTCGGCTCCAAGGAGAACCGCCCCAGCTTCGCTATCCACGTAACTGCAATTACTCATCCCGGTAAATCTCGTCTGTACATAACATAAGAAATAAGAGCAGGAGTAGGCCAATCAGCCCCACGAGCCTGCTCCGCCATTCAATAAGATCATGGCTGATCTTATCCTAACCACCAATCCACTATCACAGAACCATCTCCTGAATCGTACAGAATTAGACACGAAATAGGAGCAGGATCAGGCTACACGGCCCCCGGGCCCGCTCCGCTACCCACAGGGCCATGACCGATCCGAACCTAGACTATGTCCAAATTCTTGCCCGCTCCCCGTAACCCTTAATTCTCTTTACTTCTAGGAAACTATTTCTGTTTTTATTTATGTAATGTAGCTTCTACAGCTTTTTGGGGCAGCATATTCCACAGACCTACCACCCTGAGTGAAGTAGTTCCTCCTCAGTTTTGAAAGAGCAGCCCCTTATTCTAAGACTATGCCCCCTAGTTCTAGTTTCACCCATCGGGAACATCTTCCCCGCATCCACCCGATCCAACCCCTTCACAATCTGATATGTTTCAATAAGATCGCCTCTCATTCTTCTGAACTCCAATGAGTAGAGTCCCAATCTACTCAACCTCTCCTCATGTGCCCACCCCCTCATCCCCGGGATTAACCGAGTGAACCTTCTTTGCACAGACTCGAGCGCAAGTATGTCCTTTCTTAAGTATGGACACCAAAACTGTACGCAGTATTCCAGGTGCGGTCTCACCAATACCTTGTACAACTGAAGCAATACCTCCCTATTTTTATATTCTATCCCCAAGCAATGAAAGCCAACATTCCATTGGCCGCCTTAATCACTTGCTGCACCTGCATACTAACCTTGAGTTTCGTGCACCAGGACCCCCAGATCCCTTTGTACTACAGTACTTTGCAGTTTCTTGCCATTAAGATAATAACTTGCTCTATGATTTTTCTTGCCAAAGTGCATAACCCCTCACTTTGCAGTATTGTATTCCATCTGCCAAATCTCTGCCCACTTACTTAGCCTGTCGATGTCCCCTTGCAGGTTTTTTATGTCCTCCTCACACTACTTTCCCTCCCATCTTAGTATCATCTGCAAACTTTGATATGTTACACTCGGTCCCCTCCTCCAAATCGTTAATATAGATTGTAAAGAGTTGGGGACCCAGCACTGACCCCTGCGGAACACCACTAGTTACTGATTGCCAGTCTGAGAATGAACCATTTATCCAACTCTGCCTTCTGTTAGATAGCCAATCCTCTATCCATGCCAGAATATTACCCCCAATCCCGTGATTTTTTATCTTAAGCAATAACCTTTTGTGGCACCTTGTCAAATGCCTTTTGGAAGTCTAAATACACTATGTCCACTGGTTGCCCTTTATCCACCCTATACGTTACTTCCTCAAAGAAGTCCAGCAAATTTGTCAAACATGACTCCCCCTTCATAAAACCATGCTGACTTTGTCCTATTAAATGATGATTATCCAAATGTCCTGTTACTGTCTCCTTAATAATGGACTCCAAAATTTTACCTACCACAGATGTTAGGCTAACCAGTCTATAGTTTCCAGCCTTCTGTCTACTGCCCTTTTTAAATAAGGGTGTTACATTAGCAGTTTTCCAGTCTGCCGGGACCTTTGCTGAGTCCAGGGAGTTTGGAAAATTATTACCAATGCATCCACAATCCCTACCGCCACTTCCCTCAAGACCCTAGGATGTAAGCCATCAGGTCCAGGTGATTTATCCGCCTTGAGTCCCATTATTTTACCGAGTACCACTTCCTTAGTGATTTTGATCGTGCTTAGCTCCTCCCCCCCCCTTTAGCCCCCTGTTTGTCCAGTGTTAGAATATTCTTAGTGTCTTCTACTGTAAAGACTGATGTAAAATATTCATTGTGTTTTTGCCATCTCCATATTTCCCACCATTAATTTCCTGGTCTCATCCTCTAAGGGACCAACATTTACTTTAGCCACCCTTTTTCTTTTTATATAACTATAAAAACTCTTACTATCTGTTTATATTTTTTGCTAAATTACTTTCATAATCTATCTTCCCTTTCTTAATCAATCAGTGTTATTTTTTGCTGTCTTTTAAAGTTTTCCCAATCCTCCCACTAGATTTGGCTATGTTATATGCCCCTGTTTTTTTGTCGAATACTATCCTTAATTTCTTTACTTAGCCACGGATGGCTGTCTTTTCTTTTACACCCTTTTCTTCAGTGGAATATATATTTTTTGGAAGTTGTAAAATAACTCCTTAAAATGTAAACCACTGATCTTGTATCCTCTTACCCTTTAATCAATTTTCCCAATCCACTCTACTCAATTCCGCTCTCATACCTTCATAGTCTCCTTTATTCAAGCTTAGCACGCTTGTTTGAGATCCAACCTTCTCACCCTCTAATTGAATATGGAATTCAACCATGTTATGGTCACTCATTCCAAGGGGATCCTTTACTGGGACATTTTTAATTAAGCCTGTCTCGTTACACAGGACCAGATCTAAGGTTGCTTGCCCCCTGGTCGGTTCAGTTACATACTGCTCAAGAAACCCATCCCTAATACACTCAATGAACACATCCTCAAGGCAGCCCTGCCCAATTTGATTTGTCCAATTAATATGATAGTTAAAATCCCCCATAATTATAGATGTTCCCTTATTACAACCCTCAACTATTTCCTGAATGATAATCCATCCAACAGAGTTGCCATTGTTCGGAGGCCTATAGAGTACACCCACTAGTGTTTTTTCCCCCATTATTCCTTACCTCCACCCAAACTGTTTCATTATCCTGATCTTTTGACCCAATATATTTTCTCTATTAGTGATTCCTTCCTTTATTAACAGCCACCCCACCTCCCCTTCCTTCAATACTTTCATATCCTTCCTAAAATGTGGTGACCAGAACTGGATGCAATACTCCCGTTGTGGCCTAACCAGTGCTTTATAAAGGCCGAGCATAACTTCTTCACTTCTGTACTGAATACCTCTAATAAGCCCAAGATCTCATGTGTCCTGCCACCTGCACGGACCTATGCACATTAACTCCCAGGTCACCCTGTCCCTGCACGCTTTAAAGTTGCGCCCTTAAGTGTATATTGCCGCTCCCTGTTCCTTCTGCCAAAATGCATCACCTCACTTAAATTCCATCTGCCACTTGCCTGCCTATTCTGCTAGCCTTTCTATCTCTTGTTGCAGTCGATTGGCTTCACCCTCATGGTTTGTCATGTCTGACATCAAGTCTTGCAACTCCAATTTACCCGGGCCAGATCCTAATCAATTCACTGAAAAGAGCCCTCCATAACTGGACTAAATCTTACCATACTATGATAAATATTCGAGATGCTCTCCGAATGTTACATTCGCCAATTGATCGAGTTAGTTCCAGGACTACATCCAGCAATGCCTCCTTTCCTCTTTGGCTAATAACCTACTGATCAATAAATTTCTCTTGAGCACACCTGAATTCCCTCCTTGAAAAATCACAGCCCCATTTCATAGAGGGAGTTAATGTCTCCCATTATCACTACTATCGTTCATGCATCTCTAGTTTTTGAAAAATCTGCCCATGTATCTCCTTCACTATTTAATGGCCTATAAAATACCCCAAGTAGCCCAATATCTCCACACTTTCTCAACTACAAATCAAAGATTCTGCCTTTGATCCTCAAGGACATTTAGAATATTTCCCTCGATCAAAACCGCTACCCCTCGTGCTTGGTCCCCTCCCCATCTCCTGAAGACTTTGGAACCACCATATGAAGCATCCAATCCTCATTGAGCCAGTTCTCGTTAGTGCCACATCATATTCGCGGTTTTTTGCGCCTGCAGCTCACCAACCTGTGCACACATGCACTCCAAATCGAACTTGGACTTTATTGTCTATGATCCCACCCAATTCTATATTCCTAACTAGAACTCAGTAGTGTACATCTTATTTCTACTTTATAAATACTACATATTGGTACCCAACCATCCTGCCGAATTAGTTTAAACCTTCCCAACATTGACTAACTTGCCCAGAAGTATTGGTCCCAGCTTTGTTCTGGTGCAAGCCGGCCTTCTTGAACAGGCCCCTCCCGCTACAGAACTGCTCCCAATGTCCCAGGGATCTGAAGCCCTCCCTCCTGCACCATGTCGCTAGCCATTCATTCACTTCCCATTTCTGCTCACTAGGACGTGGCACTGGGAATAATCCAGAGATTACTACGTTGGAGGGTCTGCTTTTTAAATTAATGCTGTGTTACATTTCTGGCAGCAACAATCCCCCTAAAATCTATGTTGAAACTAGTTCGAACCCCAATTCAACGAAGCTAATCACCAATCCTTCGGTAGTCACCGGTCGGCGGAGAGGGAGCACAGACAAGCCGGATCGTATCAGGCAGGGTCTTCAGAGATCCTGGATAATTCCTGGAAACCCGAACTCATTCCTCACATTGAGCCTGGTCTTCACGGCCAACGCGGAGCCTGAATGGTGACACGGCCAATCTAAAGGACTCCGCCACTGGAGGTTGAGGGAGACTCAGCATTACTTACCCCAGAGGCTGGGCCAGACCCTCAGCAGCGGACCGTCTCCTGGCCGCCAGCGAATTTACCGTGTTCGGGGGACTGGTGGAGATTCCAGCGCTCGACGCTCCGCCCTCTGCAGAGACAGGAGGAGAAAGGCAGGAGTTTAGGAGGTGGGGCGGTCAGAGCTCTTAAATTGTGATACTGAGGCCAAGCCGGTATTCTAAGCAGTCTACAGCCATTTTCACACAAACTCCAGGATCCGAGTCTGCATTGAGCCCTCGATCCCACAAGAGACACTCCCCGGAGTAGGAATTCGCAGCCCTTCCTTGTACAGAGGGTGAGCGGTTAATAAAGGAACGGGGTAAATACTCGGCCCCCAAACCTTGAAAATCACTCCCTCGGGTTCGCTTGATTTTAGGAGCATGTATACAAGCACCAAACAGACCCATTCGTAACTCATTAGGTTTAAACGGCGGGCGCTCACGGGGCATCGCAGGTTGTCGGTCACAAAAGCAGAAGTTGCGCTGTAAGAGGATTCTACGATAGACACATCCTGCATCACAAGCCTTGAAAGGGATCCCAGCCCAGCGTTAGAAAGACAATAACCCGAGTCAGAACAGTTCCTCATTCTCTCCCAAACCACTTCAGCAAAGGATGACATTTCATTCTAACCCAGCCGGTTATAATCCTCCGAGAACTTCCAGCCCAGAGACTGCGGCAGGCAGTGGGTTAGGTCCCAGTGAGAAGTTGAACACTCTCCGGGCTCGATCTGTTCACGGCAGTAATTTGAACCCAGCCTGGCGGTTGTGAGCCCAGACTCCCGAGAGCCTGGATTGGAAAGATCACTCGAGTGGCCCACGTGAATAGCCGGGTCGGACGGGTAGGTCACCGACACAGAGGCGGGGCAAAGTTTGAAAAGTAAACTTCACATCGAAAGTGTCTAACCCGGCAGTACCAGATTCGGTGCAAAAAAAGTGAAACATTATTCGGAGAGATGACAGTACACAGGGCGGTAGAATTTGGGAACTCATCCGCAAACAATTGATAGCTCAAATGTTAAATTTAACTCAGATGTGTTAATCAAAAGGTATTCGGGGATAAGGGGCAAAGGCGGGAATGAGTTAGGTCACAGGTCAGCCATGATCTCATTGAACGGCAGAATATTGCTCGAGGGGCTAAATTGCCTCCTCCTCTTCCTGTTGTCCTATAGCATCGGTTCTGGTCAAAGTTCAGATTTTCTTCTGAAATAAAGACTTGCATCAGTATAGCGCCTCTTCGACCGCCAAACGTCTCAAAGCGCTTTACAGCCAAAGCAGTATTTTTGAAGTGGAGTCACTGTCGTAATGTGGGAAACGCAGCAGCCAATTTGCACACAGCAAGCTCCCACAATGATAGTGCCCAAATAATCTGCTTTAGTGATACTGATTGAGGATAAATATTGCCAGGACATCAGGGAGAACTCCCTGCTCTTCAACCACTGTTAGAATCTTTTAAATCTCCGAGAGCAGACAGGGCCTCGGTTCAACATCTCACCCTCCAGCCAATGCAGCACTCAGTCCTGCGCTGGAGTCTCAGCCTAGACTTTTTTATGCTCAAGTGTCTGTAACGGGAATTAACCCATAACCTTCAGGTAGTGAGCTGGTAGTGAGCCGCCTGCTTGAACCGCTGCAGTCTGTGTGGTGAAGGTCCTCCCACAGTGCTGTTCCTCTTTTGATTGGACCAAGCAAAATAAACTGTAACTAATAAAAATTTAAATAAACCTTAACAAATCAAATTAAAATTTGGTTGTCTAAATCAATTATGCACTCCAGTCCCCGTGGTGCCCACCGGTCGCGGAAGCCCACAGTGCTGTTAGGGAGGGAGTTCCAGGATTTTAACCCAGCAACGATAAAGGATCGGCGATATAATTCTCTGCCTGTTTAAAGGGGCAGTGTCTCTGTGCCTGTTTAAAGGGGGAGTGTCTCTGTGTCTGTTTAAAGGGGCAGTGTCTCTGTGTCTGTTTAAAGGGAAAGTGTCTCTGTGTCTGTTTAAAGGGGCAGTGTCTCTGTGTCTGTTTAAAGGGGCAGTGTCTCTGTGTCTGTTTAAAGGGGCAGTGTCTCTGTGTCTGTTTAAAGGGGCAATGTCTCTGTGTCTGTTTAAAGGGGCAGTATCTTTGTGTCTGTTTAAAGGGGCAGTGTCTCTGTGTCTGTTTAAAGGGGCAGTGTCTCTGTGTCTGTTTAAAGGGGCGGTGTCTCTGTGTCTGTTTAAAGGGGCAGTGTATCTGTGTCTCTTTAAAGGGACAATGTCATAGGGCCATAGAGACATAATGGCACAGAAAGAGGCCATTCGGCCCATCGAGTCCATGCCGGCTCTCTGTACAGCAGTCCAGTCAGTCCCATTCCCCCGCTCTATCACCGTAGCCCTGCAAGTTTATTTCCCTCAAGTGCCTATCCAGCCCCCCCTTGAAAACATTCGGTGTCTCCGCTTCCACCACTTCCGTTGGCAGCGAGTTCCAGGATCTCATCACTCGCTGCATAAAAAAGTTTTTCCTCACATCCCGACTGTAACTCTTGCCAAAACCTTAAATCTGTGTCCCCTAGTCTTTGTACCATCAGCTAGTGGGAACAGCCTATCCAAACCCATCATAATCTTGTACACCTCTATCAAATCACCCCTCAACCTCCTTTGCTCTAATGAAAACAAATCCCGCTTTTCCGACCTGTCCTTGTAGCTAACATCACCATCCCCGGAACCATTCTGGTAAATCTCCTCTGCACCCTCTCAAGTGCATTCATGTCCTCCCGAAATTGTGGTGACCAGAACTGGACACAATACTCCAGTTGTGGCCTAACCAGCGTTTTATAAAGATTCAGCATATCTTCTCTACTTTTCTACTCAATACCTCTATTTATTAAGCCCAAGATCCCATATGCTTTGTTAAGCACTCTCTCAATATGTCCTGCCACCTTCAGGGGCCTATGCACATTAACTCCCAGGTCCCTCTGTCCCTGCACACTCTTTAAAACTGTGCCATTAAGTGTATATTGCCTCTCCCTGTTCATTCTGCCAAAATGCATCACCTCACACTTCTCTGTATTAAATTCCATCTGCCACGTGTCTGCCCATTCTGCTAGCCTTTCTGTGTCCTGATGCAGTCGATTGTTATTATCCTCACTGTTTGCCACACCCCCAAGTTTGGTGTCATCAGCAAATTTAGAAATTCTACTCTGTATTCCAATATCCAGATCATTTATTTATATCAAGAAAGCAGTGGCCCCAGTTCTGACCCTTGGGGAACACCACTGTCTACCCTCCTCCAGTCTGAAAGACAGCTATTTACCACAACTAGCTATTTTCTGTCCTTAAGCCAATTCCTTATGCAAGCTGCCACTGACCTACCTATTCCATGAGCCTCAATTTTGTTAACCAGCCTTCTATTTGGTACTTTGTCAAACGCCTTCCGAAAATCCATGTAGACAACTTCCAATGCATTCCCTTCAACGATCCTCCCTGTTACTTCATCAAAAAATTCAATTAGTGTAGTCAAACACGATCTTCCTTTTACAAACCCGTGTTGATTCTCCTTAAGTAGCTTAAACCTCTCCAAGTGCCCGTTAATATTTTCCTTGATAATTGTTTCTAAAACTTTACCCACTACTGATGTTAAACTGACTGGCCTGCAGTTACTAGGATTGTTCTTACACCCTTTCTTGAAGAATGGTGTCACATTTGCCAGGTTCCAATCCTCAGGCACCTCCCCCACATCCAGGGAAGATTGGAAAATTAAAGCAAGCACTTCCATTCTCCACACCCCCAATTCCCTTAGCATTCTGAGATGCAAGCCATCTGGACCAGGCGACTTATCCTCTCTAAGCATACCCAGCCCTTCTAGTACATCCTGTCTGTCAGTTTTCACAATTATAAGGCACAGAAACAGGCCATTCGATCCAACCAGTCCATTTCATTGTTTGTGCTCCACTAGAGCCTCCCCCCACCTTTCCTCATCTAAATCTATCTGCATAATCCTCTGCTCCCCTCTCACTCATATATATGTCTGCTTCACTATCTGAGGAGTTGCGAATGGAGCTGAGTACTACAACTATTAGCGAACAGGCCCATTCCTGACGTTATGATGGAGGGAACATAGGAGCCGGAGCAGGCTGCTTAGCCCCACGAGCCTGTTCCTCCATTCAATGAGATCATGGCTGACCTGTGACCTAACACTATAGACCTGCCTTTACCCCATACCCCTGAATAGCTTTGGTTAACAGAAATATATCAATCTCAGTTTAAACTTAACAAATAACCTAGTAACAATTGCTGATTGTGGAAGGGAGTTCCTAATTCCTACAACCTTTGCATGTAGAAATGTTTCCTAACTTCCCCCTTGAAAGGCTTGGCTTTAATTTTTAGGCTAAAATCTTTTTCTATTACCTAGAACCTTAACAAATTAAATTAAAATTTCATTGGCCGGGGTGATAATGCACTCAACTGGTCCAGAGAGTGGGCGGTCGAGGGGGCCCGACTGCCTGCCTCTCTCTTCCGTGACCATGTTCGTGCCCGGGTGGCCTTGGAGATGGAGCACGTGGTGTCCACCGGCAAGCTTGAGGCCTTCCACGACCGATGGATGCCACGGGGACTGGAGTGCATCATCACCTCGGCCAATCAAATTTTAATTTAATTTGTTAAGGTTCTTTTAAAGTTTTATTAGTTACAGTCTATTGGTTTTAGTGTACCCATCAGAAGAGTACACACACCTCAGACACATCTCACAGCTCCTCAACCATGTGAGGCATCTCACACACACACACACACACACACACACACACACACAAACACGCCTGCCAATACACTCCTTCACAATCGCCCCTCTTTTTCTGTTCCAGGAAAAACAAGCACATGGCAAGCAACAGCAGCAGCCGACCGGGAGAGGGGAAGCAAGACTCCAGAGATCACTCCCTTTGAGGAGGCAGTGCTGGACGCGATCAGGAGGGGCTTGGCAGGCATTGGGGCCAGAGGCAGAGCAGAGGGCATCTCGCAGAGAGGTAGGTGGCCACTGCAGCTTCCTTGCAGATGCAAGCCTATTCCTTATCTCTAATCGCCCAAAAGAGATCCTCGCTTCCCGCTTTACAGTGTAGATTACCAGGAGCAAGATGCACCTTGCCCCGTGGAGCAGGTTCAGCAAGAGCAACAGCCAGCTCACTCCCTGGAGGAAGAGGAAACATAGAAACATAGAAGATAGGAGCAGGAGTAGGCCATTCTGCCCTTCGAGCCTGCTCCGCCATTCAATGAGATCATGGCTAATCATTCAAATTCAGTACCCTGTCCCTGCCTTCTCCCCATATCCCTTGATCCCTTTAGCCTCAAGAAATATATCCAACTCTTTCTTGAATATATTTAATGAACTGGCCTCCACCACCCACTGTGGCAGAGAGTTCCACAGGTTCACCACTCTCTGGGTGAAGAAATTCCTCCTCATTTCAGTCCTAAATGTCCTACCCCTTATCCTTAGACTATGACCTCTGGTTCTGGACTCCCGACCATCGGGAACATCCTTCCAGCATCTAGTCTGTCCAGTTCTGACAGAATTTTATAGGTTTCGATGAGATCCCCTCTCAATCTTCTAAACTCCAGTGAGTATAAGCCCAATCGACACAATCTCTCCTCATACGTCATTCCTGCCATCCCAGGTATCAGCCTGGTGAAGCCAGGAGAGCAAGGATGAATGCACTGTATCACTGGCTACCACTGTTGCAGGCATCCGCTCAGAGGCCGGCACCACGAGCAACTTAGAAGCTGGCTTAGAAGAGGAATCCTCACCGAGGGATGCACCAGGCAATAGCGGGCAGCAGCCACGCTGGGTGGACGGAACACAGATGCCACATTTCCGGGAGGCGAGGTCTCGCACTAGTTCTACTGGAGAGGAGTCGGATGAGGACCTCACAGGGCCAAGCTTCAGAAGAAGGCTGATGGATACGACAAACCAAATGCTTGTTGCAATGGAGAGCCTGCCTGACAGCCTACTGGTCGTGGCGAGAGGGATGGTGGAGTCCGCCTCCACCTTGGTCCGGGGCTGGACCCAGAGCCTGGAACCCATCTTCTCCAGCGTGGAGAGGCTGGTGACTTCCAGCCAGCGACCTGCGGTGCCCGACATCATGCAGCGTCTGATGACTGAGGTCGCAGCTTCCACTGCAGTCATTGCAGCTCCCATGGAAGCTCAGGCAGCTGCCCTGGTGGCTCTGGGCTCCTCGGCAGAAACGGGCTTGCAGAGTGTCTCCGATGCAGATCTGTCCTCTACCAGATCATTGGGTGGGCTGAAAAGAGGCCCCCAGGTAGTGGCGTGGGAATCGTGGAGCAGGAACCTATGGGCCTCTCTCCGGATACCAGAATTCCTGCTCCCTCCCCCGCCACTCCACCATTGCTCTTGCCGTTGCCTGTCAGCCAGGTGGCCCAGACTGCTGAAGCCCATGCTGGGATGATGCAATCTAAGTCGGGGCCATCACGGCCCTCAGCCTCTCGAGGGCGTCCCAGGAGGACATCTGAACCTCCCTCTCTAGATTCTGAGCAGCCTCCACCTCGCCTGCTGCTGACAGTGGGGTTGCACTTTGTAGAAGCACCAGATTACCCAACAGCACTTATCGATAGCCACTGAGGGTAAACCCCAGGGTGAACCGTTTAATGTTTTCAAGTGATGTTGTTTCTGTCATATTTACATATTTTGTTTGTGATGTGTATAAAACATTGATTATGGTAATTGGGTAGTGGTGGAATCGGTGGTCTCTTACTGTGATCTTCAGGGGGAAGGGGTGACCGGATTGAGTGCAGATGATGGACTCTCTGGTGGAAGGTACCTCGTGTGGCCACAGTGCTCTGGGGTCTGGTGAAGCTGGTCTCTAAAGCCCTGTTCAATTAGCTTGCGACGAGCGTCCCTCCCAGGGGTGGCTTGTCTAGCTGGAAGTCTCTGGTGCTTCCCCCATTCCTCCTCCACCTCCTGTGATTGACCCTCTGGCACATATGCTGATGGTAACAGCTGGTCTCATGGTCGCCAGATTTTCAAACAGGCGCCCATTTGGTACAGCACCCATTTAGCGCCTGTTATCACCCTTTGGCCAAAATAACCCCCAGGTATGGTCTAACCATGGATTTGTACAGCTGTAGCACAACTTCTACCCCCTTGTACTCCAGTCCTCTAGATATAAAGTGCAGCATTCCATTAGCCTCTTTAATTATTTTCTGTTCCTCTCCGTGAAAGTTTAATGATCTATGTACATGGACACCCTAAGTCTCTTTGGACCTCCACTGCTTCTATATTTTCACTACTTAAAATGTATTCTGATCTATCCTTTTTAGGTCCTAGTGGATGACCTCACACGTTTGAAACCCATTTGCCTCAGGTTTGCCATTCACTTAATCTATTAAGATCTCTGTAATTTTATGCTTCCATCTACACTGCTTACATGCCACCTATCTTTGTGTCATCGGAAAACTTGGACATGTAGCTCTCTTTCCCATCATCTAAGTCATTAATAAATGCGGTGAATAGTTGAGGCCCCAACACAGATCCCTACGGGACACCACTAGTCATATCCTGCCAATTAGACAACCTGCCCATTACCCCCACTCTGTCTCCTAGCGCTCAGCTAATATCCTAACCAGGTCAATAATTTGCCTTCGAATCCATGAGCTTCACCTTTAGCTAACAATCTCTTCTGAGGGGCTTTGTCGAATGCCTTTTGGAAGTCCCTATAAATAACATCCATAGACATTTCTCTGGCCACTACTTTAGTCACCTCTTCAAAAACTAAAAAAGATTCGTCAGGCATGACCTACCCTTTACAAACCCTTTACAAATCCATGCTGGCTCTCTCTGGTTAGCTGAGAATTTAAGAATTTCAGTCACTCTATCCTTAATGATAGATTCTAGTAGTTTCCCGACAACAGATGTTAAGCTAACTGCTCTATAATTCCCTGGTTTCGCTCTCACCTTTCTTAAATAGCAGAGTGACATGTTCAATTTTCCAAACTGAAAGAACGTGCCCAAATCAAGAGAACTTTGTAAGATTATAGATAGCACATCAGCAATGTGCTCACCGACTTCCTTTAAAAAGCTGGGATGGAAACCATCTGGCCCTGGGGATTTGTTAATCTTTCATGCCTTTATTTTCTTCATTAATGTTATTTTGGTGAGTCCTGTCCCTGTTTCAATATTAGTTTCCTTGGGATTTCCGACATGCTATCCTCTTCCTCTACTGTAAATACTGATGTAAAATAATTATTCAGTATGTCTGCCATTTCCTTATTTTCATTTGCAATATCACGTTGTAGCCCACATTGCTCCTGACCACGCTTTTTTCCCTAACTTAATTCATATTCCCAAACTCTTACTATCTGCTTTGTCACCTTTTGTTCTTACCACTCCCAGTCGTCAGGACCCGTGCTACTTTTTGCATGCTTATTGCTTAGTTTTATGTAGTTCCTTACCTATTTTGTCGTCCATGGCGGTTTACTTTTTTTTGGCAAGCAGAGGTCTTGCCCTTTGGGGTATAAATTGGTTCTGTATCACGATTAATTACTTTTTGTACACCTCTCACTGATCTATGGCCGTTTGACCCATGAAAAGATTTGCCCAGAACACTGGACAGTCTCTGTCTCATCCCTGTCTTGCCTCAATCTAGAATCTTAGAAATTCATTGAAGTAGATGGTTGGGCCTAGGATACTGCCCTGAAGAACTCCTGCAGTAATGTTCTGGGGTTGAGATGATTGGCTTTCAACAACCATCTTCCTTTCTGCGAGGATTGACTTCAACCACTGGTGAATTTACCCCTGATCTCCATTGGCTTCAGTTTTACTCGGGCTTAGTAAGTTGAAAAAGGACCTGGCCTAGGAGGATTGGAAATAAAGAATAGCAGGTAAACAGTACATGCACAATGAGAGGCCTTCAAAGAGGAGATGGTTTGGACACAGAATAGGCGCATTCCCACGAGGGGGAGCGGCAGGACATCCAAAGCTAGAGCTCGCTGGCTGCCTGAAGAAATAGAGTAAAATGAAGTCGAAAAAGCAGACTTACGTCAGGTTCTTCATACAGTAAAGCATCAGGCTGAGCGGTGGTTTAAAAAGGGTGCCAGAGTTCAGGTGAGGTGTACCAGCCTCCAGTCTCCGAGCTCAGCGGGAGGGAGAGAAGTAAAAAGTAATTGAAGTGTGACATCACCAGAAAGCAGGTAGATGATTGGTTGGTGAGTATTTCTCTATTTTTAAACTTAAACTCTGTGGTTTAAAGTTACTAAGGTCTCTGTGGTGTAGCGGGGACTGTTGGTAAACCATTTAACTGTAGTGTAATTGGTGGGATTGAATGATATAATTTAATTTCAATTAATTAAAGGGGAAATCATGGCAGGACAGCCCAGTGCCATCGTATGCTCCTCCTGCGCTATGTGGGAACTCGGTAACACTTTGTGTGTCCATAACAACTACATGTGCAGGAAGTGCATCCAGCTGTAGCTACTGAGAGACCACATTGTGGCGCTGGAGCTGCGACTGGATGCATACTGGAGCATTTGCGATGCTCAGGATATCGTGAATAGCATGTTTACGGAGTTGGACACACTGCAGCTAGAGGTTGGACAGGCAGAAAGGGAAGGGGTGACCAACAGGCAGAGTACTAGGCGCAGGCAGGTAGTGCAGGGGTCCCCTGTGGACATCCCCCTCTCAGATACACCACTTTGAGAACTGTTGGGAGGGATGGCTTATCAGAGGAAGGCAGCAGCAGCCAACTTCCTAGCAACAGGGGTGGCTCTGCTGCACAGGACGGGAGGACAAAGAGGGGTAGAGCTATAGTAATAGGGGATTCTATTGTAAGGGGAATAGATAGGCATTCCTGCGGCCACAAACGAGACTCCAGGATGGTGTGTTGCCTCCCTGGTGCAAGGGTCATGGATGTCTTGGAGCGGCTGCAGAACATCTTGGAAGGGGAGTGTGAACAGCCAGTTGTCGTGGTGCATATAGGTACCAACGATATAGGTAAAAACTGGGATGAGGTCCTAAAAGCTGAATATAGGGAGTTAGGAGATAAATTAAAAAATAGGACCTCAAAGTTAGTAATCTCAGGATTGCTACCAGTGCTACTTGCTAGTCAGAGTAGAAATAGAAGGATATTTCAGATGAATATGTGGCTAGAGGAATGGTGCAATGGGGAGGAATTCAAATTCCTGGGACATTAGAACCAGTTCTGGGGGAGGTGGGCCCAGTTCAATCCAGACGGTTTACACCTGGGCAGGGCTGGAACCGATGTCCTAGGGGCAGTGTTTGCCAGTGCTCTGGGGGAGGGTTTAAACTAAAATGGCAGGGGGTTGGGAACCTGAGCAGGGAGGCAGAGGAAAGGGAAACAATGATAAAAGCAAAAGATAGGAAGGAGAAAAACACAAGTGGCAGTCAGAGAAATCAATGGTTTAAATCAAACGTGGCCACAGTAAATAATAATTCTAATAGCTGTAAGAGCGTTAAAAAAACAAGCCTGAAGGCTTTGTGTCTTAACGTGATGAACATTTGTAATAAGGTGGATGAATGGGCTGCGCAAATAGAGGTAAAGGAATATGATTTGGTTGGGATTAAGGAAACGTGGCTCAAGGATGGCCAAGGCTGGGAACTCAACATCCAGGGGTATTCGATATTCAGGAAAGATAGCCAAAAAGGAAAGGGAGGTGGGGTAGCATTACTGGTTAAATAAGGAATTAACGCAAGTGTAAGGAAGGACATTAGCTCTGATGATGTGGAATCCGTATGTGTAGAATTGAGAAATACCAAGGGGCAGAAAGCTTTAGTGGGAGTGGTATATAGACCTCCAAACAGTAAGGCGGAGATTGGGATTGGCATTAAAAGGGAAATTGAAGAAGCATGCAATAAGGGCACAGCAGTCATCATGGGTGACTTTAATCTACATATAGATTGGGCTAACCAAATTAGTAACAATACTGTGGAGGAGGAATACCTGGAGTGTTTACGGGATGGTTTCCTGGACCAATATGTCGAGGAACCAACCAGAGATCAAGCCATCTTAGACTGGGTATTATGTAATGAGAAAGGATTAATTAGCAATCTTGTTGTACAAGGCCCCTTGGGTCGGAGCGATCACAATATGATCGAATTCTTCATTAAGATGGAGAATGAAGTAGTTGACTCAGAGACTAGGGTCCTAAATTTAAATAAAGGAAACTACAATGGTCTGAGGCGCGAGTTGGGCAGGATTGATTGGGGAATGTCACTCAAAGGGTTGACGGTGGATAGGCAATGGCAAACATTCAAAGACCGCATGGATGAACTACAGAATTTGTTCATCCCAGTTTGTCATAAAAATGAAACAAAAAAGGTGACTCAACTGTGTGGCTAACAAGGGAAATTAGGGATACCATAAGATCCAAGGAGAGGATATATAAATTGGCCAGAAAAAGCAATAATCCTGAGGATTGGGAGCAGTTTAAGATTCAGCAAAGGAGGACAAAGGGTTTAATTAATAAGGGGAAAATAGGTTATGAGAGTAAGCTTGCAGTGAACATTAAAACAGACTGTAAAAGCTTTTATAGATACGTGAACAGGAAATGATTGGTGAAGTGAAGCGTAGGTCCCTTGCAGTCAGAATCAGGGGAATTTATAATGGGGAAAAAAGAAATGGCAGACTAACTAAATCCATATTTTGGTTCTGTCTTCACAAAGGGGGACACAAATAACCTCCCAGCGATGCTGCGGAACATGAAAGGGTGGAACTGAAAGAAATCAGTATTTGTAGGGAAATGGTGTTCGGGAAATTGATGGGACTGAAGGCCGATATATCCCCAGGGCCTGATAATCTACATCCTAGGGTACTTAAGGAAGTGGCCCTAGAAATAGTAGATGCATTGCTGATCATCTTCCAACATTTGATGGAATCTGGAACAGTACCCATGGATTGGAGGGTAGCTAATGTTACCCCACTATTCAAAAGAGGTGGTAGAGAGAAAACGGGGAATTACAGACCGGTAAGCCTGACATCGGTATTGGGGAAAATGCTAGAGTCCATTATAAAAGATGTAATAGCAGAGCACTTGGAAAACAGTGACAGGATCGGACAAAGTCAACATGGATTCACAAAAGGTGAATCGTGCTTGACTAATCTACTGGAATTTTTTGAGGATGAAACTGGTAAAATAGATAAGGGAGAACCAGTGGATGTGGTGTATCTGGACTTTCAGAAGGCCTTCGATAAGGTCCCGCATAAGAGATTAGCGTGTAAATTTAAGGCACATGGGATGGGGGGCAAGGAATTGACTTGGATAGAGGAACTGGTTGGCAGACAGAAAGCAAAGTGTTGGAATTAACGGGTCTTCTTTGGAATGGCGGGCACTGACTAGTGGGGTACCGCAGGGATCGGTCCTTGGAACCCAGCTTTTCACAATATATATAAAAGATCTGGACAATGGAACTAGATATAATACCTCCAAATTTGCAGAGGACACAAAGCTGGGTGGGCGTGTGTGCTGTGAGGAGGATGTCGAGAAACTCCAGGATGATTTGGACATGTTGGGTGATTGGGCAGAAACATGGCAGATGCAATATAACGTGGATAAATGTGAGGTTTTCCACTTTGGTGGCAAAAACAGGAAGGCAGATTATTATCTAAATGGCAATAGATTGGGAGAAGGGGAAGTGCAACGAGACCTGGGTGTCCTTGTGCACAACTCGCTGAAGATAAGCATGCAGGTGCAGCAGGCAGTTAAGAAGACAAATGGTATGTTGGCCTTCGTAGCGAGAGGGTTTGAGTACAGGAACAAGGATGTCTTGCTGCAGTTGTACAGGGCCTTGGTGAGACCACATCTTGAGTATTGTGTGCAGTTTTGGTCGCCTTATCTGAGGAAGAATGCTCTTGCCATGGAAGGAGTTCGGCGAAGATTCACCAGGCTGATACCTGGGATGGCAGGAATCACGTATGAGGAGAGATTGGGTCGATTGGCCTTGTACTCTCTGGAGTTTAGAGGAATGAGAGGTGATCTCATTGAAACTTGCAAAATTCTGACAGGACTGGACAGACAAGATACAGGAAGGATGTTCCCAATGGTCGGGGAGTCCAGAACCAGGGGACACAGTCTAAAGTTAAAGGGTAGGCCATTTAGGATAGAAATTAGGAGGAATTGCTTCACCCAGAGTGTGGTGAACCTGTGGAATTCTCTACCACAGAAGGCGTTGGGGGCCAGTTCATTAAATATATTCAAGAAGGAGTTGGATATATTTCTTAAGGGTAAAGGGATCAAGGGGTATGGGGAGGAAGCAGGTACCGGGTACTGAATTTGGATGATCAGCCATGATCGCATTGAATGGCGGAGCAGGCTCGAGGGGCCAAATGGCCTACTCCTGCTCCTATCTTCTATGTTTCTATGTTTCTAAGCTGAATACAGAGATGGCAGAGAATTAATGAATAAGGAAATATGACAGGCAAAGGGACTGTATGGGGAAAGCTTAGTGAGTAACAAAGTATTTTATTAATATATAAAGAGGAAAAGGAAAGTCATGGGAAGCGCGGAGTCGATTAAGTGCCTAAAAGGAAATCTTCTTGTGGAGGCAGAGGGTATGGCTGAGGTACTGAGTGAATACTTTGCATCTGTCTTCACTAAAGTGGAGGATGCTGCCAATGTCACAATAATTGAGGAGGTAGTAGAGAAATTGGACGGGATAAAAATAGATGAAGAGGAGCTACTAAAACAGTTGGCTGTAAACAAAGTCGAAAAGTCACCTGGTCTGGGTGAGGACATAGGAGCAGGAGTAGACCATTTGGCCCCTCGAGCCTGCTCCACTATTTAATGAGATCATGGCTGATCTGATCTTGGGCTCAGCACCTTTTCCCTGCCCGCTCCCCATAAACCTTCACTCCCTTATTGTTAAAAAATCTGTCTATCTTCACCTTAAATATATTCAATGACCCAGCCTCCACAGCTCTCTGAGGCAGAGACTAACACAGATTTACGACGCTCTGAGAAGAAATTCCACCTCATCTCAGCTTTAAATGGGCGACCCCTTATTCTGATACTATGCCCCTTAGTTCTAGAATCCCAAATGGGGGGAAACATCTTCTCTGCATCTACCTTGTCGAACCCTCTAAGTATCTTATATATTTAAGCTGTGTTCTAGACTGCTGATGGGCGTAAGGATGGGAATCGCGGAGGGTCTGGCCATAATATTTCAATCCTCCTATGATACTGGAGTGGTGCCAGACTGGACTATTGCAGATGTTACTGCAGCTGCTGAGCGGAAGGTGAGGACAGCACTTGGTAGCTGAGAAGTGAATCCCGCGTATGTTGGTATTATAAGAAGATTCTAGTTGTGTTTCTGTTGTGCTGCTGCTTGCCCATCCCTAGCTACCTTGAGAAGGTCATGGCGGGCTGTCTTCTTGACCCGCTGCTCTCTGTGTGATGATATCTCCTGCAGTGCTGTTCTTTGTAGCGAATTGAGAGAACTGGGTGTCGTGCTGGGTCACTTCATACTTAAAAATCAGCCAGGTTGTTGTGGGGTTAGAGTCACATTATAGGGCCAGACCGGGCAATCACAGCGGGTTTCCTTCCTAAAGGAATCAGTTGGATTTTAACAACAATCTGAAAGATTCATGGTTAATTTTACTGGTGTCTGTGTAGGAAAGACTGATATTAAGCAGTCCCCAGTAGCTGAGAACCATATAAATATATATATAAATTCAAGTGTAGCCATTGACCAACTAATCTTACCCAGAATTACTCCTGGGTATGAGCCATAATACCTTGTAACTAAAATGCTCAGGCTTGTTCAAAATGTAACCTCAACTACAGTAAGAAACAGTCTTGACTAGTTCTGATAACAGACAGTTATGCAGCTTACACAGCTTACGAGGTCTTGTACTGCTCATACCAGGGAAGCTAGAATGAGAGAGTTAAGGTAAATTCAATGGGGTGAAGAACTATAAACAAGATAACGATGAACAGGGTAAAGTTGTCGGAATAATACTGGAAAGGAGGGGCCAAGATGCTCCCCTTAGTCTGAGTGACAATGGTATTTTTACCATTAGAACCAATTAAAAAAAGGTGATTTGTTTAAAGACCCTATATGGACACTGGCCAAAGGAACTTTTGCTAAGAAAAGGGTTAAAACCTCGATACTCAAAGAACAACTTTACACAGACGTACTGCAAGAGCAAAGGAACAGACTGAAGTCCATGTCACCTGTGTCCGAGAGGTTCCAGAGACCAAGAGCAGCGAACTACTCCTTAAACTATCGCCTGTTGTTGAGTATATTATGCTGTAAGCTTAATAAATCTTGATCTATTGCCCAAGCACTACTGGTTGCTACGTATTTTGGTTGTCTCATCCAAGAACTCTGAGAGATCATTAAGATCTTACACCAGATTATAAAAAAAACTGAATTGAAATACTCAAAGTGCCGCAGTGGGATTTAAACTCAACTCGTTAAACTCAAGCTATACTTGTCCAGTAACATATCCACTTCACTCCATTAACCCAGCAATATATTGTTGTAAAAGGTCAATTTATGTAACTGTGATACTTATTCTCTTGATGACATTGACTGCATCATTGTAAGTATAGTTAAATGAAATGTTAAAGGAGAAAACAGAAGAACATCTAGAAATGAAAAATATAATAAAGAATTGTCAGCATGGATTTCAAAAATGAAAGTCTTGCTTGACCAAACTCATTGAATTTTTTGAATACATTACAGAGAGTGTAGACAAGGATAATGTAGCAGATGTAATTTATCTAGATTTTCAAAAGGCCTCCAATAAGGTACCCCATAATAGACTGATGAATAATGGGAGCGTATGCGGAGCCAGGGAATAAGTAGCAGATTGGATAACTAGCTGGCTTCAAGACAGAGAGTAGAGAGTAGTGGTAAAGGGTAGCTATTCAGAGTGGCAGAAGGTGGGATGTGGGGTCCCACAAGAATCAGTGCTGGGACCACTGCTGTTCACAATTCATTATTAATGATTTAGACTTTGGAATCAACAATAGGGAGGTCACATATTACTTGGAAAATACGAATCAAAGTGGGGGAGAGGAACAAAGGGATCTAGGAGTATAAATACACAAATCACTGTAAGTAGCAACACAGGTTGACAAAGCCATAAAAAGCAAACCGAGTACTAGGGTTTATTTCTAGAGGGATAGAATTGAAAAGTAGTGAAGTTATGCTAAACTTATATCAAAACTTGGTTAGACCACACTTGGAGTACTGCATACAATTCTGGTCGGCATATTATAAAACGGATATCGAGGCACTGGAGAGGCTGCATAAAAGATTTACAAGGATGATAGCAGAAATGCGAGAGGATACCTATCAGGAAAGGATGGACAGGCTGGATCTCTTTTCTCTTGAGAAGAGCAGGCTGAGGGCTGAGAGCTCTTTAAAATGATGAAAGGTTTTGATAGAGTAGATAGAGAGAGAGTGTTTCCACTTGTGAGGAAGAGCAAAACTAGAGGCAATCAATAAAGGAAAGTCAGCAAGAAATCCAATAGGGAATTCAGAAAAAAACTTATATTCCCAAAGAGTGGTGAGAATGTGGAACTCGCTACCACAGAGTGTGGTTGAAGCAAATGGTGTTGATGCATTTAAGGGGAGGCTAGACAAGCATATGAGGGAGAAGGGAATAGAGGGTTATGCTGATAGTTAGATTGGGAAAGACGGGAGGAGACTTGAGTGGAGCATAAAGAGCAGCATGGGCTGGTTGGGCCGAATGGCCTGGTACTGTGCCGGATATCCTGTGTAATCCTATGTTATCCTATGTACGTAAGATGGGTGCACATGGGAAACGGAGGCAGCATGTCCCTCCAGAAAGGCTGATTGACTCGCAGGGCGAAGCAAGTTTGGCTTTTCCGTTTTTCAATGGACCTTATTTTCTGATCCCTACGGGTGCGTACGAGCTGTGTACACACCCACAGGGACTTCGCAAGTTCCGGTTTCAGGCATGCGAAGCGCATGCGCTGAAAACCGGCTGTTCCGATCCGTCAACAATCCTCTTGACAGATCGGATGCCTGCCCTGGAGAAGGGCCTCTGCTGATGGAGAGTTCCGCTTTCTGCACAACCTCCGCCCACTGAAAACACTTAAAAATCTTACGCCTGGTAAAAGCAGGTAAATGGCCAGCGTTTACCAGCATAAGAGTTTAAAAAAGTAACAAATTTTTTTTAAAAATTTCACTCATTTATAATTTAAAAATACTTTAAAAAAAATGAAAATTTAATTTTCGCTCCGTAAAAAAGGTTAATTTTTTTTCAAAACGTTAAATTTTTTTTAAAAATATTAAATTTGATATAATTTTAACTAATTTTAAAAATGTGCTTTAAAAAAAGTTATTTAATGTTTTGATGTGTTTTTTCAGTGATCCCCATTCATACTTTTGACAGGTCTAAGCTGTCAAAAGCATGAAGGGGAATCCCTTCTCCCATTGGCTCCCCATGGCCCACGTGGTCCCAGAGACACCTGGGAACCGCATGCGCCCCTGGGAAACCTGGACCCTGCGCATTTCGGAGAGCAGAGGCCCAGGAGCGGAAATGGCCGGAACTCTGGAGCACTCAGGTAAGGGCGTAGATTTTTTCCAGATCGGAGGCCTCCGCACGCAGGAAGCAGCCGATCGGAAAATACAGGCCGTTCTTTTTCGTAGCATCTGCTGTATTTTGTGTGTGTTATTCGGACGTTTTGTTAGGACACAGCTCCGTGTCTGCCTGAACTGCTAGGTCATTGGATAATAAGATTAAGGTTTGAGTTAATCGCCGCTGCTACTCAAGCAGACAGAAACACTTTTATGCTTAGTTCACCAAGGAAAGAAACTGCATTCTTATAGCGCCTTATACATCTTCACGACTTGCCAAAGTGCTTCAAAACCATCGAATTACGTCGCAATCCAAGCACTGATGCTAAAAACATGGACTATAGAACCAGAGAGGTTCACAGCACAAAAGGAGACGGTTTGTGTTTTATGTGTCTGCACAGTGCCAGAGCAATCCAGAACTAATCCCACTGTCTCAACCAAGTCCTGTATAAATCCAAAACTAAACCCACTGCCCCACTGTCTCAACCTAGCTCTGAATCAATCCAAAACTAATCCCACTGGCCCACTGTCTCAACCAAGCCCTGTATCAATCCAAAACTAATCCCACTGACCCACTGTCTCAACCAAGCCCTGTATCAATCCAAAACTAATCCCACTGCCCCACTCTCTCAACCTAGCCCTGTATCAATCCAAAACTAAACCCACTGCCCCACTTTCTCAACCAAGCACTGTATCAATCCAAAACTAAACCCACTGCCCCATTGTCTCAACCTAGCCCTGTACCAATCCAAAACTAAACCCACATCCCCACTGTCTGAACCAAGCCCTGTATCAATCCAAAACGAAACCCACTGCCCCACTGTCTCAACCGAACCCTGTATGAATCCAAAACTAATCCCACTGCCCCACTGGCTCAGCCTAGCCCCGTATCAATCCAAAACTAAAGCCACTGCCCCATTGTCTCATCCTAGCCCTGTATCAATAAAAACTAATCTCACTGACACATTGTCTCAACCTAGCACTGTATCAATCAAAAACTCATTCCACTGCCGCATTGTCTCAACCTAGACCTGCATCAGTGCAAAACTAATCTCACTGCCCCATTATCTCAACCTAGCCTGTACCAATCCACAACTAAACCTACTGCCCCACTGTCTGAACCAAGCGCTGTATCAATCCAAAACTTAACCCACTGCCCAACTGTCTAATCCTAGCCCTTTATCAATCCAAAAATAAACCCACTGTCTCAACCTAGCACTGTATCAATCCTAAACTAATCCCACTGCCTCAACCAAGTCCTCTATTGATACAAAACTAAACCCACTTCCCCACAGTTCCAACCAAACCCTCTATCATTCCAAAACTAATCCCACCTCCCCACTGTCTAAACCAAGACTTCTATCAATCCAAAACTAAACCCACTGACCCACTGTCTCAACCAGCCCTCTAACAATCTGAAACTAAACCCAGTGCCTCTGTCTCAACCAAGCCCTGTATCAATCTGAAATTAACCCATTGTCCCACCCAAGCCCTTTATCAATCCAAAACTAAAGCCACTGCCCCACTGTGTCAACCTAGCCCTGTAACAATCCAAAACTAAAATCACTGTCCCACTGTATCAACCTAGCCCTGTACCAATCCACAACTAAACCTACTGCCCCACTGTCTGAGCCAAGCGCTGTATCAATCCAAAACTTAACCCACTGCCCAACTGTCTAATCCTAGCCCTCTATCAATCCAGAACAAATCCTACCTCCCCATTGTCTGAAGCCAGATTTCTATCAAACAAAAATGAAACCCTCTGACCCACTGTCTCAACCAAGCCCTCTATCAATCCGAAACTAAAGCCACTGGCTCTGTCTCAAACTAGCCCTGTATCAATCCAAAACTAAACCCACTGCCCCACTGTCTCAGCCTAGCCCTGTATCAATCCAAAACTAAACCCACTGCCCCACTTTCTCAACCAAGCACCGTGTCAATCCAAAACTAAACCCACTGCCCCACTCTCTGAACATAGCCCTGTATCAATCCAAAACTAAACCCACTGTCCAAACCGAACCCTGTATCAATCCAAAACTAAACCTACATCCCCACTGTCTCAACCAATACCTCTATCAATCCAAAACTAAATCCATTGTCACAACCTAGCCTTGCATCAATCCAAAACAAAGCCCACTGCCCCATTGTCTCAACCTAGCCCCGTATCAGTCCAAAACTATACCCACTGCCTTAACCTAGCCCTTTATCAATCCAAAAATAAACCCACTCTCTCAACCTAGCACTGTATCAATTCTAAACTAATCCCACTGCCCCACTGTCTCAACCAAGCCCTCTATTGATACAAAACTAAACCCACTTCCCCACAGTTCCAACCAAACCCTCTATCAATCCAAGACTAATCCCACCTCCCCACTGTCTAAACCAAGCCTTCTATCAATCCAAAACTAAACCCACTGACCCACTGTCTCAACCAGCCCTCTAACAATCTGAAACTAAACCCACTGCCTCTGTCTCAACCAAGCCCTGTATCAATCTGTAACTAAACCCATTGTCCCACCCAAGCCCTTTATCAATCCAAAACTAAAGCCAATGCCCCACTGTATCAAACTAGCCCTGTAACAATCCAAAACTAAAATCACTGCCCCACTGTCTCAACCTAACCACGTATCAATCCAAAACTAAACCCACTGTCCCACAGTCTCAACCAAGCTCTGTATCAATCTAAAACGAAACCCACTGTCTCAAACTGGCACTGTACCAATCCAACACTAATGCCACCACTCCACTGTCTCAACAAAGCCCTCTATCAATAGTAAACTAAACCCATTGCCCCACAATTCCAACTAAGCCCTCTGCCCCACATTTCCAACTAAGCCCTCTATCAATACAAATCTAATCCCACCACCTCATTATCTGAACCAAGCCTTCTATCAATCCAAAACTAAACCCATTGACCCACTGTCCCAACCAAGCCCTCTACCAATCAGAAACTAAATCCACTGCCTCTGCCTCAACCAAGCCTTGTATCACTCCAAAATTAAACCCACTGCCTCACTGTCTCCCCGTAGCCCTGTATCAATCCAAAACTAAACCCATTTTCTCAGCCTAGCCCTATATCAATCCAAAACTAAAGCCACTTCCCCATTGTCTCCAGCAAGCCATATATCAATCCAAAAGTAAACCACTGCCCCACTGTCTCAAGCAAGCACTGTATCAATCCAAAAGTAAACTCACTGTCACAACCTTGCCCTTTATCAATTCAAAACTAAACACATTGCACCACTGTCTCAACCTAGCACTGTATCAATCCAAAACTAAACCCACTGCCCTATTCTCTCAACCTAGCCCTGTATCAATTCAATACTAAACCCATTGCCCCACTGACTCAGCCTAGCACTGTATCAATCCAAAATTAATCCCACTGCCCCACACTCTCACCCAAGCTCTGTATGAATCCCAAACTAAACCCACTGTCTGAACCTAGCCCCGTACCAATCCAAAACTAAACACACTGCCCCACTGTCTCAACCTAGCCCTGTATCAATCTAAAACTAAACACATTGCCCCACTGTCTCAGCCTAGCCCTGTATTAATCCAAAACTAAACCCAAAGCCACATTGTCTCAACCTAGCCCTGTACCCATCCAAAACTAAACCTACTGCCCCACTGTCTCAACCTAGCCCTGTATCCATCCAAAATTAATCCCACCTCCCCACTGTCTGAACCAAGCCTTCTATCAATCCAAAACTAAACCCACTGTCTCAACCAGCCCTCTAACAATCTGAAACTAAACCCACTGCCTCTGTCTCAACCAAGCCCTGTACCAATCTGAAACTAAACCCATTGTCCCACCCAAGCCCTTTATCAATCCAAAACTAAACCCACTGCCCCACTGTCTCAACCTAACTCTATATCAGCCCAAAACTATTCCCACTGCCCCACTGTCTCAGCGAAACCCTCTATCGATACAAAACTAAACCCACTGCCCCGTAGTTCCTACTAAGCCCTCTATCAATCCAAATCTAATCACACCTCCCCACTGTCTGAACCAAACGTTCTATCAAACTAAAAATAAACCCACTGACCCACTGTCTCAACCTAGCCCCACATTAATCCAAAACTACACAACTGCCCCACTCTCTTAACATAGCCCTGTATCAATTGAAAAATAATCCCATTGCCCCAAAGTCTCAACCTAGCCTTGTATCAATCAAAACTAAACCCACTGCCCCATTTCTCTCAACCTAGCCCTGTATCAATCCAAAACTAAACCCACTGCCCCACTGTCTCAACCAAGCCCTCTATTAATACAAAACTAAACACACAGCCCCACAGTTCAAACCAAATCCTCTATCAATCCAGAACTAATCCCAACTTCCCCACTGTCTGAACCAAGCCTTCTATCAATCCAGAACTAAACCCACTGACCCATTGTCTCAACCAAGCTATGTTACAATCTGAAACTAAACCCACTGCCTCTGTCTCAACCAAGCCCTGTATCAATCTGAAACTAAACCCATTGTCCCACCCAAGCCCTTTATCGATCGAAAACTAAAGCCACTGCTCCACTGTGTCAACCTAGCTCTGTATCAATCCAAAACTAAACCCAGCGCCCCACTCTTTCAACCTAGCACTATCAATTAAAAACTGGACCCACTGCCACATTGTCTCAACCTAGCTCTGTATCAATCCAAAACGAAACCTACTGTCTCAACATAGCCCTGTAATAATCCAAAACTAAAACCACTGCCCCACTGTCTGAGCCAATCCCTCTATCAATCCAAAACTAAACCCACTGTCTCAACCTAGCCCTGTATCAATTCCAAACTAAGCCCACTGCTCCATTGTCTCAACCTTGCCCTGTTTCAATTCAAAACAAAACTCACTGCCCCGCTGCATTAAACTAGCCCTGTATCAATCCAAAATAAACCCACTGCCCCACTGTCTCAACCTTGCACTGTATCAATCCTAAATTAATCCCACTGTCTCAACCTAGCCCTGTATCAATCCTAAACTAATCCCAATGCCCCACTCTCAACCAAGCCCTCTATTGATACAAAACTAAACCCACTTCCCCACAGTTCCAACCAAACCCTCTATCAATCCAAAACTAATCCCACCTCCCCACTGTCTGCACCAAGCCTTCTATTAATCCAAAAATGAACCCACTGTCTCAACCAAGCCCTCTATCAATCCGAAACTAAATCCACTGACCCACAGTCTCTGCCTAGCCCTGTATCAAACCAAAACTAAAGCCACTGCCCCATAGTCTCAACCTAACCCTGTTTCAATCCAAAACTAAACCCACTGCCCCACTCTCTCACCCAAGCTCTGTATGAACCCCAAACTAAACCCACTGCCCCACTGTCTGAACCTAGCCCCGTATCAATCCAAAACTAAACCCACTGCCACACTGTCTGTACATAGCCCTGTATCAAACCAAAACTAAACCCACATCCCCACTTTCTGAACCAAGCCTTCTATCAATCCAGAACTAAACCCACTGACACATTGTCTCAACCAAGCCCTCTAACAATCTGAAACTAAACCCAGTGCCTCTGTCTCAACCAAGCCATGTATCGATCGAAAACTAAGCCACTGCCCCACTGTGTCAACCTAGCTCTGTATCAATCCAAAACTAAACCCACCGCCCCACTCTTTCAACCTGGCACTCTCAATTAAAAACTGGGCCCACTGCCACATTGTCTCAACCTAGCCCTGTATCAATCAAAAACTAAACCCACTGTCTCAACATAGCCCTGTAATAATCCAAAACTAAAACCACTGCCCCACTGTCTCAACCTAGCCCTGTTTCAAACCAGACCTAAACACGCTTCTCCACTGTCTCAACCTAGCCTTGTATCAATCCAAAACTAAACCCACTGCCATACTGTCTTCCCATAGTCCTGTATCAATCCAAAACTAAACCCATTGCCCCATTGTCACAGCCTAGCCCTGTATCAATTCAAAAATAAACCCACTTCCCTATTGTCTCCAACAAGCCATATATCAATCCAAAACTAAATCCACCGCCCCACTGTCTCAACCAAGCCCTCTCTCAATCGAAAAGTAAACCCACTGTCTCAACCTTGCCCGCTATAAATTCAAAAATAATCCCATTGCCCCATGTCTCAACCTAGCCCTGTATCAATCCAAAACTAAACCGAGTACCCACCGTCTCTATCTAGCCCTGTATCAACCAAAACTAAACCCACTGCCCCATTTCTCTCAACCTAGCCCTGTATCAATCCAAAACTAAACCCACTGCCCCACTCTCTCAACGAAGCTCTGTATGAATCCAAAACTAAACCCAATGTCTGAACCTAGCCCTGTATCAATCCAAAACTAAACCCACTGCCACACTATCTGAACCAAGCCCTGTATCAATGCAAAACTAAACCCACTGCCCCACTCTCTCAACCTAGCCCTGTATCAATCCAAAACTAAACCCACTGCCCCATTCTCTCAACCTAGCCCTGTACCAACACAAAACTAAACCCACTGCCCCACTGTCTCAACCTAGCCCTGTTTCAACAAAAAACTAAACCCACTGCCCAACTGTCTCAACCTAGCCCTGTACCAACACAAAACTAAATCCAATGCCTCACTGTCTCCACCTAGCCCTTTATCAAACCAAAACTAAACCCACTGCCCCATTGTCTCAATCTAGCACTGTATCAATCAAAAACTAAACCCACTGCCCCACTGTCTGAACCAATCCCTGTATCAATCCAAAACTAAACCCACTGCCCCACTGTCTCAACATAGCCATCTATCAATCCAAAACTAAAAACACTGCCCCACTGTCTCAACCTAACCCTATATCAGTCCAAAACTATTCCCACTGCCCCATAGTCTCAAGCAATCCCTCTATCAATCCAAAACTAAACCCACTGACCCACTGTCTCAACCTAGCACTGTACCAGTCCAAAACTGATGCCACCACCCCACTGTCTCAGCGAAGATTTCCATCAATACAAAACTAAACCCACTGCCCCACAGTTCCTACTAAGTCCTCTATCAATCCAAATCTAATCGCACCTCCCCACTGTCTGAAGCAAACGATCTATCAATCTAAAAATAAACACACTGACCCACTGTCTCAACCAAGCCCTCTATTAATCCGAAACTAAACCCACTGCGTCTGTCTCAACCAAGCCCTGTATCAATCCAAAACTAAACCCACTGACCCACAGTCTCAGCCTAGCACTGTATCAAACCAAAAGTAAAGCCACTGCCCCATTGTTTCAATCTAGCCCTGTGTCAATCCAAAACTAAACCCACTGCCCCACTCTCTCAACCTAGCCCTGTATCAATCCAAAACTAAACCCACTGCCCCACTGTCTGAACCTAGCCCTGTTTCAATCCAAAACTAATCCCACTGGCACACTCTCTGAACCAATTACTCTATCAATCCAAATCTAAACCCACTGTCTCAATCTAGCCCTGTATCAATTCCAAACTAAGCCCAATGCTGCACTGTCTCAACCTCGCCCTGTATCAACACAAAACTAAACCCACTGCCCCACTGTCTCAACCTAGCCCTGTATCAATCCAAATCTAAACCCACTGCCCCACTGTCTCAACCTAGACCTGTATCAACACAAAACTAAACCCACTGCCCATACTTTCTCAACCTAGCCCTGTATCGATCCTAAACTAATCCCACTGCCCCACTGTCTCAACCAAGCCGTCTATTGATACAAAACTAAACCCACTTCCCCACAGTTCCAACCAAACCCTCTATCAATCCAAAACTAAACCCACTCTCAATCTGAAACTAAACCCACTGCCTCTGTCTCAACCAAGCCCTGTATCAATCTGAAACTAAACCCATTGTCCCACCCAAGCCCTTTATCAATCCAAAACTAAAGCCACTGCCCCACTGTGTCAACGTAGCCCTGTATTATTCCAAAACTAAACCCACTGCAACACTTTCTCAAACTAACCACATATCAATCCAAAACTAATCCCACTGCCCCACAGTCTCAACCAAGATCTGTATCAATTTAAAACGAAACCCACTGCCCCACTGTCTCAAACTGGCACTGTACCAATCCAAAGCTAATGCCACCACTCCACTGTCTCAGCAATGCCCTCTATCAATACTAAATTAAACCCACTGCCCCACCGTTCCAACTAAGCCCTCCGCCCCAAAGTTCCAACTAAGCCCTCTATCAATCCAAATCTAATCCCACCTCCTCATTGTCTGAACCAAGCCTGCTGTCAATCCAAAACTAAAGCCATTGACCCACTGTCCCAAACAAGCCTTCTATAAATCTGAAACATAACCCATTGCCCCATTATCTCAGGCTAGCCCTATATCAATCCAAAACTAAACCCACTGCCTCACTGTCTCAACCGAGCCCTGTATCAATTCAAAACTAAACCCGCTGCCTCACTGTCTCCCCGTAGCCCTGTATCAATTCAACACTAAAGCCACTTCCCCATTGTCTCCGGCAAGCCATATATCAATCCAAAAGTAAACCACTGCCCCACCGTCACAACCAAGAACTGTATCAATCCAAAAGTAAATCCAAATTCTCAACCTTGCCCTGTATCAATTCAAAACTAAACCCATTGCCCGACTGACTCAGCCTAGCCCTGTATCAATCCAAAACTAAACCCAATGCACTATTCTCTCAACCTAGCCCTGTACCAACACAAAACTGAACCCACTGCCCCACTGTCTCAACCTAGCCCTTTATCAAACCAAAACTAAACCCACTGCCCCACTGTCTCAACCTAGCCCTGCACCAACACAAAACTGAACCCACTGCCCCACTGTCTCAACCTAGCCCTTTATCAAACCAAAACTAAACCCACTGCCCCATTGCCTCAACCTAGCCCTGTATCAACACAAAACTAAACACACTGCCCATACTGTCTCAACCTAGCCCTGTACCAACACAAATCTAAACACACTGCCCCACTGTCTCAACCTAGCCTTGTACCAACACAAAACTAAACCCACTGCCCCATTGTCTCAACCTAGCCCTGTATCAACACAAAACTAAACCCATTGTCTCAACCTAGCCCTTTACCAACACAAAACTAAACCCACTGCCCCACTGTCTGAACCAAGCCCTGTATCAATCCAAAACTAAACCCACTGCCCCATTGTCTCATCCTAGCCCTGCATCAATCCAAAACGAAACCCACTGCCCCATAGTCTCAAGCAATCCCTCTATCAATCCAAAACTAAACCCACTGCCCCACTTTCTCAACCTAGCACTGTACCAGTCCAAAACTGATGCCACCACCCCACTGTCTCAGCGAAGACCTCCATCAATACAAAACTAAACCCACTGCCCCACAGTTCCTACTAAGTCCTCTATCAGTCCGAATCTAATCGCACCTCCCCACTGTCTGAACCAAACGTTCTATCAATCTAAAAGTAACCCACTGACCCACTGTCTCAACCAAGCCCTCTATCAATCCAAAACGAAACCCACTGACCCACAGTCTCAGCCTAGCCCTGTATCAAACCAAAAGTAAAGCCACTGCCCCATTGTTTCAACCTAGCCCTGTGTCAATCCAATAAAAAACCCACTGCCCCATTATCTCAACCTAGCCCTGTGTCAATCCAAAACTAAACCCACTGCCCCACTCTCTCACCCAAGCTCTGTATGAATCCCAAATTAACCCACTGTCTGAACCTAGCCCCGTACCAATCCAAAACTAAACACACTGCCCCACTGTCTCAACCTAGCCCTGTATCAATCTAAAACTAAACATATTGCCCCACTGTCTCAGCCTAGCCCTGTATTAATCCAAAACTAAACCCAAAGCCACATTGTCTCAACCTAGCCCTGTACCCATCCAAAACTAAAACCCACTGCCCCACTGTCTCAACCTAGCCCTGTATCCATCCAAAATTAATCCCACCTCCCCACTGTCTGAACCAAGCCTTCTATCAATCCAAAACTAAACCCACTGTCTCAACCAGCCCTCTAACAAACTGAAACTAAACCCACTGCCTCTGTCTCAACCAAGCCCTGTATCAATCTGAAACTAAACCCATTGTCCCACCCAAGCCCTTTATCAATCGAAAACTAAAGCCACTGCCCCACTGTGTCAACTTAGCCCTGTATTAATCCAAAACGAAACCCACTGCACCACTCTCTCAACCTAGCACTGTATCAATTAAAAACTGGACCCACTGCCCCATTGTCTCAACCTAGCCCTGTATCAATCCCAAACTACTCCCACTGCCCCACTGTCTCAACATAGCCATGTATCAACACAAAACTAAACCCGCTGCCTATACTGTCTCAACCTAGCCATCTATCAATCCAAAACTAAAACCGCTGCCCACTGCCTCAAGCAAGCCCTCTATCAATGTAAAACTAATTTCACTGCCCCGCGGTCACAACCAAGCCCTGCATCAATCGAGAACTCAACCCACTGTCTCAAATTAGCCCTGACTCAATGCAAAACTAATCCCACTATCTCGACCAAGCCCCGTATCAATCCAAATCTAAGCCCACTGTTCCATTATCTCAACCTAGCCCTGTATCAATCCAAAACCAAACCCACTGCCCCACTGTCTTACTCTAGCCCTGTGTCAATCCAAAAATAAACCCACTTCCCCACTGTCTCAACCTTGCACTGTATCAATCCAAAACTAAACCCACTGCCGCATTGTCTCAACCTAGCCCTGTATCAATCCAAAACTATGCCCACTGCCCCACTCTCTCAAACTAGCCCTGTATTAATTCCAAACTAAGCGCTTTGCCCCACTGTCTTTACCTAACCCTGTATCAAACCTAAACAAATCCCACTACCACTGTCTCAACCAAGCCTTCTATTAATACAGAACTAATCCCACTGCCCCACAGTTCCAACCAATCCCTCTATCAATCCAAAACTAATTCCAACTCCTCACTATCTGAACCAAGCCTTCCCTCATTCCAGAACTAAACCCACTGTCTCATCCAAGCCCTCCAACAATCCGAAACTAAACCAACTGCCTGTGTCTCAAGCAAGCTCTGTATCAATCTGAAACTAAACCTAATGCACCACTGTCCCACCCAAGCCCTTTATCAATTCAAAACTAACCCCAATGTCTCAACATAGCCCTGTTTAAATCCAAAACTAAACCCACTGCCCCACTGTGTCAACCTAGCCCTGTGTCAATCCAAAACTAACACCACTGCCGCACTCTCTCAACCTAGCACTGTATCAATTAAAAACTAACCCCATTTTCTCAACCTAGCACTCTATTAATCCAAAACTAAACACACTGCACCACTGTCTGAACCTAGCACTGTATCAATCCAAAACCAGTGCCACTGCCCCACTGTCTCAATCAAGCCCTCTATCAATACAAAACTAAACCCACTGCCCCACAATTCCAAACAAGCCGCTATCAATCCAAAACTAATCCCACCTTCCCACTGTCTCAACCAAGCCTTCTATCAATCCGAAACTAAACCAACTGTCTCTGTCTCAACGAAGCCCTGTATCAAACTGAAACAGACGACACAAAGCTGGATGGACGTGTGTGCTGTGAGGAGGATGCTGAGAAACTCCAGTATGATTTGGACAGGTTGGGTGATTGGGCAGGAACATGGCAGATGGAGTATAATGTGGATAAATACGAGGTTATCCACTTTGGTGGCAAAAACAGGAAGGCAGTTTATTATATGAATGGCAATCGATTGGGAGAAGAGGAAGTGCAACAAGACCTGGGTGTCCTTGTGCACCAGTCGCTGAAGGTAAGCATGCAGGTGCAGCATGCGGTTAAGAAGGCAAATGTTATGTTGGTCTTCGTAGTGAGAGGGGTCGAGTACAAGAACAAGAATGTCTTGCTACAGGGCCTTTGTGAGACCACACCTTGAGTATTGTGTGCAGTTTTGGTCGCCTTATCTGAGGACGGATGTTCTTGCCATGGAGGGAGTGCAGCGAAGATTCACCAGGCTGATACCTGGGATGGCAGGAATGATGTATCAGGAGAGATTACATCGATTGGGCTTATTGCTGCTGGAATTTAGAAGAATGAGAGGGGATCTCATTGAAACTTATAAAATTCTAAGGACTGGACAGACTGGATGCAGGAAGGATGTTCCCGATGGCCGGGGAGTCCAGAACCAGGGGTCACAGACTAAAGATAAGGGGTAAGCCATTTAGGACAGAGATGAGGAGGAATTTCTTCAACCATGGAGTGGTGAACCTGTGGAATTCTCTACCACAGAAGGCAGTGGAGGCCAATGCATTAAATATATTCAAGAAGTAGTTGGATATATTCCTTAAGGCTAAAGGGATCAAGGGATATGGGGAGAAGGCAGGGACAGGGTACTGAATTTGGATGATCAGCCATGATTTCATTGAATGGCGGAGCAGGATCGAGGGGCCGAATGGTCTACTCCTGCTCGTATCTTCCATGTTTCTATGTAAACCCCCTGCGCCACTGTTCCACCCAAGCTCTGTATCAATCTAAAACTAACCCCATTGTCTCAACCAAGCCCTGTATCAATCCAAAACTATACCCACTGACCCACTGTCTCAACCTAGCCCTGTATCAATCCAAAACTGAACCCACTGACCCACTGTCTCAACCTAGTCCTGTATCAATCCAAAACTAAACCCACTGCCCCACTGTCTGAACCTAGCACTGTATCAATCCAAAACTAAACCCACGGCCACACTGTCTAGACCAAGCCCTGTATCAATCCAAAATTAATCCCATTGTCCCACTGTCTCAACCTGGCCCTGTATCAATCGAAAACTAATCCCACTATCTCAACCAAGCCCTGTTTCAATCCAAAACTAAACCCACTGCCCCACTGTCTCAACCAAGCCTTGTATCAATCCAAAACGAATCCCTCTGTCCCAACCTAGCCCTGTATCAACCCAAAACTAAACCCACTACCCCACTTTCTCAACCTGGCCCTGTATCAATCCAAATCTAATCCCACTGCCTCAACCTAGCCCTATATCAATACAAAACTAAAACCAATGCCCATACTGTCTCAACCTAGCCATCTATCAATCCAAAATTAAAACCACTGCCCACTGTCTCAAGCAAGCCCTCAATCAATCTAAAACTAATCCCACTGCCCCACTGCCACAACCAAGCCCAGAGATGTCAGAGAACATAGGGTCTAATGAGAGGGAGGAACTGAAAGAAATCTGTATTTGTAGGGAAATGGTGTTAGGGAAATTGACCGAATTGAAGGCAGATAAATCCCCAGGGCCTGATAATCTACATCCTATGGTACTTCAGGAAGTGGCCCTAGAAATAGTAGACATTGCTGGTCATCTTCCAAAATTCTATAGACTCTGGAACAGTTCCCATGGACTGGAGGCTAGCTAATGTTACCCCACTGTTCAAAAAAGGTGGTAGAGAGAAAACAGGGAAATATAGACTGGTAAGGCTGACATCGGTAGTGGGGAAAATGCTAGAGTCCATTAAAAAAGATGTAATAACAGAGCACTTGGAAAACAGTGACAGGATCGGACAAAGTCAACATGGATTTACAAAAGGTAAATCGTGCTTGACTAAACTACTGGAATTTTTTGAGGATGTAACTTGTAGAATAGATAAGGGAGAACCAGTAGATGTGATGTATTTGGACTTTCAGAAGGCCTTCGATAAGGTCCCACATAAGAGATTAGCATGTAAAGCTAAGGCACATGGGATTTGGGGCAAGGTACTGACTTGGATAGAGAACTGGTTGGGAGACAGAAAGATTTGGAATAAACGGGTCTTTTTCCGAGTGGCAGGCAGTGACTAGTGTGGTACCGCAGGGATCAGTGCTAGGACCCCAGCTATTCACTATATATATAAATGATCTAGACGAGGGAACTAGATGTAATATCTCCAAGTTTGCAGACGACACAAAGCTGGGTGGGCATGTGTGCTGTGAGGAGGATGCTGAGAAACTTCAATATGATTTGGACAGGTTGGGTGATTGAACAGAACCATGGCAGATGCAGTATAATGTGGATAAATGTGAGGTTATCCACTTTGGTGGCAAAAACACAGGAAGGCAGATTATTATCTGAACGGCAATAGATTGGGAGAAGGGGGAGTGCAACGAGACCTGGGTGCCCTTGTGCACCAGTCGCTGAAGATAAGCATGCAGGTGCAGCAGGCGGTTAAGAAGGCAAATGGTATGTTGGCCTTTTTAGCAAGAGGGTTTGAGTACAGGGACAAGAATGTCTTGCTGTAGTTGTACAGGGCCTTGGTGAGACCACACCTTGAGTATTGTGTGCAGTTTTGCTGGCCTTATCTGAGGAAGGATGTTCTTGCCATGGAGGGAGTACAGCAAAGATTCACCAGACTGATACCTGGGATGATAGGAATGACGTATGAGGAGAGATAGAGTCGATTGGGCTTATACTCGCTGGAATTTTGAAGAATGAGAGGGGATCTCATTGAAACTTATACAATTCTAACAGGACTAGACCGACTAGATGCAGGATGGATGTTCCTGATGGCGGTGGAGTCCAGAACCAAGGGTCACAGTATAAGGATAAGGGGTAAGCCATTTAGGACAGAGATGAGGAAGAATTTCTTCACCCAGAGAGTTGTGAACCTATGGAATTCTCCAACACAGAAGGCAGTGGAGGCCAATTCATTAATTATATTCAAAAAGGAGTTGGATATATTTCTGAAGGCCAAAGGGATCAAGGGATATGGGGAGAAGGCAGGGACAGGGTACTGAATTTGGATGATCAGCGATGATCTCATTGAATGGCAGAGCAGGCTCGAAGGACCAAATGGATTACTCCTTCTATGTTTCTATGTATCAATCGAAAACGTATCCCACTGCCCCACTGTCTCAAGCTAGCCCTGTATCAATCCAAAACTAATCCCACTGCCTCACTCTCTCAACATAGACATGTATCAATCCAAAACTAAATCCACTGTCTCAACCTAGCCCTGCAGCAATGCACAACTAATCCCAATGTCTCAACCAAGCCCCGTATCAATCTCAAACTAAACCCACTGCCCCACTGCCTCTACCTAGCGCTGTATCAATTCAAAACTAATCCCACTGCCCCTCTGTCTCAACCAGGCCCTCTAGCAATCCAAAGCTAATACCACTGCCGACAGTTCCAATCAAGTCCCCTCTCTATCCAAAACTAATCCCACCTCCCCACTGTCTGAACCAAGCCCTGTATCAATCCAAAACAAAACCCACTGCCCAACTGACTAACCCTAACCCTATATCAATCCAAAACTAATCCTACATGCCCCACTGTCTGAGTCAATCCCTCTTTCAATCCAAAACTAAACCCACTGCCCCACTCTCTCAACCTAGCACTGTATTAATTAAAAACTGGACCCACTTTCCCATTGTCTCAACCTAGCTCTGTATCAATCCAAAACTAAAACCACTGTCCCACTGTCTCAACATAGCCCTGTATCAATCCAGTACTAAACCCGCTTCTCCACTGTCTCAACCTAGCCCTGTATCAATCCAGAACTAAACCCGCTTCTCCACTGTCTCAACCTAGCCCTGTATCAATCCAGAACTAAACCCGCTTCTCCACTGTCTCAACCTAGCCCTGTATCCATCCAAAACTGAACCCATTGACCCATTGTCTCAGCCTAGCCCTGTCTCAATCCAAAACTAAACCCACTGCCCCACTGTCTCAACCAAGACCTGTATGATTCCAAAACTAAACCCAATGCCCCACTGTTTCAACCAAGCCCTGTATCAATTCAGAACTAAACCCAATGCTCCACTCTCTCAACCTAGAACTGTATCAGTCCAAAACTAAACCGAGTACACCACTGTCTCAACCTAGCCCTGTATCAACACAAAATTAAACCCACTGTCACAAGCAAGCCCTGTATCAAGCCAAAACTAAACCCACTGTCTCAGCCTAGCCCTGTATCAATCCAAAGCTAAAGCCACTGCTCCATTGTCTCAACCTAGCCCTGTATCAATCCAAAGCAAACCCACTGTCTCAACCTAACCCTGTATCAATCCAAAACTAACCCCACTGCCTCAACCTAGCACTGCATCAATCCAAAACTAATGCCACCGCCACACTGTCTCAACCAAGCCCTCTATCAATCCAAAACTAAACCCACTGCCTCTGTCTCAACCAACCCCTGTATCGAACTGAAACTAATCCCATTGCCCCACTGTCCCACCCAAACCCTTTATCAGTCCAAAACTAACCCCACTGCCCCATTGTGTCAACCTAGCCCTGTATCAATCCAGAACTAAAGCCACTGCCCCATTGTCTCAACCTAGCCCTGTTTCAATCCAAAACTAAACCCACTGCCCCATTGTCTGAACCTAGCCCTGTATCAATCCAAAATTAAACCCACTGCCCCATTGTCTGAACCTAGCCCTGTATCAATCCAAAACTAAACCCACTGCCACACGGTCTGAAGCAAGCCCTGTATCAAGCCAAACTAAACCCACTGCCCCACTGTCTAAACCTAGCCCTGTATCAATCCAAAACTAATCCTACGACTCGAGTCTGGGTGACCCTACATTGGGTGGGGTTACATGTAGCGTGACATGAACCCAAGATCCCGGTTGAGGTCGTCCTCATGAGTGCGGAACTTGGCTATCATTTTCTGCTCGACAATTTTGCGTTGTCGTGTGTCTCAAAGCCGCTTTGGAGAATGCTTACCCAAAGATCGGAGGCTGAATGTCTTTGACTGCTGAAGTGTTCCCCGACTGGGAGGGAACACTCCTGCCTGGCGATTGTTGCACGGTGTCCGTGATATACCTATCAATTCATCCAATGAAAAGCGATGAGTTAGGAAAGTAACTATAGGTTTTTATTGGCTAAATAACAGAGCCCACCCTCGTGGGTGATCGGATCCAACAAGGAGGAATACCAGCCAGTCGACCACCTTTATACCTGGGCAAGTAGGTGGAGCCATGGGCGGAGTCAGCAGTGGTCAGCCCAGGTATAACAGCGTGACAAGAGGCGACCTCGTGTAGTGATACAACAGTGTAAACAGTGATAACCATAGTGTAACGATATAACAGTGATAACCATAGTGTAACGATAGTGAACGATAAAAGTGGTTTACCACATTCACCCCTGGTTTAGATTTGAGTCCGGCGGGGTGAAGTGTACTACCAGTTCGGGTATGTCAGTCTGTCCGGAGGCCTCGTAAGTCTTTCTGATCGGCGCAGCAGCGGCGGCGGTGTTGCAGTCTCCGGTGTTAATGCTGGTGTCTGCGTGGTTGACGAAGGCTCATGGGGTTCCGGCATGCCGTCTACCTGGGCTGGATTTGGGGGGGGTGGGGGGTAACGGTGGTGTCTCAGGGGTGCCCGAGGGTGCAAGGTCTCGTAAGGAGACTGTGTGCTCCCGCCCGTCTGGGTATGCCACGTAGGCGTACTGGGGGTTGGCGTGCTGGAGGACCACCCTCTCGACCAGGGGTTCCGTTTTATGGGCCCTCACATGCTTTCGCAGTAAGACGGGCCCCGGCGAAGTCAGCCAAATTGGCAGCGTGGTTCCCGTAGTCGATTTCCTGGGGAAAACAAACATTCGTTCATGGGGGGGTGGCGTTAATGGCAGTGCAAAGCAGTGACCGGATGGAATGCAGCGCTGCTGGGAGGACTTCCTGCCAGCGAGAGGTTGGGAGGCCCTTAGACTTTAAGGCTAAGAGCACGGTCTTCCAGACAGTCGCGTTCTCTCTTTCCACCTGGCCGTTCCCTCGGGGGTTGTAGCTGGTGGTCCTGCTTGAAGCAATACCTCTCGCTAATAGGAACTGGCGAAGTTCCTCGCTCATGAAGGAGGAGCCCCGGTCGCTGTGTATATAGTTCGGGAACCCGAACAAGGCGAAGAGGTCGTTCAGGCATTTGATGACCGTGGTGCTGGTCATGTCTGGGCAGGGGAAGGCAAAGGGGAAACGGGAGTACTCATCAATGATGTTGAGGAAGTACACATTACGGTCAGAGGACGGGAGGGGCCCCTTAAAATCGATGCTCAAGCGCTCGAAGGGGCGGGTGGCCTTGATCAGGCTTGCTCTGTCCGGCCTAAAGAAATGCGGTTTGCATTCGGCACAGGTTTGGCAGTTCCTGGTCATGGTCCTGACCTCCTCGATGGAGTATGGCTGGTTGCGGGCCTTAATGAAGTGGTAAAGTCTGGTGACCCCGGGGTGGCAGAGGTCGTTGTGGAGGGTCTGCAGTCTATCAGTTTGCACGTTGGCGCATGTACTTCGTGATAGAGCATCTGGGGGTTCGTTCAGTTTACCAGGCCAGTACAAGATATCATAATCACAGGTGGAGAGCTCGGTTCTCCACCTCAAGATCTTGTCGTTCTTGATTTTGCCCCTCAGCTTGTTATTAAACATAAAAGCGACCGAACGCTGGTCGGTGAGGAGGGTAAATCGTTTGCCTGCCAGGTAATGCCTCCAGCATCGTACAGCCTCCACGATCGCCTGGGCCTCCTTCTCGACCGAAGAGTGTCGGATCTCAGGGCCCTGGAGGGTCCTTGAGAAGAAGGCCACCAGTCTCCCCTCCTGGTTGAGGGTTGCGGCTAGGGCGAAGTCGGATGCATCGCTCTCCACTTGGAAAGGGATAGACTCATCCACCACGTGCATTGTGGCCTTAGCAATGTCTCCCTTAATGAGGGAGAAGGCTGCGCACGCTTCTGCCGTCAGGGGGAAGGAGGTGGACTTCATGAGGGGTCTGGCTTTGTCCGCATAATTTGGCACCCATTGGGCATAGTAGGCGAAGAGCCCCAGGGTTCTCTTCAGCGCCTTTGGACAGTGGGGGAGGGGAAGCTCCATGAGGGGGCACATTCTTTCGGGGCCGGGGCCAATGACTCCGTTCTCTACTACGCAGCCGAGGATGGCAAGGCGCGAGGTGTTAAACACACATTTCTCCTTATTGTAGGTGAGGTTCAGCCGTTGGGCCGTACGGAGGAATCTTTCCAGATTAACATCGTGGTCCTGCCGGTCGCGGCCGCAGATGGTGACGTTATCTAGATAGGGGAACGTGGCGTGCAGCCCGTTCTGGTCAACCATCCGGTCCATCTCCCTTTGGAAGACCGAAACCCCGTTGGTGACGCCGAAGGGAACCCTAAGGAAGTGGTAGAGGCGGCCGTTCGCCTCGAAGGCTGTATACTGGCGGTCCTCAGGGCGGATAGGGAGTTGGTGATGGGCCGACTTAAAGTCGATGGTGGAGAATACCCGGTACTGCGCAATCTGATTGACCATATCAGATATGCGGGGAAGAGGGTATGCGTCCAGCTGGGTGTACCGGTTTATGGTTTGGCTGTAGTCGATGACTAGGTGGTTTTTATCGCTGGTCTTAACGACTACGACCTGGGCATGCCAGGGGCTGTTGCTCCTCTCGATGATGCCCTCCTTCAGGAGACGCTGCACCTCACAGCCAATAAAAGCTCTGTCCCCGGTGCTGTACCGCCTGCTCTTGGCCGTGGCTGAGGTTAGCGAACAGGGAGGGGGGCGGGACCTTGAGGGTGGATAGGCCGCAGGTGGTATGCGGTGGGCGGTTTAAAGGCTGCTGGTTGTCGACTGTGAGTGAGGGGAGGGGTCCACCGTATGCCAAAGTGACACTTTGCAGGTGGGATTGGAAGTCCAGCCCTAGTAGGACGGCAGCACAGAGCTGGGGCAGGACGAGGAGTTTAAAATTTTTATACTCCCTGCCCCTAACCGACAGGGTCACAATACAGTAGCCGCTGATGTCTGTAGAATGGGACCTCGATGCCATCGAGATCCGGTTGCGCGTTGGCCGGACAGTGAGGGAGTAGTGGCTGGATGTATGAAACTCTCCGTGCTTCCGCTGTCGAACAGGCAGGTCGTGGCGTGGCCGTTTACTTTGATGTCCATCATGGACTTGGACAGGTGATGCGGGCGAGCTTGGTCCAGTATGACGGAGGCTAGTGTATGGCTGAGCGAGCTGCTGTAGTCTGCGGGTGAGGCGGTGGTCGGGTCTGGCGACAAGGTGGCGGTCGACTGTGGTGGACAAAATGGCGGCGCCCACGAGGTTAAATAAGATGGCTGCCCCCACAACTCACATGAGGCATTGCTGGTGTCAGTTGCCTTGATCAAAGATGGCCGCCCCCACGACTCACACGAGGGGATACTGGCATCTCTGGCCTGGATGAAAGATGGCCGCCCCCACAATTCGCATGCGGCACTGCTGGCATCTGTGGCTCTCCCCCTGCAGGCCTTAGCGAAGTGGCCTTTCTTCTGGCAATGGGAGCAAGTCGCGTTTCTCGCAGGGCAGCACGTCCTCGGGTGTTTCGCCTGGCCACAGAAGAAGCAGCTGGCGGCCCGATCGCGGGGGTCCGATGTTGCAGCCGATACCGGAGGCAGTGTTGCGAGGGGTATTGCGGCCGGGGTCGGGCCGGAGTCCCAGGGTCGCGCAGTACAGTACCTGGAATATGCCTCGAGGTCCCGATGGGCCACTTCCAGGGAGCGGGCGAGGGCTGCAGCTGTGTTCAGGTCGAGGTCCTTTGATTCGAGCTGTCTTTGCCGTGAGTAGTTGGACCGAAGGCCTTTCACGAAGGCATCGTGGATATTCTCTTCAGTATTTTCTGCAGCCGTTACTGCTTTAAAGTCACAGTCCCTGCCGAGTGTTTGTAGTGCCCGTAAAAATTCATCTACAGACTCTCCTGGCTGTTGCGGGCGGGATCTTATGTGTCTGGCATACATAGAATTTACCGGGCTCCGGTACTGCTGTTTCAGCAGGTTGATGGCGGCCTCGTATGTAGTAAGGTCCTGTATGAGTGCGAATACTTTAGGGCTCACTTGGGCGGTCAGCACTCTTAGTTTGGATCTCTGAGGCACGCCGGATTCTCCCAGGTAGGATTCGAAACAGCTCAGCCAGTGTTTGAAGTCGACGGCTGAGTTTGTTGCCTGTGGGTTTAGATCCAGGTACGGCGGTCGGAGGGCTCGCAGCCAGGCCGGCTGCTGTGGCTGTTGTAGCTGGCCATCTGACAGTTCATTAGGCATTTTAAAAATTTAGCCAATAAAATTGATATACCTATCAATTCATCCAATATAAAGCGATGAGTTAAGAAAGTAACTATAGGTTTTTATTGGCTAAATAACAGAGCCCACCCTCGTGGGTGATTGGATCCAACAAGGAGGAATACCAGCCAGTCGACCACCTTTATACCTGGGCAAGTAGGTGGAGCCATGGGCGGAGTCAGCAGTGGTCAGCCCAGGTATAACAGCGTGACAAGAGGCGACCTCGTGTAGTGATACAACAGTGTAAGCAATGATAACCATAGTGTAACGATATAACAGTGATAACCATAGTGTAACGATAGTGAACGATAAAAGTGGTTTACCACAGTCCGTTCATCCATTGTCGCAGTGTCTGCATGGTCTCGCCGATGTACCATGCTCCGGGGCATGCTTTCCTGCAACGTATGAGGTAGACAATGTTGGCTGAGTCACATGAGTATGTACCATTTACCTGGTGGGTGGTGTCCTCACGTGTGATGATGGTATCCATGTTGATGATCTGGCATGTCTTGCAGAGGTTGCCATGGCATGGTTGTGTGGTGCCGTGGTCGCTGTTCTCCTGAAAGCTGGGTAATTTGCTGCGTACGATGGCCTGTTTGAGGTTAGGCGGTTCATGTCTTGGGTTCATGTCACGCTACATGTAACCCCACCTGACGTAGGGTCACCCAGACTCGAGTCGTCATTGGCTTGTTCTCTCTACACAGATGCGGCCGGACCTGCTGCGATTTCCAGCAAAAAAAATGTTTTTTTGTGTTTTTTGTTTTTTATACAGACCCCAGCATCTGCAACATTTGACCCCTTGTGACCCCACCTCATTGTTCATTGATGTAATGTTTTCCTGACTGATCTGTTTGGTCACCATTCACACCTTTGATTGCTGTGATTATCTCTCTGCCGAGGTGTGATAAATGGCAGTTGGAAAGATTACCTGTAATCATCTGGCATTATTCTCTGACTATATAAGCTGTGTCTTTATGCATCTCTTCACTTCACCTGACGAAGGAGCAGCACTCCGAAAGCTTGTGATTTCAAATAAAACTGTTGGACTATAACCTGGTGTTGTGTGACTTCTTACATTAGTCCAAAATTAGTAACATTGCCCCGCTCTCTCCCCATCACCCTGTATCAATCTCAAACTAATCCCACTGCCCGCTCTCTCCCCATAGCCCTGTATCAATCCAAAGCTAATCCTACTGCCCTGCTCCCTCCCCATAGCCTTGTATGAATCCAAAATTTATCCCACTGCCCCACCTCTTGCCATAGCCCTGTATCAATCTCAAACGAATCCCACTGCCATTGCTCTCCCCATAGCCCTGTATCAATCCCCAAAACTAAGCCCACTGCCCCGCTCTCTCCCCATAGCCCTGTATGAATCCAAAACTAATCCCACTGCCCTGCTCTCTCTCCAAAGGCATCATAGATTTATAAAGCACAGAAAGGGGCCCTTCCACCCATCGTGTCTGCACTGGCCATCAAGCGCTATCTATTCTAATCCCATTTCCCAGTACTTGGTCCGTAGCCTTGCATGCTATGGCGTTTCAAGTGCTCATCTAAATGCTTCTTGAATGTTGTGAGTGTTCCTGCCTCTAACTACCTTTCAGGCAGTGAGTTCCTGATTCCAACCACCCTCTGGGTGAAAGAGGTTTTCCTCAAATCCCCTCTGAAGCTCCTGCCTCTTACCTTGAAACTATGCCCTCTGGTTATTGACCCCTCTGCTAAGGGGAAAAGTTCCTTTCTATCTACCCTATCTATGCCGCTCATTATTTTGTACACCTCAATCAGGACCCCCTCTGGCTTCTGTGTTCTAAGGAAAACAACCCCAGCCTGTCCAGTCTCTCTTCATAGCTGAAGCGCTCCAGCCCAGGTAACATCCTGGTGAATTTCCTCTGCACCCTCTCTAATGCAATCACATCCTTCCTATAGAGTGGCGACCAGAACTGCACACACTATTCCAGCTGTGGCCTAACTAGCGTTTTGTACTGCTCCATCATAACCTCCTTGCTCTTATATTCTATGCCTTGGCTAATGAAGGCAAGTATCCCATATGCCTTCTTAACCACCTTATGTACCTGTCCTACTGCCTTCAGGGATCTATGTACATGCACACCAATGTCCCTCTGATCCTCTGTCCTTCCTAGGGTCATACCATTCATTGTATATTCCCTTTTCTTGTTAGTCCTCCCAAAATGCATCACCTCACACTTTTCAGGGTTAAATTCCATTTGCCACTGTTCTTCACATCTAACCAACCCATTGATATCGTCCTGTAGCCTGAGGCTTCCCTCCTCACTATTTACCACTCACCAATTTTCATGTCATCTGCGAACTTACTGATCATACCTCCTACATTCATATCTAAATCATTAATGTACACTACAAACAGCAAGGGACTCAGCACCGATCCCTGCAGTACACCACTGGACATAGGCTTCCAGTCACAAAAACAGCCTTCGACCATCACCCTCTGCCTCCTGCCGCTTATCCAATTTTGGATCCAATGTGCCAAATTGCCCTGGATCCCATGGGCTCTTACCTTCTTGACCAGTCTCCCATGTGGGACTTTGTCAAAAGCCTTACTGAAGTCCATGCAGACTATATCAACTGCACTACCCTCATCCACACACCTAGTCACCCCCTCGAAAAATTCAATCAAATTCGTTAGACTTGATCTCCCCCTGATAAAGCCATGCTGACTATCCTTGATTAATCCTTGCCTCTCCAAGTGGAGACTAATTCTGTCCCTCAGAATTTTTTCCAATAATTTCCCTACCACTGATGTTAGTCTCACTGGCCTGTAATTCCCTGGTTTATCCCTACTGAATAATGGTACTACTACATAATGGTGTAACTGTATAAATCGAAAACTAAACTCACTGCCCGAACTCTCCTCATAGCCCTGTATGAATCAAAAACTAAACTCACTGCCCCGCGCTCTCCCCATAGCCCCGGATCAATTAAAAACCAAACTCGCTGCCCCGGTCTCTCCCCATAGCCCCATATCAACCGAAAACTAATCCCACTGCCCCGCTCTCTCCCCATAGCCCCGTATTAATCGAAAACTAAACTCGCTGCCGCAGTCTCTCCCCATAGCCCTGTATCAATCGAAAAACTAATCCCACTGCCCTGCTCTCTCCACATAGCCCCGTATCAATCAACAACTAATCCCACTGCCCTGCTCTCTCCACATAGTCTTCTATCAATCCTGATCTGATCCACTAAACTACTGCTTAGTGTTACATTGATGATCTCTCATTACTCACCCCTGCCAGAGGGATTAAGCTAACCCTATTTGCCCAGTCAAAACCCCTTACAAATTGCGAAACCTCTTTCAATTTTCAATATAAAACCGCCAAGGCTTCTTCGGCAGCACCTCCAAGCCGACGACCTCTTCCACCTAGAAGGACAAAGGGAACAGACACATGGGAAAACCACTACCTCCAAGTTCCCCTCCAAATCACACACTATCCTGTTTTAGAAGTATATCACTGATCCTTCATTGTGGCTGGATTAATATCCTGGAAATCCCTACCTAACAGCACAGTGGGAGTACCTTCAACACACAGACTGCAGCAGTTCAAGCAAGCGGCTCACCACCACCTTCTCAAGGACGATTAGGGATGGAAAATAAATGCTGGCCTTGCCAGCGATGCCCACATCCCATAAACGAATAAAAAATAATCTCCAGGCCCAAAGCGCACATTTAATGCGGGCCCATTTAACCTCTGCACCTTGAGTTCTGCTGATTTCAGAATGAATCATCTTGAGACGTTGCCTTCAACAACTGTCCTCTCGAACACTTGCAGTCTCACTTCAACCGTCATTTGTAACAATACTGTAAAGTATTGATTTAATATCCTTCCCCTCACATTGTGATGCCCTCTTCGTCCTAAATTGGTTGTATCCTTTCATTAACTATTCTTTTAGCTTAATCTATATATATAAAGCGGCTCTTCTGTCTGTCCCGATGTCTGTCCGTGTTCTATACGTTTGAAAGTTATAGAGTGTACCGACGTGCGCGTCACCTCAAAGGGAAAGCTTGCGATTCCGGACCGGTCATAGGCGTATTTACGTTTCGGCCGGACAAATATCGCGCCCGCGGTATCCAAAAAACATTCAGCGTTCCGCTCATTAGCATCTCATTAGCGACCGTGTGACGTCGAGGTCGACCAATCGTACGGCGGGTTCCTGGCGCGTGCCATCCTACAGTTGAGTGTTGAGTGACTTGACGATTGACCAATCCTATGCTTCGGTGACCTGACGGTCTACCAATCGGTGCATGTGTGGGCGGGCATTATCGTTCTGAACCGAAGTGAGTGGCCGCCATCTTGATTTTTCACGATTTTTTCCCCACACTTTGTGTGTGTTAGGGAACTAAGGTAAATATTTGAATTATGTATCAGGGAATTAATTAACAATTTATTTGAGTTTTAAATTGTGTTTAGCAACAGTAGGAAATTAAGTGATCCCCCTAACCGCAGCCATCCCCCCCTCCTCCTCACCCTCGTGCAGGGGGGACTTGGGGCTGCTCTCCAGGCCCGCTGCAGGCAGGCCTGAAGCTGAAAAAATTATCTCTCTCGCTTCCCTCTCTCTTCTCTCTCTCCTTCTCCTCTTCCCTCTCTCTCCTTCTCCTCTTCCCTCTCTCTCCGCTTCCCCCTCTCACTCTTCCTGTCAGTGGGGAGGTTTGACGGTGTCGGAGCCGGAGCGCGGGCGGGCCGCCCGAAGTTTCCCGAGGCTGAGCGCTCGCTAACGGGCCGCCGGGCCGCGGGGTTTCCCCTGCCTGCTCCCCGCGGGCCGCCTCGCGCCTCTGGCACTGACCGCGCCTGCGCTGCCCACCCGCCCGCGAGAGCCCGCTCTCCCGCTCCCGGCGCCGGCCGCCGCTCAGCTCAAGGGGGGAGTGTGAGGGGGGGGAGTGTGTGGGAGAGGAGGGGGGGAGTGTGAGGGAGTGGAGGGGGAGTATGAGGGAGAGGAGGGGGGGAAGTGTGAGGGGGGAGTGTGAGGGGAGAGGAGGGGGGGAGTGTGAGGGTGAGGAGGGGGGAGTGTGAGGGAGAGGAGGGGGGAGTGTGAGGGAGAGGAGGGGGGGAGTGTGAGAGAGAGGAGGGGGGAGTGTGAGGGAGAGGAGGGTGGGAGTGTGAGGGAGAGGAGGGGGGATTGTGAGGGAGAGGAGGGGGGAGTGTGAGGGAGAGGAGGGGAGTGTGAGGGAGAGGAGGGGGGAGTGTGAGGGAGAGGAGGGGGGAGTGTGAGGGAGAGGAGGGGGGAGTGTGAGGGAGAGGAGGGGGGAGTGTGAGGGAGAGGAGGGGGAGTGTGAGGGAGAGGAGGTGGGGAGTGTGAGGGAGAGGAGGGGGGGAGTGTGAGGGAGAGGAGGGGGGAGTGTGAGGGAGAGGAGGGGGAGTGTGAGGGAGAGGAAGGGGGGGAGTGTGAGGGAGAGGAGGGGGGGAGTGTGAGGGGACAGGAGGGGGGGGAGTGTGAGGGAGAGGAGGGGGGAGTGTGAGGGAGAGGAGGGGGGAGTGTGAGGGAGAGGAGGGGGGGTGTATGAGGGAGAGGTAGGGGGGGAGTGTGAGGGAGAGGAGGGGGTAGTGTGAGGGAGAGGAGGGGGGAGTGTGAGGGAGAGGAGGGGGGGGGAGTGTGTGAGGGAGAGGATGGGGGGAGTGTGAGGGAGAGGAGGGGGGGAGTGTGAGGGAGAGGAGGGGGGAGTGTGAGGGAGAGGAGGGGGGAGTGTGAGGGAGAGGATGGGGGGAGTGTGAGGGAGAGGATGGGGGGAGTGTGAGGGAGAGAAGGGGTGGTGTGTGAGGGAGAGGAGGGGCGGAGTGTGAGGGAGAGGAGGGGGGGAGTGTGAGGGAGAGGAGGGGGGGAGTGTGAGGGAGAGGAGGGGGGGATGTGAGGGAGAGGAGGGGGGGGAGTGTGAGGGAGAGGAGGAGGGGGGGAGTGTGAGGAGAGGAGGGGGGGAGTGTGAGGGAGTGGAGGGGGGGAGTGTGAGGGAGAGGAGGGGGGGAGTGTGAGGGAGAGGAGGGGGGGAGTGTGAGGGAGAGGAGGGGGGGGAGTGTGAGGGAGAGGAGGGGGGGAGTGTGAGGGGAGGAGGGGGGGAGTGTGAGGGAGAGGAGGGGGGAGTGTTGAGGGAGAGGAGGGGGGGTGTGTGAGGGAGAGGAGGGGGGAGTGTGAGGGAGAGGAGGGGGTGAGTGTGGGAGAGGAGGGGGGATTGTGAGTGAGAGGAGGGGGGGAGTGTGAGGGAGAGGAGGGGGGGAGTGTGAGGGAGAGGAGGGGGGAGTGTGAGGGAGAGGAGGGGGGAGTGTGAGGGAGAGGAGGGGGGAATATGAGGGAGAGGAGGGGGGAGTGTGAGGTGAGAGGAGGGGGGGACCAGTGAGGGAGAGGAGGGGGGGGAGTGTGAGGGAGAGGAGGGGGGAGTGTGAGGGAGAGGAGGGGGGGGAGAGTGAGAGGGAGAGCAGGGAGGAGTGTGAGGGGGAGGAGGGGGGGAGTGTGAGGGAGAGGAGGGGGGAGTGTGAGGGAGCAGAGGGGGCAGTGTGAGGGAGGAGCCGAGGGGGAAGTAGTGTGAGGGAGAGGGAGGGGGGAGTGTGTGGGACGAGGAGGGGGGAGTGTGTGGGAGAGGAGGG